>NC_092876.1:252343034-253057872 GCF_028372415.1 Notamacropus eugenii | reverse complement strand
TTCAAATAATGGAAGGCATATTGATATATTACTTCTACAATGCTAATTTAATTTTTTTTTAAAAAAAGGTATTTGGGATTTTTGATGATTCAGTTTGAAAACTCCTCTAATTTTATGAAATTCTTATTTTTCTCTAAGCATCTTTGATGAATATCAACTTAAAATTTTTGAATATATAACTTAAAATTTTTGAATACATAACTAATATTTTGAAGATATTTTTAGAACATATGGAAAACTACATCATTTTTCTGCTAGCCAAGATACAATATCCCACTCTGAGAATATTAGTATTTTTACAATACTTCAAAAGGTTATTTTCTTCTTTTAAAGGAAATTTTAAGTCAAATTTATGGTGTTCATGAAAAGTTTATCATTGATTGAAATATAACTTGATAACCTCACTATGGCTGAGTTCGAAGGAGTTTAAATAATACATTATTTCAGAAACTGACTTTAGCCTTGATGAAATAAACATATTATAAGAAAACAAAATTTGAAACTCCTTGAGTTGGATGAAAAGAAAATTCCTTGACATTTGCCTCTATTCACTCATCAAGAGAAAAAAAATCATAATTATTATTTTCAATTATCAGAATACAGGGCACTTTCTTCTCTAAGCAAATTCTATCAAGTAACTACTGGCCCAACTTAGGTGAGTTAGGGGTGGGATTATTTTGAGGAATGATATACTATACATGCTGTGAGTCACACTAAAGTAAAATCCTGTTTCACTTTTAAACTCTAGAATAATATTAGTCCAAAACATCTATCAAGTTATTTTAAAGCATAAGCAGAGAACAAGGTGATAAGACTGTGGGCATTTCACAAGAAAGCAATGATTGCAGAAGGGACTATTTTAAAATGTCATTCCAGGAAAGGGCAACATTTTGGGAATCGCTTTAGGAGCGCATACTTGTCAGCCTCAGCAAAACGCCTGCAATACAAATACATTGAGGCTGTTTTGTAATTTGAAATTCCTCGAACTCATCACTAACAAAAGAAGAAAACAATTAGAAAATAAAACAGATTGGCAACAAAGCTTTCCTCAGTGGTTTTCTCTGAGTAGCAAGTTAGTATTGTACATTTTACATTGTTTACTCCTTTGAAGTCAAAGCTGCAGTTCTTACCTTGAACTATATCTTTCTAAGAAATAGCTCAGCTGCTCTTTACAGAATTCATCTTCTATTTTACAAGACTTAAGACAGCTCAGAAACTGTCAGAGAAAGTAAGCATCTTAATGGGTTAATTTAAGGGAATAAGTGGCCTTTCCTCTCTTTTTTTCCAGATATTAGTTTTACTATCTTTTTTAGCCAAGGGGGTTCTGCCTCTTTTTTTAGTAGGGGACATATTGGCTTCCAAATCTTCAGCTGTGCTTTTTCTTCTTGATGACTCTTCCACAGGCTGTTCCATGATCGTCCCACTCCCTCCATCTAGAATGTGCCTTAAAGCTGGATCCTCAGGGGAACAAACAGTGGTTCCACTTTCACTGCTGCTGAGATCTAAATCTTCTAAATAGAGGATCTTAGGTTGATGCATGCTTTTAATAAATGTTTTCTCCCTCTCAAGTTTTCGATTGGAGTGATGTTCATTCATGTCCACTCCAGAATCCAGACTGGTATCATTACTTTGGGTTCTTCTCCCCTTTTTCAGATCTATAAAAGAATGCCTCACTTGAGCAATTGGCTTTCCATCCAGAGAAACAAACCAAGCTCTGGGGTGTGGTGAGGGCTTTCCTTTGGACAGCTCTAATAGTGTCTGCTCTGAAATGCCTTGAAGCTCAGATGAAAATGGAGTCATTACAACAGCTTCATTCAGTGTCCCTGGAACAGAGACTGATTCTAATAAGCTATTAGAATACCGACTCCAGTCCGAAGTTTGGGATGGTAAGCTTTGTTGAACTTCAGGTGTAACTTTCTCCTCTCTTGTGGCAGGAGGCTGCAAATGAGAATGTACTGGCATTTTGGGTAATGTCTGGGTATAATTTTCTCGGTTTACTGGCTCCATCAGTTGGCCATAGACTACCTGTCCCTTTCTGGGCAAAGTAGCTGACTTAGCAGAATGCAATTGTTCTGGAGAGTGAAAAAGGTCAGATGTTTGAAGGATGGCAATTGGCTGGCTGTAGATATGCATCAGTTGTTCGGGTATATGAGAAAGCCCATACATTTCTTCATTTACTGAAAGATACCTGTTTTTCTCTTGTGTATCGGTAGATGGAGAAACATTGCTATTACTTTGTTTTGGTTGCACTGTCTGTCTGGATGCAGCATTGTGCTCTAATGACTGGCTTGAATTTCTTGAATGACTTTTCTGATTGGCTGGCAGAAATGAAACTTCTTCATTGTAGATTTTAAAATTGTCCCGAGTTTTCACCATAGAGACTCTGTCTTCAGGTTCTGACTTTGTAGAATCCTTTTTGTGAGGACTGTATGGGGAATTCTTAGAGTGGTACAACTGTAACCTGTCCTCAGTTTTTAATGAACTCTTCACTGAACTTATATGGTTTATGTGACTTGTTGATGTGGTCTGGTCCTTCTTAAGTACCTCAAGTCTAGTGGCATTTCTTTCCCTTTTTTGTGATCCACCACATTTATCTCTATTTTGAAAGAAAACACAAATAATTATTTAGAAATAAGCAAGCAAGCCAAACTGTTACTTAAATAAAAATCTTCAGAATAATATCTATTTTAAAAATTGAGCACATTTGAAACCTATCCATTATATATTAGAAAATCATTCATTAAAAAATGTATTCATTATATTTCTGGTTTTGCCAAAGGTCCACATTTACTAACCCACCAAATATACTAAAAACAAAATGAAGAGTTTGCAAAGAATTATTCAAAATAATTTTTTCTAGTTGTTTATTAATGCTCACACACATCAGTCAATTTTATTCTTACCTGCAATAACAAAGAAGCACAGCAAAAAAGCCAATGAGAATGACGACTGTACCTCCCAATATGGCTGTCAGAAATACAGTGTGGTAGGCAGTAATATCCTTGGAGACTTCACTTACAAGTGAACCTAAAATATTCAATACAAATATACTCATGCAAAAGTTATTTTAACAGCAAATAACTCATATAGTACCAATTTCTCAACTAAACCATCTCCTGTGACTTTAAACATTTCTGATACAAAGATTCTCATCTAACTTTTCTATTTAATCTTTCACTATCTCCATTTATTCCCTGTTGTTGAAAAATAACAAAACAGTGCATTGACATGCCTGTGTCAGTGTAGAAATTGCACTACAGTTATATTTAATATGCATTCATTGAATCAGCCCATAGCAGGAATGCTTTGTCTACCCACTGCCCTGATGTGTCATCTTCACAGAGAGCTACAAATGACTGTCATTCAGTGATCTTATGAAAGGAAACAAAATGATATGAATCACTTTGTTTTTCAAGTCAATTCATCAGGTATGGTCTAGTCACTCTGGGTACACAGATAAGGTTAAGAATGGTTACTCAGAGCAGATAAGTAAACCTCAAATGCTAACCAAGTTTGACATGGTCAACACCATCATATTACCACTCAATAAGTAATTTTTTTTATTAAGCACCTACTATTTGCCAGGCAATATACTAAGTGCTAAAGAAAGAATATCCCTTAGGAGGGAGATTCTTCATAGAGTAAGGAGGAAAGGAACAAGCATTTATTAAGCACTTAGTATTTGTCACACACTATACTAAGCGCTTTACAAATTTTATCTCATTCTTATTCTCACAACAATCCTGGTGTGTACGTGCTATTATGATTCCCATTGTACAAATAAGGAAATGGAGGCAGGCAGAGGTTAAGTGATTTGCCCAGTCACAGGTAATAAGTGTCTGAGACTGAACTAAAACTGAGATCTTCCTGACTAGACCCAGCACTTTATCCACTGTACTGCTGTCACCAGTATTTATCCAAACCAAGCTAAAGACATATAAACTCCTCCATACTCCAAATGCTTATCTAGGTCAAGTGTTACAAAAGAGTGAATTTATTTATGATTAAACAAAATCTAGGGGTGAGAGAAGGGAGAAATATGACACTTATAAGGAACACATCTCTTGTCCTTTCATCTGTCAGTGTTCTTAATTACAAAATTGAAGTAGTGACCCAATTTTTTCCATAGCATCAAGGCTAACTATTCTGCCTCCATATGATCCCAAGTACATTTAAGGAAGTGATGAAGAGGTGTTCTAGACCAAAATCCAGGATAGGAAAACAGTAGTCAGAAACTGCTTGCATGATGAAGAGGAAAGTAGGCAAAAGGTAGGGAATGGATATAGAAAGAAAGGATAGAAGAGGGTAAGTAGAAAAATGAAAATACATTTTATGTTCATTTTATGCTTATAATAGTTATCTCCAATCCCCACTGAAAAGTGGCCTCAATACTTACTAAATTTACTTATTAAAATTACATTTTTATCTAAAAAAGACCACCTACTCTTGAAACTTATTTTAGTCTAGTTTATTATGTTTAATACTTATTTCAGTTTAAAGAAAATTTCTAATTCTGGCAAAAGAATTTAAGGCAACTGACTTTTAAATACATAAATTTAATACAGCATAATTTAATACAGCATAAAAACAGCTAAAGTGATGTTGAACACATGAGCACTAATACCAATATTGGACTGATTTTTATCTGTTCGATTATTGGTTTGAATGCCAAAAGTGTCATGACATATACTCTCAGCATTAGAAGGGACCTTAGATAACATCCAATTAAAAGCCCTCACTTCATAAAGAAGGGAAAGGACATGAAACCATTGGTAAATTTCTTAAGATTATGCACATGGTTAGTATCTGAATCATGGCCAGAGTCCCGTTTTTTTCACTAGAGTATGCTGAATGTGGAAGGAAAATAGGATAGAACAGTGGGGAAAAGTCCCAATTTGAGAGTCAGCATTTACATCGAGGCTCTGACACCTACCAGATGTATGATATTGAGCCAGTCAGTTCACCCCTCTGGTCCTCTACATCCTGGCAACCCACAAAAGGAAGGAACTGGACTTGCTGATTTCTAAGTTCTCTTACAAGTCTCAATCATGGGGGGGGCAGGGCGGGGGGGGCGCGGAGAGAACATGTTAGGTATCCTCTTGTTACTAGCTATTTGCACATAGTGAGCATCTGATAAATGTTTATTGAATTTCTTAACAGAAATGACTTTTTTAAATGACAAACAATTTAATATAAATTAAAAGGAAATCTTTTGCTTCTATTTATAGTACTTAAACTCCCACAAAATCATCCCACTACAGATAAGCTGGAAACTACATTTTAAAAATGAATACTAAAATAGAACTTTCACCTACTTCACAATAATACTATATCATCTATAATTCATAACCTCATCTTCTTTAAACTGATTATTTTAAATCTGTTTTTAGTTAGTGTCATATTTGTCCTCATGGTCCTTGTATTAAAAATTAAATGTCTTGGACCCTGGACTAGTAGTGATATCAAATGAAATATTAATAGCTCTTTTCATCAATATTTCATTACACTGGCAAATTAGGATTTGTGTATGGTCAGACAGCTGGGAAGTTTTCATGTTATTTTGCATGAATAAATACCAAAGAGAACCACCTCCTGGGTTTGGATTAAATAGCTTTTTGAAAATACTGACTTCAAATGATGAAAAGAAAGAATATCCCTTTTGATCACATTAGGTTTATGGACAAATCTTAACAACTGGGCTGATAACTAGTGGCTTCACAAAACAACGTTTTTGTTTTTGGTAGTTTTTTTAGTAGAGATTATGTCGTAGTTGTAATGAGCTGAATCTTTTATCTTAGTGCTTTTTCCTCTCTATTCTTTTTATTGGAAGTAATGTCAATACACAGTACGAGTAAAAATAAGACAGAATTTTTATTTCAAAAAAACATTATAGAAGACCCAAGTAAAGCCCTCTACCTAACAGATTATAAAATAATTATCTGGTAGAATGCTTTAGAGACAAATGAAAAATCTTGGGTTTTTTCCCTAACTTTAGCAATTTTTAAATTTGTTGCATTCCTTTTTGTCACACAAGCATATTTGAATGTGAGAAGGAATGTTACTTTTAAAATTCATACCTAAGTGAAATCTTCTTGAGGCAGATGCCACAGAAGACAGACCAGAAGAGGAACAAGTAGCCTTAGGAGGAGCAAATGTACCCTTATTGTAGTTCTTTAAGCAGAGACTGTATCATTGTTACTGTTTTATAACTTTTTCTGTTAATGATAAGCTATTTGATTGAGGTCAGACAGCTAGTTAGTAGTCAACCCAAGGGTGGAACTCAAGTCTGCTTTCAATTCAATGTCCTTTACTCATACCATGATGACTTTTAATGTACAAACTACACTGAGAATATTGTCAGATTATGTTCAATCTAAAATAATATTTGTTTCTCCTGGATACAAACAAATAATCTTTGAAATGTGGTTTATTCATGAAGATTCCCTAACAAGAAACAACCAACTATAACAAATGATTTGTTAGCAATGAATTCCTCTTTACTTTTTAAACTATTACCTTTGGTTCCAGGAAGTGGTGCTGCAATCCAGTAGCCCAAATGTGGAGCTATATATGTCCATACTAAATGGTCATTAAATTTCTTGACCATTCCCAAGCCACGATTTGCCCAAGCACCTGGAAAAGAAACCAAATAATCTCTAATTAGGCAGGAGCCAGATGTAGAGCCTTTTACCTTTAAAGCATCTCTTTCTAAATACAACAGTTACAGATATTCTAGGGTTGAGAGAAAAAAATGTTCTGATATCTGGGATTATGTACATGTCAATTCAATACATCAAAATATTTTTTCAAAGAATATCCTGAAAAATTGAAATTATACAACAAGAGATTGGGAGTATAACCTCTAATTTGAAGAAATTACCCTTGGACAGATAAGGTAATAAGACTTTGGGGAAAAGCTTCAGGGACTTTTAGTTATGCCCAAGAAAAATCCTAATTTATCACCTAAGTAGCATTTAAATTATCCCTATTTAGACATCAGAAGATTATAGCTATGGAGCTAATACAGATCTCAGAAGTCATCAAATATAACTCCCTTATTTTGCAGAAAATGAAACTGAGGCACAGGGAGGTTAAGTGACTTGCCCAAAGGATCAAAGAGCTTGAAGGTGTCTGAGACAAAATTTCAACTTAGGTCTTTCTGACTCCAATTCCATGCTCTATGCACAGAAGTCACTTAACTACCTCTGTTTAGTCATGGTTAGACCAGCCAATCTTTGTTTTTTGAAAATCTCAATAAGCTATCCCTTGAGTGGATGGTGATTTGTCCTGTTGCTACAGAGTATATATCTATAAATACTCAAGGTATTTGTCTAAAGATCTTAAATTAACCATTTTGTTTCATTCTGGTAATTATATAAATTCCTTAAGGAGATATCTTTCTGAGGCCATCTACAAACAATGAGGCTTTGCTGTATTAAAGGGAAAATTATATATAAATTATATATGTACGTATACACACAAACATATATGTGTGTATATACCTGCATATATATGCATATTTTTTCTTCATAAACTCAATGACAGAGGGAAATGGAGGGTTATTTTTTTTGAGGGGGGAACAGATATGGAAAATAAAAGTTTTTTCTTGGATATCATGTTGCATGTTGACAGCAGTTAGCAAAAACAGATAATAAATAGCTGTTTTTGTGAAATAAATAATTTGCTTAATACCCTAATCAATTTACAAAACACTACATCAGCCTAAAATTATCATAATGTACTGAAAATAAGATAAAATTTTTGATATTACTGAAATGTCATGCTATAGCCTAACCTGTTTTAAAAGCTATTCAGTGCTTCATATTTCTTAACCGCTAGAGTCTACATACCAGTTTTCATATCAAATGTCCAAGCAGGTAATGCATCCCCTGCCTTTGCAGTGCTTGGGTCTAGGAGGGGGAGAGTAATTTGAATGGAACCATCCACATTTAGCTCTTTTCCACCAGAATATATATTCACACATATTGCAGCAAGAGGAGTCAATTCAATGCTTTTGAAACCTAAAAGAAAAAAATACTTTTTACTTTAGAGAATCAAACATACAATCTGGGTTAAGGGGATGTGGAAAAGCATAGTGAAGAATCAAAACATTAGATCCTTCTAATTTGCTAAAAAACTTCATTTTTATCCCAAATAAGTACATGTGGATCCAATCTTTATCCTTTCATTAGAGAAGCATGTATATATATTTACATTATGATTTCAGATTTAAATCTTAAGTTGCTAAATTCAGTAATTTTAAAAAAAAGAACAATGGGTTATATTGAAACCTGATGAACCTCTCTCTTACATACTGCATCTTTGACCATTTTATTATCCATACAATTGATACTGGTACATACCGAGATTTTAAATTCTAAAAAGGGATTAATAAAACATTTGCCACTATACTAGTGACATTCTGCTGTCAGAGGTTTTTCTATATTTTAGCATAATGATGCCTCTTAAAACTTTGGAAGATACATATTAGTTCTACACAGCAAGGAGAAAATAAGTTTTCCCTCATTATCCTTTGATCACTCACACTGTCAAACACAATAGCACTATATAATTCAAATATTAAAAAATAAATTGTTCAATATGAATATTGAAAAAGGGAAAATTTTCAAGTACCTGCATAATTAGAGATGTCTATTCAGAGGCACCTTATACAGAAAACAGATTTATATTAAACAGAAATTAACTTCTACTTTCTCACAGAGCCAGAACACTCTAAATTTTAACCACTTTACTAAAAATCATAGAAAACATATGTAAAACGGTTTCCTAACATAAAATAATGCATTTTCCTTTTTTAGCTCAACTCTTGCCTCTTTGACTCAAAAAGAGAGAAATAACATGAAGTTTTGAATGTCCATAACAATAACAATTGTCTATAATAGAAAATAAGGAAAAATACCAATCACAAACCAGAAAAAAATCAATAATGAAGTAAATTTGATTTTTAAAAAGACAAATGAAAATAAATATAAAATGCTGTATAGTCTACTGGCATTGTCATACATTTTAATATTTGGAAAAATCAGATATCTGGCTCTAGGAAGTGGCCCCTCCTTTTCTATTTTGGCTACATCTAGACAGTGGTTTCATGCTCTCACTGAAGCATATCCTAGGGAGACTGCTTTACCACAACTCTCAGGCTATAGCCAATCTAAAGCAGTGGCAAGGAGTTTAGAATAGAGGAGGAAAAAAAGGAAAAGTAGGTACACAAAGGGGGAAAAGTGAAAGGAAACAAAGGCTACATATCCAGCAATATCTCTCTAAAGTGTACAAAAGTAAGCAAACAAGTAAATAGTGATGTTCATTCATTTGCCTTTATTTAGTATTAAGGACCCTCATGTCCTTGGTGTCTTCACCTCCTTCAGGTACTCTACATGCCGTTTCTAAACTCCCTTAAGATTGCATTACCTCCACCACTAATTTCTTCATTTCACTAATTCAATTGGTCTATACATCTGATTTAACCATCTTTATTCTCTTTAGTGCCACTGTTAGTGCCACATTTGAGCTCAAGCATGGTGGAATATTATCTTTCCTAGTAAAAACAGTTTGTTATATTAACTTTTGCTAAGCTTTTTCATTTTTCTTCTGTTTGTTCTTCATCTTTTTTTTTTTTGCTTTAAATGTCTTTGAGATGCTTTCACTTAGTTGAGTCTCATGCCAAAGTTACTTTAAGTGCTTTCACTCTCCACTATTTCTATCTGCTTTACAAGATTATACTTCTCATAATTATCCATCACCCTTCTTTATAAGATTTTAAAAACAAGTTTATGTTGGCTGACATGTCTCTGCATGCAAGAGAATCAAGTACTTGATTTCTTTTAGTGAGAGAAATTTGTACTGCAATTTACTCTAAAATATTCCAATCCACGAATCTCAATTACATATAAACAAAACATTTAACCACCTTAAGAGAATTTACTGTCATTGTAACAATTACAAAGTTTGAAATTATTCCTATAGATACATGGTCTCAACAATGCTATTTTCCCCCATAAATGTAGACTGGAACCTATTTGTGTCTTTTCATCCTATGTGATTCCTGACCATGTATTTCCATAGGAACTTCATTGAGGATTTAACCAAAATGCTGGAGGTCTTCATGAACATCATTTTAAAAATAATTAATTATTTTAACATTCTTTCCTTTTTAAATTTTGAGTTTCAAATTCTATCCCTCTCTCCTACCCCCCCACATCCACTAAGAAGGCAAGTTTTTAAAGTGATATCAATTATACATGTGACATCATGGAAAACATTTCTGTATTAGCCATACTGCAAAAAAAAAAAAAAACAGCAATAAAAAATAAAACAAGAAAATTATATTTCAGTTTGCACTCAGTTCATCAGTTCTCTCTCTGGAGATGGACATGAGTCCTTTAGAATTGTCTTGGATCATTGTTGATCATATTAGTCAAGACTTTCATAGCTGATTATCATCGCAACATTGCTATTCCTGTGCACAATGATCTCCAAGTTCTTCTCATTTCACTATGCACCAGTCCATAAAGGTTTTCTCATGATTTCTTTCTGAAACCAGCACCCTTGGCATTTCTTATGGCACAACAGAACTCCATCACAATCATATGACACAACCTGTTCAGCCACTCCCTAATTGATTAGTATCTCCTCAATTTCTAGTTCTTTACCATGACAAAAAAAGTTGCTTTACTCAGGAAGAATAAATCCCCTGCCAAAAGTACTAGCACTGCTCTTGATTTTGAAATTGTGACCAGATTGCCTATTCTCCTGAAGCCACAAGCATTAGTGATCCTCTGCCTTGGAAATGAGATCAGGGCCCCTACTACCTTGTCACCAACCACAAGTGCTCCTTTGTACACTGGGATTGTAATCCAGAACTGATTATGGGCAATGAAGTGCCGATCAGTTCCAGTTGTACCCAGTGCCTTCAATAGACAGCCTGTAACCTCTTTCTAACCAGCTGGGTCCAACCCTCTTACTGTCTCTGGACTAAGAGCTGCTGCTGTCTCCCCCAAGGCCTATGCTGGTGGTACTGCCATTACATGTACTCCAGGCAGGTCTCCAGCCAGGTGTCCTAGACTTCCATTGCCAATCTTCTAAGTTGTTTTAGGCTAGAAAAATGCTTCACCCCAATCTTTTGTTGGCTCTGCTACTACAAAATTTGATTTGAGGTGTTATTTTAAAGTTGTTTGGAGGGGAATGTTGGGAGAGTTCAGCTGGAAGAGTTCTGCCATTTTAGTCTCCTAAAAATCTTTTAATATTTAGTAGGTACTCTTTTTCTGCTGATTTGTTATCTCTCATTCACACTACAAGATCAACTCACTTCCCTTTTCAGTCATACATGTTTTCTAATAATTATTTGCATGAAATTTCTTGGGTGCAAGTTTTAACTGGAAATATGTTGCAGACTACATATAGTCACTAAGTATAGATTAATTTCTAAGTAGTGTTATCTGAGGAGTTAAATTGAGAATGAAAAAAGATCCATGTTCTTTCTTATAGTGCTCTTTGGACATAAAAAGTACACTGGAAATGAAATTTATATTAATTTCAAACGTAATTACAGCAAGTACTGTAGGGAACCAATTGTACTTTCAGATAAAAGGCTGACAGAGACATCTTGATAATAGATATGGGATTCAATGGTATATCAATTACTTTACTTCAAATGTGGACCTAAGTACCACATTTCTACATTTATGTAAAAGTATAGGGGAATGTGCTTATGTCCTTACAATACATTTAAATCCAATTATAAGACTAAGAAGAACATTGAATACCTGATTTATTAAGAAGAATTCCCGTTGCGTAAAGAAAGTTGTCTACTTTCAGAAACTGTTGTAGCACAGTAAGATAGCCCGTGACATTACTAATATGATGGCTGCTGGGAAGTTTAATTAAACTCTTTGGAAACTGTACACTTGGTTGAGATTTGGCATCTGGAAAATAATTTTTTTATTTAAAAAACAGTAAAATTAAGTAAACAAACCATTGAGCTGCAAACAAATGTAAAACAACGACATAGATTAGGGTTTGTACTATAAATCACTCTTCTCCAAAAATTATTTTCTTATTTGTAAAATTAGGAAAGCAATAACAAATGCCTTCTAAAAGGAGGTATAGAGAAACAATTTTTTTAAATTCCTAATTCAATTCAACTGTACATCTCAATGCTTTCCGGAGTGAATGACAGAACCTTGAAGTTTGGGTATTGTTGGGCCAAGAATTGGAATTTCATCAATGTTAAGAATTCACAGTGTAGGGAGGGTAAAAACTTCTTCCCATGCAGATTGTCAACTTGTCTGTAGCTGATAATCTTCGAAAACTACCTGGGAGTACTGAGAGATGAAATAGCTAATCTATGGTCCCAGAGCTAGTATGTTTTAAGGGCAGTACTTGAATCCACATCTTTTGACTCCAAGTTATTTTTATTTTTGGCTCCACTACTGCACATTGCCTCTCTGACTTGTACTTATGACCTATCAGTGATTACTCTCATGTTGGCTTTTGTGGTTATAACTTCCCTGACTCTCAGGTCACTTCACTGCAGAAGCTTTATTCTTCTTCAGAAGCAGTGTGGTATAAGGAAGAGAGGATTGACCTTGGAACTAGGAAGACTTAGTTTCAAGTTCTGCCTTTGACAAGTAGCTATGTGACCAGGGGTAAGTCACTTAATTTCTCAGGGTCCCAGGCAACTGGTTAAAACTATAAGTAACAAATTCATCCATTTGTACTGGTGAAGGGTTGTCCCCAGATTGTGAGTTATTGAATATTGATAAAAATCACAGGTCCTGACCCAAATAAATTCCTAAATCTACAAAATATACCCCATCTATACATCTTATATGTAGACAGATAGCCAGATAAATAATTCTCTAAGCCTATAAGCTACAGACAAGTTGACAATCTGCTTGGAAGGAGTTTGTTTCCCTACTGTGAGTTCTCAGCACTCATAAAATACCAATTCCTGGTTCAATCACTAGCAAACCGCAAGTTACCTTCAATTATTCCAGAAAGTCCTAATATGTGCATGTGTATTGAAGGGTAGTAAAGAAAACTGGAAGAGACCCTAAAGGTTTTGAGTCTACCCAATCTGGATAATCTAACTAGATAAATGTGTATTTGCATTAAAGAGCTGTATGTTTATTGTAAGACTATTTCTTGCCCTTGATAAAAACTAATAATTTTCATACTCAAATGATGACTGAGAAAGCAATAGGTATGCATTTTCTTGACTTGTCTCACAATGCAAAACCACAGACCTTTAAGAATACTGGATAGAAGGCTAAATAATCAGCATCAGTATATACGATTTTTTTAAAAATACTCATGAATTTCTTGATAATTCCTTACCTGTATAGGTTATAACATTTTCAAAATTCAATTTAGAAAGTTAGTCGTTTGGAACTCAGAACAAAGTTTACCTTAGAACCAGTGTCGTATATGGGTTTAGGCTTTTAAGAAAGTTCACAAAAGCCTATTTAACTCACAGACAGATGGACCAATACCATTATTGTAGGACATAATACCATCTGCCATATTGTTTCTACATGCAAACCCATTCAGGCATATACTTAGGAACAAATTTCCTGTAAGTGTAGTCCCATCTCTTTCCAACTAAGCTTAGCAGTGGAAGAAGAGACTGTTTTCTGCATAAGCTACAACATTGTCCTGGGGGTCCTGATGACCTCTAGTTAGAGGAGAAAGAAGGAGGGAAGAAAAAAGAGTTGCAGACATCACTAGCATCAGCAAGGAAGGTCTCCTATGCCTCTAGACATAGTGGAGAGAGGACTTGCAGCTAGTATAACTCAGTCAAGAGGATCATTTGAAGACACATAGCATTCCTTAGTAAAGTGTTTTAAAAGTCAGGATATGTCTTTATTCAGAGGTGATGGGAGACAATATACTTAGGGCAAAATAGCCAGCTTACTATTTGGCATACAAAAAAGTTATGGAAACAATTTTTAAAGCTTCTAAATTTCCCATTGAACTCTACTGTGTGACTATCTTACATACCTAACTCATTCACTCAATCGTGAACATTTGCCACCTTAGGAATAGAGTTAATTTCAATTAACCACTTAGTATTTATTCCACATATGATAAAATGTACACTATCATCAAAATGCAGACTTTTTTAAATGAGCAGTTATCAGTTAATATGCTTAGTACTAGCTCTGTCTATTCCATTAGATGATTTCCTAGATCTAATTAACCTAGTTTCTTAATAAAGAATTTTAATTACATAATAATAATCACTTCACATAATAGATTGAGGAGTTTTGTACTTACCAGATGATTTTCCAGTAACTAAAACAGTATCTTCAAATAGCCATATATTAGCTTGACTTTGAGGGAACAGTGAAAGTGTCACTGATGAATATACTGTGAAATGTAACACATTTAGAATATTTTATTAAGTGCGACAAAGCTGCATCAAATTTAGTTCTGTTCCAACAGCTCTGAAAAGTGTTGAACAACCCAACTGCATGATAGGAAAGTGAGGCAACTGTAAAGTCAGGAAAAACAAGAATGGAAAATATGATGGATAGGGGAAAAAGGAAGATGAAGATAAAGAAAAAAATCAGAGTAGACATTATGATAATGTCTACTGAAGTTTAGTAGTTTACTTGCTGTGATATATAAACTTATTTCAAAGTACTTAAGGTATGTTATTTGAAATAAGACTTCCTTGTGTGGTGTGGATAAGGTACTGAGCTTGGAACATGAAGACTGGCTGCAAGCTTTACACCTCAAACAGTAATTAATTATGTGACCCTGGACACTTCACTTAACCTCTCTTTATCTCAGAATCTTTAACTGTAAAATGATGGGGTTGGATTGGATGTCCTTTAAGGTCCAAGCAGAGCAAAGCCTAATCAATTTTGCACATAATTTCCTTTCAAATACTTGAGGAAGGCTATTATGTCACACCTAATTTTTTCCTACCAGTTCTTTCAATCAATTTTCCTGTGGCATTTATCATTCTAAATGCTCTCCTTTACATAATCTTCAGATTGTCAATATTCTTCCTAAAATGTGGCACCCAAAACAGAACATAATACTGTATTTTTCCTAATCCACAAACCATATACCAGCACGTCAAAGCTCTCTGTATTCTATACTTCTAGTGATAGGTAAGTGCTGTTATGATGTTCATTTTACATTTGAGGAAACTGAGGCAGAGATTAAGTGCTTTGTGTTGAGTCATACAGTTCATAGCTGTTTAAGAATGAATTTTAACTCAGGTCTTCCTGACTCCAGGTCAGAACTCTACCCACTGTACCATCTAGCTGCCCAAGTCACCCAAGTCACAGATATGTTGAAACAAACAAACAAGATTCCTAGAGTCCTTCCTTCATGTTGACTTCAATTGTTTCTTTAGGTTCAATCATTCAACCAGTTCTGATATAATTTAGCCTGTATATTTAGTTTATCCACAAGGACAGCTCAGGAAATGTAACATTCTGCTGAGATTCAGATATACTACATCTCTGGCATTACACTGACAATGTTTAGCATTTTTGTCAAAAGTAGAAATGGCATTAGTTATAACTGAACTAGTCTTGATCCTATATTTAGAGCATAGATTAGGAACTAGGAAGGAATTTAGAGATCACCAAGTCTAATCCCATCATTTCACAGATGAGGAAATAGAGCCCCAGAGAGGTTATGTGACTTGTCCAGGGTCACACAGTGAGAAAGTGTCTGAAGTAGGATTACAGTAACTCTTTCTAATTCTAAATTCAGCACTGTATCTACTACCCCAATATGTTGACTCTTAAAGGATCACATAAATGATTTTTAGTCCATAACACACAAGTGTATTGGTTAATTATACACTGCTATTTTCTAATTATTTCAATTTTGTTTGTCATAACAACACAACTCTATGATGTTTCTGGTCAATGTGAAGTCCTACACAGCTTTTGATCCTTAAACTGTTATCTGGTGAAAATCTGCAAATAGCAGATTCTCAATACAACTTGGTTTATTTCCCCAATCCTACTCAATATCTGTTCCTTGTCCTGATTGTTGCTGAGAAAAGAAACAGCCTCTTTAAGTTAAGTGGTTTGGTTTTTGTTTTGAACTTATCTGAGATGAAAATATAGCTTAAGTTCAAGTTGGGTGCTATGGCTTTTGTTTCAAAAGTATCCATAAACAGCTATATTTTTGGCTTTATCCATTCAGAATACAGCCCTAAGAAAGAAAGGGAGCTTTCCTAGTCTTATTAATACCTATCTAAATAGCCATAACATCTAAATTAAGTAAATAAATTTTTTTCATTATTTTTATTTTATTTATTTACTATATGATTACAGTGTACTTAGTACTATAAAATATAAAAAATTTTTCTAAGATGTTTCTTGTGTTGTGTATACATGTAGTTATTTCCCTGTTGTCTCTCTCATTAGAATGCAACCTCCTTGAAAACCAAAAGTTTTTTTTTTTTGTCTTTGTATATTCAGTGCTTAGCAGAGGACCTTACATATGGTAAGTGCTTAATAAATGTTAGTTGACTTGACTTGACTTCGAGGATTTTATAATCTTGTTGAAGGAAAAAAATTAACTCTTGTGAAACAATCATTAGAAATTAGAGAATAAGCATAAGGATTTTATTTGTGATTTCACAGGCACAGATCTCTCTGGTGAAGAAAATCAACTAAGGTAAGTTATCACCTTCTCTGTAACTTGGAGTCTTAGAGAGTCACCTAGAACTCTGAAAAGGTAAGTAACTAGGGTCCAAGATCACACAGCTGATGTATGTCCAGAGATGAAACTTAAACCCATGGTTTCTTGTCTCTGAGGTTGGCCCTCTATTATGTCACAATTACTCATAAGCAATCAAAAACAATACATAATTATACCCTACATTGTGTGGCATACACTATAAATACTGAAGGAGTTTAGAGCAGATAGAAATAGATCAATACAAGTTAGAGCACATAGAGAAAACTTGATAGAAGAGGTGTATGAAAAAGGCCTTGAAGAAGGGGTACAAATATTTATACTGATTGAGGAGAACTGGAAGGCATTTATACATTGTTTTAAACAATTTTATCAATAACTTGCACCAGGCATGCCAATAAAGTAGAAATTACCATTTATTGCCCCCAAATGGAGAATTTACTTAAATATGCACTTTCTTATAATTAGCATCTACAACTATAAGCTTTTTTACATGAATTTTATTAAAAGATTTTAAAGTTTTTTCAAAATAGCATTTAAACAAAACCATAATACAGGGGAAAAATCCTTCTTGTTTTGCTTTAGGTGAGCATTCAGTCCTGACTTATTTAGGTTAGCTTTGTGGAGTTATATTCAGTTGACAAGAATAAAATGGATTTTCAAAGAAGAGGAAAAAATTAATTAGCAATATTCTTAAAGGGCTTACTTGGCATTCTTCTGGTCTTCCAAGGTAATGGTGTTAGCAGGTAGCCATCTTTATAAGCTGTGATAGTCAAGCTGACACCTAATTTATAGGGAACTTTTATTAACACTGCTCCATTGTTTCCAGTTACTGTGGAATTTGTCTTTGTGTAGTTCACATACACTTCTACAACTGCTTGGCGTAGGTACTGACGACTGATGATATCATTCACATGGACTTTCAGTAAAAACAGAGATACTAAAAGGAAAAAGAAGCCAGATATTAGTATTGAAACATATTCTATACTGGAATATGTGTGTTTTAAAATACTATCCAAAATCATTTCTTGCACATTAGCACAGAAAATTAACTTGTATAATATGAAATACTTGCTCCTATGTCTATCCACAATATATATTTCTTTTAACCTAACAAACATATTTGTCTAAACTGGAATCTCTTTTCAAAGGGAAAGAAAAAGAAATATGAAAAGAACAGTATTTTCTCTCCAAAAACATGCAATTCTACAGCATTTCAATGAACTTCACAAAACTAAGCCAAGTAAATTCCAATTCTTGCCAACAAGGAATGGGGCATATCTCTACAGAAACATATTCATTTATGTTTGTGGCCTTTAAATACGCATTTGGTAATATTCTTCATAAGACCAAAAGGAACTTTCCGGTCCTGAAGGTGAGAAATGTAAGGCTGTGTTTGCCTATGATGCAAAAGTCATAAAGTAAGCACTGACTAATGCCAACAAATTCATTTTCCATCATTCTTTTCAACATGCATCTTAGCACCATGGCTAATGAAGCTTTCTTCTACTACTAATCAACCACCCAGCAAAACTGAGTATCACACTTCAAGAGAAAAAACTGGTGATTCAATGAAATAGAGGACTTTCAAGCTTTCTTGATGAAAAGACCAGAGCTGAATAGAAAATTTGACTTTCAAACACAAGAATCAAGAAAAGCATGAAAAGGTTAACAGGAAAAAGAAATCATAAGGAACTTACTAATGTTGAACTATTTACATTCCTACATGGAATGATAATATTTGTAACTCCTGAAACTTTTCTCAGTATTTGGGTAGTTGGAGGGATTGCACACACACACACACACACACACACACACACACACACACACACAGATAGAGAGAGGACACAGAGCGAGTTGAATAGGAAGGGATGATATCTTAAAAAAAAATTAAGAGATGAGAGAGGAATATATTGGAATAAGAAAGGGAAAATGGAATAAGAAAGGGAAAATGGAATGGGACAAATTATCTCTCATAAAAAAGTTAAGAAAAAGCTTTTTCAATGGAGTTTCAGGGAAAGGTGGGGGTGAGAAGGAAAAAGTGAAGCTTACCCCCATCACATTTGGCTTAAGGAGAGAATAGCATGCACACTCAATTTGGTATGAAAATCCATCTTATACTACAGGAAAGTGGGGGAGAAGGGGATAAGTGGATTGGGAGGGAGATGATAAAAGAGAGGGCATATGAGAGGAGTGGGGTAATGGGAAGTTAACACTTTTGGGGAGTGATAAGGTCAAAAGAGAGAATAGAATAAATAGGGGGGCAGGATAGGATGGAGGGAAATATAGTTAGTCTTTTACAACATGACTATTATGGAAGTCTTTAGCAAAACTACACATATACATCCTATATCGAATTGCTTGCCTTCTCAGTGGGGATGGGTGGGGAGGGAGGAAGGAAGAGAAGTTGGAACTCAAAGTTTTAGGAACGAATGCAGAGAATTGTTTGTGCATGTAACTGGGAAATAAGAAATACAGGTAATGGGGTATAGAAATCTATCTTGCCCTACAAGAAAAGAGAGAAGATGGGGATAAGGGAAGGGAGGGGTGTGATAGAAGGGAGGGTATGTTGAGGAAAGGGTTAATAAGAATGCATGGTGTTTTGGGATGGGGGAGGGGAGAGATGGAGAGAAAATTTTAAACTCAAAATCTTGTGGAAATGAATATTGAAAACTAAAAAAAAATTCTAAGACTAGCATAATAGCTGACACAAAGGAGGTGATCAATAAATACACCTTATAAATTGAACTCAGTTTCCAATTAAATTCACTGTTCTTTCCCCCATGGTATGTTCTTTCCCCCATGGTGATAGGGTAAGAGTGAACTGACCTTTTTTTTCCTTTAAAAGCATAAGACAAACAAATTACTGACAATTTTGACTAAGGAAAATCCTACTGGTAAATTTTTAGTCAACCTTACTTATTGTAAATATTTTATTGGCATAAGGTAGATAAATTTTATTGTATGAGAATTGTTGTTTTTAATGTAAAAAACAAAAAACAGTTATCTTTCTGTCCTGAGGAGCATATAAGCCAACAAGTTTGAAAAAAGAGCCCAGCTCTCATTCTTTTCACGGAGAAAAGAAAATATTATGCAGAACAGTGTTCTCTAGGAAAAAATTTTGTAGTTGCAGGATAGTTTGTCTTATGTATAAAAGCCACAGGGCAGCTAGGTGGCTCAGTGGATAAGAGTACCAGACGTTGAGCAAGGAAGACTCCTGTTCCTGAATTCAAATATAGCCTCAGACACTAGCTGTTTATGTCCCTGGGCAAACCACTTAATCCTCTTTGCCTCAGTTTCTTTATCTATAAAAGGAGCTGGAGAAGGAAAAGGGAAACCATTCCAGTATCTTTGCCAAGAAAACCCCAACTGGGGTCATGAAGAGTTGGACACAATTGAAATAAATGAAGAACAACAAAAATAAAAGCCTGTGCTTACTTTTTCAATCTAGCAAAAAGTTGAATTTCAGTGTGGAAGTAAATTGCAGAAAGAATAAAATAAAATTTTAATGATGGAAGACCTCAGTGTACTGCTATCAGCCCCAGTTTATCTAATCAAAAAATTTTAAAAGGTAAGGATATGAATACAATTTTAGAAAAATTAGATATAACAGATTTCTGGTGATAGAATTCTGTTAAGTGGTAATAGAAAGGATGCCTCAGATGTGCTTAGCTCCTTTACAAAAATTTACCACGTAGTAGAACATATTACAAACATCACAACCTAAGGCAAAAAAACAGAAATATTAAATGTATCATTTATTGCCCACAGTAAAGGAAAATTGTATTCAATGAAAGGTTCTTGAAACAAGGATTAAAAGTTAAGTGGAGACCAAATAATTTAAGTGTAAAGAATTGGTGCATCAAAAAATAAAAAATAGGAAGATAATTTCATTTAAGATGACATCAATGAAAAAACATATCAAACTCTGAGCATGCAACCAAATCACTCTTTAGGAAGAAATTTATATCTAATTTTTTTCATCAAAATAAAAAGAGAGAAAGTAGATCAATCATTTGAGATACATTTTTTAAAAGCCTAAAAAAATTAAAAACTCAATTAAACATTAAAATAGAAATCTCAACAATCAAAGAAAAGATTAATAATATGGAATTTTTAAAATTGAACTAATAAATTAATCTAGGAGCTATTTAGATAGTTTACAAGCCATTAGATAATTTGATTTTAAAAGAAATAAGAGGAAAACTACATTACCAATATCAAAAATGTAAGAGGAAATTCCACCAAATAAGAAATAAATGATATTAGAAATTCATTTCCCCAACTGATTGTCAATAAAACCAACAAATTAGGTGAATGAAAATTTACAAAAACATAAAATACTGAGATTAACAGAACAAAATATAAAGAATTTAAACAACCTAATATCAGGAAAATGAATTGAACAATCCATGAATGAACTACCAAAGAAAAATCCCAAGACCAGATAGTAAAGTCTAGCAAACAAAGAAAAATTCATTTCAATATTGCACAAAGTGTTCACCAAAAAAAAGACAGAAAGGGTTCCTACCAAGTTTCCTCTATGACATAAATATGGTCTTGATACATAAACCAGGGAGAGTTTAAAAAAGAAAGAAAACTATAGACCAACATCCCTAATGAACATAATTGCAAAAAATGTAAATAAAATTAGGCGAGAGGCTACAGCCTCACAAAACTATCACAAAGATTACACACTATTACCAGGCTAGTTTGATAGCAATAATGAAGGGCTGGTTCAATATTAAGAAAGTTATCTACATAGCTGACTATATTAATCGTAAGAATCAAAATCATGATTTATCAACAAATGTAGAAGATAAGTTTTGAACAAAATAAATCACCTATTTCTTTTTTAAAAACTCTAAAAATATAGCAATAATGTATTTTTTCCTTTACATAATAAGTAGTACTCGTAAATATATGACCCAAGCAAAGCAAGGAAATACTATCTTACCAATATTTAGTACAGGACTAGGAAGTGATCAGTTTGCTACAGTGATAAGACAAGAAAAAGAAGTAATACATAAGCACAAACAAAGAAGAAACAAAAATGTGCTTTTTGTACATCAAATGATGGTTTATTTAGAGAATCCTGGAAAGTCAACTAAAAATTAAACAATAATTTTGGTAAAGTTGCAAGGATGTAAAATAAATCCACACAAATCATCATTTTCATATAACACCAACAAAACCCAGCAGAAAAAGAATAAAAGAGAAATTCACTTCTAAAATAACTATGGGATATATAAAATTCTTGAGATACTATCTTGGGAGAGCAAGATAATGAAGAGACAATATGAATTTGACAACTACAGAACAACATTTATGATAATAAAGATAGACCTAAATAATTGGAGAAATATTTTTTGTAGGCAGGTCAAATCAATAAAACTGAAGTGATAATGCTACTCAAATTTATTTTTTATTCAGTGCAAGACCAATCAAAATACCAAAAACTTACTTTGCACAATTAGAATTATTTTGTAGAAGTAGAAAAAATAATAACATAATTCATCTGGAAGAATAAAAGATCAAGAATCTTGAGGGAAAAGTTGAAAAGTAAAGGGGCTAGAAGTTCCATATTATAACTATATTACAAAGCAGTAAGTATCAGAATGATTTGGTATTGGTTAAAAAATAAGGAGGCCAATCAGTGGAAGAAAGTAGGAATACAACGTATAGATGCAATCCACCCTTCTCAATTAGTGATTGATAACCTAAAGATCACAGTTACTGGGGTCACTATTGGACAAAAACTGTCAGATAGTAATCTGACAGAAAATAGGTTTAGATCAATACCTCGTATCACATGTCACAGTAATCTCCAAATGGTTACATCACCTCCATATTAAAAAGTCAATTCACAAATAAATTAGAAGAGTAAGAAATAAATTATGTTACAGAGTTATGAATAGAGGAAGAGTTCAAGTGATAGGGAGGATCATCAAAGGCAAAATAGACAATTCTGATTACATAAAATTAACTTTATTTGACAAATGGAGTAACAGTAGAGAAGAAAGATAATGGGAGAAAAACTTTTTGCTACAATTTCCTTTGATACAGGACTCTTTTCCAAGACATATAAGGAACAGATTCAAATTTGTTACTCATTCCCAATTGATAAATGGTTAAAGGACATAGAATAGCAGTTCTCAAAGGAAGAAATCTAAGCTGCCTATTGCAATGTGAAAAGAGCTCCAAAACACTAATAACTACATAAATACAAATTAAAGCAACTCTTTGATTCTACCTCATAACTATCAGATTGGCAAACACTACAAAAAAAGGAAAATAAATGTTGGAGGGGCCATGGGAAAAACTGATTTTCATCACTGGAGTACATGTACTCGAAATTCCTTTTATTTGTCAATAATCAGGAAAAAAATGGAATTTGAGCTTTTAAAAAAATAAAACAACTTCAACAATCTACTTAGTTTCTAAGTTTTATGATTATGCCAAATCTAAGCAAAAATTCAAGGGGCAGAATCAGGACACAAATTGCAAATATGGAAAAGCTGTTTCCTTGCCACAAAAATGGAAAATTTCATGGGAGAGAAACACTCATTTTGTTTCACTGGAACCTGTTGTTAAAAGTGATTTACCAAAATAAAGAAATGGATAACAAATAGAGCCTTTATAGCCTAAGGACATCCACACAGATATTTAATAAAAGGCCTGGATCATTAAACTATTTATCTCAGTTTCTTCATGCCATCCATGAAACCTAGTCTCTCAGAGTGATCTACTGACATGAAATAACTCTCCTTCAAGATCTCAGAAATCTATTTCTTCATACTCATGATAATTTAGGCTCACTTCACAAGCACCCTTCTGGCTTTACCTCCCTGATTTCTTATCCTCTCCCAACACCACTTATTTGTCCTCAGTAGCTACATGGTACAGTAGATAAAGCACAGAAACTAGAGGCAGGAAGATCTGAATTTAAATCTAGCCTCCGACACTTACCAGCTGTGTGACCCTAAGCAAGTCATTTAACCTCTACCTCAGTCTCCTCAAAGGTAAACTTCCCAAGATTGTTGTGAGGATTAAATGAAATAATAATTGTAAAGCATTGAGTGTAATGGCTGGCACTTAGGCACTTAATAAATGTGTGCATCCTTCTCCCTTTCCCTTGTGTTTCTGATAATCATTAACCACATTCACTACACATTATATTTAACCTAATTTTAGGAAGTTCACATCTTAGTAGCTTTCAGTTCTTGGTTGAAACATCATTCTCATATAAGAGTGAAATTAGAATATAGTGACAAAAAACTGCATACAAAGAGAAACATAATATATTCAATACCTTTGGAAGGGACTTGAAAAATCATCTAATCTAATATCCTCATTTTATAGAGAAGGAAAATGAATCTCAGTGGGGTAAAGGCTTTCCTAAAGCAGTCAATGGAAGATTCAACCTAGTAATCTGATTGAATATAAAGTCAGCTTTCTTTCTACTATACTATAAATATAATACTCCCCTTTATTAATCACTATGATGAACTGATCACCCTACTCTCAGCGGGCTGCCATGAAACTGAAAAAAGGAAATGTTTTATAAAACTAATGTGAAATCATTAAGTCCAAATAATGGCAGAAATAACATTATAGCACTGCATAAGCTTTAGAGAAGTGATTATGTAACGCATGTATTTGTGTACTATTAATATCAAATAATAAATCATATCAGAGACCAAGTTTGGAAAAACAATAATTCCCTTTATTAATAATTATTATTGAAGTAATATTTTTACTTTTAAAGACACAATATCTATTATTCTATATTAACTAATGTTTCCATGCCTATTTATATCCTTTGTATTAAATGGACAGGGCAGCTAGATGGCACAGTGAATACAGTACCATGCCTAGACTAGTTTTATTTTTGTGAGTTTAAATCTGGCCTGACACTTATTGGCTGTCTGTCCCTGGGCAAATCACTGAATGCTGTTTGCCTCAGTTCCTCATCTGTAAAAAGAGCTGGAGAAGGAAATGTCAAATCACTCTGCCAAGAAAACCCCAAATGGGGTCACAAAGAGCTAGATATGACTGAACAACAATGACAAAAATCATATGGACATAGCAAATAATATACTTGAAAGTGAATTCTACTGATTATAGAGCAACAAAAAAAATTATACATGAATGTAAAAACAGGGTCAGAGACTGTAACTATGACTTCATTGGCATAGAGAGTTCCTAGGTAAAGAAACATTCCACCAAAGCAGGTCAGTACCTTCTTTACATTTATAGTCTTAGAACACTGATTAGTGAACTAAAAGATTCAACGACTAGCTCATGAACTCATTGTCAGTATGTGTCAGAGATATAACATGAACCAAGTCCTCCTGGCTTCAAGACTGACTATCCACTGCTAGATTTCTATAGTGAAATGTAATTCTGTCATTTTTTTAAAAAGCAAATATTATCAACTCAGAGAATCTTGAAGAAACTTAATGCACTGATACAGAAAGCAGAAACAAAAAAAAATTTACAGAATAACTATAAAAATTTAAGGGAAAATACCACTGAAAGATATACATTCAGTGACTATTTTTTACTTCAGAAAATGAGTAGTGAAATATGCCTCTCCCCTCACAGCTCAAGTGGTAGACTAAGTGGAGAAAGAGGAATATATTTTTAGATGTGGCAAATATTTTGGTTCTGCTTTGCTATTCTTTGTTATAATGACAAGTCCTGGAGTTTAGAATTCATTAGAAAATGAAAGTATTGTTAAAAAACAATTATTTTATGAGTATAAGGAAAAATCAAATAGCCAATTTTAATTCAAAGAAGTGCTATGAGAATAACCCTTCCCTCCCATCTCTTAAAGGGTAAAGTTTTAAGGATATAGAATTTTGTCCATAATGTTTAACTTAGTTGAGGTTTTGTTTAGTTTTGCTTAATTTTTTTCTTTTTCTCTAAGAGTAGGATAGAAGAAGTATATATTGGATAATGAAGACAATGTAAAAACAGGAGATAAAGACAATTTTTCTTTTTAAATTTAATTTCATTTTTTTTTTTTAGTTTCAAATTCTCTCCCTCCCTCCAAGGCCTCCTCCACTCATTGAGAAGGCAAAAAATTCCTTAATCATTACACATATGAAGTCATGCAAAACATATTTCTGCATTAGCCATTTCACCTTCCTCCTAAAAAAAGAAAAAGGAAAATAAAGTAAAAAAAATAAGCTTCAGTCTGTTCTTTTTGCCAATCATTCTATGTGTAGGTAGACAGCTTTTTTTATAGTGAGTCCTTTGTAACTGTAGTGGATCATTATATTGCTCTTGCACAGGTGACTGTCATTATAATACTGCTTGTTACTGTGTAGATTGTTCTCATTTTGTTCACTTCACTTTGCATCATTTTATATACGGCTTACCAGGTTTTTCTGAAAACACCCCCTATATCATTTCTTATAGCACAATAGTATTACATCACCTTCATATACCATAATGTTCAGCCATTTCCCACATAAAGGATATCTCCTCAGTTTCCAATCTTCTGTCATCACTAAAAGAGCTGCTCTACCTACTTTTGTATATAACAAGTCCTTTTTCTTTTTCTTTGATCTCTTTGGAGTAGTGGAATTTCTGGGTCAAAGGGTAAAAATAATTTTATAACTTTTGGAATATATTTCCAAGTTGCTCTCCAGAATAGTTAGACTAGTTCACACCTCCACCAACAAGAGTGCACCAGTGTAACTATTTTGCCACATCCCTCTAGCACCTGGCATTTTTCTTTTCTGTCATCGTAGCCAATTTGATGAATATGAGATGTACCTCAGAGTTGTTTAATTGGAAATTCTCTAACCAATTGTGATTTAGATCATTTTTCATATGGCTATTTATAGCTTTGACGTCTTCCTCTGAAAACTGACTTCACATCCTTTGACCATTTATCAATTAAGGAATGGCTCTTATTCTTCTAAATTAGCCTAAGTTCCCTATATATTTGAGAACTGGAACCATTATCCAAGAAATTTGCTGCAAAGATTTTTTTCACTTTCCTATTTTTCTTCTAGTTTTGACTACATTGATTTTGTCTATGCACGCACACGTTATTTAATGCAATAAAACTTATCCAATTTATATTCCATGAACCAATCTTGTACAGTCATGAATTCTTCCCTTACCCATAGATATGTAGGTAATTTATTCCATGTACCACTAATTTGCTTATGACATCATTCTTCATGTCTAAATCATGTACCCATTTTGAACTTATCTAGGTGTAGGTTTGTGAGATGTTGGTCTATGCCTAGTTTCTGCCAGACTACTTTCCAGTTTTCCTAACAGATTTTGTCAAATAGTGAATTTTTGTCCCTATAATTAAGATCTTTGAACTTATGGAACACGAGGTTACTATGTTCATTTGCCTCTGTCTATTGTGTACCTAATCTGATCCACTGATCAACTATTACTATTTCTTATTCAATACCAAATTGTTTTGATGATTACAGCTTTGTAGTATAACATGAGCTCTGATACTGCCAGCCCCATTACTTAGCATTCTTTTCACTGATTCTTTGATATTCTTGACCTTTTGATTCTTCAGATGAACTTGGTTATTATATTTTTCTAGTTGTATAAAGTCATTCTTTGGTAGATTGATTGAAATGACACTGAATAACTAAATTAACTTGGGTAATGTTGTTGTTTTTATTATAATGAATTTCCCTATCTATTAACAATTAATATTTTTCCAGTTATTCAGATGTTTTCATTGGTATGAAAAGTGGTTTGTAACTATATTCATATAATTCTTATGTGTGTGTCTTGGCAGGCAGATTTCTAAGCATTTTATATAGTCTGCACTCATTTTAAATGGAATTTCTCTATTTCTTATTGCAAAATTGTTGGTACTATATAGAAATATTGATACTTTGTGTAGGTTTATTTTATATTCTGCAACTGTGATTGTTATTAATTGTTTTAACCAGTTTTTTAAAAATGAACTCTCTAGGGTTCTCTAAGTAAAATATAGAAAGTGTGAGTTTTGTTTCTTCATTGCCTACGATTATTACTTATTTTTTTTGTTTTATTATCATAATGAGTTTTCCTAATACAATGTTGAATAATTATAGAAATAATAGACACACTTACTTTACCCCCTGTGTATCAGCAGGGACTATGATGTACACAAGAGGGCCTGTTGTACAGGTTCTTTGATCTTTTCTAAAAGCAAAGCAGCTTTGAAGGGGTCAACAATCACTTTAATCAAGTACATATATCATTCACTTAGTTCAGGGGGAAAACTCAGCTTCAGAGAAAATACAAAGAAACAATAATCAACAAGCAGGGCTTCCAGCTGTCTGACTGTAAGCAATACATACAACACAGACCAACAGACAGATTCAACCAGAGAAGGGGCACCAACATCTGGGCTTTCAAAGCTGGGGGAGGCTCCTTAGTAGCTGCTCAGTCTCCTCTGGTCGAACAAACATTTCCAAAGAGTAAGCCCCAAAGTAAAACCTCACCTCAGAGTATTTTATACACTTTTCAGAGCAAGAGGGCATCACCGCCTTTGACAACCAGTGCCTCATTAGAAAATTAACAAAAGGTACTTGAGGCCTAGTAATGGGCAGGGAAAATCCAATTAATATTACATCCTAATCTTATCAGGAAGGTTTTTCAGTTATCCCTATAACAAATAATGCTTGCTCTTAGTTTTAGACACTAATTATTTTAAGAAAAGCTCCATTTATTCCTATGCTTCCTAATGTTTTTGATAGGAATGGGTGTTGTATTTTGTTAAAAGCCTTTTATGCTTCTATTGAAATAAATATATGATTTTTGTTGTTTTTGTTGTCAATCATGCTTATAATTTTCCTAATTATGGAACCAGTTCTGCATTCCTAGTATAAATCTAGCCTGGTCACAATATATGATTTTTGCGATATTATTGTGATCTCCTTGATAGGATATCATGTAAAAAGTTTGCATCAATATTTATTAAGAACTTGGGTTTTAGTTTTCTTTCTCTGTTTGTTCCCCATTAAATATCTAAACCAAATTTGTGCCATAGGAAAAAAAATAGTAGGAGTCCTTCTTTGCCTATTTTTTTCAAACAGTTTACATCACATTGGAATTCATCATTCTTTATAGTCTGTAAATCCATCTGGTCCTGGGATTTTTTTTCTTAAGGAGTTTATTTATGACTTGTTTGATTTACTTTTTAAAGATAAGATTACATGAGTATGATATTTTCTATTCTGTTAATCTGGGTAATTCATGTTTTTTGTAAATATTCACCCATCTCATTAGGATTGTCCATTTTATTGGCATATAGTTGGGGGAAATAGCTCCCAATAATTGGTTTTATTTCATCTTCATTGGTTGTATATTCACACTTTTTCATTTTTGAAACTGGAAATTTAGTTTGCTTCTTTCTTTTTAAAAATCAAATTAGTTAATTGTTTTTATATTTATTATTTTTCCCAGAAAACCAACGTCTAGTTTTATTAGTTCAATGCTTTGTTAATTTTTCAATTATATTAATCTCTTATTTGATTTTCAGGATTTATACTTTGATGTTTAATGGGGGGAGGTATTAATTTGCTGTTTTTCTTGTTTTCTTTTTAATTGCATACCCAAATTCACTGAACTGTTCTTTTATCAATGTAAGCATTTAGATATAAATATTCCCTTAAAAATTGTTCTGGCTATATTCCACAATTCTAGTATGTAGTTTCACTGTTGTCATGTTTCTATGATTTGTTTTTTGATGTACTCATTATTAAGGATTAGGTTATTTAGTTTCCAAATAATTTTTCATCTTTGCTTCAAAGATCCTTTATGGAATGCATTTTTATTGCATTATGCTTAGAAAAAGATGCATTTAATAGTTCTGCTTTTCCACATTTTTCTGTGAGATTTTTATGCCCTAATACATGGTCAATTTTTGTGAAGTTACCATGCATAGCTGAAAAAAACTCCTTTCTATTCATATTCAATATTCTCCAGAGGTCTTTGATATCTAACTTTCCTAAAATACTATTCATCTTTTTAACTTTTTTCTTGTTTATTTTATGATTAGATTTACCTAGCTCTGTGTAATGGTAATTTTGAATTGGAAAATCTTTCCTATTCATTAATAGGTCCATTAAGTCATATCGAGACTGTGGTGGGAGGAGTTGGCTGAATGGGTGAAGCAGAAAGAGGCAGAGCTGAGAGGAAATTAGTCTTGAGAGCAGTCAGAGCTGGGAAGGATGCAGGCTCCTGGGTAGCTTGAGTGATTTTGTGATTGTTTGTGGTTTTGTTTAAGAGAGCCTGCTTAGAGCATGGACCTGAGTTCAAATCTTACCTCAGATACTTGACACTCACTAGCTGTGACCTTCGGCAAGTCACTTAACTCCAATTGCCTCATCCTGGGCCATCTCCAGTCATCCTGATCACTGGATTCAGATGGCTCTAGAGGAGAAGTGAGGCTGGTGACCTGCACAGCCCTCCCTCCCTCAAAACAAAGTCAAATGCAAATCATGTCATTGTTTCTCTGATGGCATGGTCTTCTTTGGCAGTGAAGGACAAACACACAAATGGGGATAATAAATAACACCTACTTCGCAGAGTTATTATGGGAATCAAATGAGATAATAACTGTAAACCACTTCTGACATTGTTGGCCCCATCATAAGCACTTCATGAATGTTAGCTATTATTATTATTCATTTAGTTTGGATCTCCCTCTCAGAATTCATTGTAGTCCATTTTTTAAGGTTGTTATATAAATGGCTTGGGGAGGGGGGATCTGCAGCCAAGTTGCTAAGCTCTAAATCCACCCTTGACTTCACCTCCCAATATCAATAATTTTTCAAAGAATAGCATGCACTATCCTCAGTCACAATATTAGTATTGATCTGTACCTTAATTAATGGTACTAAATGAGTATGTTCAAAGTATTATATACTTATTACTTTCACTGTGGGCTATTGTTATCATAGCTAAACTGGTTCTACCACTGTGTGAGCCAGTTAGCTTATTCTGCTCTATAGCCACACCCTTAACATCAGTCATCCCCTTCATAAATAAATAAATAAGTACAAGAGAGTGTGGATGGACCAATATAACTAATAAAAAGCTCAAATGGTCAGTCATGGACCTGGATATTATATAATAAAGCATACTTCCATCTTAATAACAGTGCCTGGCTTATAGGAGGCACTTAATAAATTCTTGCTGACTGACTCTACTCCTATCAGAAGACAAGTCAGAGATGATAGGGCAGAATGTTGCCTCCACTGTGAGATACAATCACTTTATCAATTCTTTTCCCTTTATTGATTTTCTTTAGTACTGTACAAGGAAAGGCTTCATCTAGTTGAGGGAAGGGGAAATTATTAATGTAATTTTTCAAAAAGATGTCAATAAAAACATTTTTGATGATGAGATGAGAAAAATTACCCTAAATCAAATTACTGCTTTGTCCTATGATTTAAAAAAGCTATAATTATTTAATTCTGGGTGCATGTAAATGAAACATTATGGTGTACAACTGAAACTAATACATCTCAATTACTTGAAATGGCACTTTAGCATTCATTTGTAAAAAATAATTTCACTTAGTTCTAAATAAAAGTGAAAACTATGGTATTTTAGGAGTACTATATATAATGCAGCAACCGTGGACACCTACTTAGAAAACTTCCAGCCAAAAGAATTTCTTTCACAATTTAAGCAGCTTCTAAGCTTCCAAAAAGTGAACATGTTCAGACTATGGTACCCATTGATGGCCACAGTTTCCCATTTTAGCCAGAATTTTTTTTTAAGAGTTAAATTTATTTATTTATTTTTAGTTTTCAACATTCATTTCCACAAGATATTGAATTCCAGATTTTCTCCCCATCTTTCCCCTTCCCACCAGCCTGAGATGTCGTGCATTCTGATCACTCCTTACCCCAGTCTGCCCTCTCTTTCATCAACTCCCCTCTTATCTCTTTCCCCTTTATTTTCTTGAAGCGCAAGACGGATTTCCATACCCCATTGCCTATATATATTATTTCCCAGTTGCATGTAAAAACAATTTTTTAACATTTCTTTTTAAAACTTTGAGTTCCAAATTCTTTCCCTTCTTCCCTCCCCACCCATCCCCATTGAGAAGGCAAGCGATTCAGTATAGTTTGTACATGTGTAGTTATGCAAAACACCTCCATAAAAGTTATATTGTAAAAGACTAACTATATTTCCCTCCATTCTATCCTGTCCCCCACTTATTCTATTTTCTCCTTTGACATTGCTCCTTTCCTAAAGTGTTTGCTTCTGATTACTCCCTCCCCCAATCTGCCCTCCCTTCTATCATCTCCTCTATTATCCCCTTCCCTACTACTTTCCTATAGGGTAAGATACCCAATTGAGTGTGTAATTATTCCCTCCTTAAGCCAAATCAATAAGAGTAAGGTTCACTCATTCCTTCTCATCTCCACCCTCTTCCCCTCCATTGTAAAACCTCTTCCTTGCCCTTTTTATGTGAGATAATTTACCCCATTCTATCTCTCCCTTTCTCTTTGTCCCAATATATTCCTCTCACCCCTTAATTTTATCTTTTAGATATCATTCCTTTATACTCAACTCACCCTGTGCCCTCTATCTATCTATCTATCCATCTATCATCTATCTATCTATCTATCTATTTCCTCCAACTACCCTAATATTGAGAAAGGTCTCATGAGTTACAAATATCATCTTTCCATGTAGGAATGTAAACAGTTCAACTTTAATAAGTCTCTTATGATATCTTTTTCCTGTTTACTTTTTCATGCTTCTCTTGATTCTTGTATTTGAGAGTCAATTTTCTACTCAGCTCTGGTCTTTTCAGCAAGAATACTTGAAAGTCCTCTATTTTATTGAATGTTCATTTTTTCCCCTGAAGGATTATACTCAGTTTTGCTAGGTAGGTGATTATTGGTTTTAATCCTACCTCCTCTGACTTCCAAAATATCATATTTCAAGCCCTGTGATCTCTTACTGTGGAAGTTGCTATTCCTGTTTGTATTTCCACAATAATCAAATTGTTTCTTTCTGGCTGCTTATAATATTTTCTCATTGACCTGGGAACTCTGAAATTGGGCTGCAGTATTCCTAGGAGTTTCCCTTTGGGTATCTCTTTCCAGTGGCAATCAGTGGAATCTTTCAATTTCTATTTTTCCCTATGAGTCTAGAATATCAGGGCAGTTTTCCTTGATCATTTCTAGGCTCATTTTTTGATCATGGCTTTTAAGTAGTCCAATAATTTTTAAATTCTCTTTTCTGGATCTATTTTCCAGGTTAGTGGTTTTTCCAATGAGATATTTCATATTGTCTTCTATGTTTTTTTTCATTCTTTTGATTCTGTTTTATAATTCCTTGATTTCTCATTAAATCATTAGTTTCCATTTGCTCCATTCTAATTGTGAAGGAATTATTTTCTTCAGCGAACTTTTGGACCTCCTTTTCAATATGGCTAATTCTGCTTTTTAAGGTATTCTCATTTTCTTTTGCTTTTTGGGTTAGTCTATTTTTAAGGTGTTATTTTCTTCAGTATTTTTTTTGGGGGGGGAGTCTCCTTTAGCAAGCTGTTGACTTGATTTTCATGATTTTCTTGTATCACTCTCATTTCTCTTCCCAATTTTTGCTCTACTTCTCTTACTTAATTTTGAAAACCCTTTTTGAGCTCCTTCATGGCCTGACACCAATTCATCTTCCTCTTGGAGCCTTTTGATGTAACAGCTTTGACTCTGCTGTCCTCCTCTGGTTGTATGCCCTGATCTTCCTCATCACCAAAATAAAATTCTATAGTCTCAGTTTTTTTATAATGTTTACTCATCTTTCCAGGCAAACACTTGACTTACTAACTCTTTGTCAAGTTAGAACTCTGCTTCCAGTGGGTGTGGGGGATCAGGGTGGGTATACTGTCCCAGATTTCAGGCATTTTGTATCAGCTGCTCAGTACCCCACCATCTGTTGGCCCAGAGCTCTGGAAGCAGCCTCTGCTGCTGCCACTGCTGCCACTGCTGCCATTGCTGCCACTACCACCACCACCACTGCTGTGGGGCTGGGGTTTACATGGCCAGAAAGGTGCTCCCGTCTCACCTATGTCCCACAGAATTTTCCCACTGACCTTTTTGGTATTTGTGGGTTGAGAAGTCTAGAAACTGCCACAGCTGCCATAGATTCAGTCCCCTGAGGCCTGTTCTGGCACTGTATGTGCCAGCTCAGCCCACACTGGATTGTGCCCTGCTCCCAGCCCAGTGAGATATACCAGTCCTATTAATTTTACAGGTTGTCTTGGGCTGAGTATTTGTTTCATTCAGTCATTTTGTGAGTTCTGTAGCTCTAAAATTTGTTTAGAGTCATTTCTTACAGGTATTTGGAGGGCTTTAGGGAAGATCACAGGAAAGTCCCTGCCTCCACCCTTTAGCCAGAAATTTTAAATACAGTAGAACCTCAGTTTATGAATTTGATTCATTCCAAGATTCTGTTCATCATGAGATTTGTTCGTATTACAAAGTGAATTCTCCCATAGGAAATAATGCAAAGTCAGATGATTGGTACCACATCCTCAAAAATATTCATATGAAAATAATTATTTATAATTTTAAGTAAGCTTTTTGTCCCTAATGCACCTGAAATACAGCAGCAATGAACAGTACACAATATAAACCAAAAATAAAATAAATCAACCTGCACTTTACATTTGAGAAGAGTCATGACTGGTGAGAGGGAGACAAGAGGGAGAGGGAAGGGTTATTGCTTAGAAGGAGAATCTCCTTCTATGAGAACATCAGGGATTTCAATGTCAGGAGTATTCTCTCTTATGCTATTTTCACTAAAAGTAAGACTAACACTACTGCCTTCACTTATTTTTTGTTTTTTAGAATCACTTTCATGTTTTGACTCACTGATTAATTCTTCTATACATTTGTGTCTGATGAGGAATCTATCTAATGACACTTGTTTTTGATGTTTTTTCAGAATGTCAGTAAAATGTGACATTGTATTATCACTAAAAATATTTGTGGCCCTCATTTCTACAGACTTATTTGGGTAATGTTTTTCAACAAAATTTGGTACTTTTGCAAAAATAAAAAACTATTGCCCTAGTTGAGCATCATCCCTTTGTGAGCAGTTAAGTCCAAACATGATGTTCACACTGAAAATTCTTGTTCGTTCTTCAAGACAAGTTATGCAAAAATTTTTCCTCATCCAGTGAAGCATACATAAACCACATTACTCATAAACTGAGGTTCTACTGTACATTTTATTGACTGTATTCTCTCTAGTAATCTCCAATTACCCATTATCAGCTTGCTAGATGGGTGTACTTTCCTCTCTCTTCTATCTACAATCAGCAAAGAGGGAAGTAGGAAATTTAGGTTCTGAAAAACACCCTAAGATTTACTGAACAGTCACCCTCTCAATTACCTCAGGAAAGTTCAATGTCAGGAAACTTTGAATCCACTGGGGACAGAAGGGACTTCAGTATAAGTTAAAATGGATAAGATATCTTTAGCATTCTTTCCATATCTAAAATCACCTTATTAATTTAAATATAGAAAAATGCATTAACTTTCATCTCACATAAGTATCACATTTGGTATGAGAGGAAAATATTTTTCCCTCAAATTTTCTGAGTTGCCTTTTTTAGTCATTTTTTGTCAAGTGTAGCTTTTTAAAATATAATAATAATTTGCAAAATGTACATTACATATATAAAAGAAACTCTAGATTGGGGGTGGGCTGATGTCTGGAGGTCACAGTAATCAAATAAAAAACCCTCTGGCTTACAAGGCCTTCCAAAAACTGGTCTCTTCCAACTTTTCCAGTCTTGTTATAATTACAGCTTTATCATCTCCATATTCTTCAATCCAGCAACCATGGCCTCCTGACTTTGTATGTGACACTCCCTATTCCCACTCCAAGTGTTTTCATTTCCTGTCCTCCTGCCTTGACTTCCCTAGCTGCTTTTAAATCTCAGCTCAAGTCACCTTTTACAAGAAGCCTTTCCTGATTCCTCACAATGCTATTACTGCCTTCCCTCTGTTGATTATCTACAATTTATCTGATATATTGTTTTTGGTACATAGTTACTTGCATATTGTCTCCCCATTACATAGTAAGCTACCTGAGAGCAGGGACTGAATTCAAGTCTGTCTCTGATACAAGCTAGCAGTGTGACCATGAGCAAGTTACATGATAGACTACAGGTTACTCCCAAAGTGTCTTAGGCAATTCTCTAAGACTACATAACAGATAAATTATTGACTTACAGACTGATTTTGAAGGAAAAAAATTTACAGTGGAATTCCCCACACAAAAGGAAGTCATAGGCCCATCCAGACCCTTCCCCAAAAGTTGACAAGGACTGAATATTGAGACACAGAAGTTGGGATCTACATCAGTTTTTGGCACAAATATCAATGAACTCATGGATCCTTAAGGAATAAACAGGTTGAAATTTACTAATCTATATCAATATTTTCTGATGTCAAGCCTAAATTTCTCTTTTTTATTCCTCCTACAGCTCCTGGTTCTGCCCTCTGGAAATAAACAGAAAAGTTTAAATTCCTTTTCTATATCACAGAATTTCAAATACTTTATGAGCCTGACCATTCACATGGATACATCCTGAGGGTAAAATGAATACGTCTTCTCTTTACCTAGCCCAGAAATTTTTCCTGAATAGTTCTTTCCAACATTGACGTACAAGAAAAGACCAAAAAAAAAAAAAACAAAAACAAAAACAAACCATACTGCTATTTACAGCACATTTTCTATGTACCTGATTTTAATGGGTATATGATTATTTTGTTTTATCAATGAGAGAATTTAGAAGTTCAACAAAAGCTATGATTAGTTTACCCTACCTATTTTACTGATCTTACTTTATCGAAAACATAATGCAAATTTTCCTGATTCTCGCAGTCTAGAGTAGTATGTCAGAAACATACAATATTATGAAAGAATCTAAGATCTGGAAGAAGTGCAGTGACCACCTAGTCCAACATTTACATATACAGGAATCCCCTTAATATCATGCCTGACAAATGGTCAACCAATCTTTGAAGACCTCTTGTGAGGGGAATCTACTTTCTCCCAAGGCAATCTATTCCATCTTGAGTTAGAGTAACTGCTAAGAAGTTTCTTGTTTGCATTGAGCCTAAATTTGTACTTGTTCCTAATTCTGATTACCAGGACCAAGAAAAGCAGGTCTATCTCCTAACAATACAATGACAATATTCTCCACAGAGTTTTATTACAGTGTTTCAAGGTGACAGCTATTCAATTATTTGAAATTCTCAAGATACCTATCATGTTTCCCCCAAGTATTCTCTTCTCCTGGCAAAAGATGCCCATCTATTTAAGCTCTGTATATATGAGTGGGACAGCCAGCAGACTAATTTAACTAGAATCCAAAACCCAACTTATTTTTCTTTCCCTTTTTCTCTCTTTCCTTATTTTTTCCCTTTATTTTTATACTTTTAAAAATCATCAATAATCATATAAATGTTCTTCCAACACACAAATGGAGTTTATCATATCCATTTGGCCAAGTCATAGTAGAGCTGCCATGTATATCATATCTTATTAGATTTTGATCTAGTGCTAAATATCTGAGAGATCTTAGATACATCACTTAACCTGGCTAGTTTTCAACTTACTCATTAGTGAAAGAGAGGATTAATCTATGTGATTTCCAAAGTTCCTTCCAGTTCTATAATTCTATGAGAAAAATACAAAGTTAAAAAGTAAAAATAATATGGGGCAGAACCAAGATGGCGGAATAGAAGTAGGGACCTGAAAGAGCTTTCCCCTAAAATCCCTCAAAAAACCTGTAAAAAAATGACTGTAAACAAATTCTAGAACAGCAGAAGCCACAAAAGGGCAGACCAAAGCAAATTTCCAGCCCAAGACAATCTGGAAAGTCGACAGGAAAGGTCTATCACAACAGGCTGGAAGTGGAGCACAGTTAGGCATGCCACATATACAGAGCTACAGTAGGTCTTAGAGGACTGAATCATTGGTGGCTGCTGTAGTTTCCATATTTCTGAACCCAGTCCAAGGACAGATTAATAACAGTTTTAAAATTAAAATAACCCAATTGACAAAAGAGGTTCAAAAAGCCAATGAGGAGAAGAACGCTTTAAAAAGCAGAATTGACCAAATGAAAAAGGAGGTCCAAAAACTCACTGAAGAAAATAATTCCTTCAAAATTAGAATGGAGCAAATGGAAGCTTCAGAAATCAAGAAATTATAAAACAGAACCAAAAGAATGAAGAAATAGAAGACAATGTGAAATATCTCATTGGAAAAGCCACTAACATGAAAAATAGTTTCAGGAGAAAGAATTTAAAAATTATTGGACTATTTAAAAGCTATGATCAAAAAAAAGAGCCTAGAAATCATTTTTCAAGAAATAATCAAGGAAAACTGCCCTGATATTCTAGAATCAGAAGGTAAAACAGAAATTGAAAGATTCCACCAACTGCCTCTGGAAAGAGGCAATCTCTGAGTAATATTGTAGCCAAATTCCAAAGTTCCCAGGTCAAGGAGAATATATTACAGCAGCCAGAAAGAAACAATTCAAGTACTGTAGAAACATAATCAGGAAAACACAAGATCTAACAGCTTCTACACTAAGGGATCAGAGGACTTGGAATATGATATTCTACACAGCAAAAGAGGTAGGATTAAAACCAAGAATCACCTACTCTGCAAAACTGAGTATAAGATTTCAGGAGAAAAAATGGAACTTCAATGAAATAGAGGACTTCCAAGCATTCTTGTTGAAACAACCAGAGCTGAATAGAAAATTTGACTTTCAAATACAAGAATTAAGGGAAGCATAAAAAGGCAAACAAGAAAGACAAAACATAAGGGACTTACTAAAGTTAAATTGTTTGCATTCCTACATAGAAATATAATATTTGTAACTCATGAAACCTTTCCTAGTTTTAGGATAGTTGGAGGGAATATATGTATGTATGAGAGAGAGACAGAGGGCACTGGGTGAGCTGAATATGAAGGGATGATATCTAAAAAAGAAAATTAAATGTTGAGAGGAATGTACTAGGAGAAAGAGAAAGGAAGAGGTGGAATGTATTAAATCATCCCATATAAAAGAGCCAAGAAAAAGCTTTTAAAATCGAGGGGAAGAAGGAGAAGATGAGAGGGAATAAGTGAACCTTCCTTTCATCAGAATTGGCTTCAGGAGGGAATAACATACACACTCTATTGGCTATGGAAGTTTATCTTACCTTACAGGAAAGTGGAGGGAAGGGGATAAGAGCAGCAGGATAATAGAAGGGATGGCAGATTAGGGAAGGGGTAATTGGAAGCAAACCCTTTGGTAGAGAGACAGGTCAAATGAGAGAATACATGGAGAATGGGACAGGAGAGATAGGAAAATCATCTTTTACAACATGACTGTTATGGAAGTGTTTTGCATGACTACACATGTATAACCTATATCAAATTGCTTGCCTTCTCAATGAGGATGGATGGGGAGGGAGGAAGAGAGAGAATGTGGAACTCAAAGCTTTAAAAATGAATGTTAAAAATTGTTTTTGCATGAAAATAGGAAATGATATATAGGTAATGGGGTACAGAAATCTATTTTGCCCTACAGGAAAATAGAAGGGAAGGGGATGGGTGGTGGTGATAAAAGGGAGGGAAAATTGGAGGAAAGGGTAATAAGAATACACTGTCCTGGAGTGGGGGGAGGGGGAAGACAGGGAGAAAATCTGAAATTCAAAATTTTGTGGAAGTGAATGTTGAAAACTGAAAATCAATAAATTTAAAACCTCTTCAAAAAATTTTTTTGAAACCTGAATTTTAGATGTCATAACCTTAAATTTTATTATTGTCTCTGAGGTTAAAATGGAAATGTTATGATTGATGATCTAGCAAATAATGTATGCAATGTAGCCAACAATCATTCTTACCAGTCATTTTTTTTAAAAGATGAAAAATACATTTCATTAGGTAGCAAAAAAATCCCACAAATTCATTTTAATTCTTAACAAGAGCTGAAAAGAAATACAGAAATCAGTCTGAGACTGAATAGGTCTAATTCAATTGTACGAAATGAAAATGCAAAAGATATGTGGCTATCTGTGGAATTCCTCATCCCACAATCAATTAGAAAATTATTGAACCATTCTTGTGGTGACACTCAGTTGTTAACATGGTAAATAAAAAATCACTTAACCAGAATGCTCAGCTATAGAATACTCTAGTTCAGCAGTGTCAAATGTGGGGCGGCCTACAACACTCCTTAGTGAAACTGAAATCACATTAAAATGTATTTGGGAAATAAATATTTAGCAAAATAAGATAAAATGTAGATAATATTACATTTCAAAACTAAGTCAATATATGACCCACAGTGACCCTTATGTACAAAGCACTGCTCCCTTTCTGTTTGAGTTTGACACCATTGCTCCAGTTAACCATTAATCCATTTTGTTTTAACTTTTGTCAAAAATCTTTCCAAAATATGTTAGGGTAGATTTGTAATGGGGTGGGAAGGTACGTGTGTGGTATTTGGGGGCTGGTAGATCTTAAACTGCAACTAGTCTGCAATCCAGACTAGGTTTACTGGGTGTCCAGACTAAAATCCATCACCCAACATGGTAAGGGAACAGGAAACATCACGTTGTCAAAAGAGAGAGCAAACAGCCCATGTTAGAAATGAGCAGGTCAAAGCTTCTATGCACATCAGAGTGGGATGGGCCCATGTAAGTCCCTGCACTTCCAGCCTTGTTAACATAGGGATAAAGACACATACTCTTTTTTTCAAGTGTTAGTTTGTCTGTCTGTCTGTCTGCCTCTCTCTCTCCATCTTTCCTTTCCTCTCATACACCCAGGGAAGAAAGAGTTATTTGGCTTTAAGAAGTAAAATACAGTGAACATGATTTACTGTTTTTGATAAAACACAGTGTCTTGCATATATGATGGACAAACAATAAACAGTTCTAACTATATGATACTGTAGATCAGACCTGCACAACTTGGCAGTAGGTAGGGGCCAAAAATAAAAAAGGCTAACCGTCTCTGGGCTGCAGATAGGTTTTCAGTGGCTCATTTTCAAAGGAAAGGTAACTAACTAGAGGTAGACTAATGATTGTTGGTTGCTGCGGGTTACATGACAAATAGGACAGAGTGTGTGGTGGCTGGCCTTCCAAAATTCTTTGGCAGACCACAAGCTAAAATAGGCTGTATGTTGTACAAGACTGCTAAAGATGTACAAAAACTAAGCAACTGAGCTATAATGACATGATATCAAATAAATTCCAAGACATATGCTGGAAGATAATTTTTCAATGAATGTACTTTTAAATCTCATATATATATATTATATATATATGCATATATATATAATATATATATATATGTTGGTTTTCTTGTCATTTGCCTCTTTTATCATTGAAAAATGCTGGGGAAAAAAATATCTGGTTAATTGAGAGTACTGACTAGTGGTATGCTGGTTAACGGGTTTTAATGTGTTAAAATATTGTCATCTATGTAAAGGTTAGTGTCCCTGTTACACTGTTAGCATTTCAAATGTGACTGTTAAACCTGAGAAAGTGTTAAATTTCTCCAAAGTGTACACTTTTGTTTCTTAGATTAATTGTCAAATTAGTTCATGTTTCAAAAAAACAGTTAGGAGCCACTAAAAAGGACAACAGTTAAAGTTAATTTGTCAACAAAAGTAACAACATAGGCACAATGAATTAATTTGCTGACTTGAATTAGATATTACCCAGACAATTTTTATCCATAAAAATTTAAAATAAAATTCAGTATAGAAACATTTGCCCATTAAATAGAAAGCCTCTCTCTCTATCCTCTTTGCAGACAAAATGTATTTAAATCAATGAAGTGAAAATGGAACTCATTTAGAAGCTGCCAGACATATGCTTCAGCATGTTTTCTGGAAACTATCAGCACCATATTGCTCTTTGGCTCTTCAGTTAAGCTGATCAGACTACCCTGCTGTGAGAGTGTTTGGGGATTTAAACTGAATGAGCCACCATCATTTTCTCTGTGCTTCTCTGATTCCTTTGAAAAATGCTGTTTTTATCTAAAATCTAATTACGGATTGGAAGGGAACACTGACCTGTAAGCAGAAAAATCACCCAGAATGAGAATATCAGTTCTCCAAAGCACATAGCACACAACCTCTCAGCAGGGCATTTAATTTACACAATCACTATAAAATTAAGTTTAACACCAAGGCTTTATTTTTAAGCAAATGGTTTATCCATTTCTTTTATTTTCCATTTTTAAAGTGAATTCAATTCAATAATCACTTCTTGTTTTAAGCATAAAGAAAAAAACTTCTAATAAAGCAGGCAATAATTAAATTTCACCTCCTACTTATAATATTATCATGTGCATTTTTATAGTGAAATGCATCCTAGGAAATTTCACCTTGATTTCTTTGAGTGTTATGAACCTTTTCAGTCTTATTTCCCAGGAAGGTATATTGTACTGACGTTAACACTGGAAACCTAACAAAATATTTTATGACTATTGTGGATTTTATATTAAGGAGTCATCAAAACCATTTGGTAGTAATTTTAAAATTGAAAAATAGTTCCATGTGGTAGACTAGACAAGGAAGAACCTGAAATATAGACTACAATAAACCAGTGTGTTCAATAAGCCAAAAAACATAAATTACCTAACAAAGAACTCCCTATTAGATAAGATCTCCTGGGAAAACTGTAAATCAGTCTGGCATAAATTAGACTTAGACCGACATCTTACACCATATTCCACAATTAATTCAAAAGGAATACATGACCTGAATGTTAAAGATCATACCATAAAAAATTTGAAAAGAAACAGCTCACACATAATAGATAGCATTTATATAGCACCTTAAGGTTTGTAAAGTGTTTTAAAAACATTATCTCATTCAATTCTCACAGAAACCCTGGGAGATTGGTACTACTATTATCCCCATTTTACAGAGGAGAAAATTGAGGCAGACAGAAGATAAGTGACTTGTCTAAGGTTACACATCTAGTGAGTCTCTGAGGACATCTAAAGTCTTTCTGACTCCAGATTCAATGTTCCATACACTTTACTACCTAGTATTCATATATCTTTCATAGTTGTGGGTAAGGAATGAATTCTTTCTTAACCAAACAAGAGATACGGAGGCAATTATAAAAGATAAAAATAAATAATTCTGATTACATGAAACTGAAAAGCTTTTACACAAACAAAATTAATGCTTCTATGATAAGAAAGAAAACAGTGCAATGGGCAGAAAAAATTCTATCAAGCATTTCTGGCAACGGTTTGATATCCAAAACACGTAGCTGACAAATACATGTGTATGTGTGTGTGTGCGTATATATATATACGTATATACGTATATATATATACGCACACACACACGTATATATGTCCATATATACGTATGTGTACATAATATAGTTACATGTGTGTGCGTGCATTCATGTATGTACATATGTATATAACCAAAAGCCATTCTCAAATTTTAAAAAAGTGGTTAAAGTGTGTGAACAAACAGTTCTAAAAAGAATTGCAAGATTAGAGAGGTTAGGGAAAGACATGCCCCAAATGCAAAATACATTGTTGACAGAGCTGTGAAGTAGTACAGCCATTGCTGAAAATGACTTGTAATTATCTGAAGAAAGTGGAATGAAATGGCCACACCCTTTGACCCAGGGATTCCACTGCTAGGAAAAAGTCCCAAAGACATCACTGATAAAAAGAAAGGCTCCATATACACCTAAATATTTATTACCAGCACTCTTTATTGTGGCAAAGAACCATAAACAAAGCAGATACATACTAACCAGGGAATGACTAAAAATATGGCGGCATATAAATATAATATAATACTACTTACTGCTGTGCTTTAAGAAACAATGGGTATGATGCATACAGAGAAACAGGGAAACCCATGTAGGAACTTCTGCAAATTAAAATAAACAGACCAAGAAAAAATATGCACAAATGTAACAATGTAAATATAAGGAACAACAATTGCAAAACAATTGAAACTGAATATCGTGACATCTTTTTTAAAAAATAATGTTAACCCAGATGAAGAGAAACACCTCCCCTCCTTTGCAAAGATGGGGTCAATGAGTGTAAAATGCTGCATTTAATGCCATTTTTCAATTATTGGTTTTGCTTCTGGTTTTTTCCTCTTACTCTTTAAGAAAAAAAATCTTTGTTATAAGGGATGGTTCCCTGGGAGAATGGAGTAGGATGTGTAACTGTGCCATCATTGTTTTTGCAGCTGTTGTCATCATTGTTGTTGTCAGTCACTTCAGTCATTCCAACTCTTTGTGACCCCAATTGGGGTTTCTTGGTAAAGACACTGGAGTGGTTTGTCATATCCTCCTCTAGCTCATTTAACAGATGAGGAAACTAAACAAACAGGGTTAAGTGATTTGCCCAAGGTCACATAGCTAATAAGTATCTCAGAGTAGGCACATTTGAACTCAGATCTTCCTGACCCCAGGTGTGGAGGTCTATCTACAGTGTGACCTACCTGCCCCCCTTGGGAGGCTGGCAGGGGTGAGGAGGTAGGTTTAGGCAATGTAAAAATAAAAGATATTAAGAAAAGTTTATTTTTAAATGTTAGATTTTTTAATTCCTCGATACAGTAAGAATTAAGTTACTAAATATTTGGTGAATAAATATATGAAACAGAATTTTAAAATAAATTCACAATAATCAAGGGCACAGATGATTGTCTGAAGGAACTGACCACCCAATATGGGGGAAAGAGCATGCATAAATTAGTAATGATGCAAAGGAGAATGTGTTAAGCACAAGGAAGAAGATGAGGCAAAGTGCTGTTATGAGAAATCTAAGGAGAGAGAAATTATTTTCACCATGAGTTTTAGGTGCAGGAAGGAATAGCAGGAAAGACTACATGGAAGAAATGTCACCAGATTCAGATCATGAAGCAAAGGAGGGAAGGGAAAAGTTAGAGGAGAAGATATGAAAGAATGTGTTCCAAGAATCAGGAACAGAATGGACAAAAGTACAGAGATGCTGGAAGGCTTAAATTAGATTTATTGCTGCTTTTATGCAGAATGATTTGTCAATTTTAATATATTATGGGAAGCGGTGGGGAGAAGGGAAGGGAATCTGGCTCAAAAGTACCTTATAAAGTACAAAATTCATTTTTTAAAAAAAGCATGAGTCTGAGCCATCTGCTGGACTTGACAGCTTTTTGGCTACTGTATTGTGCCAGCCTTATACTATTTCCCTCAATGGGTGAGAAACTTTGGATACATTTCAACTGTTTTAATAAATGTGCCCAAACTTCTGTGTGCATATATCTTTTAAATTAAAATGCTAAAGTGTGTGACAAAATGTTACTTAGTTCCTTATGGATCCCATTCAATTTACAGACAGAACCTTAAATTCTGTAATTACTGATAAGCTAATATTGCCTCAGAAGCATAAGAAACTTTTAAGAGAAGATATATTTAAGTGAGAAATGCTGATGCACTGAAAGAACTGCTTATGAATATAAATTTGAAAAGGAAAAACATATTTAGATTGCATGTTGAACTTTATGCTACACAGAGCTTTTGAACGACTACAGCAAGGGTTTCCTAGATTATTTTGGGAAATCATTGGTGATTCATCACAATAGAAAGTCAGAATGAATACTCCAGGGAAGGGAAAGGAAGGGTGCATTTATTAAGCTCCTTACTATGTGCCAGGAAATTTACAAATATTATCTCATTTGATCCTCACAACAACCTTATGAAGTAAATGTTATTAGTACCCTCATTTAACTGTTGAGAAAACTGAAGCAGACTGATTGTGACTTGCCTAGGATCACACAGAATACGTGACTGAATCTGATTTGAACTCAGGTCTTCCTGACTCCTCTCCACCTGCTCCAGCTGTTTCTACTTAGTGTGTTATAATAAGAATAATTCAGTTATGTAACAGTTTATAATAACTAAGTATTTTACTATAGTCTCTCATTTAATATTAGAAACTAAGACGTAGTACAATTATTATGCCCAATTTACAGAGAGAGGAAGTGAAAGAATCTTTGAGTCGGAGCTTTGCCGATTAATTAATAATAATTTACGGCAATTATTTATAGCAAAACAGGAGTTTAGGGGAATCACCCTTATATAAACTAAGTACTTAACTATAAGAAGGTGTTAATGAAAGAGTACCTGACTTGGGGTCAGGAGGCTATGTGTTCAAGTTCTGCCTCTGACTTTGACTACTGGCAAATCAGCCTTTCAGAGCTCCCCAAGTAGCTCTCTCTAGCAAGGATTCCTAACTGTTTTTTTCTGTCATGGACCCCTGTGACAATCTAGTGAAACCTATGCTATGGACCTCTCTTAGAATGTTTTTGAACAACTCAAGCAAATGATAAATTTCAGATAGAGGTTGGAAAAAAATTAAAATGTCATTTTTTCTCCATCCAAGTTCTTGAACCTCTTGACATCTATCTACAAACCAGTTAGGGAGACCATGGACACCAGGTTAAGAACTCCTGGGAAGCTCCTCTGAATCAAGGGAAGAAGTCTCTACTCAGTCACCTTGGCTATTCCAAAGTATTTACATATCTAGATCACACCCAATTTCTATATAAATAAAACACTACCAAGATGCCCTTCCTCAAAGACTTTGATCAAAAATGTTTTGGAACACTCAGATATCTACAAGCTCAAAACCTTTTAAAACAAGACCCCTGTTTTTAGAGTGGGCCCATAAACATCCAGAAGACAGCAACTGTATCGGGGCCCAGGGAATGACACTACAGGACAGATGCTGCTTAAGGTTAAGTACGATATTTAGGTCAAGTATTCCCCTTAAGCGCCTTTAGGTCACTTGATAAAAGCTACCCTTTCAGTATTTGTTACTCCCTCAAATCAATCTACCTACTCACCAGTCAAAGCTCAATAGTGAAAGCTTAAGGCAGGAAGAAAAAAAAATGACTGATTTGACAGGCTTACTTAGAAATCTAATCCACCCCTTTATTTCACAGAGGAGGAATTAAGTCAGCTAGTTCTCCTAATTATCTGAGCTGTGTGATTCCAAGTCCAGTGCTCTTTCTTTTTTTAATATAACCGAATTTCTTATTTTCAAACAAGAAATTTGGGGCATCTTAATGATCACAGAATATATTTTAGCGCTTTGTGTAGCTGTCTGTAACACAGATCTTTGATTAAATGAACAGCAGTATGTTGTAGTGCAGAGGTGTTAAACTCTCCCCCAGCAAGGATCTCAAGTGCAGCCCAAATCAGATTAAAATGTAACTGGAGATTGTTTAACAAAATAAATAAAAATACAACACAGATGATGTCAATTTGCAGTGTTCTAAGTCAAAACGCAATCCTGACGGTATGTTTCTATTTGTCTGACACCACCATTGCAATAGCTAAAACACTGTGTCTGGAGTCAGAAAGACCCAAATCAAATCCTGCCTTAGATAACAGTAGAAACTCAATTTACAAATTTAATTCGTTCTGAGATTCTGTTCATCATGAGATCTGTTCATATTGCAAAGTGAATTTTCCCATAGGAAATAATGTAAATTCAGATAATAGGTACCACATCCTCAAAAATATTCATATAAAAATATTTATTTTATTTATTTATAATCTTATAAATTATATTTTATATAAAATTTATATTTATAATAAATTTGTATAAATATATTTATATAGATATTATACAAATATATATAATTTATATTTATAAAATATAATTTTAAGGAAGATTTTTGTCCCTAATGCACCTGAAATACATCAGCAATGATTAGTACACAATATAAACCAAAAATAAAATAAATGAACCTGCACTTTACAGTTGAGAAAAGTCATGGCTGGTGTGAGGGAGACAAGAGGGAGTAGGAGGAGGAGGAAGGGTTATTGCTTGGAAGGAGAATATCCTTCTATGAGAACATCAGGGATTTCAATGTCAGGAGTGTTCTCTCTCATGTTATCACTAAACGTAAAACTAACACTGCTGCCTTCACTTATTTTTCATTTTTTAGAATCATTTTCATGTTTTGACTCACTGATTTTTTTCTTCATGTTTGCTTCTGACTAGGAATCTATCTAACAACACTTGTTTTTGACATTTTTTGAGAATGTCACCAAAATGTGACATTGTATTATCGTTAAAAATATTCATGGCCCTCATTGCTACAGCCTTATTTAGGTGGTATTTTTCAACAAAATTTTGCACTTCTGCAAACAAAACAAAACAAACAAACCAAAAAACATTGCCCCAGTTGAGCATCATCCATTCATCAGCCATTCAGGTCCAAGCACGATGTCTGTACTGCAAGTTTTTTTCATCCTACAAGACAAATTTTGCAAAAAATTTTTCCTCATTCAGCAAAGCATACGTACACCAGGTTCCTCATAAACTGAGGTTCTACTGTAGTTATACAACCTTGAGTAAATCTCTTCATCTTTAAGGGTTTCAGTTTCCTCATCCGCAATAATAATTGCCCCTAACTCACAAGGTTGTCAGAGGATCAAATGAGGTAATAAATATAAAGAACAATGAGATAGTATTAAGTTCCATGTCCAACAATACATACTAAAAATCTAATTCAACTTTATCCCATTTCCCTTCCATAGGGATAATAACAGTTAAGAGCCTCTGCCAAATATTTCTTAAGAAGCTTCTGCTAATTTTCTTCTACTCCCATTCAATCTTTTAATGACAGCTTGAATGGCTACTTAAATTACCCTTATTGCATTGTAATGAGAAATTGAGAGGATTTTAACACAAGTGTTAGAGGCAATTGGTGTAGTGAATAGTGCTGAGCTGGGACTCAAAAATGCCTAGACTCAAATCCTATATCAGATAATCATCTCAGTAAGGAAGCCACAACCTCTTCAGACTGGGTTTCCTCATCTGCAAAATGGGAACAATAGTAACACCTAAAGATTTTGTACATAATATAGGCAAGTGCTATATAAATGCTAGCTAGAGCAATTAGAGTACTTATAAAAATTACATTAGAGTATAATCTGGTCTGAAATTCATATTCCAATCTTCTAGAGTAGATCTAATTAATATCTTAACCAATTAGCAATATTCCCTTGGAAAGACAATGTCCCATTCTGCTATAAAAAAGAAAGTTCTATAAAGGACTGCTCTAATCTACTACTCCTTTAAGATAACTATAAAACACAGAAGTAAAACAAAATACATTCTGCTTTGAATCACAATTATATTCTGAGGATTGTATTCCAGGATATTCACTGAACTGGAGAATAAAACACACACACACACATGCACACACGCACACACACAAATGCCGGGACTAACCAAAAAGAAAACAGTACAATGCCTGGGAGGAGAAGGAAAAAAGTTTAAAAACATTCCACTTTTTCTCTTAAGGGAGAAAAATCACCCTTTAAAAGACAAGGACTCCAGCCAGGTTTAGTTAGCCTATTTAGTATGCTAAAAGCATTCCGGGACATGTTAAGATTTTGAACAAGTAAGAAAGAGTATTAAAGACTACTGTTTTCCAATATTCTTCTTAGAAGCTAAATTGCCTTCTCAATAAAATAAAAGCTATCAATTTGTGAAAACTTGATGCTCACATTTGAGTAACTTGATTTTTTTAAGCTTTCAAATACATTTTTCTTATTGTTACTTGCTCCAAAGTCTGTATTCTTTCTACACTGTTTTATAAAGAAAATAGTAATTTTCTTCTACAATAAGTGATGATACCTGTCACTTACTGTAAAAACGTATGGTTTTTGGGAGAGTCAGAAGGAAAGTAGAGGAATATAAACAGAAATCAAAACACAGTCAGGCTTACTCAATGGGACTTTTCAATACTGGATTATCTTCCCTTTCTTTTCCCTATACCAGCTCCTAAAGTAAATAATGCCTTGTCTATTAAGTGAAATCACAGATATTAAATGCTTTTGGAATACATCCCTCACGAATATACATATTTGACTAATGTCTTGGTACTAATAACATTCTGAATGTAACCTAAAAGAAAATATTTGTCTGAATGTTAAATTCTGTCATTAAGTTTTTGTTTTAATTCACACATGTGCATTCCAAAATAAAACTACGGTGTTTATTTACTCTCCAACTTTGTATCACTAAAAAAAGAGAGAGAGAAAACTATATTTGGTACAGTGGTATTCTAAGAGAGCCTTAGGATCATTTATTTAATATGACAACTGCTGATTGATAAATAATACGTTGCCCAGGATGAATAAACTATGACAAATAAAAGGCTTAAAATGCTTATTTCTCAGGCTCCTTATTACCTTCTATGAGGAAGAAAGGATGGTTAAAATATTTTGTAGACATTAATTTAAGCCACATACTTGTAAAACAGAATTATATCTCATTTTTACCAGCCTGAAAGTTTTATCATCAGCCACTCAAAGCAATATTTTGAGAAAAACACGTCTGTATAAGAAAACAATCTCAATGTTATAACATTCCTTTTGCATAGAAGAGAGAAAGAATTTTTGGAGTGATTATAGACAAAAATAATTATAAAATGATGTCTAAAAGATGAACAATAAAACTAGAAACAAAAGAAAGAATGAAATAAGGAAAGAATCTGACTGGAAAACTGGTTTGTTGTTCTTTCTTGTTTCTGAAGGCTCTGAGTGTCCCTGTTTTCATAGTTTGAAATCTGTTCCTTGAGAGTCAGACTGATAACTGAAGAAATGTCAATAAGACCATCTTAATGAATTTTATCAACTTTGTAAGAACGTCACAAAAAATATAATAAAACCTCCAACAAAAGGAAGTCAAGAAATATTACTATTTAAATTACTCTGTAATTTAAACCTCAGAAAATTTTACCCCTCAAAAAAAAGACAAATGTGGAAGAGATAAACTTGTTTTAATTTCCAAAATTTCTAATAAGACATACATTGCATTTTGTTTTTACTATACATGTGCTATATTGCCTAGTGCTGTACCAGACAGATACTTCAGACACGCACACATACAAAAACTATAAGACAGTTAACTAACTATAAGACATTAGATAAATATTGTCATCAATGAGAAATCATAATGTAGTGTGCAAAGCATTTGATTCAGATTCAAAGGACTTGGGCTCTAATCATCCCTGTGCCACCTACTATCTATGAGACCTTGTCACTTAACCTTGCTAGTCTTCAGTTTCAATATGTAAAATAAGACATGTGCACTTGATGACCTATAACATCTCTTCTAATTCAAAGTCTATACTCCTTTTGATCTTTGCTAAGAACTAAAAAACTAAGTGGGGAGAACAGATGAACATGGGAAGAGTTAGGAAAAAAATACCATATAAAAGCTGTCATGTAGTGGAGAATATAACTAAGTAAATGAAAATGTATTTATTAAGTACCACCTATGTACCAGGCACTGTGCTAGACATGACAAATATAAAAGTGACAGTCGATCCCGATGTTGTATCTACTTCTCTAAATGCTCCTTATCTGCTTCTTCATCTGGCTTTTCTGACATTTCTCATCTCTTAAAGTTGATGCTCAAATCACACTTTCAAGTACATTCACATGTGTGCAAGAGCATCCTCCCTCATGCTCTACCATTGCCCATGGCTTCCTGTAGCAGATGCATGGCCCTTAACAAATGCTTACTGGACTGACCAGATCTTTAAGTTCAAGCCTGGTACATAGTTCTGGCATGTGAACTTTATCATTACTGAGGTGATCTTCATTGCTGCTACTCGAAGAAATGCCATCTCAGTGGAACAATGATAACTCAAGATGAACAGAATCTACATGTTGTTCTGGGGATATTATACACTGCTCAATTCAGTTCCAGTAAGATTCAATGTAACAAGCTTTTAAGAAACTTCTTTAAACAAAACAATGTGATAGACTTTGGAGATACAAAGACACATAAAACCATCCCTAACACAAAGGTACTTCCATTCTAAAGGAAGGATATGACATGTGCAGAGATAATTAAATACAATATGATTTTAAGTGGCAAAAAGCACTAACAGTGTGGGGTGATCAGCAAAGGCATCACACAGAAAGAAGTGATCCTCAAATGAAACCAGACACTCCTAGATAAATTGAGGAGAGGTTGCATTCCAGAAATGGGTTTCCCACTTGTACTAAGTATGTCAAGTTTAAGGAATTGTTAGTAGACAACTCTGGCTAGGACCTAAAGTGTATGAGGAAAATAATATGAAATATGTATGAAAAGGTAAGTCATGGTCAGATTATTCAAGGTTTTAAATTCCACACTAGATTGTTTGAATATTTCTGAACAAGGAAGTGAAATGGTCAAACCTGTGCTTTAAGATATTATTTTGGCACTTGCATGGAAGATGCACTAGAGTGTGGAAAGACTGGAAGAAGGGAGATTTGTAAAGGGAAACAAGAGAGGCCAGAACACAGGTGATAAATTTGAAGAACAGGGAAGGAGGAAGGGACCAGAGCTCACTGTAAAGATGAGAAACAGGAATTCTGCTTATTTCACTCTACATCAGTTCATATAGATCTTTCTGTGTCTTTTAAAAAGATCTTTTTCCTCACTTTTTACAATATAAATGCAATCTATCACATTCATATACTATAATTTAATCCGTCATTCCTCAACTGATAATCATCACCTTAGTTTCCAGGTTTTTGTCACCACAAATATAGCCACTATAAATATTTTTTGCAAATAAGGACTGTCTCCTCTTTCTTTGATCTCTTTTGCATGTAGGTCTAGCCATGGTATATCTGTATCAAAAGCTACTGTTTAGTAATTTTTTGTATAAAATCCTAATTGTCATTCTAGAATGGGTGTCATTCCACCAACAGTGTATCAATGTGCCTCCTTTATCACAATCTCTCCAACATTTACCATTTTCCTTTTTGGCATCTTTGCCACCCTGAATCATGTGAAATAGAATCTCAGAATTCCTTTCATTTGCATTTCCAATGCAGAGTGAAGTAAGAAAAACAAGAACAATGGAAACTATAGTATAGCATCAATATTATAATGACTCATAAACTGATGAATAGCAAAATCAGCAAAACCAGGATAATACTACATAGAACAACAGACCCTATAAAGACAGACAACTTTGAAAACTGTCAGAATTATGATCAACAAATGACCACTCATGATGCCAGAAGACTAATGATGAAACATACTATCTATTACATAGACATGATAGATTTGGAGTACAGAATGAGATATGTACATGTGTTGTGTGTATATATACATATATATGCATATATATACATGCAGATATTCATAACTTGGTTACAACCATTCAGGGATTTGTTTTGATTGACTGTGTATATCTGTTATAAGAAATTTTTCTTTTTTTCCCAATGAGATGGAAGTTGAGAGGGAGAGAAGGTAATTTCTATTAATTTTTTAAAGAGGTGAGAATATTGCAAATGTGAAATATCTAAATTACTTTAGATAATATCACTGTATTAATAGTTTTACTTAAATGTTTTATTGTATTACAAGAAGACTTTCTTGTGGGAGCAATTTGTAACTATACTGTCAAAGTATCGATAAAATTTTATTTTAAAGAAAGACATGGGAATAACAGTAGTAATAAGCAGGAAGAAATGGAAGGATGTTATGATCAAAGAAAGAAATGTCAGAGTTCAAGCTCATGAACATAGCATAGTTATCAGAAATCTAAAATATGACTATGTCTATGAGTGGTTGAAATGGAGTAAGGATGTAGGTAATGAGTTCAGAAAGTTGATGACCTAGAAGGTCAGTGTGTTTAAGGGAATATAATGGTCACTTAAATGGAAAGAGCTTTCCCATTTATTAATAAGCCCATGTGACCTGCTCAGGTCACATGGAAGTCTTTGTCACATGAGTCTGTGGAGGGAGGAGTTTGCTAAAGGGTTGGAGCAGGAAGAGTGGAATAGGAAGAGGCAGAGCTAGAGCAAAGCTGAGAGGAAGTTAGTCATGAGAGCAGTGGGAGCTAGGAAGGATGCAGGCAAGCAGGCACCTGGCTAGCATGAGTGAACGAGCTTGTTTGTGATTTTGTTTAAGAGAGTCTGCTTGTGATTTATTTAATGGATCTGGTTTGTGGGAAGCCTAGCAGAGAGAATGCTTGGAGATAGTGTTGTCCTCTACATTGCTATTGTGTACAGATTTTTGTTGCTATGATGGATTCGGCTTTCTGGGGTCTGAATAAATGTTTTGGTTCTATCTTCCATGTGGAGAGTCTGTTGTATTTTGCGATTCAGAATTGCACCAGGATATTCATGGCCACTGTAGTCACTGTGAATACCATGTTGGCACTATACGGGACTTTAAAATGTATTTTAAGATAGCCAAGTATGAAAGAAGAGGTTGATGTAGGGAGATAGATGAAACCTTTGGGAGGTACTAAACTTTATTAAGAGGGTTCACTATGTAACTGAGACAAGGATCTGAATCAGGTGACCTACATGGATGGAGTAAACTGCAAAGAAAGGATGTTCAGTCACAGTGGGAAAGGAACAATCTGCAAATAAATACAGAATAAGATATATCCCCACTCCTCGTAGTCCAGTATGTTGTAGTCATGGTAAGAAGAACATGTATTGGAGTGCTAGAATTGAAAAAGAAGAATAAAGATGTAGTCTGTGTCTTCCAGAGGGAGCCAGGTTTTTAAGAGTACCATAAGATACTCTCTAGATACAACTTAAGTGAACCAGTTTTTCCTGAATATGGATTTTGTCTTCCTGGAGGTAATTCACAAGAAGCATAACAGATCATTACAGTCTGAGGGAACTGAATCAGGGGTTGGAACTTATAATCCTCACCCCCTTAAAATACTGTTCATTGTGGAAAATATATTGCATAAATGATTAAACTCATAAAAGTCAAAGATGCTCTGTTCCTGAAGAAATTAAAAGACTATTGCCAGACCTTATGAGTGCTGGCTATGAATTTAGGATACTGTTTTTATTCAATACTATACTGTAATGTCTCTATGATCTCATCAAAGTAGATACAAACTCTATTGATAAATATCAAAACCTTGCAAGTCTTTCTCATCCTATTTGACTTTTGTTTATGTCATCCAAAAGTCCCCATAGGGGACCCTCCCAATATGCTAGGCATGCTCCTCTAAATTTCTTGACATTGTGTGGCTACCCATGCAGCACATAGTTGTTCCACTGATCCCTCATTTTCCCTATATGACATTGTTTTCCACTTTTATACAATGTTAGTTTTTTACATCATGCTAGCTCAGTACAAGAACCTCTGTATATCCTGAATACTTCTTCATTAATAATATGCTGCAGCTAATTCCTGACTACCATATGTAACCATCTAGTCTAGATATCTGACTATCTAAATTATGGAATTCTTTAACATCCACTCATACAGTATCAATACAGAATAATGATGTTTTTAAAATAAAATAAGCCTTTGTTCAGGAAGGAAATTTGGGGTCACTAAAAGCTTTGTAGAACTTCCCAAAGATAATGTCTGCTCTTCTTTCCCTAGTCAAACCCAGCCTCAGTTCACTCAATTCTCTTTAGCCTGTAGAAGGTATATGCACTGATAGATAAGTTCAATTTACTAGCTATCCAACAACTTATCATAATCAGGAAAATGGGCATTCTGTATCCACTTAGGTTAATCTTTTGAATGATTATGGATCTCATTTAGGATGATTTGTGAAATTTCAAGGCTTTATTCAATTAGCAGAATGCCATTTGCCAAAAGGAGCATCTGGAGAACTTCATCATCTACAAAGAATACATCTTGCATTTGGATATCCTTCATGACAATAGAAAATACCGGTACCAAGCATATATCTCCCTGTATCATGCCTACCTTAATATCAATAATTAGAGAAGTAATTATACACTATTACAGTTAGCGCTGTGTTAGTTCTTTCAAGGTATCTTTTGTGATTTTAACATTAATGGAACATACCTTGTTGAAAGACAGACTTTAAGACAACATTTGCTTGACCAAATAAAATGCTTCCTTTTTTTATAATCAACCAACAACGGTAGGATGTTATGTTCTCTGAAATCTTTTAGTCCACTGTGACTATAAAGATGAGGTATGCTATAAAATACCATTTGCATCCTGTTCTATTCTCATGCCTTAAGCAAGGATACCCTTGAAGTTTATTTTTTTCACAAAGATTCAAAAGATATGGTAAAGTAGGAATGTGGGTCAGTAATTGCTGATATTCTTTTAATTTCCTTGGTTCTTCCTCCTTCAAATATGTTAAGAAAATTGCATCACCTACATCATGGATCACTTCTACATATGCTTGGTTTAGACCAATTGCTTTTAGTCTATATTAAGTTCTCTCATTGACTATACAAAGAAGAGTTTTATTGATAATCCATAAGCTTTTGGCCACATTTTTTTCTGAATTATCTTTAATAAAAGCATGAGACCACTACAATCTCTAAATATTTGGCCTCTCTTTTTCTGTAAACCAGTGTCCAATATATTTTTCATGCTCCTCCCTTATGTACACATTGGAATTAAGTCACCAAGTATTAAGAAATAGCTTGATTTAAAGACTTTTATTGAAGTCTCCATAAAATACTCCATCAGCTCATATTATCTATAACAGATATTGATGCATAGGCTATAATTATCTTCATAGTGGTCCCTTTATTATTGCTCTTCATAAGCACTGCAATATGAGATAGTTGGCTACACTATTAAATAATGTTTCTTGTTGCCTTTTGTATACATTTGGAAAAAACAACAGGAGTGAAATTGAAAATTGATACCCCTTTATTTTGTATCATTTAATTATTGATTGAGAATTGTATCTAATAATTGGAACCAGTACTTATGGATTAAAGATAGATTAAACTGTATAGACTTCAGCAGTAAAACTGGTAAGAGCTTAACTTCCCTATTCCTCTGGGCTACAGTTTGGATTCAGTCTGTCTTACCCAGGAAGCGAGGAGGGTGGAGAGGGAGAATGAGTCTACCTGGTCCTAAGATGTTCTGCCTGGTCATAAACCTAGCACTGAATCACTCTGTGTAGAGTGTTTCCAGAGAATGTTGTTCAACTCAGTGTTTTCTCCATTGTCATGGGTCCCAGAGATCCCCTCTTATGAGTCAAACCAAATGTGAGCCTGCCCTTTCTCCAAAAGCCCACCGTTACCTCTGATATATACCAATTACAGCCCTGCTTTAGTTTTCATCACATCACTACATAAAAAAAAGCTGCTCTGGCATTCAGAGGTATCCTTGGCTATTACAGGATCCACAGATCCCATTTACTAGCAATTGCTAGCCTTGCTAATAAATTTATCATACCCATAACTGTGCCTCAGTTTCTCTTTATCACAGATTTTTTACCACCACATAAGTTAATCCCTTTATTTGCTTCTCCAAGGAAGTTTTCCATTTAGCAGTAGCTTCCTTCAGTCTTCTACTTTGATTTATAGAAACAATGTCAAGATTAACATGAATCACTTCCTGTAATAATATACCTACTCAATGGTCTCTGGAAAAGGACATCACATTTGAAGTACCAAGAGCTAAATTAATGTTTATATATCATCAAAAATTTTTATGATTACTGGCATTCTCCATTTTCTTTCCCTCCCCCCAGTTCTGTCATCCTCACTGCAGAAGTGAAAAGGGCTGCATGAGACTGAAAGTCATTAAAAAACCATGCTGACTGGGTCCACCACATATCTGTGCCCCATAATCTCAACTGGGTCCTCACTGATGCAGAGCAGTCCTTTTACAGCTCAATAGATTGACTAGCCCACACACCAATGTATCTTTTACAAATTTCCTTAAACGTCCCATGGCTCACCCTCCATTCACCCTTTTAACAAATTGCCTCACATTTTGATGTAAGCAATGAAATGCTTTGCTGAGAGCTCAACCCATCTTCCCCTTCCTTGTTTCACATCACTCAGATGCCTTCTGCCATTATTTACTCCTCCATGCCTGTCTCATTGAAGAAGTGGTACTTCTTTCCAGGATAGCCCTCCTTCTGCATGCATAAGTATATCATTCTATTCCATCTTATCCAGCAGACTAGGGCAGCTAGGTAGTGCAGTGGATAGAGCACCAGTGCAGGAGTCAGGAGGACCTGAGTTCAAATCTTACCTCAGATACTTGACACTCTCTAGCTATGTGACCTTGGGCAAGTCATTTAACCCCAATTGCCTCATCCTGGGTCACCTCCAGTCATCCTCATGAATATCTGGTCACTGGATTCAGATGGCTCTGGAGGAGAAGTGAGGCGGGTAACCTGCACAGCCCTCCCTCACTCAAAGAAAACAAAATCAAGTGCCAGTCATGTCATCGTTTCTCTGATGGCATGGTCTTCTTCGGCAACAAAGGACAAATACATACACTGAGCAGATTGCCCCCTTTATCATTCCTATTCTCTCACTAATCTTTAATTTCTCTCTGACTACTGATTGCCTACAAACAAACTTATACCTCTCCTATCCTCAAGAAACACTAGATCCATCCATCATCACTAGCTATCATACCGTATTTCTCCTCCTTTTTGTTGCTAAACTTCTAGAGAAGTCTATTATCAGTGCCACCACTTCCTTTTCCTCTCACTCTCTTCTTAACTCTCTGTGATCTGTTCTAAAATCATTGCTCAACTGAGACTACTCTCTCAAAGTTACTAATGACCTCTTAATTCGACAAATGTAATAAACTTTTCTCAATCTTCATTTTTCTAGAACTCTGCAGACTGACAAAGTCAATCACCATCTTCTCCATGACATTCTTTTCTCTCTAGGTACTCTTTCCTGGCTTTCCTCTTATCTGTCTGACCTCTCCTTCTCTGTGTTTTTTTTTTTTTTAGATCTTCCTCTAGCATTAACAATGGATGTCTCTCAAAGGCTCTGTCTTGAGTCCTCTTCTCATTTCCCTCTATATTATTTTACTTAGTGATCTCATTAGCTGTCATGGATTCAATTATCATCTTTATGTTAATGATTCCGTGATCTATTTATCCAGCCTTAACTTCTCTCCTAACTTTATCCCACTTCTCCAACTGCCTATTAGACATATCAATCTGAATTTCCAACAGATACTTTAAACTCAACTGAACCATTATCTTTTCCTATGTATCAGCAAGGATTCCAGCATATACAGGAGGGCCTGCTGTACACATTCTTAGATATGCATTTCTAAAAGAAAAGCAACTTTTAAGGGGTCAACAATCACTTTAATCAAGCACATATATCATTCACTTAGTACAGAGGGAAAAGTCAGTACCTGGAGCTTCAGAGAAAATACAAACAGAGAAACAAAGAACAACAGACAGGGCTTCTAAGTGTCTGACCATAAGCAATACTTACATAGTTACCAGAGAGAGAAGCACCAACATCTAGGTTTTCAAAGCCAGGGGGCTCTTTAGTGGCTTCCCAGAGTCTCATTTAGCACACAAACCTTTTTCTAAAAACTAAGCTCCAAAATAAAACCTCTCCACCTCAGAGCTAGAGAGCAGAACCCTCTGATCCAGCGCCTCAACAGAAATTAACAAAAGTACTAGAGGCCTATTAATGGGCAGGGAAGATCTAATTAATGTTACATCCCATCAAGCCTTCCCTTCTTCCTAATTTTCCTATTACTGCTGAGGGCACCACCATCCTCAACCTAGGTCACATCCTTGACTCATCACTCTCTCAATCCTCATATCCTATGTGTTGCCAAGGCCTATTTATTCTACCTTCATTATATGCCCCTTTCTCTTCTCTAACACTTACATCACCCTAGTATGAGCCCTCATCATCTCAAGCTGCTAGTTGGTTTCCCTGTGTCAAATCTTTCCTTTTTACAATTAATCTTTCACTCACCTGTCAAACTGATTTTCCTGTTAATTCAAAATTGGTCTGACCATGTCACCCTCTCATTCAATATAAGCTTCAGTACTTCCCTAACATTTCCAAAAATAAAATTCTCTGCCTGACCTTCAAAGCCCTCCATAATCTGACCCTTTCTTACCTTTCCAATCTTCTTACTCCTTACACCTTTGCCCCCCACATACTCTAGAATCCAGTAACCTGAATGCTATTCCTCAAATAAGACACTCCAGCTCTGACTACAGACATTTTCACTGGTTGTGCCTCATGCCTGGAATTCTCTCTGTGCTTCCCGTGCTTCCTTCAAGCCCCAGCCAAAAAATCTATCACCTACAAGAAAGTTTTCTGATCCTCCTTAATTTTAATACCTTTCCTCTGTTGATTACATCTAATTCACACATACATATCTTATTTGTAAACAATTGTTCTTAAACTGTCTTCCCAATTAGATTGTGAGCTCCTTGAAAGAAGAGACTGGTTTTTGTTTTATCTGAGAATTCTGCTTTTTAGTATCCTGGCACATAATAGGCACTTAAATGCTTATGGAATGACTTCATTTTTTTTTTATCTCATGGATTGCTATGTTGCCAGCTTATTGGTAATGATCTTCAGGCAGTATCTTTAGTTTGTTGCTAGAGCAAGAGTAAAAACCTTTCCAGCATGGTAACACTATCCAGAGCTTTACTTCACTAACACAGCCTTACAAAATTCAGTGATCCAAGCAGGACTTTATGGAGGTATCAATAGAATGTTTCTATGAAAATGATCTATCATGTCATTTGTTAATTCAGCATCACCAAAATTTTAATGACTGCTTGTTATCTGTAAGATGCACTCCTTAGTTTAGAGTAACTGCTCTGCATTATTCATCTTTGTAACTTCCCACCCCTATCTCCCAGGTCTCCTACACAGCACAGTCTCTTCCACATAATAAAACCAATAAGTACCCAAAGAATATATGAATGTGGGGTACTGGTGATATAAAAAGACACAGTCCTTATCCTTACGAGGTTTTCATTCTAATTAAAAGATGAGAGACAGAGACAGATAGAGATAGACAGACAGAAGACAGAGATAGAGAGGTATACATGATGTAATACATCAAGAGAAGGAGGGGGAAAGATATGTAAAACACCAGCTTCAATAACTTCTCTCACATAGATTATAGATACAGATCCTGTAATTATAAGAGGTTTGAGAATATTGAGCACTGACAATTTAACATCCATTCCTGAAGTTTGCAGTTTAACTGTGATTCTAGAAAGGCTGCTAACTGTCACTGATTGAGAAAAACTAAGATGACAGAAAGAAGTTTTTTTTAAAAAAACATATTTCCTGATAGAACTGCGAAGTCCTATCTTATGAAAATAAATTATAAAGAAAATTTTTTGTATAATCTTCAAGGAGATTAGAAAATTTTAACTGCTATTTTAGAGAGTTACCTGTTATCACTATAGAAATGCTGTGACAGAATAAAAAAAAATATTTCCCAAGAGAAATTAGTTTACTTCTTATATTATGAAAAAATAAAAGGGGGATTCTTGAGAGACTTTGGCTGCAATCTTGAGACCTGAATGTTGAGACTGTATCCACAACTGGGAAGTCAACAGTAGCAGTGAGTTTTTGCATAGCTAAAACGTTATAACTATTAATGCCTTTGTGTTATTATTTATCATACTATTCATAAATTGTACAGGCAGTAACTTTGATATATTTTTAAACCTAAGAGATCAGGCATTTAGATAGGTTTATATGAAAATTAAGAACTGCTTATGGGGAAAATTTTAATTCAACTTATTAAATAAATTTAAGAAACTGAGATGAGAGTTCACAGCTAATAAATCAATAAGAAAGATGAAATTTTAGTACCCATACTCTTGGATTATGTTAGAACTCAAGATGATGTGAATTAATATGGTAATGATTCAAGTAGAAGGCTAGATGCTAATCACCCCACCTAGGCTACACAAGATCGTGGTCAACTCAAAACCCCATTACAAGGGTAGCATTTGCTACACTCTAAACAATTGGCAAAGACAGTAAATACTACCAGCATTCAGAAGAGAAAGCATTCTTTGATGGCTGAAAAGAATGAAGAATAATTCAAGGACAAGAAGGAACTTGACCTGAGCCTAAAAGAAAGGAAGGAAACAAACATTTATTAAGCATCTACCATATGCCAGGCACTATGTTAAGTACTTCAAAAATATTACTTGATTTGATCCTTACAACAACTTGGTGGCATGAGTGCTATTGTTATCCCCATTTTGCACTTGAGGAAACTGAGGCATATAGAAATTATATGACTTGCCCAAGGTCACATAGTTAGCACGTGTGTGAAGCCACATTTATATTCAATTCTTTCTGATTTCAAGGCCAGCATTCTATCCCACTGCACTCTATCCTAGTTGCACTGGGGAAAAACTGAATTTAAATATGAGGGATAATATTACAGACTCTCAAAGAAGGGGGCCTCTGAGGTCTCTAAGCTCAGCCCTACTTAAACAATCATTCTGTATGTATTATCTGCAAGTGAGTGGTCCATCAGCCTTTGACTAAAGACCTCTAGTGAAGAAGAGTCCACTATCCATTCCAAGATAAGTCATTACTCCACCTTTGTTCAGTTTGAATAACTAAATTTTTTTTTTGTACACTGGATGAAATCATCTTTCTACTATTGTTTCTAGTTATTCCAAATGGAACCAAAAAACCCTAGTCCCTGTTTCCCATTACATTCCATCAAGTACTTAAAATACCTCTAAAGTTCACACAAGATACTTAAGATATCTATCATGTACACACACACACACACGCGCGCGCGCACACAGTAAAATGTAAATTCCATAAATCCAGGGATTGACATTTTTTATCTCTAACACAGTATGTGCTAGGTTCTTAAGCTGTTTTATGGCAGCAGCATGTCTTATACTTTTCCTTGGTTTATACTTCCCCTCTACTTTGTAAGATTCTTTACTTCTTTAGACACAGATCAAGCTCTAACTTGTACATGAAGCCTTTCCTGTCCCCACACCTACTGTTTAAATAACTTTAAAATACTGCCTCAAAATAAATTCTGGAGTAGCAACAAAAGGACAAGGTGAAACAGTTTCCCAGCCTCAGGCAACTTAGAAAATTAACAGAACCAGGAGAATATTGTACATAGTAACAACTACAGTGTGTGAGGAATTTTTCTGCTAGGCTTAGCCCTTCACAGCAATGCAAGGACCTAAAACATTCCCAAAGGACTCGAGGTAAAATGCCATTCACATCCAGAGAAAGAACTATGGAAGTGGAATACAGAATAAAGGAGAATATTCTCTCTTGTGTTATGTTTTGTTTTGGTTTGTTTTTTCTCATGGTTTCCCCTATTCACTTTAATTTCTCTATGCAACATGAGTAATGTGAAAATATGCTTAATAAGAATGTATGTATAGAAACCACATAAAATTACATGCCATCTTGGAGAGAGAGGTGGGAAGGAGGGAGAGAAAATCTAAGACTTATGGAAGTGATTGTAGAAAACTGAAAACAAATAAATTAAAAAAAAAAAAAAAGAAAATTGACAGGAAAGATCTGTTTCACTGGGGTGAGAGCAGAGTGCAGTTCAGCACAAACCATGCCCAAAGAAGCCAGCAGCAAGCCTTAGGGTGACTGAATGCGCAGTGTTGGCTTCTGGAGCAGACAGTAAGTGGATCAGACAACTATTCAGAAGGAGAATATGGGAAACCTTTTGTGGAATTAGATGCAAGACTCTTGCCTTGTTGACACACTGTTGTGGTTTGCAGTCCCAGGGCAAAGAGAAATAGTAGCACACTATGGCATGCAGCCACAATGGAGGGGTGACTCTGGTCACAGTTCTAGGGTGGAAAACAGTGGTTGTGGCTACTCATAGACCACAGCATAGGCCAGGAGAGCAATGCCCACACCTCTTCCTAGATCATACCACCTTAGAAGAACTGACAACTTACATAGCCCCAGGACTAGCTCTGAAAACAGCAACACAAAAAGCCTGAAGTGTAGGGCAATGTCCCCAACACCTCAGGAACAGAGCCCAATTTTAACATAAAGTTAAAAATCAAGAAATAGAGTGGAAAATAAGCAAACAAACAAACAAAAAAAGAACCTGAACATAGAAAGTTACTATGATGACAGGGAAGATCAAAACACAAATTCAAAAGACAAAAAAAGTCAAAGCAGCTATATGCAAAGCTTCAAAGAAACATGCGACATGGTCTCAGCTTCCCCCCCAAAACGAATTTCTATATTAGAGGAAAATTTGGAAAAAGAAATGAGAATGATGCAGGAAAATCATGAAAAAAGAGTCAATAGCTTGGTAAAGGAAGTGGAAAAAAAAAACCTGAAGAAAAATAACACTTTAAAAAACAGTATAGGTCAAATGGAAAATGAAGTACAAAAATCCAATGAAGAAAAGAAATGCTTTAAAAAGCAGATTTGGAAAAATAGAAAAAGAGGTACAGAAATTCACTGAAGAAAAGAACCCCTTAAAAAAGCAGAATTGAACAAATGGAAAAGAAGTTACAAATGCTAACCAAAGGAAACAATTCCTTAAAAGTCAGAATTGGACCTATGGAATCTAATTACTGCAGGAGACATCAAGAAACAATAAAACAAAGTCAAAAGAATGAAAAATAGAAGAAAATGTGAAATACTTAAGAGGAAAAACAACTGACCTGGAAAACAGAACCAGGAGCAATAATTTAAGAATTTTTGGACTACCTGAAAGCAATGATCAAAGAAATATCCTAAGCATCATATTTCATGACATTGTTAAGGAAAGCTGCCCTGATATCCTAGAACCAGAGGGCAAAACAGAAATTGAAAGCATCCAGCAATAACCTCCTGAAAGAGATTCCAAAATAAAAATTCCCAGAAACATTATAGCCAAATTCCAGAGCCCCTAGATCAGGAAGGAAATATAGCAAACAGCCAGAAAGAAATGATTTAAATTTCATGGAATCACAGTCAGGATAACACAAGACTTAGCATTAAAGGATCAGAGGGCCTGGGAATATGATATTCCATTGGGCAAAGAAATTAGGATTTCAACTAAGAATCACCTACCCAGCAAAACAGTATAATCCTTTGGGGGAGAGGAATTGGCATTTAATGAAATAGAGGACTTTCAAGCATTCCTGATGAAAAGACTAGAACTGAAAAGAAAATATGACTTCCAAATACAAGACTTAAGAGAATCCTATAAAGCAAAATAGGAACGAGAAGCCACAAGTGATTCAATAAGGTTAAAGTGTTTATATACGTAGATGGGAAGATGATACTCGTAACTTTTAAGAGCTTTAACATTATTAGCAATTAGACGGAATATACATAAACAGAGGGCATGTGAGTGAGTTGACTATGTTGAGATAATGTCTAAAAAAATATGAGAGCAAGTGTATACAAATTTATAATGAGTAAAGGAAGAGGAGAGAGGTAAATTATCTCATATACTTCTATATTCTAATTCTAATGTACAATGAATCGCTATATCGAAGAATAATTTATTACTTTTCAGAAACTAACTCAATTAGCAAGGAAATCTGGGAATCATTACTTTCATGCAGTAACATTCTGAAGAATAGTCTGAATTAAGATATCTTAGCCACAATCACACCCAAGTAAGAAAGAATCACTGGTTTGTGGTAGACAATGGGAGAGACTGTTTGGTTTCAGAGGGGGAGAGAGGTAGCCCAGTATGTTTATGGGACTGGTTGGCTGGAAAGATGGTTGGCACAGATGGGAATAGAATGAAAGTTTATATGAGACATCAAATAACAGTTGGTCTGTGTTGTATTCAAAATAGTTTCTTTTCTTTCCTTTTTTAAAAATATTATGTTTAGGCTTAAAAGGCAAGGAAACTGTGATGATTCAGCCAAAATACAATTGTCCTAGTGCTTTCTTACAAATAAAAGGTATATACTGCTATAGGGATTACTAACATATCATAACAACAAGTGGCATGCTGACAAAACAGGATAAGCATTCAAGTGATTTACTGATAAGGGCAAGTAAGGCTGTGTTGCAAAGGAAATTCATCCTTCACTTTGTGGAAAGACACATCTTCACATGTTCTGTAATGGAGAAGTTTCATTGTAGGGGCCTCACTCAGGGCTCTGGAGTAAGCGGCATATGCAGGGACTCACTGCAGTTTTAAGCTTATTAAAGCTTAATAATACAGGGCGTCCCAAAAGTCTTAGGGCAGTTTTAAGTGCACCAAAACTGCCCTAAGACTTTTGGGACATTGTGTATTATTGTTTTCAAATAATGATGTTACTGGGGTGTTTTGACATGGAAGAAAAGGCCAACAAACATTAAGAATTCTCAAGGACACAAATATAAAAGAGGATATTACTAATTGGTCAGGTTGCTAGGTGGCACGGTAGAAAGAGTGCCAAGACCAGAGTTAGGGAGACCTGAGTTCAAATTCAGCCTCAGATACCTAATAGCTGTGTGACATTGGGTAGGTCACTTAACCCCTTTTGCCTCAGTTTCCTCATCAGTAGAATATGCTGGAGAAGGAAATGCAAAATTGTTCTAGCATTTTTACCCAACTATGGAGTCACAAAGAGTTGCACATGCCTGAAAAGACTGAATAACAAGCAGTAATGATTTAAAGTATTTTTTTCCTTGGAGAAATTAGGTGATGCAATGGATAGAGTTCTGGCTTGAGCTAGCAAGACTCATTTTCCAGAGTTCAAATTTGGTCTCAGCTGTGTGAGTCTGGGCAAGACACCTGAACCTGTTTGCCTCAGTCTCCTCATCCGTAAAATGAGCTGGAGAAGAAAATGGTAAAACACTCCAGTATTTTTGTCAAGAAAATCAACAATATAGCATTGATTTAAATATGCTCTAATGGTGTAGGATAGTTTACAAATTATTTTAATATTTATTATTGATTTTGTACTCTGAATAATATTCTGAGGAGGGTAGTATCACATTTTACACATAAGGAAGCTGTGGGCCAGGGAGGTAATGTCTCACAGTTCATGCACAATTAGTTAAGTACCAGAGCCAGAATTCCCATCTTCTGACCACCACTTTTTTTGGTGTTATTGTTGGTACACTTCACTCACTGTTTCACATGAAAACTAGAGAGGAAGAAAAAAGACTGAGAGCCAATCAATGAAAAACTAATTAATATTTTTGTTTTCTCCCTTTACCCAAGCAACCCATCAATGTGGTAACTTCTCCATTTCACTTATCTTTTTTTCATATAACCTTTATGTGGTACTGATTGTCCCATCACCCTTCTCCATTACACTTAAGTAAATTCTGTTTCTCCCAGAAATTCTTGGCTCAAGTTTATTTCTTTAGCATTATTTACCTATGCCCTTGTATTAGATCTTGCCTATTTTGTTGCTCCTATGTATTCTGTCCTATATTTAAGATTTCACACATGATATCTGCTCTATCTCGTCAGTCAAAAAAAAAAGAGAAACTGATGGCTTTAGCTATTACTTTCTAAGGAGCAACCTGCCCATAATGCAAGGTATTTAAAGAGAAATGGCAATGTTGTCCAATTTTATGTCTTAGAAGTTTTATTTCAAAGTACCAAGAACTCTGCTGCTATTGCTTTTAAATGAGCTATATATTTTGAGATCTAGCACAAAATGCTTACTAAGTATTAAAAGTATGGATTTTTCAGGTTCAAAATATTTAATAGATGTTATACTACAAAAGGCATAGGCAAAAAAATGCATTATTGGAAGACTAAATTGCGATGGAGATGATGTGTCTAGTAAATCAAGATGCTGTTATTTGTCTTTGAGATGTCAGAATCTATTATGGTAAAAATCAATTCCCCGAATGGAATTTCAAAGGGCGGGGGGGAGATTTCCTGAAATAAGAATATTCTCCTCCCTTGAAAGCACAGCAGTTTTCAGAATAAAACTGTTACCTACCATGGCCCGAGAACAAAGAAATCCTTCATTTTGCCATTTGAAACCAGAAGATTTATGAAGATTTATTTTTTAAACAACAAAGAAAATTAAAGTCTTCAACGAGCTTTAAATGGAATTTTATTTCTGAAAGACTAGATGACTAAGATTTTACAGAGTAGGAAGCACAGAAATAGTGTTGAAAGAGGATAAGTAAGGAATTAAAATCAAACCCAGATGATGCTGACTCAAAGATGTTAAAATCCCAAAGCTGTTTCTGGAGAACTGCTAGTGTTCTATAAGCACTAAAGAAAAAGCTTGGGATATATAATCTTCTCTAGAGACTGTTAAGAACTAGGGATATATCCTCCCACCCCATCTGCTCAGGGTGACATTTACATTACTATCTGGGAAAATGGTATCTCACTTTCAGCCCTTGTTATATATTCCACCTTAAATCTATTACATTATTGGATGGGTTGACTGCCAGAGGATTCTGGGCAATGATTGTTTGCCCAGAAATTTCTGATATCCTCTAAGTGTTAAATGCATATGGAGTAACTCAAGCCTAGAATTTTACCGAAAAGTGCCTACTGACATGCTTTTGAAAATTCATAAGAAAAGCCAGAAATTTAAAGAGTGATTGACTGAATTATCCTCTCAACTCTGAGACTTCCACACTAAATTTTATTTTAAATAGAAATCTTTTGGGTCAAGTCCTCTAGACAGTTGGCACACGTTCCACAGCTTCCAAAATGACTAAATTACACAATTTTATCCTTCTACACTGTTTGTAGCCTATATTAATTTTGTTGTCCCCTTACCTAATCTGTCATTTGTCTGTCTTCTTCTGGACATCTTGAGATAGATTTCCATTACAGGGTATCATTTTTTTTTACTGACAGATGAATAAACAAGAGCCTTAAAACACTGTAGTAGAGAAAAAGAAAGAAAAAAATCCTTCTTATGAGAATATTTTTCCCTCCCCTAATGGCCTATCAGATTACTTTGTTTCATCTCATAATTCACAGTGAGTTACACTGCCTCAATCTATTCTTTGATGCCTCCAATATATTCTACAACTGTCTAGTTCTATTGACTTAACAATATGTGATTTCTTCTTTCCTGCTTAAGCCACTTGTGGAACTAAAGCAAGACACAGAGAGAAAGAGAGAGACAGAGAAAGATAGAGACAGAGACAGAGATAGAGAGATTGAGAGAGAAAGGGAGAGAGACAGAGATCCTCGTAGCCTAGCTACACAGGAGGAAAGAGTTTCTACACTATGGTTTTCCCTAAACTGATGAAAGAAGAGGTCTGATTCCAGCCCTATCTCTTAAAAGTCTGTGTAGTTGGGCAAAGAAGTTTTTAAAGTTTGCTATGTTTTGTAGTTTTACTCTTAATTGAGTCTATTTCTTTTTCTTTACCTTTACTTGAGTCTTTACAATAGAAAATGAAGCAAACTTTATTTCATACATACACACTAGATACACATGTATCCTCTTGCCACTTCAAACAAGAGAATATTTTGAATACAAAGAAGCTTTATCTAACCATTTTTATGCTATATATGAAGGAAATCGTTAAAACCCTCTTGAGTTTTAATTGACCAACAGGTTAACAATTTTACAGTTACCTATACCAAAGTCTGAGTCCATTTGAAAACAGGCAGATTTTACTTGATGGATCACCAAAAGTACTCTTCACTGAAGAGTACTGAACAAAAGATTGAACAAATGATCTCTGATGGTTCCTTCTATGTCTAAAAGTGCATAATTTTACTTTAAAGCATTCTAAAAGTAAATTCTAAAAGCACTACAATTCTAAGAAATCTTGGAGTAAAGGAACACCTATAAAACAAAAATCAGAGAGGGAAAAGGATACATGTTGCCCTGATAAAGAACAAGAATTTTAAAAACCATGTCGTCATAAAAAAGACAGCCTTCTTATTTAGCATACAACTATTGATAAGCTATGAAAACACATCAAAGTGCTATTTTTCAAGGATTTTAAAACCACTCCTTATAAGACCTGTAGTTAACATGAGTATCTATTGCTTTGGACACTCAAAGTATAAGACTAATTTGTTGACTTAACTTTTTAAACAAGTACTAAATGTCTATTGTGTATTGTAAATAAGAAAAAACATGTGCTTTTCAAGTATCTATCTATAAACTTGCTTTTAGAGTTACCTGACTGGAAAAATACTAGTTGAATGTCTCTGGACAAGTCACTTCACCTCTCTCAGCTCAGTTTCCCAAAGTACATAATAGGAAAAATCATAGAAACTAACAGATCAAATAAGATAACATATTAAATACTTTGAAAATAATAAAACACAAAAATACTAGTTATTATATTTGATATCTTGTGAATTGCTATAAAACAAGGAATTTTCAAAAGGCAACATAGTACATGCAAAATTATATATAAATAAAAGTTATTTATGGAATATTATATATATGTATATACAATATTCCCATCTCACATATGGGAACACAGGCCTAAGTGTATGTATTTTTGCTATAAATTTGTGATTTCAAAAAATTTATAAAATACTTTTAACATCTTGCTCCCTTCTTTGCAGATATACCAGAATATGGATGTGAAATGCTGTGTATATAACATTGTACTTAATACGCTGGCTTTGCTTAACTGTTTTTCATTTTTCTCTTTCTCTTTTTTTTATTCTTTCTCAAAAGGAATTATTATCTGGAAAAGGGAAGGCATATATGAAATAAGCATGGAACAAGATCTCAGCAAAAATGTTTGAAAATAAATTTTGATGAATCCAAAGTCTCACAGATACTAGGGTAAGGAGTCACTATTCAACAAAAAGTACTGAGAAAATTGCAAAGCACTCTAACAGAAATTAAGTATATACCAACATCTTATACTGTATGCCAAGTCCTAAAGTTGATGCATTACTTAAACATAAAAGGTGGCATCCTGATCAAACTAGAGAAGCAACAAGAAAATATTTTCCAATCTATTGAAAGCAGAAAATTTCAAGAGGATCACAGGAGATAAAATAGATAATTTTAATTATATAACATTTTAAATAAACAAGACCAATACAGTTATCCCTTAGACATTGCAGGGGTTAGCAGCATTGCATCCCAACAATTTAGAAAACTGATGCAAAGTTTTTTGGCCCTTCCTTCATACCAGAGAAAAAGTCTGAATCGTTACGATATTAAAAGATAAAATATGTTGATATTATACAATTACTATACATAAATTTTATGCATATTTGAATTTCTAAACTTTTCCTGTGTTGTCGACTGGACTTCATATGTCATCTGCAGCTGCTGCAAGAGTCTCAAAAAATTCCCATTTAATTTTTTATGCCAATTTGTGATATACTGAAACTCTGATGGGGAACATCATGATGTGGAAGGAATAACTGTAGTTAAAATTTAAAAAGAAACAAATAATTGCCTAAAAAAAAGTCTTTACAGCAAGTTTCTCTAATAAAAGTCTCATTTCCAATATAAGTATATAAAGAACTTACCATCAGTAGGTCAATATAATAAAAATGATAGTCCTACCAAAATTAATTTAGTTATTCAGCATTATGCCAATAAAATTACTATAGAATTATTCTGTGCATTTAGAAAAAAATCGTAACAAAATCCATCTGGAAGAACAAAAGGTCAAGAACATCAAGGGAATCAATGAAAAAAACATGAAGGAAGGTGGCTCAGTTGTACCAGATTTCAAACTATATTACAAAGTAGTCATTATCAAAACAATATGTATTGGATAAGAAATGGAATGGTTGATGAAATCAATTAGGTACACAATGCACAGTGACAAATGACAAGAGTAATCTAGCATTTGATAAACCCAATGATCCAAACTTTTAGGCACAAGAACTCACTATTTAACAAAACCTGTTAAGTAAACTAGAAAGCAGTCTAGCAGAAAATAGGCATAGACCAACATTTCACACAGTATACCAATATAAGGTCAAAAGGGGTACATGATTTCGATATATTTAGGGTGATATTATAAGCAAATTAGGGGAGCATAGAAAAATTTACCTCTCAGATCTATGTATATGGGAAGAATTTATGATCAAACAGATAGACAGGATCACCACAGGTAAAAGAGATAATTTTGATTACATGAAATTAAAAAGGGTTTGTACAAGCAAAACTAATGCAGCCCAAATTAGAAGGACAGCAAGAAACTGAGGGGAAGAGGATTTTACTGCAAGTTTCTCTGGTAAAAGTCTCATTTCTCAAAAATCCAGGAAATTGAGTCAAATTTATATAATTAAGTCATTTACCAATTGATATATGGTCAAAGGATATGACACAGTTTGCTGAAGCAGAAATCAACGTCTTCACTAATCAAATGAAGAAATACTCTAAATTGCTAATAATTAGAGAAATAAAAATCTTTTAAACTCTGAAGTACCACCTCACACCCGTCAGATTGGCTAACGTGACAGAAAAGGGAAATTACAAGCACTGGAGGGGATGTGGCAAAATAGTCACAGTAATGCACTGCTGGTGATTTATGAACTAGCTGATTGGTTGGTTGTTGTCCTTCATCTTTGAAGAGGACCAAAATGACATCACCATAAGAAGTGAAATTTCAGTGTGTCCAACTGTGGCTGATCAGACCCATATGAGCTCAGGGTAGGGTAGGGGGGTAGGTATGAACTAGTACAACAATTCTGGAGAATAATGTGGAACTATACCCACCATTTGACCCAGTAATACCCCTACAAGGTCTGTATCCCAAATAGATCAAAGGAAAAGGAACTATATGTACAAAAGTATTAATAGTAGTTCTTTTTTGTCACAGAAAAGAATTGGAAAATGAGGGGATGTCCAGTAAGTGAGGAATGACTGGACGAACTGTGGTATATGATAGTAATCACATTCTACTGTGATATAAGAAATGATAAAGGAGCTGGTTTCAGTAAAACCTAGGAAGACTTACATGAGCTGATGCAAAGGGAAGTGAGCAGATCCATAACAATGTATTCAGTAACAGCAGTATTGTAAGGACCATTAACCATAAAGACTCAGCTATACTGATCAATATGATGATCCAAGAAAATTCCAAAGGACTCATAATAAAAAATGCTATCCACTTCCAAAGAGAAAGCTGGTAAACATTAAGTACAGATTAAAGCATACTGTTTTTCACTTTATTTTTCTTGCTTTTTTTTGGAAACATGGCTTTGGCATGTATGATTTCACATGTATAATAGGTATCATATTGCTTGCCTTCTCAGTGAATGAAGGAGGGACTTGAGAGAGGGGATATGAATCCAATTTTTTAATGAATGTTTAAAAATACAATTTTGAAATATTTTTTAAAAAATACAATAAAATATTAAATAATAAAAATAAAGAACTAATTTAAATTTATAAGAACAAGAGCCATTCTACAATTGACAAATGGTCAAAAGGTGAATAGGAAAAGGGAACAAGCATTTTTTGTCTACTACATACCAGGTATTGTGATAACAGCTTTAAAAATATTTTCTGATTTGATATGATCATGCAGTTTTTTGAGGTAAAAATCCAAGTTCTCAAAAGCCACATATAAAATTCTTCAAGTCACTAATAATTAGACAAATGAAAACTAAAGCAGCTCTGAAGTTCTACCTCACATCTGTAAGATTGGCAATGATGACAAAAGAAAAAATGATAAATATTAGAAGAGCTACATGAAAACTGGCACACTAATGTACTATTGATGGAGCTGTGAATTCACCTAGTCATTCTGGAAAATACTTCAAACACTCAAAAAGACACTAATATGGACATGCGCTTTGACATAGTATTATCCCTAGTAAGAATATATTGCATGGAAATCAAGAAAAGAAGAAAGGTACCTATATGTACAAAAATATTTATGGAAGCGAAGTGCATTCTACCTATCAGGGAATGACTAAACAAATTATTGTATATGAATGTAATGAAATATTATTAAGCCAAAAGAAATGACAAAATGAACACTTTCAGAGGAAACTGAGAATACTTGTAAGAAATAGTGCATAATAAAGTGAGCAAAACCCAGAGAGGAATACAATTTTGAAAATCTTTAAAAGTCTGATGGATACAACATCAAACAAAACTTCCCGAGGACTAATGATGAAGAATGCTACCAATCCTCTGACAGAGAAGGAATGGACTCAAAATGCACAATGACACATACATATTTTTTTATTATACATATTGGTCATGAAAGTTTTCTTTTCCTTTTGCTCAACTGTAGGAAAATAGGAGGAAGAGAAAATAAATCCTTTCAACTGAAAAATAATAAAAAAATAAAAAAGTTTTTAAAACACTTATCCATATTTAAAGCCAATTCTACTCATTAGTCACGATGACAAATTCTTCCCAAAGAAATTTACCTTTCATTGTATCATTTTACTCTCTTAGTAATTGCCTCAGACTCGATTTTACTTAAGCAAAATACAGTGCAACTATACGCAGCATATTCAAAGATTTCAAAGTACAAGGTCATTTAACAATACAGAAATACATGACAACTTAATTCTTACCCTCTTCCAAAATACTAAGCAAAACTCTGAGTCACCAAAAGAAAAAAAAAAGCAAGATTCTGCCAGAAAGAAGGTTCATATCCTGAATACAGTTAATCAATTAGAAACTCATCCACTCACCTATTCATCTATTTCCTAAAAATGTCAATCCTTTATCCAAATTCAAGTTTCACTTGCCTAATCTAATAGGGGGAGAGGAAAAAACAAAGTTTGGAGATAACAATTGACCGAATGTTCTCCCTCCTTATACAAAGCAGAAATTTTGGAAGAAACTCCATCATCCTAAAGGATTATTAAACCTAGAAGTTGTTCTTGACTCTAGGGACATTCCACATGTTCCCATAACATTTACCCAGGGTTAAAGCTGCCAATCAACTGGTCTTCTGGTTAACTAAAGTCTACACAGAACTTAGTTGAAAATTTAGGATTACTTATTTACAAAGTTAAATGAGTATTCTATATTTTAGTATATCCTTTTTAAAAATATTCCCTAAAATAGAATGTAATTTTTACAATGTGACCTTAATAATAAATGGTGACTATACTGACAAAATATTGGCATAAAGCTATTTTAATTTTTAAAATCATTAAATGAATTAGTAATCACTTGAAGATTATGTTTTATTTTACTGTGTATAAATGCTTCAATAAAGTCCTACTCCAATTCCTCACTGTGGAAAGAAAGTGGTTTTAGGTTCATGACCTTACATCAATAAAGTACAAGCTAAAACTGGCTAATTTTGCTAGAAAGATTTTGATTATACTATCAACAGACTATGTTTGCATTCTGAATTCCAACCTAAGCACAGTGACAATTATCACTAGTAGGGTAGCCGTTTGATGATGAATTCTTCAGGCTTAGCAATATACCAAGAGCTATACAGAGAAAACAAACAGACATACTCTGCTCCTGTCCTCACACTTACAAGACAATTTAAGAAAGCCCCTAGCATGTTGAATTCCTTTTCCCTCTCTTTCAGAAGACAAGGACAAGAGTCATTCAAGACAAACAATAATGAATGAGTTGTAATCTATATCCCTAAAGGGAAAAGTACAACACCAATAAAGTCACAGACCCACTGAAAAGTATATATGAGTGGATGGAATAAATTTATTAAGTACCTACCATATGCCAGGCAGTATGCTAAGTACATTACAAATATTTCACTTGCTTCTTACATCATGAAGAAAAACATCTTTAAATCATTCAAATTTTTATAGAGACATCAAATTTGAGTGATTCAAGAGGGAGGAATACCAAAAAAGGAGGTACTTTTATTAAGTATTAGTTCATCAATATGAATTTGGCTAATTTCTGTAATGACTATTTCATAACTACTTAATAGTACCCAATGTGAAATGACAATCAGATCCACTCACTCCAGGTCCTAAAGAATTGGCATTTACAACAAACATATATTATCAATTACTATGCAAGAATAATTGCCAGTTGATATTACAAAAAAGAAAGAGATACGGATTTAAATAACATGAAATCTGATATACCAGCACTAGCCTTAGCCAAATGTGAATAATACTCTGTGTATGGGTGTGGGTGTGCATATGGGTGTGTGTGTGTGTGTGTGTGTGTGTGTGTGTGTGTGTGTGTGTGTGTGTGTGTGTGTGTGTGGATGGGTGGGTGGGTGGATGTGGGTGGGTGTATCTGGAAAATTGGAGATTCAACAGTACATTTCCAAGGTACTAAAAAAATCCTTGGCATCATCACATATAGAACTGGAAGACAGTTTAGAGATCACCTTCATATCTTTCATATCCCAAATAATCACAGCAATAATCACAGCTTTCTGCAAACATTGAAGGACTTTATTAACATCAATTAGTTTGCCAAAGCACCCATTTCAACAATAGCTGATGGAAAATACTATAAACATTTTTTAACTCAAGGAACTTGGGCAAAAGTAGATTTTAAAAACTGGTCACATAGTAACAATGATGATGGTGATTAAAAAATCACATAGAACCTCAGGAAATCTTAAGAGAGAAACAAGTCTCGTATTCAGATACCTGGGAGGTATTTTGCTGTGAAAACATTTGGTAGGGGCAGGTTAAACATATTGAAAACATTGAAGTTTAACTATGAAAAGGCGTATTTCTCAAATTGAGCAAGTCCTCACAGGTTTTTCAATGTATTTTTCTCTCAGCGTATGTAAAATATCTGATGCAACCCAAGATAACAAGTAGTAATGATAGTCTTAGGGAAAGAGGGAAGTGGTGATAACATTAAAGATCATCATGAACAGGAGTATAGCATAGTGGAATGAATGCTGACCTGAAGTCAGGAGACTCATGGGTTCAAGTTCTGGATTTTACATTATCATTTTAGTCAAGTTACTTATCTCTAAAGTGAGAATAGCAGTAGTTATGCTAATTTCACAGGGTTGATAGAATGTGTTTATATACTTTAAAATGCCACATTAATGTGAGTTTTTATTATATTAGAATATCCCCCTTAAATCCTTTATACTTAGGACAAAGCATTCAAAATTCTACTTGTTTTCATAATATTGTGTGTTCTTCTGTAATCACTTGGTTTTTTCTCCTAATTACTACTTTACTAATATTAAGTAATTTAAGTTATTTTAAGTAATTAACAATTTTACTAATGTACTACTTTTCTAACTTTAAGTCTTAAAAACAGTAAATAAATAGTTTTGGCTGCTATAAAGTTCAAAAATTAGAAATAAAATAAAATTTCCCTGCAAATGTCTTCAATTTTGCAAGCATATGCTTATTATGAGTAAGTTATTGTGTTAGACTTGTAGATAATAAGTCAAAAAAATCTCTATCTTGAGGAGCTTATGTTAATAATATCACTGTAACAAGGTAAACCATAGATGGATAGATAGACATACACATATATAACACATATATATATACACACACACATGCACAACATGCATATGCTATATACTATTGGTTTATACATTTTATAAAAACATTATGGGAAATTACTTTCATATATTAGAGAAAAATTACTTCATTTTAATTTTTAATTTTCCCATATTATATATTCTTTCCTAAACACACACACATTTGTGTGTGTATGTGTAAAAAAATGTAAACAAAATTTACAGTAATCTAATGGAATACTACCTCACCATAAGAAACAATGAGTATGAAGAACATACAGAGGTCTAAAAAGACTCACACGAACTACTGAAAAGTAAACTAATTAAAACTAGAAAAACAAAGATTATATACTGATTACAACAGTGAAAATGGAAAAAAAAACCCAACAATAAAAACTAAAACTGAACATGAATAACTATAATGACTGCCCTTGGACCAGAGGAAGAGAAAATAAAAATATAAGAGTACTCCCTTCCTTCTTTGTGGAGGTGGGTGACCATTGAGTATGTATTCCCATACTTGGTTAATATGGCGGGGAGGGGGGAATTTGATGGAAGGTGTGAACAGAGAGATGTATATATAAAATATATTTAATTAGCAAAGAACATGGAATGTGGGAAAATTAACAATCAAAATAAAGTCATTTTTCTTCTGAATTATAATGTATGAAAATAATTTCCCATAATGTATTAATTAAATGTATAATCAACAGTATACAGCACATAAAATCCTAATTTTCAAGACTACTTTATTATAATACCAGATAAAAAAGAGTTAGAATTGGGAGAGACCTTAGACATTATCTAGCCTAATCTTCTCCTTTTATGGATAAGGAAAATGAGGCTCAAAGAATCAATATGGCTTTCCTAAGGTTACATAGGTAGTCAACAGTTAGGCTGACATTAGGGTCCACAGACTCCGACTTCAAATACAGTTCTTTTCTCTCATACCATGCTGCCTCTCCAATTCTAGGTTATTCTCCTTATATGTGGTCAATGAAGAAAACGCTACTCTTTACCTCTAACAGAACTTCCCCAGGTTATCTTGGCTTATTGCTTCTCTCACCCCCCCACCCTTTGAATTTTCTGGGGGAGCTGAGTAAACAGAATGTGGTTGTGGTAATTACTACCAGCCCCAAAGCTGGCCCTGAACACCTCAAACTTATTTCCACCAAAAGCTAGCATAATTACACAAACCAGGGCTCTGCAAATCAGAGAAAATAATTTCAACTCAACAAACATGTATTAATTACATACTGTGTGAAGGCCAGTGTAATAAGGAAGACAAAAAAAATTTGAATAAATTAGTCTTCTTCCCTTGTTGGAGGGGACAGATACATAACATATGTAAATAATTATGATACAAATAATATATGCTAAGTACATTAAGGAAAAATTTTAAAATACTACCCAGGGTCCAAGAGGGAAAACTTATTTATTGATTAGGAACAAGGAAAAGTTTCTTGGAGGTGGTAGTATTTGGAGGACTAGGAACTGAAATAGGTGTGACAAATAATAAGCACAGGGAACAGCATGAATAAAGGCAATGAAGAAGTGAAAATACAGATTATAAAAATGACAATAATATAGAGTATGTAGAAGAAAATAATACTATGATATGGTGCAAAGGAAGAAATGCAGTGCTCAGTAACTGATCAAATATGAATAAGCAGGATAGTTTCCCATCTTATTCCTTGCTCTCTCTTCTTAAAGGAAGAGAAAGTCATCATGGCAACACTAAAAACGGTAACACTACTTTTAAGACAGTGTCATGAGATAGAAACTAAGCGTTTACTTTTAGAAACTTAGCTATTCATCAACTATTTACAACTATTTATATATAATTCACTAATATACCAACTACTTTTTTTTTACTTACCATTCCTTTATTTCTCAATATTTTGGAAGAGTAAAAAGTCACATATATTTATAGTTTCAATGTATTTCATGAAAACTAACTAATGACACTTACTGTAAACTAAGTAGCTAATTTCTCCACTATAGGTAAAAAAGATAAAAGTACTATTAATCACTTCTTGATCCTCAATCCTGTCTATCCTTTCTGTCATTATTCTGCCTGGATATGATCTGGTTTTGAACTCAATATACCCTGAAACAATGGCAACATTAGCATTTCTTAGCCTGACATTCAAACTATTTCACAATCAGAAGGAGAAGCATGATGTAGAAAGAATCAAAATCTTTTATAAGAAAAATGGGGAGGCAAGCCACGATGGTGGAGTGGAAAGGCAGACCTGCTCCAGCTCTCCCCCCATAGCCCATAAAATACCAGCAAAAAAAATGACTCTAAACAAATTCTACAGCAGTAGAAGCCACAAAATGAGAGTGAAAGAGATTTCCAGCCTAAGACAGCCTGGAAGACTGACAGGAAAGGTTTACTGCACCGGGCTCAGAGCAGAGTATAGCCCAGCCTCGACCACACAGTATGAACAGGACTGGAGCAAGCTTCAGAGCACAGAATCATGGGCAGCAGCTGCTGTTCCCATATTTCTCAAACCACAAATGTCAAAGACAGCTTCAAAGGTCAGTGAGAAAGCTCTTTCACTCGGGTGAGAGGGGAGCCAGGTCCGACCCTAACCCCAACCCCAGGGAGGCAACAGTCACTGCAGCAGCAGCCCCCTGGGGGAATCAAACAGCCAATCTGGGTCTCAGTCCTAAGTGGAGGTCCTGGGGTGAGATGGAGCTCTGCTTTGGTGGAACTGGTGGTGACTTTGGAGAGGAAATCCTACTTGCAGTTCCTGGGCAGAAAAGAGTGCTTGTGGTTGCTCCCAGAACAGAGCACAGGCCAGGAGAGGAGTAAACTCCTTTCCCTTGATTGTGCCACCTTGGAGGAACTGAGAACCTACAGGTCCCCAGAGTATATCCTCCACTTGACAAAGGACTCAAAAGTCAAGTAACTAGCTGGGAAAATGCCCCAAAAGGGGGGAAAATATAAAACTATAGAAGGTTACTTTCTTGGTGAACAGGTGTTTTTTCTATCCTTTTGGATGAGGAAGAACAAAGCATACCATGAGAGGAAGACATAAAAGTCAAGGCTTCCACATCCAAAACCTCCAAAAAATATATGCAATGGTCTCAGGAGATGGAAGAGCTCAAAAAGGATTTTAAAAACCAAGTAAGAGAGGAGGAGGAAAAATTGGGAAGAGAAATGAGAGTGATGCAAGGAAATCATGAAAAACAAGTCAACAACTGACTAAAGGAGACCCCAAAGAATGCTGAAGAAAATAACACCTTTAAAAACAGACTAACCCAAATGGCAAAAGAGGTCCAAAAAGCCAATGAGGAGAAGAATGCTTTAAAAAGCAGAATTAGCCAAATGGAAAGGAAGGTTCAAAAGCTCACTGAAGAAAACAGGTCTTTAAAAATTAGAATGGAGCAGTTGGAAGCTAATGACTTATGAGAAACCAAGAAATTACAAAACAAAACCAAAAGAATGAAAAAATAGAAGACACTGTGAAATATCTCATTAGAAAAACAACTGACCTGGAAAATAGACACAGGAGAGATAATTTAAAAATCATTGGTCTACCTGAAAACCATGATCAAAAAAAGGGCTTAGACATCATCTTTCAAGAAATTATCAAAGAAAATTGCCCTGATATTCTAGAACCAGAGGGTGAAATAGAAATGGAATTACTCACCTCCTGAAATAGATCCCAAAAGGAAAACTCCTAGGAATATTGTAACCAAATTCCAGAGTTCTCCAGTCAAGAAGAAAATATTACAAGCAGCTGGAAAGAAACAATTTCAGTATTGTGGACATACAATCAGAATAACACAGGATTTAACAGCTTCTACACTAAGAGATCGAAGGGCTTGGACTATGATATTCCAGAGGTCAAAGCACATAGGATTAAAACCAAGAATCATCTACCCAGAAAAACTGAGTCTAATACTTCAGAGGGAAAAATGGAATTTCAATGAAATAGAGGACTTCCAAGCATCCTTGTTGAAAAGACTAGAGCTGAATAGACAATATGACTTTCAAATATAAGAATCAAGAGAAACATGAAAAGGCAAAGAGGAAAGAAAAGCGTTGAGGAACTCATTAAAGTTGAACTGCTTACATTCCTACATGGAAAGATGTTATTAGTAAATCATGAAACTTTTCTCAGTATTAGGGAAGTTAGAGGGAAAATATACATATATGTAAGTATGTATGGGTATGTATGTATGTGTATATTATATATGTGTAGGTATGTATATGTACATAGGTATATATGTATAGGTACATAGGTATGTGTACATAGGTACACACACATACAGGGCACAGAGTGAGCTGAATATGAAGGGAGAATATCTAAAAAAAATAAAATTTACTGTTGAATGGAATGTACTAGGAGTGAGAGAAAGGGAGAGGCAGAATGTAGCAAACCATCTCACAGGAAAGAGGGAAGAAACAGCTTTAACAATGGAGGGGAAGAGGAGGAAGATGAAAGGAAATAATTGAGCCTTATTCTCATGGTATCTGACTTAAGGAGGGAATAACACAGAATCAATTGGATATGGAAATCTACTTTACCCTGCAGGAAGGCAAGGGGGGCGAGGATAGGAGAAGGAAGAGAATAGAAGGGACAGCAAATTGGGGAAAGGGATAATCAGATGCAAATACTATTGTGGGAGGACAGATCAAGGGAGAGAATGGAATAAATGGAGGGCAGTATAGGACAGAGGGAAATGTGGTAAGTCTCTTATAACATAACTATTACAGAAGTGCTTTGCATTGTTACACATGTATAACCTATATTGAATTGCTTGTTTTCTCAATGAGGATGGATGGGGAGGGAGGGAGAGAATATGGAACTCAAAGCTTTAAGAATGAATGTTAAAAACTGCTTTAGCATGCAAATGGAAATTAAGCTATAGAAGTCAACGGAATATAGAAAATCTATTTTGCCCTACAGGAATATAGAGGGGAAGGGGATGGAAGAAGGGTGGGTAATAGAGGGGAGGAGAGACTGGAGGAAAGGATGGATGGGATGCATGCTGTCCTGGGGTAGGGGGTGGGAAGAGATGGGGAGAAAATTTTGAATTCAAATTCTCGTGGAAGTGAATATTGAGAACTGATAAATAAATTATATATCAAAAAGAAAAATGGACATAAAAACTTCAAATTAGCAGCTGACAAAAGATGGACACAAATAAATTATTCTGTGAATTGTTTTAACCATTCTAGAAACAGTCTGACATGATGACAAGCAATGACTCAAATGTTCACACTCTTTAGCATAGTGCTGGGTACGTAGTAGGCATTTAAGAAATCATTATTCATGGGGCGGAGCCAAGATGGCGAAGTAGAAAGACGCACATACACATAACTCCAAACACACAAACCACAGAACGGCTAGAGGGGACCAAGCCAGGGCGAATTCTGCACCCAGAGACCACGGAGTATTGGAGCGAGGGAGATTTCTGCTCGGGAGAGACCTGCGGACCTCTCGCGGGGGGTCCTTCGCGCGCGGACTGGGCGCCGGGACGGGGAGCAGAGTGCGGCCCTGCCGCGGCCGCGACACTGAGGGGAGGAGATCCGAGAGGGCTACGGGGACAGGATCTCCAGCGGCCACGCGGGTCCCCACACCCACAGAGGGACCTGCAAACCTCTCGCAAAAGGTCCGTCGCGCTGCAGACGCGGAGCCCAGCCCGGACCTGCGGCGGTGGCCGCGGATCCGAGAGGCACAGATCTGAGAGGGCTCCGGAGGCGGGATCTTCAGCGGCGGCACGGGCCCCCCCACCAACAGGTGACTGACGGGGGTGGGTGAGAGAGTCTCTTTGGCGGGTTGAGAGGGGAGTGGGGTGCCCCCATGGCTCGGGCCCCCCGGGGAGATAGAAGCTGAGAGGCGGCTGCAGACAGGGGCTCCCCAAGCGGGCGGGAGCCAGGATCCATTGTGGAAGGTCTGTGCATAAACCCCCAGAGGGAACTGTGCCTGAGAGGCGGCCCTGCCCCTGACCACCTGAACTTAATTCTCACACTGAATAGCAGCCCTGCCCCCACCAAAAATCCTAAGGCGGGAAGCGGCATTTGAATCGCAGTCCCCAAATGCTGGCTGGGAGGACCAGGAGGCGTGGTGGGTGTGAGGAGAACATTCAGAGGTCAGGCCACTGGTTGGAGAAAATGTCAAGAAAAGGGAAAAGAAATAAAACTATTGAAGGGTACTTTACCGGAGAAAAGACACTTCCTCCCTTCCTTTCTGATGGGGAGGAACAATGCTTGCCATCAGGCAAAGACACAGAAATCAAGGATTCTGTGTCCCAGCCCACCCAATGGGCTCGGGCCATGGAAGAGCTCAAGAGGAATTTTGAAAATCAAGTTAGAGAGGTAGAGGAAAGACTGGGAAGGGAAATGAGAGGGATGAGGGAGAAGCATGAAAAGCAGATCAGCTCCCTGCTAAAGGAGAACCAAAAAAATCTTGAAGAAATTGGCACCTTGAGAACTAGCCTAACTCAGCTGGCAAGGGAGGTGCAAGGGGCCAATGAGGAGAAGAATGCTTTCAAAAGCAGAATTAACCAAATGGAAAAGGAGATTCAAAAGCTCACTGAAGAAAATAGATCTTTCAAAACTGGAATGGTACGGATGGACGCTAAGGACTTTTCGAGAAAGACAGATATCTCAGAACATACCGCGCAGATTCGAAAAATGGAAGATAATGTGAAATATCTTATTGGAAAAACAACTGACCTGGAAAATAGAATCAGGAGAGACAATGTAAATATTCTGGGACTACCTGAAAACCATGATCAAAAGAAGAGCCTAGACATCATCTTCCATGAAATTATCAAGGAAAACTGCCCTGAGATTCTAGAACCAGAAAGCAAAATAAATATTCAAGGAATCCGCAGAACACCGCATGAAAGAGATCCAAAAAGAGAAACTCCTAGGAGCATTGTGGCCAAATTTCAGAATTCCCAGGTGAAAGAGAAAATATTGCAAGCAGCTAGAAAGAAACAATTCAAGTATTGTGGAAATACAATCAGGATAGCACAAGATCTGGCACCCTCTACATTGAGGGATAGAAGGGAATGGAATAGGATATTCCAGAAGTCAAAGGAAATAGGACTGAAGCCAAGAATCACCTACCCAGCAAAACTGAGTATAATACTTCAGGAGAAAAAATGGTCTTTCAATGAAATAGAAGACTTTCAAATTTTCCTGATGAAAAGACCAGAGCTGGAAAGAAAATTTGACTTTCTAACACAAGAATGAAGAGAACCATGAAAAGGCGAACAGCAAAGAGAAATCATAAGGGACTTACTAAAGTTGAACTGTTTACATTCCTACATGGAAAGACAATATTTATAACTCTTGAAACATTTCAGTATCTGGGCACTGGGGGGGAGTACACACACACACACATGCACACACGCACACACACATAGAGACAGAGTGCACAGAGTGAATTGAAGAGGATGGGATCATATATTAAAAAAAAAATGAAATCAAGCAGTGAGAGAGAAATATTGGGAGGAGAAAGGGAGAAGTTATATGGGGCAAATTATCTCTCATAAAAGAGGCAAGCAAAAGACTTATTAGTGGTGGGATAAAGAGGGGAGGCAAGAGAAAAACATGAGGTCTACTCTCATCACATTCCACTAAAGGAAAGAATATAATGCACACTCATTTTGATAAGAAAACCTATCTCATAATACAGGAGAGTGGGGGACAGGGGCACAAGCAGGGTGGGGGGGAGGATGGAGGGGAGGGCATGGGGAGGAGAATGCAATACGAGGTCGACACTCATGGGGAGGGAAAGGACCATAAGAAAATAGAAGTAAAGGGGACAGGACAGGATGGAGGGAAATATAGTTAGTCCTATACAACACAACTAGTATGGAAATCATTTGCAAAACTAAACAGATATGGCCTATATTGAATTGTCTGTCTTTCAAGGGGAAGGGGTGGAGAGGGAGGGAGCTAAGGAGGTTGGAACTCAAAGTGTTAGGACCAAACGTAATGTTCTAACCACTGGGTAACAAGAAATACAGGTTAAGGGGTCAAGAAAGCTATCTGGTCCTACAGGACAAAAGAGAAGACGGAGACAAGGGCAGGGAGGGAGGATAGAGGAGAGAGCAGATAGGTCACAGGGGCAATTAGAAAGCTCGGGTTTGGGGGGGGGAGGGGATAAAAGGGGAGAAAATTTGTAACCCAAAATTGTGTGAAAATAAATGTTAAAAATTAATAAAAAAAAAAAAAAAAGAAATCATTATTCATTCCCTATCTACCTCTCCCCTTCCTTTTGACCAGGAGATCCCATAGCTAGACATATGCCCCAATCAAAACAAAGGTATAAAGATCCAAATATATTCCAAAATATTTGTAGCAGCACTTTTTATAGTAGCAAAAAAAAAAAAACAACTGGAAAAAATGTCCATTAACTGATGAGTGGCTACACAAAATGTGGTAAAATAAGTTAATGAAATATTACTTCATTGTAAGAAGTAGTGCATAGGAAGAAAAACAAGTCTAGGAAGACTTACATGAAGTAATCAAAATTAGGAAAATAATATATATATACTGATTACAACAATGAAAATGGGAATAACAACAATAAAAACCAAAACAAAACACTGACTGATTATAATGACTGATCTTGGCCCAGAAGAAGAGACTATAAGACTATTCCTCCCTTCCTTCTTTGCAGAGGTGGGAAACTGTGGAGTATATTTGATTAATATGTTGGTTAATTTTGCTGAACTTTTTGTTGCTTTCTTTTTTTTTAATTTTTTTTATTTTTTATTTCTTGTTATAATAGTAAGGAATGGAAGGATTAAATCTTCAACATTCCTGCATTTAACTTTCATGATTATATTAGTAACTTCATTTTCACTTTCCCATTATAATGAGAGGCATGATGTGCACAAGTTTGTAGAACAGCTGATATTCTAATGGGCACTTCACTGTTCTTATTCTCCTTATTAATGTAAAGAGCTCCCTATGCATTCATTACATATTTTTATTATTTGCCTTTAAAGCTCAAAATCTGGTGTAACAATTATACCTCCAAATTGTAGTGCAAATCCTTTGGGTTCAAAACCCAAGCATGCAAAGTCAGTAATGCAGCTTGGTGAGAAAATAAAAGTGTTAAGCAAACTTTGTGCTAAAATATCTACAGCTACTATCACTCCAAGTTTGATGTTAACAAATCAACAATTGATTTTACCTGCAAAAAGGAGTAAAGTATTTATGGTCCTGAAAATTTCATGTGAAATGAAAAGTGAATATTGTCTGAAATTAATTTTTTTAAATTAAAGTATTAGCACAATAAGGTCACAGGAATTGAATACAGGAATCCTAGAGAACTGCTAGCAAGAAAAAATGTTTTGCATGTTACCAATTTTATTTTGTGCACTGCATTTTATTAGTTATTTCATGGTGACTGCTAGGAAAAGTGTATGTTATCACAATCAATATTTTGTTATAAATAATTATATGCAGAAAAGTGTATTTTCAATAATCCCCAGTGAAAGATTACAATTTTTGATGGCTGCAGTAATCTGAAGCTCTATTTTCCATAGGTTCAATGTTTCAATATTCATATTTTTTTACTTTTGCACCATTTTCTAGGAAAATTATCCCTGTGAAAGTTGAGGATTGACCATATTGGGAAATGAAGGTTATATAAAAACAATATATCAATAAAACACATTTTCTAAAACAACAAGATATTTTATAGCGGAAGAATCTTAAGAAATAACACATTCTGTTTATCTCATTTTATGAGTGAAAAAACTGAGCCCAAGATGGGCAAAATTACTTGCTAACAGAGTAATAGAGTAACCCTAGAGTAGTAGAATAAGCCTAGAAAACTGAATCTCCTATACCCAAGCACAATACTGGGGCCTCCACACCATCAAGTCTGCAGGCCTGACAAGACTAGATAAATAACCTTGAACAAGTCAATTAAGATCACTGAGCTTCAGTTTCCTCATCCACAAAATGAAGATAATAATAGATTTCCTAACTCACAATAAGGATATCATGAGGATCAAATGAAATAACACATGTGAAGTATTTTGGATATCATAAAAGTGCTATGAAAATATTAAGCTATTAGTTTTAACTATCTTTCCAGCCTCATCTTGTATTATTCTTCCTCACATACTGTTTACTCTGTCCAGTTGAGCTACTTACTATCGCATCATTTCCTATTTCTTTGCCTTTACTCAGGCTATTCCTTAGGCTGAAAATATCCTCTCTTTCCCACACTCATCTTCATTTACTGATATCTTATTCAGCTTCCAAGCCCAGCTCAGATACAGCTTCTTCCATGACACCTCCTACGATCCTGTCAGATAGAAGTGGTTTTTCTCAGACCTCATCTGATCTCATGGCACTTTGTACTACTCTAATGTATGTTATACTCTAATTTTGCATTTTATCTGTGCATGGATCTTAATGCTATTAACACAAAAAGTTACTTGAATACAGGAAATCTGTTTTATCCATCTCTCTACTTCTTTCAAGAGCTTAGAACAGTGCTGAGTACAAAGTTGGTACTTGATACATTCTTTGTTCATAGAGTGAATGAATAAATGAACACAGAAACAAAAAAAAAATCACATTCAGTGATAGTTAACTAAGGGCACAGTATATTGATATTCAATTAAAATTCAAATATTAGAATATTGTGATAAAGTGAAGAAGGTTAAACAAAACTGCAGATCTGTGAATCACTTACAAATAATCTAATGAATGAACCTAGCCAGAGCTATCAATTTTCAATTTTTTGTGCATTATGTATAGCTATTAACTAAAAATACAGATCCAAGACCTATAAGCTTATTTTATAACTAACACATCCAAATACTTTCTGAGCTTTTGAGAAGAAAAAAATAAATTTAACCGCAACACAATATCAAAGATATTTAATATTTAAAAGTTACTACTAAAGTCAGCAGCCATACTTTCAATTGTCTAATGAGATACTAGACACCACAAATATATTAAGCATAAAGGTAGCCAAAATCTTATCAAAGAAATAGTAAAGCCTTTATTTTTCCCCTATACTTTTGATGAGGCTAGATGACTCTGTATTCCTATTAAGAAAGACATCAGTTGAATTACCCTTTGTTCACCAACAGTTTTAAATTTTAGTGTGATAGAGAACCCCTCTGGATAAAACCATAAAGGCCCTGACATCAATCTGTTGAACAGTTATTATTTTCCTGGTGCCTGAGAATTGTCATTTTTAAATAGGATGCACCAGTACTGTCATAGGGTGCACTGGTGATATTTTCCTAAATATATTTTTCTAGTGAGTCCTTCCCAAAAGATATGTACAACAAAAATACAATAATTTTAATGTTTTAACAGTTCATATTCCTGCAGCTAAAATAAGCTGGACTAGTGAAAATCCACTTACTGAATAACGACTACGCAATTCAAAAAAAGGATAATTTATGAACAAGAAAAAACTGTCAATAAGTTCTTCATTCACAAATAGCTTCTTATTTTTGAAAGCTTTCAAAGATATTCCCCTTCATAAAGAATATCAGAATAGTCATCATATTTCCATCTTAAGACTCTTTAATTTTGCGAGTAACGTGTTCACAGAACATCTTTTCAATTGCTTTGGTACCATCCCCAGATACAAGGGTTGTGGAAAGGAGAAAGTGTGGGAAATCCTCTCAAACACATTTCTTTTAAGACAATTTTATCCAGTCTAGCCATAATCAACAATTATGGCACTGGATATATTACACTTTATAGAACACTTACGGCTATTTCATTGTATGCACAGAACAAATTAAGAGTCTGGATGTTTCATAATTTTCTAGTGGGAAACCTGAGTGGCAGGCTTTGAGGATTCTTTCAAAGCAGGACCATGTTTCTGTCTCTTGGAAACCCTCATTTATAGCAGGTGGTGAATCAAAACATCATGAACATCATGAACATTATCACCTACAAAACCCCACTGTAACATAATTTCTAACAGTTTCCATTGAAAATGAAGCCTGGGAAGACAGCATTTCATCGACCGAATGGGGGAGAGGGAAGTGCGTGTTACTGCTAAGGGCAATTTTGCCCCGGGCTTACAAGTGGAGCATTAATGGATGTAAAAATAGTAAGAATCATAATCCCCTTACCTCCATAACAACAAAGTAACCCTCTTTCCCCGTCTCCACCAAGTGCCTAGCTCATTTAAGTTCTTACAAGTAGGAAAGATTGGCCTGTACAGCCCTAAATGTAAGGATCCTGTTTTAGATGGGAATCGGATAGAAGGGTTAATCTTTTGCAAGGTTGCTATGCCTCTAGGACAGGAAAGGTAGGATTTGTAAAGCCTGTACGTGAGTCAGGATGGGGGATTTGGGAAGAGAGGAATTCATTCTTGAGAGGCAGAGAGAATTCGGGGATGGAGGGCGGAGGAAGATTGGTTAAGGCAGCTATCCTCCCCCGCACCCCCAGACTGCAGTGCAATGCGCTTAAAAAAAAAGCCAGACTCTGAAGGGATGTTTGTCAACCACAAGGGAAAATCCGGGATGTGAACGAGCAATAAGGAGAAAGAGGGGAACCAGGAAATGGGGCGATGGAGATAGAGCTGGCTAAAGAAACGAAGAAGCATCCTGAATCAAGCAGGAGGAACGCGATGGAAGAAAACCCGGCATTCAGGACCCTACCTGAACTGGACAGGGTAGAGGATGCTCCCGGCACCTCTGGCCTGTCCTCCTCCTCCTCCTCCCGCTGCTGCTGCTGCTGCTGCTGCTGCCGCTGTTGCTGCTGCTGGATCAGGCTCAGGTCGGAGCGGCTGGGCTCGGTTCTCGAGGCTGCGGGCACCAGCCGCCCTTTCAGCAGCACGGCGGCCAGACCTAGGAGCAGAGTGAAAGGAAAGCTCCCGCAAATCCTCGACATGGCGAAAAGCCAGAGGGCAGCGGAGGCATATTGCGACAGAGGGCCAGCTCTCGGGGCGGAGGCGGCAGAGGCAGCAGAGGCGGCGGCAGTGGCCCGGCTGCCTCCTCCCCCGCCTCGCTGGCCCGCGGACACTCGGGAGTCCGCTCACACACACATACACAGGCGCACACTCACACACACACATACACCAAGACACGCGCACCACGGAGCAGGGAGAGGAGGAGGGAAGGGGAGGGGAGAGGAGGGGAGGAGAACGCTCGGAGCTCCGCACATGTGACGGGGGTGGGTGAAGATGGGAAGGTGAAGGAGGAGGGGGGGGGGAAGAGGAGAAGGAGGGGGAGGACTGTTCGCCGCGCCCTGGAGGACTAAAAAGGGTTGGGATTGGGAGTTAGTTCCGAGGAACTGAGTGGGGAGGACTCAGGGTAGATTTCTGCTATGGCTATTCTTTTTTTTTTTTTAATTTATTCTTTTTTTGGAGGGGGGGGGCATTCTTTTAAAAGCAAGCTTTTGCCTCTAAGAGTTATCCTTGGAAATGATAAAGGCCCCGTGACTCCACCCACATAAAATAAAAAACCTCTGTTCCCAGAGTTACTGAGCAGAGAAGAGACGCACTGGGTTACACCACTACTATCACCATCCCCTCCCCCATTCCAGGAAAGGTACGAATTCTGGCCGTTTAAAAACCTCATACTAGTCCAACTGCTGGGCAACTAGCTCTAACTGGAGTTAGTATTATTGCGTCAAGGATCTCTATCCCAGGCACCATCTACTGTTAAAATCACCTCTTTTTTCTTCCTTCCCCTTTCTAAAGGAGAGGGGGAGCGAGGGAGGGAAGTTCGAAGCCGTAATATCTTCCATCCCACTTCCTAGGTATTATCCTCAGGTTTTGAGCACGAGTAGCCAAGCTATCTCTGAACTTTTGCTGAAATCAAACAAGGAGCATTTATTAAGTGCATACAATGTGCTAGGACACAAAGGCAAAGAAAAAGTAAATTTAAAATATAGTCAAAAAACATGCAAAAGTAATTTCTGAATGGGGGGAAGGAGGATGTGGTGAAAGGGAGTAAACTGTAACAACTGGAGTAATCCAGATATTCTTCATTTAGGAAGTGACGAGTTAAATTGAAGAGAGCTGGGGATTCTTTGAGACTCCCAATATATGGTACTATAAAGATAAACTTCATGTGGAACCCAAGAAAGAGATTTATGTTTGGACAGCAAACCCTTTAGAGGTTTAAATTGCAAAAGCTGAGACCCAGCATAAAGAGCATTACTTTAAGGCTCATGAGGCTACTATTAGAACAGTGAGTCCCTTAGGGTACTTATAAACTGGCCACGAGAAAATCTATCTGCCTGAGCTGCTATAAGTCCCCAAGGAGGAGCATCCTTTGAAGAATTCAATCATGCATACTCCGAACATAAAATGATCAGATTTTAGTTGCAATGTGATTAATGAGAGCAGGGGTTGGAAGCAGAGGATATATATTTGCTGGAAGGTAGATTAGATTGTATTATTGTCATTTACTCTGTCAAAAACAAAAAGCAAAACAAAAGAAAAGAAAAATCTGCCTCCTTAATAATGGTGAATGAGATGTGGGAAGAGATATGCATTTAATTTAAGTAATCCTTGAAAGGAAGCTTCCTTTCAGAACAGGTATTTTATTAATTGTTATGCCAGGCAAAATACAGACTAGGTGTACCCAGACCATTGTTAAATTCACTTCATCTTTTCTGCCCTATCATCCCTATTTTTGCAGAATATCCTATAGCCACCATCACCACCTGCTTTAAAATGGAACTCTTTTCTCTTTCCTGAGAGTTGAACATGCCCATGTTTTGGTGAAACTGGTTGGTAAAATTCTCTTTCTCCCAGCAGTGGAACTTTCTTCCTTTTTGATATGGTAATGAACTTATTTATTCCTCAGTGAAATACCAATCTAGACTGTCACTATTTGTGCCTGAGCAAATACCCTAAGGAAATACTGTTGGCTTCAGCAAGCTTACTAAATTTGCACTTTGAAGAGTTTAAATCATATACTTGTTTAGAATCCAGATGAAGCTGAGTAGAAAGTAGGGTCCATGGTAAGAGTGGGAAAGAATGCTTTGTGAAGGAAACAAGACCACAAAATATTTTTGGTGAGCAGATGTTGCCTGTCACGTATATATGTAAATGAATGAAATTGGCCATCATTGGTTCCACAAGAGCTTTGTCTCCTGTGTGTAAGCAGGAGGTTATTTGGGAAAGGGGGAGGGGAGAAGAGGATAAAGAGCTGAGCTGGTATATGCCTAGTGCAGCAAACCCTCATTAGTCATACCAAGCTGCTTGTGTTGCTTTTTCTTCCAAGTTACCTCTGCTCCTGGGGAGAAGAGAGGAAGAGGAAATGATTCCAAAATACTGTCTGGCAGATCAGAAAGAAATGAAGGCTTGCCAAGAAGATCTATACATTTCTCTCTGTGTGGTGTCCACCTCCTGTTTAATTACACTGACATTCTGTTTTAGAGTGGAGTTACTAATTCAGAGACTTCCCTTTCCCTGTCCCCTTCACTTTCCATCCTATCTCTAGCATTACCTATGTATCAGCATATAGTAAGTTCATATTATGGGCATATTGAGGTAAACAAAGTTTTATACATCAAGAGTAGATGTAGTAGAGTGGAAAACCCATGAGGTTTTTGAGTGAATAGACATGTTTAAGTCTAAGCTTTGATAGTTACTTATATAATTCTGCTCGTCAGTCTGTATCTCTGAGCCTCATTTTTCTCATCTGCAAAGGATATGTGATTTCTTTAGTGTGAAAGTGCATGTGCAACTCTCATCCTGCCTTTTATATGAAGCCTTTCCTAATACCCCAGTTTAATTTTTAATGATTTTTATTTTGAATTTAAATGCAAAAAAAAGACTTTTTTCATATTCACATCAGAACATAAAAAGAATAAATGACACTGTGAATCTTTATTTTATACTGGTTACTCTTTTTATAAGTATGTAATAATATATATGCATGAGCTATTCATATGTTGCATAACTATACTTCCAAGGGCAGAATGACAGTATACTTGGAGTCTTTTAAGTCTGCCTTAGTAGACCATGAGCATACCAAGACGGTCTCTAGGGGTTACATGTATAAATAGGTATATACGAGATTCACACAACATAGATAGATGATAAACTTTTGACAGATGATATTAGCAGCTATGGGTCTCCTGCAAAATAAAAAAAAAAGTGGATTGCAAGCTGAGTTTTGAAGGAAGCCAAGGATTCTAAAACGCACAGGTGAGGAGGGAGACCATTTCAGAAGACTTGGGTTTAAATCTCAGCTCTACTACTTATTTCACTGGCCTCAGACAAGTCACTTAATATCTCTTGACTTCAGTTTTCTCATCTGTATAATAAAGGGTATAGCAGAGAGAACAGCTTTCTAATTTATAGAAATTTAATTAGCCCAACAGAGGTATAGAAAAATAATTTCATCTTATTTTAAAATATAGAAAGATATGAATTTTGATGCGTGGCTAGTTTAGGAATTTGTTTTGCTGGTATATATAGATAAATATTGAAGGATTTGTTTTGTACTTTTTTAAAGTAAAAAGTATTTTTTATCAGTCTTTCCTTCCTAATACCCCCATTTATCAATTTTAAAAAAAATCTTTCACTATGTATCTTTATATACCATCAAAACAAATTTCCACACTAGCCATGGATGAAAATCTATGTCTCTTTCTGTATTTTAAGTTCTGTTTGTCACGGAATGAATAGTGTGTTTTGTCTTTCTTCCTTTGGATTCATGGTTTAGTATCGAGTTGATCAAAACTTTTACAGTCTTTAAAGTCTTACACACTATTCTATGACAGTGCCTGGCACATAATAGGCACTTAATGATAATGGGTTGTTTCCTTATGTTGTATACCAAATCTGTCCTGTTGCTTGACTTTTTTTAAAAATTAGTATAAAATTATTTCAATTACTGTTTTGCAGTATAATTTAAGATCTGGTGCTGATAGTTCACCTTCCTTCTGTAAATGATAACACAAGTTGAAGATCTTCCCTTCCCCTTAATAAGCTCAAGTGACCTGTTCTGAGTTTTGGTCCAGTGCATAGCTTGAGTCATATGAAGCCAGTGGTGGGAGGAGCTTGCTGTGGGTGCAGCAGAAAGAGAGAGTGAGGCAGAGCTGGAAGAAACAGCTGAGGCAGAGCACAGCAGAGCATCTGGTGTGAGTGAGGGAGTGATTTTGCCTAAGAGGACTTGTTTGTGGGGAGACCTGACAGAGGAAAGGCTTAGGGGATGGCTATGTTACCTGCATTGATAATGTGTATAGATTTCTTTGTTACTATGATGGATGTGGCTTTCTGATATCTGACTAAATAGGAATAGAGTTTATATTTTGCAAATTTACTCTGGAAATATGTGTGTATCCATAGTGGCTGCTGTGGATAGACTTTACACCTTCCCATTTTTTTATAACTAACTTTGAGATTCTTGACCTTTACTTCTTTTTACATCTGACTCTTTGTTACCCCATTTGGAGTTTTCTTGGCAAAGATACTGGAGTAGTTTGCCATTTCTTTCTCCAGCTCATTTTACAGACGAGAAACTGAGGCAAACAGTGTTTACTTGGCAAAATGACTTTGCCAAGGTCACGCAGCTAGTAAGTGTCTGAAGTTGGATTTGAATTCATGAAGATGAGTCTTCCTGGTTCTCAGCCTAGATCTCTGTCCACTGTGTCCCAGTTCATTCATATGAACTTAACATATTGATATATGAATGACATTTTGACAATAAGCATTTCTCCACATGATTTTTCCTAAAATGGATTCTCAGCCAAATTCTTTTGAATGTCTCATTCAGAGGCTCTACTTAATGAAACCAGCACAATATAATTTGCAAACACTAGCAGAGGAAAGACTTCATCATATATAGAAAATCCCTCTTATTTTGGATTCTGAACTAGATCTCTATTACAGCAGTGAAAATCTTTGATATTCATATAGCTCTATGTCATATGCCTCACCTGAAGTTAAATATTAAAGGGTTGTCCAATAAGAGTTTTTCTGTTGTCATATCTTCCAAAGAATCTTTTGGAATTTTGAGATATACACGAGAGACAACTTGTTGAAGAAGAGCCTTTTAAATGGTGTTTTACTCCACCGAATCCAGTGGGGATTGTTTTTTTAGCTAAACAATAAGCACAATGGAATTTTGCATCCTCTATGCTTTTCAGGGAATTGTATAATAGCAATAATTTGTTCTTCTGTGATATATCACTTATGAAAGCCTGAATCCTCCCTTCTTCTTTCTTCATAAAGAAAGCTCTTTTGAGGCATGTATTAATCATTCTAATAAAATTTCATAGATAGGAAAGTTGGCATATATGTCATTGTTAATGATTTCTCAGTGACCTTTAAAAATTCTTTCCTGATATCTTTTATTTATAAATCACAATCATTTCTGGAAATAACTGCTCATCACCAGCTCCTTGCAACAAAGAAAAGCAATTAAACAAAACCAGATGTTATATGGTAATTACATCTGACAAGTTGGCTTTAGTAGCCTCCCACTTATATACTGTGAAGAGGATCTATGGTTTGTTACTAGTTCTTAGATCTTTTTTGGTTTTCCAGTTATTCAGGAAAGCTTCCTTTACTGTGTATATTGTTCTTTTAGTTTTATTTCATTTGACAATAAAAATAAATTCATATAAAACTCCCCATGCTTCTCTGAATTCCTCATGTTTGTCTCTTCTTATTACAAAAGCAACATTCCATTATATTCATATGCCATCAATTTTATCCATTCCCCAGTTGATGTGTGTCTACTTTATCTTACTTCTTTGCTAACCCCAGGAGAACTGCTATGAATATTTTGGTATATGTTGGTTGCTCTTTCTTTTTGGCAGTAATGATGAGAACTTTTTAATGAAAAATTTTAGGTAAAATTGATCAATAAATCATTCATATAAGCTTTGCCTGATCATTTTTCATTTTTTTTAACTTTGAACTTAAATATCAAATAAAATGAGCATTTCCATATGCGTAGTTTTTTATAAAAATAAATTGTATACTAAACTATGAAATACCTATCATGAACAACTTGATTTTCTTTTTAAATATACAACAAATTCAACAGTGAACTTTCAAAATTATCTTTTTTTGTGTTTCTATCCTTCTGTTCTCTATGATTTAAAAAAATGTCAATGACTTTCCTTTTTTTTTGCTTCCCTGTGCCTATTTGTTCTCTCCTTCCCTCCCCTCAAATTGAAAAAAGAAAATGATCACCTTTTTTGAAATTTATTTATTGATTTTTAGTTTTCAAGACACTTCCACAAGATTTTGAGTTCCAAATTTTCTCCCCATCTCTCCCCTTTGCCGACCCCATGACAGTGTGCATTCTGATTACCACTTCCTCCAATCTGTCCTCCTTTCTATCCATCCCTCTCTTCTTTTATCCCCATCCCCTCTATTTTCTTGTAGGGCAAGATAGATTTTTATACCTCATTGCATGTATATCTTATTTCCTAGTTGCATGTAAAAACAATTTTTAATATTTGGCTTTAAAATTTTGAGTTCCAACTACTCTCCCTTCCTCCCTCCCCACCCATCCCCACTGAGAAGGCAAGCAATTAAATATAAGTTATACATGTGTAGTTATGCAAAAAACTTTCATAACAGCCTTGTGAAAGGCCAACTATATTTCCCTCCATCCTATCCTGTTCCCCATTTATTCTATTCTCTTTTTTGACTCTATCCCTTCTCAAAAATGTTTACTTCTAATTACCCCCTCTTCTCATTTGCCCTCCCTTTTAACATTCCCTTCCACCTACTCCCCCCTTATCCACTTCCCCCCTACTTCCCTGTAGTGTAAGGTAGATTTTGATACCAAATTGAGTGTGCATGTTATTCCCTCCTTCAGACAAATACAATGGGAGTAAGGTTCACTCTTTCCCTCTCATCTCCCCTTTTTTCCCCTCCATTGGAAAAGCTTTTTCTTGCCTCTTTTATGTGAGATAATTTGCCCCAATCTGTTCCTACCTTTCCCCTCCCAATACATTCCTGTCTCTCACTCCTTGATTTTGTTTTTTTAGATCTCAACCCTTCCTATTCTGTGTGTGTGTGTGTGTGTGTATGTGTGTGTGTGTGTGTATAATCCCTCCAACTACCCAAATACTGAGAAAAGTCTCAAGAGTTACAAATATGATCTTTCCATGTAGGAATGTAAACAATTCAACTTTAGTAAGTCTCTTATGATTTTTCTTTCCTGTTTACCTTTTCTTGCTTCTCTTGATTCCTGTGTTTGAAAGTCACATTTTCTATTAAGCTCTGGTCATTTCAACAAGAATGCTTGAAAGTTCTCTATTTCATTTAGTGACCATTTTCCACCTGAAGTATTATATTTATTTTTACTGGGTAGGTGATTCTTGGTTTTAACCCTAGCTCCTTTGACCTCTGGAATATCAAGCCCTGCAATCCCTCAGTGTAGAAGCTGCTAGATCTTGTGTTATCCTGATTGTATTTCTACAATACTCAAATTGTTTCTTTCTGGCTGCTTGCAATATTTTTTCTTGACCTGGGAGCTCTGGAATTTGGCTACAATACTCCAAGGAGTTTTCCTTTTGGGATCTCTCTCAGGAGGCAATCAGTGGATTCTTTCAATATCTATTTTACCCTTTGGTTCTAGAATATCAGGACAGTTTTCCTTGATAATTTATTGAAAGATGATGTCTAGGTTCTCATTTTGATCATGGCTTTCAGGTAGTCCAATAATTTTTAAATTGTTGCTCCTGGATCTATTTTCCAGGTCAGTTGTTTTTCCAGTGAGATATTTCACATTGTCTGCTATTTTTTCCTTCCTTTGGCTTTGTTTTATAATTTCTAGATTTTTTCATAAAGTCATTAGCTTCCATCTTCTCCATTATAATCTTTAAGGAATTATTTTCTTCAGTGAACTTTTGGACTTCCTTTTCCATGTGGTCAGTTCTGCGTTTTAGGGCATTCTTCTCCTCATTGGCTTTTTGGATATCTTTTGTCATTTGGGTGAGTCTATTTTTTAAAGTGTTACTTTCTTCAGCATTTTTTTGGGTCTCCTTTAACAAGTAGTTGACTCATTTTTTATGATTTTCTTGCATCACTCTCATTTCTCTTCCCAATTTTTTGCTCTACTTCTCTTACTTGATTTTCAAAATCCTTTTTGAGCTCTTCCATAGCCTGATACCAATTTATATTTTTCTTGGATTCTTTGGATGGAGGAGCTTTGACTTTGTTGTCTCCTGTTTGTATACTTTGGTCTTCCTTATCACCAAAGTAAGATTATATAGTCTGATTCTTTTTCTGGTTTTTGCTCATTTTCCCAGCTACTTATTTGACTTTTGAGCTCTTTGCCAAGGTAGCTCTCTCCTTCCAGTGGTGGGGGGAGGTGGACTGTCAGCCAGTCAATCCCACTCCACCCCCATTCTGTGGGCCTACTGCTCCAGAAACAGTCACTGCCACTGCAGCTGCTCCTGCCCCTGCTGCTGCTCCTGGTCCTGATGCTGCTCCTCCTCTGAGGGCTCATCCTGCCCCTCTTCAACCTAGGGTTGTGGCCAGATCACTCTAATTTCTCACACAAGTCCCACAGGTTTTTGCATTGACATTCCAATTTGTGCTCAGTGTTTTGGGTCATGAAATCTGGAAACTGCCACATGTGCCCAAGATTCAATCCCCCTGAGGACTGTGCTCTGCTTCCAGTGTGGCATGATAGACACTTCCCAGCAAACTTCCAGGCTGTCTTGGCCTGGAGATTTGCTTTATTCCATCATTCTATGAGTTTGGCAGCTCCAGAAATTTAGAGTCAATTTTTACAGATATTTGGCTGGGTTTGGGGGAAGAGCACTAGCAAATCCATGCTGTTACTCTGCCATCTTGACTCCGCCCACCACCTTTATAATAAATATGCATAGTCAATAGAAACAAATTCCCACATTGTCTATGTCCATATCTTATTCTACATCTTGAGTTCATCACCTGTCAGAAGAGAAGAAATATGGATTATCATTAATGCTGTATAATTATGGTTGATCCTTGTATTGACTAGACTTCTTAAAACTTTCAAAGATATTTTCTTTGTAAGTTTGTTTTCCTTATATAAACCATTCACTTGGTGCTGCATCAGTTAATAGAAGTCTTCTTTAGTTTCTTTCAATCCATTCTTTTTCATCTTTTCTTATACTGAATGGGCAGATGAGAATAATTTGTTCCAACAGCCAAGAAGGTGACTGAAGCAGGTGCTATGGATCACTTAGAGCTTGGTCAGACATCAAAGATGCCACAGTGTTCCACTGAACTCTGGGCCATCACCAGTTGTTTTGACTTTTGTATTGCTACTGGATTTCAATGATTCTGGGAAAGAGTGTGAAGCTGACAACTCCATGCAACTCTGCCTTGATTAAATCCAATTCACTCACAAGACATCACCCTGTGATGTCATTGGTCCTGTTCAGAAATGAAGTATGAACAACAAGAACAATGACATAATAATATCCCATTACATTTGTTCATCCTGAGCTTGTCTCAGGCCATGCCCTTAGTAGTAGTTTAGGTTCAGTAGTGGGACAAATTGAGATACTCATAGATGAGGAGACAGTTAGCAAAAGTAGATTTATTTAGTCATAATAAGAGAAGTATTTCAATGAAGATAGGCATTGAGAACCCCTTGAATTGATTCAGCTGAGCAAATCTCTCATCATGATACACCAGTCAAGCATCTGAAAGTCCCTCCAGCACCTTGTGGCTCCTTTGTACTCAGGCACTGAGGAAGTGATATCAGTGATCTGAGACCTGAGTCTAAAGGAATTTCCAATAACTTTTAAGAGAAAGCAAATATTCAAACATGCAGGGGGTAGGAATTAAGATGTTGCTTCTACTATAATATTCATCTAACATAATTTGGTCAATCATTCCCTAATTGATAGGCACCCTTTAGTCTTCAGTTCTTTGAACAACAAAAAGACCTACTAAATATTTTTGGACACTTAATGGTAATTTAAATGGAAAGATCTTTCCCATTCATTAATAGGCCCATGTGACCCACCTGGGTCACATGGAAGTCTGAGTCAAATGGAGCCTGTGGTGAGAGGAATTTGCTGAACTGGTAAAATGGGAAAGGTGGAACAGGAAGATGTGGAGCTAGAACAGAGCTGGGAGGTAGTTAGTCAGAGAGCAGTCAGAGCTGAGATGCAAGCAAGCAGGCAGCTGGCTAGCATGACCGAGAAAGCTTTGTGACTTTGTTTAAGGGAGCCTTCTTGTGATTTGTTTAATGGAGCTGGTTTGTGGGAAGCCTGGCAGGGGGAAGGCTTGGGGATGGTGTTGTTCTCTGCATTGTTATTGTGTATAGATTTTTTTGGCTATGATGGATTTGGCTTTCTGGTGTCTGAATAAATGTTTTGGTTCTGTCTTCCATGTGGAGAGTCTGTTGTATTTCACAATTCAGAATTGTACCAGGATATTCATGGCTGTCACTGGTGCTGTGAATATCATGTTGGTGCTACACTTTCTTACTTTGATCTATTTGGGGTGTCTATATACCATTTTTCAGCAGAGCCACACAGGGAATCCCTCTTACCTTCAGAGATAGCAGCCCTAGAAAGACAACCACAGAACCTCTTGGTTCTAGATAAAGCAGTTGAAAAGGTATCTACATGCCACAGTACATAGAGCACTAGGCTTGGAGTTCAAATCCAGCCTCAGACACTTACTTGCTATGTGACCCTGAGCAAATCACCTAACCCTTTTTGCTCAGTTTTCTCATATGTAAAAATGAGCTGGAAAGGGAAATGGCAGATTGCTCCAGTATCTTTGCCAAGAAAACCCAAATGGGGTCACAAAGAGTCAGATACAACTGAAAAATGACTCAACAACAAAAATAGCAATTGTAGAATCACTCAGGAGTTCCCTAAAGGAGAACTATGTGACTGAAATTGGAAGGAACCATTTGACCTGAGAAATTATGAGAACTTCTGTACTTCAGAGATGAAGGAGAAGAAAGAACAAAGTCAGAATGCAGAAGAGCAGGCCTAAATCTTGCTTTCGTAGCATGAGCTGTTCAGGTAATACAGACCCTATAAGAAGGAGGTTGCTACTCTTACAATCCTAAGTGCAAAATTCTCTTTCAGGAAAGCTTCATATCCTTAGGGTGAAACTATAAGTTTAGAGGATTGTGTAGATCTTTGGGGAAATTGCTGGCAACCCTAAATGAATTTTCTCAACGTCCTTTATAAAGGGGGAGAGGGAAAGAGAGAAAGGAGGAAAGAAACAGGGAAGTTCCCTAAGACTAGAGGTAGCCAAATGTTCTGTTTTCAAAACTGGTGAGGTGTTGAAGTCAGCAAGTCATGCAAATGAACTTGGCTTCTTTTCCTGGCAAAACTCTAGAATTATTATTAAAGGTATAGTTAGTGAGCATTTAGAAAGGAAATCAGTGAGCCCTAAGAATCAGCATGATTTTATTGAGAACAAATCAATCAATTATAATTTCTTTTCTTTTTTTGACAAAGTAACTAGATATGATCCAAAGGAGTAATGCTTTATTGTAGAACTAAGTTGACCCTGGATTCTTGAAATCTAGGTCAGTGCAACTTAACTTCTGGCATATCATACATGAAGCTGAAAAGGCTGTGGTTATAGCATCAGGGTTGAATTGTGCTCACCAAGAGCTAGCCTTGCTAAGTTGAAAGAGACTCATCATCAGCTTGGTTGCAGATTATTTTCTTTCTTGCCATGGTATGGTGGTGCCTTCAAGAGAAAGATGAAACTTTAGAAGAGGACTTAATTTTGGGGAAAAGAGAATGACATCTACTTTGGACATGTTAAATTTAAAATGCCTGTGAGTTATCCTGATAGAACTATCTATTAGTCAGTTAATGATGCAGAATTGGAGTTTCAGAAGAGGTTTAGGAATGGATATATAAATTTTGGAACCATATGAATAGAGATGATTAATAGGACCCTTGTGAACTGATGGAAACAGTAAGAAAAGAAAAAATATGTAGGTAAGAAAGGAAACAGGACAGAGCCTGGAGTGATACACATGCTTAATGGAATTACCCAATAAAAATATCAAATAAGTAGCTGACAGACAGGTAACAGGAGAATTAGGAGAGAATAGTGTCACATGAGACCAGGAAGGAGAGAATGTTCAGTAGGAGGAGGTAGCCAACTGTGCCAAAAGCAATTGAGATGTAAAATAGAATGAAGATTGAGAAAAAGTCCATTAGATTTGCAGTTAAAAAGTTGTTGGTAACCTTGAAAAGAGAATTTCACTTGAGCGTGCAAATTGAGAGACATATCCACTCCCAATGTTCATACGAACAATTATTTGTGCCCAACCTTTGGTGAAGCCATCCAAGTTCATATTGCTCTGATCAGCCATAGTAGGAAACATTTTAACTTAACCCCCAACATAAGTGGTGGATTCTTTGGTCCTCTTCAAGAACAAAAGACAATAACCATGTTCATGACATTAGACTGGATGCAATTATTACTCTTTGCAGAAGAGTAATATGTAATACATATGATGAAAAGAAATTTGAAAAGTTAAATGTAAATATATCTTTGGTTTAATTATTGCTTCTCACCTGAATTCTCCATTAGAGGTTTCCATTGTCTCCAGAAACTTATCTTCCTTCAAAATGAAATAAATTGTGAAATTTGTGTCTCCTCAGTACCCTCTGCCCCTTGGGCACCTCCCTTCCTCAAATTGGAGAGGATAGAAGACAAATATCAAGAGCTCCACCCAGATCCTCAGTTGAAGGAGGGCCAGGATAAACACCTCATTTTCCACTTAACTGCAGTACTTCATCATGCCCATGAGCTGCTTCCTCCTTCTCGACCCTTCTTCTGCTTTTCATATTTTTTTTTTTAATTCATTAATCTTTCCCATTATATTGTGAACTCTTTGAGGATAAGAATTGGCTGTTGTCTTTTCTTTTTTTGTATCCCCGCTGCTCAACACAGTGTTTGCCACATGTTAGAAGCTCAATTTTTCCTTCTGTCATATTAGCCAATCTGATAAATGTGAGGTGGTACATAAGAGTTGTTTTAATTTGCATTTCTCTAATCAATAGTGATTTAGAGCATTTTTTCATGACTAGAGATAGCTTTAATTTCTTCATCTGAAAACTACCTGTTCCTGTCCTTTGACAATTAGGGAATGACTTGTATGCTTATAAATCAGATTCAGTTCTCTATAGAGAAATAAGACCTTTATTAGAAATACCTGCTGTAAAAATTATTTCCCATCTTTCTACTTTCCTTCTAATCTTGGTTGCATTGGGTTTTTTTTTTTGCAAAAACTTTTTTAATTTAACATACTCAAAATGATCCATTTTTCCTTTTCCATAGATCTGACAGGTAAACTGTTCCTTACTCTGCTAATTTGCTTATATCACCCATTATGTACCCATTTTGACCTTACCTTGATATATGGAGTGTGATATTGGCCTATGCCTACTTTCTACCATACTATTTTTGTTTTCCCAGAGGTTTTTGTCACATGGTGAGTTCTTATTCCAGAAGCTGGAGTTTTGGGGTTTATCAAACAGTAGATTACTGTAGTCATTTACTACTGCATCTTGTGTACCTAATATATTCCATTGATCCATCACTCTATTTCTTAGCCAATATCAAATAGTTTTGATGATTGTAGCTTTAAAATATAATTTTAGGTTGGTACAGCGAGGTCAACTTCATTTGCATTTTTTTCATAATTCCCTTGATATTCTTGACCTTTTGTTTTTCCAGTGAACATTTTTGTTATTTTTTCTAGCTCTATAAAATAAATTTTGGTAGTTTGATTGATATAGCACTGAATAAGTAAATTAATTTAGGGAGGATTATCATTTTTATTATATTATCTCAGCCTACCCATGAGCAATTGGTATTTTCCCAGTTGATTAGATCTCAAGTGTTTTGCAATTATGGTCATATAATTCCTGAGTTTGTATTGGTATGTACATTCCCAAATGTCTTACATTGTCTACACATATTTCAAATGGAATTTCTCTTTCTATCTCTTGCTGCTGAGCTTAGGGTTTTTTATATCCTGTGACTTTGCTAAAGTTCTAATTTCAAGGAGTTTCTTAGTTGATTCTCTAGGATTCTCTAAGTATGCCATTATACATAAAGAATGATAGTTTTATTTCCTCGCTTCCTATTCTAATTTATTTTTACTTTCCTTATTGCTAAAACTAACATTTCTAGTACAATAATGAATATAGTGGGGATAATTAATTGGCCCCCTTGATTTTATTAAGAAGGCTTCTAGCTTATCCCTGTTACAGATAAGGCTTGCTGATGGTTTTAGATCAGGCCTGTACACCCTGCAGGCCATGAAAGGATTTTGGGTGGCCCTCAAAAAATGTAGAGGATTTAAAACAAGATTGCCTGCAGGCTCCGTTGGCAGGCTTCAAGCCTCGGCGGGTTTATGTTATGCAGGTCTGTTTTAGATAGATGCTACTTATCATTTTAAAGAAAGCTTCATTTATTCCTATGCTTGCTAGTGTTTTTAATAGGATTGGGTGCTGTATTTTGTCAAAAGCTTTTTCTGCATCTCTTGAGATAATCATGTGATTTCTGTTGGTTTTGTTAATGATATGGTCAGTTATGCTGATAGTTTTCCTAATATTAAACCAGCCCTACCTTCCTGGTATAAATCCCACTGTTTGTACTGTATTATTCTTGTGACAAATTGTGATAAATCTTTGCTAATGCTTTATTTAAAGTTTTGCATCAATATTCATTAGGGAAATTGGTCTATAATTTTATTTCTCTGTTTTGACTCTTCTTGGTTTAGGTATCAGCATCACATTTGTGTCAGAAAAGGAATTTGGTAGGACTACTTCTTTGCCTATTTTCCCAAATAGTTAATATAGTATTAAAACTAATTTCTTTTTAAATGTTTGGTAGAATTCACTTGTAAATCCATCTGGCCCTAGAGCTTTTTCTTAGGGACTTCACTGATGGCTTGTTCAATTTCTTTTTCAAAAATGAAGTTATTTATTTTATTATATCTGCTGCTAATCTGGGCAATTTATATTTTGGTAAATATTCATCCATTTCACTTAGATTGACAGATTTACTGACATACAGTTCAGCAAAATAATTCTTAGTTATTGCTTTAATATCTTCTTCATTGGTGATGTATTCACCCTTTTCATTTTTGACAATGGTAATTTGATTTTCTTTTTTTTTAATCAAATTAACCAGAGGTTTATCAATTTTGTTTTGTTTTTTTCATAAAACCAGCTCCTAGGTTTATTTATTAGTTTAATAGTTTACTTACTTTCAATTTTATTAATCTCTCCTTAGATTTTCAGAATTTGTAACTTGGCATTTAATTGGGGATTTTTTATTTGATCTTTTTCTAGCTTAAAAGTTGCATGCCCAATTCATTGATCTGTTTTTTGTCTAGTTTATTTGTGTAATCATTTAGAGAGAAAAAAATTTCTCCTAAGTACTGCTTTAGCTGCATCCCATCAATTTTGGTATTTATTATTATAATTCTCTTTAATGAAATTATTGTTTTTATTTGTCATTTGATCATGGCCATTGATTACATGTAATTTTTATTGCATTATGATCTGAAAAGGATGCATTTAGTATTTCTGTCTTTCTCTAATGGATTGTTAAATTTTTATGCCCTAATACATGGTCAATTTTTGTGTAGGTCCCATGTACTGCTGAGGAAAGGGTATATTCTTTTCTATCCCCATTCATTTTTTTCCAGAGGTCTATCATATCTAACTTTTCTAAAATTCTATTCACCTCCTTAACTTCTTTTTTTGTTTATTTTGTGGTTAGATTTATCTAGTTCTGTGAAGTGGAGGTAGAGATCCCCAACTAGTTCAGTTTTGGTGTCTGTTTCTTCCTACAACTCATTCAAGTACTCCTCTAAGAATCTGGATATTATACCACTTGGTGCATATATGTTTAGTTTTGATATTATGTCATCATACCTTTCAGCAAGATGTAGTTTCCTTCCTTGTCTCTTTTAATTAGATCTATTCATGCTTTTGTTTTGTCTGAGATCAGGATTGCTACCTCTGCTTTTTTTTTTTTTTTTTACTTCAGTTAAGGCATAATATATTCTGCTCCAACCTTTTACCTTTACTCTGTGCGTGTTGTAAACATATTGTAGGTTTCTGTTTTTTAATCCACTTTGTTATCCACTTCAATTTTATGGGAGAGTTCATCCCATTCATATTCACAGTTATTATTACCGTGTGTTTCCCTCCATCCTAGTTTTCCCATTTATACTACTTTCTTTATCTCCTTTCATCCTTTCCCTCCTCAAATGTGCTTTGCTTCTGACCACCATCTCCTTCAATCTGCCCTCCTGACCAACTCCTTCTCCCTTTTCTTTTCCCCTTCTTCTCCTACTTTTCTATAGATTAAGATAGATTTTTTTTATCTACCCTAGTGTATGTTATTCCCTCTTTGAGTCAAATACTATGAGAGTAAGGTTCAAACCATGCTCACCCTCTTCCTTCTTTCCCTCTACTGTAATGTCTTTCATGTCTTTTCATGTAATACAATGTATCCCATTCTGCCTTTCCCTTTCCTCTTCTCCCAGTACAATCCTTTTTTTCACTATTTATTTTTTTTATCATTACATCACAATCCACTTATACTCACATCCTCTATCTGTGTATACTCCTTCTAACTGCCCTAATAGGGACACAGGTCTTAAGAGTTACAAGTATCATCTTCCTATCAGGAATGTAAACAGTTTAACCTTATTGAAAACCAATTTTTTTTTCTGTTTATCTTTTTGTGTTTCTCTTGAGTCCTGTATTTGAAGATCCAATTTTCTGTTCAGTTCTGGTCTTTTCATCAGGAAAGTTTGAAAGTTCCCTATTTTATTAAATACCCATCTTTTCCTCTGAAAGATTATGCTCAATTTTGTTGGGTAGTTGATTCTTGATTGTAATCCAAGTTCCTTTGCCTTCTGGAACATCATATTCCAGGCCCCCTGATTCTTTAATGTAGAAACTGCTAAGTCCTGTGTAATCCTGTGGCTCCTTGATATTTGAATTTTCTTTCTGGCTGCCTGCAATATTTTCTCCTTGACCTGGTAGTTCTGGAATTTGATTCTAGGTTCTAGGATATCAGGGTAGTTTTCCTTGATAATTTCTTGAAAGATGATGTTCAGGCACTTTTTTATCATGGCTTTCAGGCAGTCCACTAATTTTAAAATTATCTCTCCTGGATCTATTTTTCCAAGTCTGTTTTCCCAATGAGGTATTTTACATCTATTTTCCCTCATTCTTTTGATTGTGTTTAAATGATTCTTGATGTCTTATAGAGTCATTTGCCTAATCCTAATTTTGAGGAATTATTTTTTTCAGCTTTTGTACCTCATTTTCTGTTGGTCAATTCTACTTTTAAAGGAGTTGTTTTCTTCAGTGGTTTTTTGTTGTTGTTGTTGTTGTTTTTTTTACAATTTCACCAATTGTATTTTTATTACAGAGTTGTTTTCTTCAGTCAATTTTTGTGCTTCCTTTTCCAAGCTTTTGACTCTTTTTCATAATTCTCCTGTATAACTCTCATTTCTTTTCCCGATTTTTCTTCTACTTCTCGTTTTTTAAAATCCTTTTGGATTTCTTCCAAGAGGACTTTTGGGCATGAAACCAATTCATATTCCCTTTTGAGGATTCGCATGTAGGGATTTTGACATTGTGTCCTCTTCTGAGTTTGTGCTTTGATCCTCCCTGTAACCTTAGCAGTTTTCTGTGGCAAGGGCTTTTCTTTTGTTTTTGCTCATTTTTAAAATCTGAGCTCTGCTCCTGGGGTACAGGGGGCACTGGCAGCTAAGGGTCTGGCCACTGACCTGGGCTCTGGAGCTAGTGCCTGCCCACTGCTCTAGGGTGGACCAGTCTAGTGACACCTGTTGTGCACTGAGTTCTAGGGCTGGTAGTTTGCCTGCTGCACTGGGGCTGGAGCCCTCACATCTGGTCTGCTATGTTATTAGTCTGCTGAGCCCAGACTGTGGGACCTTGGTTACTGAACTTTGCTGTGGCTAAGAGCCTCTTGCTGGCTTGTCCAGCCTGTACTGGGCTGTGCTTCCCTTTTACTTAAGTGAGACAAACCTTTCCTGAACTCCTTCTAAGTTATCTTGGGCTGGAAAATTGTTTCACTCCATCTTTTTGTGGATTCTGTTGCTCCAGAATTCTTTTAGAGTCTTGATTTAACATTGTTTCTGAGGGAAACTGTGAAGAGCTCAGGCAACTTCCTGGCTTGACTCTACCCCCTATGGGTGATCTTAAGAACAATAACTATGTGATGGGGGTAAGCAGGTTGCCACATGTTACCAAATATAACTTGAATGCAATGTGACATAAAGAGCCTCTAGGCATGCCACCTGGCATATCGTAGGTGCTTAGTAAAGAACTTCTTCATCATATGGTCAGAAAAGGAAGCAGGTTGATCATATAGAAAGAACAAAGACTATCAGGTGGATAGACTAAGTATTACAATCCTGAATTAGTATCCTAAATCATCCATTTTACCTGTTTTGACAATTTCAAAATTTAATACCCTTCAATGAGGTTGGGGTGGTGAGGCTGTCAGTGTGGACACATACCATATGGAAGAAAAGGCAGAAAGACAGTTCATGCCATATTTGGAACTATCCTGAACTTGCTGAGAAAGGAACAGACTTCCTAAAAGTGTTCTGATTGGACCCATAGAGTTAGATAGATATAGCTAATAAAAGCTAATATTTATATAATGTTTACTATGTGCTAGGTACATGTATTAAGTACTTTACAATTATTATCTACCTTGATCCTCATAACAATGCTGAGGTAGATGCTATTATTAACCCCATTTTACAGATGAGGAAACTGAGGCAAACAAGAGTTTAAGTGACTTACTGGGTATCACAGAGCTAATGTCTGCTACTTACTGCTACTCTAAACTGTCTTCCTGACTCCAGGCCTAGTGCTCTATCCATTGCACTACCTAAATGGATAATTCATCATATTCTCAGTGCAGAGCAGTGTCTCTTACCTCTTCCAGTCTAGAGGTAAGGTGGAAAAGTTCAGGAAAGTAAATATCTGGAGTAGTTGTCTGAGTACAAACTGTTCAACAAGTTCTGCTTATACATTTAAAAAAAAGGACAATGTAAAAGATAGAACTACTAGGAAATTAAAGGTTCTTATTCAAGTAGTAGTATGTTTCTTTAAGATATTTCTCTGAATGAGATTATTTCATAAATGATTTATCTTAATTTGTTGTAGGTTGTGTTTGGTTTTTAAATACTTAAAAAAAAATTTTTTAATGTTCATGTGTATCACAACATATCATTGTGAATTATGCTACCCATTGCTTAGTTGTAAACCATTTAAGGGCAGGGACCACATTTTAGCTAAATTTTATCCCCTTTAATATTTGGTTGTGTCACTTAATGATGATTTTTTTAAATTGATTTTGAAATTCCATTTATTTGGTTAAAAAAATAGTTTTTCCTTTCTGAATCTTTTCTAAGACACTTAGGTACACACAACGACGGTCTTTTTAGGGAAATAACAGCCATTATTACTTGGATTGGCTAGCAGCTATTCAATAAAAAGGTTGAAGCTAAGTGGTGTGGTGAATAGAGTGCCAGTTCTGGAATCAGGAAGATCTGCATTCAAATCTGGCCTTACACATGGAGTAGTTGTGTGACCCTGGGCAAGTCACTTAATCTCAGTTTGCCTCAGTTTCCTCATTTATAAAATAGATATAATAGCACCTCCCTCCTAAGATTGTTAGGAGGACCAAATGAGATCATTGCAAAGCTAAGTACCTGGAACATAGTAAGTGCTATAGACATGTTTGGCTAACCAAATCATTTGACTGCAAGCCAAGAAACTGGGGTTCGGGTTCCATTTCATCGGTTTGGGTTCCATTCATTGTTAGGTATGGAAACTTAGGAATATTATTTCATTTCTCTGGGCCTTCACTTACATAAAATTAAGGATTCAAATAATCTGCAATCACTTTCATCTCTGAAGATCTAGGAATCTATGAAACCAAGTAAATGCTGTTGTATTCAGAAGAAACAAAGACTGGACGCATGACCACCATCTGGTGGCAAAAATCCATAAATGCAAACTTCCATTCTTGATGTGATTATATACTACTTAGAAGTCATGATTTGGAGCTTCCAGGGGCTTTATAAGGCATCCACTCAAAGGCCTTCAAAGGAAACTAGCCCAAAGTGGTTAAGTCATTGTAACACCAATGTGATACCCACAGCAGTCATGTGGACATGCATGCATATTTCCAAGGTAAATTCACAAAACATAAACTCTTTTCCTCAAAAACTACACAAAAATATTTAGTCAGATACCAGAAAGCCAAATCCATCATATATGCAGGGAACACTGCCATCCTCAAGCCTTCCCTCTGTCAGGTCTCCCCACAAACAAGCTTCCTTAGGCAAAATCACTTCCTCTCTCACTCACACTAGCTTGCTCGGCTCTGCCTCACTCTCTCTTTCTGCTGTACCCTTCCTGCTTCGCCTTTTCAGCAAGGCTCCTCCCACCACTGGCTCCATGCGACTCAAGTTGTGGGCTGGGCCAGACCTCAAAGCACATCACATGGCCTTATTAAGGGGCAGGGAAGATATTCAAATTCCCTTACCATTACAGTAGTCTGGTCAAATTTATTATTTACTAATAATTGAGTAACAAACCTAAATTCTGTACCCTGCTCCTCTGACTCCAAATTCGGCGCTTCCTGCAGTATCCAAAGTATGAAAATACCAAATATATTATAATTTGAAAACATTTACTTAATCTAAGTTTCAGTATTTATAAATATCCTGTTAATGGAGATATCTAAACAACATACAGGCTTTCTATTACTTCCTCTTCCCCTCCAAATGGAGTGGTTCTCCAGTGTAGCTGAAACTTTGTTTGCTATGCTCATGGGATTAAGGAAAGTGATTGAATAAACTTATACGGATATTTTCCAGACCTTGTTTTAGCCAGAACAGCCACATAAGAGCTGTGATAATTTGGTCTTAGGTAATACGGACAAATAAAATTTAAACATAATGCACTGACAAATTCTAATGATAAAATGACCCGTGACAATCAATAGAAGGAAAAAGACAGGTGATTTAATAGACCGGTTATCCAGTTTGCACATCTTGCATATGTAGAAAGTAATTTTATTTTATAATCCATGTAACCTTTTCAGAATTATAAATAAAATTGTATTTCTGCTACTTTAACATTAGTCATTTCCTGATTTTTCTTTGTGCATTTTCAGCTACCCACTATGGGTGACTCTAAGTTGAAAGACTAGTTAATAGAACCAGAAACAATTTTAACAAAAGTCATCAAAAATCTTGGTTGGTTGTGACTCCCAGGGTACTTTCAGGTTTAATTTAGTCTTCATTTTTGGGTTGTTATTTTTTTCATCTTCATTTGCAAAGTAAGAAGATTTGAAAGTGAGAGGATTTAAATTCAATGAAGGGAAAAAGATACAGGGAAGTAAGTACATTCCTCAGCAGTTGATTTCAGGTTGATTTTCCCCATTCTAGCAAATACTAAGCATATTCTTTGATACAGTTGGTACATAGTTGCTTATTCTTTTTCTTTGTACAAAACACTGGGATATTCATAAAACATCTACAGCTACTTAGAAAATCTAGTATAATACACTATGAATTTGTTAGGAGCAGCTAGGTAGTGCAGTGTATAGAGCACCAGTACTGGAGTCAGGAGGACCTGAGTTCAAATCTCACCTCAGACACTTGACACTCACTAGCTGTGTGACATTGGGCAAGTCACTTAACCCCAATTGCCTCATCCTGGGTCATCATCTCCAGTCATCATGATGAGTATCTGGTCACTGGATTCAGATGGCTCTGGAGGAGAAGTGAGGCTGGTGACCTACACAGCCTTCCCTCACTCAGCAGTCAAGTGCAAGTCATGTCATCATTTCTCTGATGGCATGGTCTTCTTTGGCAATGAAGGATGAACACACACACACATACACACACACACACACTCTATGAATTTGTGATGAAAAAATATATATCATGTATTCTTTCATTTTCTTTAATATTTGAAACTATGTAGTAAATAAGAAATAAATATCAATAAGCAAATCAACCAATAAATATTTATTAAGTGCCTATGTGCCAGGCACTGGGCTCAGCACTGGGCATACAAAATGAGGCAAAGATAGTCCCTGCCTAAAAGGAACTAAATGTGAAAAATTAGTTGTAAAAAGAAGAAAGTGAGTTAATAAAATAAAATTTTCTATTACCTGTATTTTCATTGGGCAATTAATTTTATAACATTATTGTTGTTACCGAGGTGATACAATGGATAGAGTGCTCAACTTTGGAGTTACGAAGACCTAACTTCAAATCTGGTCATGTGACCCCAGATAAATCATTTAAACTCTAATTGCTTCAAGTTTCCTCATCTATAAAATGGAGATGATAATAGCACCTAATTCCCCAGGTTGTTGTGAGGACCAAATGAGATAATTATTATAAAGTGCTTAACACAGTGCCTGGCACACAGTAAACACTGTTTAGTTGCTGTAGTTATTACTATTAATTACCTGAGTTTGAATCATGTCTCAAACACTAGCTATGGGACCCCTGGCGAAGTCACTTACCATCTCCTAGTTTCCTCAACTATAAAATGAGAGTAGCAGAACTATATAGGGTCATTGTAAGAATCAAATGAAATAATATATGCCAAGTGCTTCACACCTTAAAGAATTATATAAATGTTATCTATAGCAAGTTAAGGTCTACAAAGTGATTTGCATATACCATGTCAAGGTCTGTTTTTAGATCTTTTATAGCTGAAGATCTTAGATTTGTTTTTTCCTGAAGCCTTCAGACAAGAGAAAAATACGTTAGAAGTCAATTTGAAATTGAATGTTTTTTTAAAAAAAAAACCTTTCATGTACAAGGCACTGCAAATCTTTACATATTTGAATTACAGCCAACAAGGCTCACAATTTGGGAAAGGGCAAGAAAGTTGAACTTCATTACCTGAAAAGCATGTTAGGGGTTTCTACTTTCTACTTTTTCTAATTTCTAGGGCTTTCTACTTTTGCGCTTAGGGGAAGACAAGTAATTAACTTTTAGTCTAAGGCTTCCACTTTTAGCTGAAATATCAAGAAAAGTTGTGATTTAAAGAGGTAGGAATAAAACTGGAAATATGGTTGTTTTACTATTTTCTTATTTCCCCAACGTCTCTTGGAATCATCATCAAGTTCTTACATTTTGATCCAACTTTATACGTTCTCAAGAACTTTTGGAGACAAGTGAACTGTCATGTAAACAGAAGACTTAATGAAAATGCTTTTTTCAATCACCGTTAAGTAATTAAGATTTAAATGCCAGCTATGTGGTATGGTGGATAGAGTACTCAGTAAGACTCCTTTTCCTGAGTTCAGACACTTACTAGCTGTGTGGTCCTGGGCAAGTTACTTAACCCTGTTTGTCTCAGTTCCTCATCTTTACAAATGAGCTAAAGAAAGAAATATCAAATATCAGTATCTTTGCTAAGAAAATCCCAAATGAGGTGTGAAGATTTGAACACAAGTGAAATAATTCAACAACAACAAAAATTGAGGTTTACTATGCTTTGAGAAAATTGAATTAAATATGTGCTAATTAAAATGGTATTTTAAAATTGTACTATTCTTCCTGAAGTTCACAACTTTTAAAGAAGATTGCTAACAGCACACCATCACAGCTTTAACAGTATAAATATACCAAAGTCTCACACATACACACACAAAAAAAATCAAAGTCTTTGGTTTTGTATGTAGAGGTATTTTATTGCAAAATTTTCAGGACGAAAAATGAATTTTTACAATAGGATTTACCCATGAACACCATCATTAAACATCTTAAAATATATTTGGAAAAAAATCAGAGTGCATTTCAACAAATAAACGTTATCACAGAGGGGAAAAAGGATCTCTGAGATAAAACTTAATTAAGAAACAGATATCATATTAGCCCCATTGTGAGTTAATATTAGTAATAGTTTTTCCAAATACAGCACTATAACTCATAGACCTCTTGTCAGTATATTTTACTTGTACTAGGATAAACTGATAGGGTTATTTTTGTTAATTCCATTCTTTCTTGAATTATAAATATTTGATCAGTGGGTATATTTAAAAAATTCCAAAGGATAAGCTGATTTTTCTTAAGTCCTGTATTACTGAACAGCTATGTCCAAAAAAAAAAAAAATTTACTAACATTTATTGCACTAACATTATAGATGCCAAAAACTTTCTATAAAATGAAAGGGTAAGTGTATAGTTTTGCCAATAACAACCATTCTTATTCTTAAAGGTCAATGTGATATTGCCTTTTAGACTCCTTATATATTTTGCTTAAAATCTAAGAGTCACTATTATTTCCATGTATACTGACTTTATAAGACTATATTTTAAGATTAGATTGCTTTTGTTTTTATTTTCCTTTCTTCTGTCTTTATGGCCACAAGGTTACCATTTAGTGTATTACTGATGGCTCACTGTGTCAAAAAAAACTTTTTTTTTTTTTTAAAGAAAAGATACAGTGAAAATATAAAGACCAGGAGCAGAAGTGGCATCATATGCCTTGCCCAATCTTATTGTACAGTTACTATAGTTATACTTTGCAAACACTTTGCAGAGCACTGTATCAATTTTTACCTAACTCAAATCACTGAGCTAGCAAATGAAAAGTTTTATTTTCATGCCATACCCAATATGGGTGGTCAGAGTAAGTAACAAAGAAAATTGCTTTCTACAGTTTTTATGTATCAACTCAACTTGATACATGTATTTTCTAAGTTGCCATAAAATGCTTTAAAACCACATACTAATTATGCACTTCTTTAACATAGGTAAAACTTCCACTGAAATTGAAGGAAGGCTATTTCTCCCTCTGAACTTAATAAAGGATCTTTAGTATGTCCCAGATGATGGACCTCTAGACTCATGGCTCCTATCTATTTTACAGGATACAAGTTATTAAATAGTACAGTATTTTTAATGCATTAGGCTGGTTAGAAAATAATACCTAAGTGCAGTCTAAAATCAACTTTGTGAATGGAATAAAGACAAAGTTCTTTTGCCTGATAAGAACAGCAGAATCAGACTGTCAAGAACACAATCTTTTGTTAGATTAAGGACTATTAAATTAATAACTCTGAAATTACCCAAGTCTTGTTAAATTGTTATATTGCACTTGAGAACATAAAGCAAAAGATTCAGTACCTATCCCAAAGAATTTCAGTACCTAGTATATACTCTCATGTGGCAGTCTGTAAAGGCTTACCTCAAATCACTTCATCAAGTGAAAAAGTACACTACAAAATTATGAATGAGTAATGGGTTTCTTCATTCTAGTATACATTTTTCAATTCTGTTTCTTTTCCATGAGGAACTGTCTTTTACATGTAGAAGATTACCACACGTAACAGATTACCTTTAAACAAGGCACCATTATTGCTAATGATTGGTTACCAATGAGTATGATGCTAGAAAAAGAAAAACAGCCATGTGATAATCTGCTTAGCATTAAATTTTGTACCTTCTGAAGAAAAACCAGCCTACAGAAACCAATTTGATTTATGAAAACTAGCAAATGCAGCACTTATCACAACCCTGCCATCAAAGTCCTTTTTAAAAGAAATGGATAAATTTGTAAAAATATTTCGTAATTCTCTGAAATAATTCTGAAAGGCTAATATTCTAAAAGTTTATGCATTTCCTCTGAAAGCAAATGCTACCTTAATCAGTGTGCTAAAAAGTTTCAAAATAGAGGAATTATGATTCTTTTTTGAAGAAAAATGGCTATTAATATTTTTATTTTTCTTATGTTTCAAAATTCCTTAGAACAATGTCACCAAAGTTATACTCTTATTGACTTACAAAAGAAAAAAAAGGAGGGTGAAGGAAAGGAAGAGGTGAGCTGGTAAGACTATCAGCAAAAGTTGCTTATAAAAAGCACTTTTTAAACAAACCTAATTCTTGGCCTTTTAGATCATATTAAATGTATCTTTGTTGCCAATTAAGATTTTCAAACTCATTATTATACTATCTCTAAGAATCAAATTAAAAAACATAAGTCTAAAATTGCAAATACCCATTAACAAAATAGTACCTTTTTGGCAACACAAATGTATATATTTTATAGGATTATTATATGAAAAGCTATATACATTCACATCATACTTTAGAGTAAAAACCAATATTTAAATTCTTTTTCAAATATTTACTTCAGAAAGAAATTACAGGTTATACAATTTTTTTTTATCAGGTTTGGCATTTCTCCATTTTTTTCATGAATCACATTATTGCTTTAAGGATCATTTCACTTTTTTTTTTCATTACTGTCTCCAGTGTTCATGGATCATCTAGTGTTTGCTTCTGCAGTACTAGAATGTGCTTAAGTTTCAGGCACAGGCCAAAAAGAGAGCAGATCATAACATGTCTAATTTAATTATTTCTGTGACTTTAAAGACTTAAATGGATTGCCACATAAAAGATGCAGTAGGAGTAAATGATATAATCGTGAAAATGGCTGAAGTGGTTGTTTGAGGGGTATCAGTAAAATTCAAAATGGCTACATGGTGACAAGGCCTTAGGATATTTATCACAATTTCTTTACAAAATATCAAGTTCATTCACAGCATAAAATATTTACTCTACATGTAAGATCCCTTTCAAAATTGCTGGCAAAAGTCACTGCTCCAAAAATAATCTGATTTGAAATTCTTCTGCCAAACAATACGCTTGTTAAAATTATGTAAAGAACTTCTCTAAACAAATAATTTGTATAAACTCACCTACGTGTACTTTGATTTTGTGAAAATAACCCAACGTCATTTCATGTACATAGACTTATTACAAAAAAAAAAAAAAAAAAAAAAGAACTGCTTTGAGGATTCCTGTGAAACTTAAGGGAAAAAAATATCTGATTTAAGAAAGAGAAATATGTTAACACTGCATAATGAAAACCAAACTTTACAAATGGTGTTCAACTTTCTTAATCCTAATTGCATCATCATAATGTCCTTACAGAGAGCAACAGCAAAGTCAGAGTCAACTGATACCATTATACTCAAACCCTAAAGCATGGTGAGCACATCAAAATCTCAGGGAAGATTCACCACCACAGGGATTTGAAAATATAAGTTCCCTGCATATGCAGCTATCAGTAATATGCCTGGAAAATTAGCCTTATTTGCATTTTTATATGGGAAATTTTTTAAATTGCCTTTATAAATTATTATAGATTAGGAAAAATTAAAGGTTGCTTTATAACTAATCTTAAGCCTAGGAAAACAATTCACATTAGTAATATCTGTAAACAGATTGATTCTATTTTACAAATAAAATTTTCTGCTAAGGAGGAAAGAGCAACTTCAAAACAAAGTAAACTCATTTCCATTTATCTTGAGATTTTTTTTTCCATGTCAGTTTCAAAATACGAAGAAAATTCATTTGAAGATAAATAATCTCAAATTACAAAATTGACTGACTCCAAACCGTGAATAACAATAACAATAAACAGCTTCATCAACAATGAGCATATTATTTTAATTTATAAACAGGCTGTGATTACTTCCTAAAAGCCGATTAAAATTAAATATCCATAAATGTGATTAATCAGGAGTTCATCCAAATTATTTTGCTATAAAAATGGAAATAAAGGTAATTTTGGAATGATTTGAGTCCCTATATGACTTTCAGGAAGGTGATTTTAATGCAATTATTAAAATTCAATTACTGTGGAAAAAAGTTTACAATTAGAAATTTAATGTTTTCATTCGTACAGATTGACTGACTAAAGTGTTTGTTCTTAAGAGCAATTTTTAAAAAATTAAAACACAATGAAAACAGAAGTCTCAAACATTTTTAGTGATTCTACCTACACATTTATAGCTAGTTCATTTATGGTCTCTAGAAAGATGACTGATGGAGTGACATACACAGTAAAATACTAAAAGGAATTCAGATAATCTGGTAAGTTGTGTTTATATGCATCCATTTGTAGCTTGAAAAATCACCTGTAGTGTAATGTTTATTAACAGTATGAATCTGTACAAAAGAATAGGACACTAAGGCCCAAATAAAGTCTTATCTTAAAGAGAAAAATAAAAAAACAAAACTGTTGTTAGAAACAGTAACTACAAAAGCTGCTGGTTTTAAGATTTTCATTAAATCCAAGTGGCAATTCAAGAAATATCAGTCCGATGTGCAAACAGGGCACAGTCTCTTGAAATCTGATTATCAAAATCACTAAACAATACTTACAATTTCCACACATGTCAGTGCATGTGCATTACTAGTTGGATTAAGAACACGGTTAATGAAAGAGATGGCTGTCTCATTTTGTTGTTTAGGGCTACTCATCTATGCCAAAGGGTGTGATCAGCTGTGCAGTCATGGAGTGTTTGTCCCTTGAGAGAAATTGAAATCCATAATGAAGTTGGCAATTCTAAAGTTTAAGTATGTAGCATAAATTAAAAAGTTGTTAAGCATCTGAAGTCCCTTCACCATTTTCATGAGGTTGAAGCTGCTCTCTTTCCTGTTCTTCCTGAGGTGGCCTGACTCGTTTAAAAAACCCCATCTATAATTTAAAGAAAAATCAAGATCACTGCTAAGATCAAGAAAAGCACTATATTTTAAAATAGAGATATAGTTTATTTGTTTGTTTGAAAAGTACTCTATTTATTGAATTCTTGCCCTCTTCATCCTCACCTCCTGTATTCGAGTCCCAGATAAAATCATACTTTCTAAAAAATGCTTCTAGAAGATGCATTTCATGATCTCTCTTAATGGTAGTATTTTCCCTCTGATTATATCTAACTTCTCCCCACCAGCAGACTATGAGTTTTTTTAAAACAAGGATTTGGGGTTTTGTTTTGTTTTTTATGCCCAGCTCTTAGCACCCAGGGCCTGGTAAATACTTGTTGATTGATTTACTGGAATTTAAATTATATGACTTTTGCCTCACTAAAATGTTATCATTATAAATTCCCATCTCTTCCCCCTCCACAATATCTATTACTTACCCTGTACATTACAAAGACCAGAACAGCCAATAATAATAATCCAGCTAGAACTGCCAAAATGATCACCCACAAAGGCACAGGCATGGGTGATGGCTGAATACCCCAGGTAATATTAGTGGTAACCTATTGAGAAAAAAATGCAACAAATATTAGAAAATAATGGCATAAGATTTGCTTCAGGCTTTTCAATAAAGAAAGAGTGTTGTGGAAAAACTTCTGGGCATGGAATCACCAGTGAAGGGTTTAAGTCCTAAATAGGTACTTTCTTGGTCTTTAACCACATCAATGTTATTTGATCTCTCTGAATCTGTTTCCCCATTTATAAAATAGTTATAATAATATTTGCATTACCTACTTCACAGGTTTGAGGTGGGAAAGATGCTGCTTAAAGTACAAATGTGAATTGCTATCATTAGAAATATATGTAACATGATTTCCTCTTTCTGCAACAGAGACTAGTAGGCTTGGAAAGAAATAGACTAGACTTAGGGTATAATAGATTGTGGTAGCAAATACAGTTTCACTGTAGAGCAATATGTACCCACACAATCCCAAACATTAGATTTTAATCATCTCAGAAAGAGATCCCAGGTGCTAATAAAAGTTCGTCTTAGGTTGCTGTATTGCTCTTTATCATTTTAGTTGGAAACTTAAAATGTCAAAGAATTTGCTACAGTCGCTTGCTATTATTGAAGTAGTTGACTTCTGGTCCACACAATAATTTTATTCACAAAACTATAAGCTACAGTAGGACATTACTCTGAAGTAAGAAAGGCTAGTAAAGTAAAGAGTCAAGCTTTATTACTTGGAGGTAGGAAAGAATAACAAAAATCATTCTTAGCAACCTATGAAAACACTTATACATATTATTTGAAATGGTCAAGACAATTTCTTATTTTAAACAGTTCTTCTGTCACTTAGATTGTGTACATTGACTATGCATCCTCATACAAGTTACTTACAAATGTAGAGTTATGGATGTCATCAATAGGGAGATTCTTGTAGGGAAATTCTATGATACTGAATGAAGCTGATGACTTCAGAGAGTATGAATGGTTCTGATTTTCCTTCTGTGGGGAAAACAATATTGAGATAATATCTTAGGTATTAAACAATTTTTGTCTGGAAAAATTTGTAGGGTCAACACGAACATTTTCTCTTTACTCACATTCATGAACGTCTCAGTCCACAGCAGAGACTTTACATACAGGATCACACTCTTTCCCCTGTCAAGGCGACCAACCTGGCAGACAATCTTCAAGCATTCAGCAGTCCCACATCCCTGCCAAAAAAACAAAGTTGTTGAGCTTTCAAGGAAATATCACCTGAGCATCATACAAAAAACAAATCTTTAATATTCTGAAAAATCAAGGATTAAAATTCACATCATTCTTTCTATCTGTAGGACAAATCCTATTATAATGAACTAGAAAAACATAATTCATGTGTCTGTGTGTTATGTGCTTGTGCACATGTCAGAGATAGTGGAATATTGCTTAAAACAGGTGGGCTACTGATCAGAAGGCAAACTCTTTCCTATAGAGATTTCTCTAATGATACAAGTTATTGTACCAAAAAAAAAACTTCTCCCTGCAAAATCAAAAAGTACATTATGTCCATTTAAATATATCATATGTAAGCTCCATCTTGAAATACTTCAGAAAGGCATTCAACAAGCTCTTGTGAAATTTTTGAGAACAACATAAAGAACAGGTTGTGGCTAATAGTACAGGTAGATGGATTCAACCTTCCCCCCACCCACACACAACATTTCATTCTTTTTATGTGTTGTATTTTCCCATTAGAATGAAAACTTCTCAAGGTCAGGTACAATAACATTGTTTTTGTTTCTATCCCCAGTACTTAGCACAGTGTCTAATACATATGAACTGCTTGACACAACTTGGCCTCATTGAACAACACTTCCTAAAAAGTGTTTTTCAGTGATTTAAAGAGAGATGTCAACCTGGAGGGAGGTGTTTAACAGAATATCATAATATCTGTACATGACCCCATCTCATTCACATCTTTATCAATAGCTGGGATAAAAACCTGTCATCACTATTCAAATATACAGTTGTACATGTAACTGGGGAAAAATAAAATACTAAATAAATACCAAAAATTAAACTTAAATGTAAAAAAAAAAAGACAAAAAACAGTGACCAGAAATAGCTTGGTTAAAAAAAAATGATTTAAGACAACTGAGTCAAATGTACAAGAATACAAGTCATTTCCCAATTGATAAATGGTCAAAGGATACAGGCAGTTTTCAGAGGAAGAAATTAAAGCTATCTATAGTCATTAAAAAAATGCTCTAAATCACTACTGATTAGAGAGATGCAAATCAAAACAACTCTGAGATACTACATCACACCTATCAGATTGGCTAACATGACAAAACAGGAAGATGATAAACGTTGGAGAAGATGTGGGAGAGCTGGAACACTAATTCATTGTTGGTGGAGCTGTGAGCTGATCCAACCATTCTGGAGAGCAATTTGGAACTGTGCCCAAAGGGCTACAAAAATATGCATACCCTTTGACCCAGCAATATCGCTTCTAGGACTATTTCCCCAAGAGATCATAAAAACAGGAAAGGGTCCCATATGTAACAAAAATATTTATAGCAGCTCTCTTTGTGGTGGCCAAAAACTGGAAATCAAGGGGATACCCATCAACTGGGGAATGGCTGAATAAACTGTGGTATATGAATGCAATGGAATACTATTGTGCTATAAGAAATGATGAACAGAAAGACTTCAGAGAAGCCTGGAAAGACTTATATGAACTGATGCTGTGAAAGGAGCAGAACCAGGAGAACTTTGTACACAACAACAACCACAATGTGCAAGGAATTTTTCTGGTAGTCTTAGTACTTCATTGCAATGCAAGGACTTAAAATGTTCCAGTGGTCTTTTAAGGCAAAATGCCTTTCACATCCAGAGAAAGAACTATGGAATTTGATTTTAGAATGAAGCAGACCATTTTCTTTTGTACTTTGTTTTGTTTTATGATTTTTTCCCATTCATTTTAATTTTTCTATGCAACATGACTAAGGTGAAAATGTATTTAACAGGAATGTATGTATAGAACCTATACAAAATTGCATGCCATTTCAGAGAGGCAGTGGGGAGGTAGGGGGGAAGGAAGGTGAGGGAGGGGAAAAAAATCTAAGATACATGGAAGTGATTGTAGAACACTGAAAACAAATAAACTAATTTTAAAAAGTGATTTAAGTACCATTGGCTTTACTGAGCAGTTTTCAGAAAACTATTTTGTAATAAGATCGACCTAGTGTTTCTTGACAAATTTCAGTTGTGTGAAAACAAAATGTATGCATACAAATCCAAAACAAGATATAAATTTTGAAAAATGTAAAAAAAATAAATGGTTGGAGTAAAGCATGGACAAACAGTGACTATACTGAGCGACAAAATTTTAGTTGTTTACAAATATCATTAAACACAAACATTTTGAATTTAAATTCAAAAATCTTGTTACTGGTCAGTTTTATACTAAGTGGCGTAGTAGATGTACTGGAGGCTGAAAGTAGTCAAATCCTGCCTCGACACTTACTAGCAATGTGTCCGATGGTAAGTGATTTAAACAACTAAAATTTAAATTGGAAAGGGAGACGAATAAAGTAGAAGGGGACTTTGATGATTACACTTTTGCCTTCCCCTTCTGTCTCCAGTTTACTTCCCCTAAAGAGTAAATCTCATCAGCAGGTTACTGTCCCTTCCTCCTTCCCCCACTAATTTGTTTAAAATTGACTTTACTGATACCACCTCCCTTAGTTTCCTCTTCCCCCTTGCTCTGACTGGAGGGCTGGAGAGTAGAATTCCAAACTTTTCCCAATGCCTTTTTTTATAGAGGCAGAAACTAGACTTACTTTGTTCTGCATATACTGCCCCGCCTGGTTTCAACTCCAGGTAACAAGATGCACCAGCTACCCCCAATCTACTCCCCTCTGCTTTCCTGACTCCTTTTGTGTATTGCCTCACCACATCCCCCTAGACCCTAAGCTTGTTGAGGGCAGGGACATGCTTTTTATTCACTATATCCCCAGACCTTAGCACAGTGTCTGGCACATATTAAGCACTTAGTAAACTTTACTGCACTGAAATATTTATTGGATTGAAAATTACAACATAGATTGACAGAGAAAAGTCTCTTTGTCAATTAAATTCACTTCACTTCAAAAAACACATATTGAGCACTTGTTGTATACTTAATATTACAAAGATTGGAACTAGACCTGTGATTTTTTTTTTAGGTGGGGGGGATAGGGAATTCCCAGGAGAGAAAATACCTTCTACCAACATAGGCCAGTACTTTTCTGCAACTAACAGACTTAGTGAGCTGCCTAGACAACTAAGAGGTTAAGGGAGAAGCACAAAGTTACCCAGAAAGCATGTGTCAGCAGCAGTACTTGAATCCAAGTCTTTATGGCTGTAAGCCCCACTTCCCACCCTCCACTCACCCTAGTGACTTTCAATTGCACACTAGAATAGACACAAAGGAAAAGGCAGAGTCTCTAATATTAAGCAGCTAAGTTAGAAAGGCAGTAAAAATTGTTAAATGGAGGCTATCCCAAAATGTAAAGAGAATGCCAGAAGCAAGGAAATAGCCTTCTGCTCTTGTAAGGAGCTCATGTAAGGATTATAAGGGCTAAAATCACAGTTACATTTAAGGACAATAATACACTATAAACAATCAGATGGAAAGGGGACACATACCATTATGTATCTAGAGTTTTTTCAATAAAAATGTGAGTAATATTTGAATGCCAGGTAGATTATTATTATTGTGACAGAAAAAATGTGAGTATGGTCATAGTGACATTAACAGGTCACTCAAGAGTTATAGTGCGTATGGTTCAGAGATGTATTCACAGCATCGTATTTATATTATGGATTTATTTGATGAGGGGAAGATGTTGAATAGAGTGAGACCTGGACAAAACTGCTGTGGTAGGTCATGTTTATTCTCCACCTCCTTTTCTGTGCTCTCTCCTATCTTATTTGTCCCCATCACCTAGTAACCTCCTGCTATTGTCTGTTTTTTTTTCAGTAAGTCTCCCACTGAAATATGGTGCTCAGGTCTTAAACAAAAGACTGTAGCCAAGAAGGTGGCTAAGAAGGGCTGTAAGAAAAGGAATAGAAATATTCAATATGTATTACAGAATTCCGGAAATGTTACTGCATCAGAATGAGTCGAAAGTTAATCTATTTGATTGACTCTCTGAAAAGTGTAAGGACCTAACAGCATCTGTGAGCATCTCGAAGGCAGGGGCTGTCCTTGTCTAGCTTTATATCCACAGCACTTAACATGATGCCTTGCACATAAACAGATGCTTAATCAATGTTTACGACTGAATATTACATTTATACATTTGATCACAACTGTATTACTTAAATATCTGTCTTCTTTGATTTTATGCCTATAATTTTGTATTTCTGAAAGTAAAAGGGAGTCAGCAAAGTTCCAAAAGTACTTACCAAAGTGTGTACATCCCCTTCATTGGGAGGTAAATCCCTCCTAGTAATGTGATGACTCCGGTCACCTTGTCCTATGTTTGTTTCATTCTTTTCATCTGTCTGAGGAGTTGAAATCTAGGATTGCATTAATAATTGTGATGAGATATTGTGATAACCGATGACATTTTATATTGCATTTAAATTTTGACACAGTACTACCTGAGCAACACTAGGCAAGAAACAGACTCTCTGGGCTTTGGTTTATTCATCTCTAAGTTGAGACAGTGCTCTGGATAACCTCTAAGGTCCCTTCCAAATCTAAATAATACTGTCATCCTATAATCCTATAAAGGATCTCAAAAAGGATGAAAAAAGTAGCATCATGTCATACTGTGATAAGAGAATTCACTACTAGATACAGGGCAAAATTCAGGAAAGAAAATAAAATATGGGATGTACTATGCCTATAAGGACATGATATAAGGACTCTGCCCCTAATGGTGCCACAGGTCTGAAATCCCTGCTACCAAAAATCTGAGAGTAGTGAATCATTTGAGCAGGGAAGTTCAGAGCTACTATAGGGCTCAAGCTTATCATAATAAGTCTGGCATCAATATGATGCACCTCAGGTAGCAGGGGGGCCACCAAATTACTCAGAGAAGGCCCAACTGGCCCCGATCAGAAATAGAGGAGGTCAAAGATCAGGCCCATAAGTACTGTGTTTAAGCCTAGGTGAGACTGGGAGACCTAGGCTGTAATAATGATGAAGAGGAGGATGACATAGATGAGAAATGGATCATTCATCAAATCTTTCTTTCTATTATCATTAGAAAAAATATAAGCTTCTGGAAGACCTGATAAAGTCCAGAATTTTCACAGTGCAACCTATATTACATTTGGACTCACCTTAAGAGCCCTTTTCTTCTTTCTCCCCCTCATTCTGCTTTTTAGGATACCACATAATAACTTGCTATTAGTTTTATTCAAAATGAAATTCTTCTAAGTTACCAAAAGTCTACACTGCCAGGAGCTCATTTCTATATCTCATCCAAAAGATACAACATCGCTGACATTATACTGAGGCCTTGGATCAATCCTAGCGTATGTGGTGGGAAACAAGCCACTGACTGAGTCACTGATAAATACTTCCTGAGGCGCCCTAGACAATCTGAAAAAGTATGACTCCCTAGGGCTTCCTTAAGTCCAACTTTACTCAATTTATGAGAACAAACAACCCAACCCAGAATGCATCAATGGTGAACAAAACTATTTTTACTGAGTTAGTTGGTACATTAAAATTATTTTCATGCATTTGTTCTATGTGGTTATAAATAATTATAAAAAATTCCACTCTAATCAAGAAATGTGTTTGAACAATGTTACCTTAATTTTCAATGGATTAATCTCCATATCTGAAGTACAGTTCATGGGTCCATCAACTTCATAATGAAGGATATATAGCAAAGTATTGTTGTTATACTTGTAAGGCCACTGAAGATTTAGTATCGCCTTGCTGAATGAACTTGGACCATTGTTTCTCAGCTAAGGAAGAAAGAACAGTTAAATGCTACTGTTAAAGATCTACTTTGGGATTAGTATTTCATAAATAACTATTGACATCATTTAAAAGTTCAACACTTTTCGTGGAAACTTTTAAGAAGCTTTCTGTTTTTGTTGTTTTGGGGAGGGAGAGTTTGAACATTGCCTGTAGAGATAATGCCCCTTATTAATACAGATCAATAACTGTTCCGCATGGATCTTGAGAGTGCCTGGAACACTTGCCTGGGACCAAAGAACTGTGTCAGAAGAGAGACTGAAACCCAGGTCTTCCTAATTCCAAACCTATCTCTACACTATACCATAATGTTTATCTGGCTGGAGTAAAACAAATTGGTTTAAAAGAATATCTTTTAGAAACCAGTTTTAAAATCATACAGAACTATTTCAACTAACAAAAAATGAAATAATTTGTAAGAAAGAAAATCTAAGAATTCTGTGATGACTGTTTTAAAGTAAAGATGACAAATGTATGAAATTGAAAAGCAGTAAGAAAGTTATTTTTTTCTTTCCCTACTGGACTAATAATATATTAATCACTAATACTGATGATATTTTAAGGTGCACATATAATTGCAAACCTCATAGATGTGTTGCACAACAGGCCCAACATCCTCTTCAGTCTGTGGATTCTCCTTGTGCTCCCAGTTTGGAATAGGAAGGAAGACATGATCAGGGCTTGAAACTCTAAACAATGACCAAAGAAAACTCAAACTTACTAAGATTATGAGAATCATAGCACCAGTTTCTTCTTAAAACTCTCCTAACATTTTCAAATAAAAACACCTTTCTCAATCCTTTCCTCCCCTAACTCTATTGGGTGTACCTTTGCTTTGAGATTTCCCTCCATGTACACTATATATCTTTTATATACACAGTTATTTGCACATTATCTGCCTCATTAGACTGTGAGCTCCCTCAGGGCAAAGTGTAGTTTGTGCTTTCCTTTGTGTCCTCAGCATTAGCTCTGTGCATCACATACAGTGTTTAATAAATATTTATTGGCAGACAGACTGAATAAAATGAAAGATTCGTACAAAAATGGATGAATGGAAAAATGTGAAACTAATTTCCCTTTATTAATCTTTTAAGTGAAAATATGAATTCATAAATAATTTTAATAGAATAAAGACATTTATGTCATACTTGCTGCTATCATGCTAGTGCCTGCCACTTTCCCAAAAGAGTGACTAAGCAGATACTTTTAGCAATGAAGCACATTCTAAAATTAACATATGCTATCTTAGAATGGATTCTTTCTAAAAGGTGAGGACTTCAGTAAAGGGGAAATTAGAAAATCATCTCATAGAACAGGGTTAACAACTAATGTGAAAGCAATTTCAGGAATTAGATTTTTTTTAGTTACTGACCCTCTTATCTCAACAGCGGAGGAAATGGCGAGGTCAACTTGGTAGGATATCATTGGACTCACTTTGTCATATAGATTAGAGCTAAAAAGGAAGAAAAAGAAAAAAGCAGTTAGGTGCTGAAATGAGCACACTTGTAATCATAAATTTTCAGTGGCATGATGTATTCTGAGATCACTCATTAAAAATGAACATATTTCAAATAGAGCCAAGAAAATATAAAGGGCACCTGTGATTTCTAAAATACATATTAATAACTATAAAAACAATGAATTCCAATATTTTTCAAAGATTAAAAATGACTTGTCTTTCTAGACATCTTTAAAGGCTATACATAGAAAACTAAACACATATTTATTAACTAAATTAATATTCATTAATTTAATTAGACAAATTCAAAATTTTTATTAAGTGCCCAAATAATGAGATGATGTGCTAGATGCATGCTAATGTGTATGTTTACTGAAATAAATATCAAACTTAGTCCCACAGAAAATTTATTACCATTAGTTATATGTTATTTTCAAGAATGTTAAAAGCAAAATAGTATAATACCTATAAACATGCAAAATTTAGTGTTTTTTAATCATACGTTTTCTGTGAAATTTTTAGGTAAATAGGAAGAAGTTGCTATCTTTATTTTCATACCTTTGGATCTGTAAATCAAACTTCACAGAAGTATCTATCTCTGATTGTTGGTGCACACTGAAACGAAGACCAGCTAAAAGCTAGGGAAGAAAAAAATGATAGGATATTAAAATGAGCTAGCTCCTAATTAGTAAGAATTCCTACCCGATATATTTTTTAAAATTAAGCTTTGATAGCTGTTTGTTGATTCAACTCAAATTTCCAAAAATCTGACAATCTATCTGTTGAAAAAATATTCCCCATTTACTACACCCCCCCGCCCCCAGAAATCTCCCTAATAACAAAGAAAAACAAACCAAACTGACAAACACAGCAGTTTTCTTGCAGTGTGTGCCAAATTCAAAGTCATCTACTCAATATCTGAATTTGAAAATAAGGTTGTTTTATAAACCAAAATAATGTTCAAGGATATTCTTTTTTTTAAATCAATGTTATTTCCCCACCATTATATTTCCATTATATATATATATGTATATATATATATATATATATATATATATATATATATATATATATATATATATATATATATATATATATATATATATATAGGAAGACACATGAAAGGATTTGTAACATTTGATGTTCTATCTTCAATGATTCTAGGTTTCATTAATATGGGCACTTCCTCCATCACTTCAGATTATAACCCATCCACACCTGCATCAAGTTTTGCCCAGTTTCTCCCACCACTCTTCTGTGCTAATCCATAGGGACTTTCTTTAGCATCTGTTTAATACTATGGGTGCCAGTGCAATCAATCACAAACATTTATTAAGTGCCTACTATGTGGCAGGCATTGTGTAAAGCATTATAGTCCTTGAGACACCCATTTACTGTTATCACTTGTTACATGAACATCTAACTTTCTGTTTTGATTTTTTATTTCTTGAATGATAGCCTTTACTAAGAATGACATTCTTCTTGAGTCTAAGTAAATAGATCATTGTTGACAACTGGCAATTCACCTATTCACATACAAATTTCTCCATTAAAATTTGGTTCACTTGTAATTTGACTTAGAGAGAAGTGTTCTAAGATTCACAATGATAAATGCATCCATAGAGTAGGTCAGTGGATAAACAAATAACTGAGTTATTTATTAATAAATAAAAGTATCTATTAGTTGCTCACTATGAATCAGATGCAGTGCTAAGCACTGGGCCATCAAGGACTTTAATGGGATAGAAAACATGCAAACAACTATTTATATAAAAAAACCATAAGCATATCTATGAAAGGTAATACGGAGTTACTGGCTAGGTATGGGGAAGAGGGAGAAACCTGGAAAGTTCTCTTGCAAGAGGTAGGATTTGGGCTGAGTCTTGAAGAAGACCAAGGAGGTAAGGAGATAGAGATGATAAGGGAATGGCATTCCAGCCTTGGAGAAAAACTATTTAAAAGGCATGGAGGGAAAGAACAGAGTATTATGTTCACAGATTAGCAAGCAGTCTGGTATTGCTAGTTTGTAGAGTTCATGACGGGGAAATAAAGAAAAAGAACATTAAAAAGGTAGGAAGGTATGAAGCTGGGAAGGGTTTTAAAAACCAAAAAGGATTTTATATTTGATCCTGGAAGAAACAAGAAGCCACTACAGTTTACTGACAGGGAAATAATATGGTTAGACTTGAGCTGCAGGAAAAACACTTTGGCAGCAAAACGGAAGAGTGGGATGGAATGGAATGAAGTGCGATGAAATTGAAGCAGGGAGATCAACCAGAACTGACCACAACCGAAGAGATGTGAGGGAATGAGGGCCTGTACCAAAGCAGAAACCATGCGAGTAGAGAGAAAGGGACATACTGGAAAGTGGTTGTGAAGGCAAAAACAAACAACCACACACACACACAAAATAAAAAAGCAAGACCTGATAACAGACTCTATGTGTGGGGTAAGTGTAAGATGACAACCAAGTTTGCAAGATAATTGTTTAAAGACTATGTGATTGTTGATGCCAAAAGAAGAAATGAAGCTACCTAGCAGCGCCAGGGTGAGTCTGTCATGGAAGATGTCATGTGAACAATGCGAAGGAAAAAGGATTTCCTAAAGAGAGCATTCCAGACGCTTTGTTTCCAAATCAAGTTCTGGAATATTATAGGGAATACAATCCATGTTTACTCAAAAGATATTGGCCTAACAATCCACAAATGAAAATTAACTGTATGAAAAATACCTACAATTCAAACTAAGACAAGTGGCTAAAACGATAATCTACTGAGTTGGTAACTCAATCCATGTACTTGGACAGGCACTGCAAATGGATGGCAGATTAGCCTCAGAACTGAATAGGAAGGAGAGAGAGTTGGAATGCACTTAAGAAACTGTGCTTTTAATGATCCCAAGCTGTTCTATGGCATAAAAAAGCTATCCTTGTAACAAAAATGTTCTCCTGATCATGCCATATGCCATATCGTAACAGGCCTATTCCTTAAATTACCAAAATCTGAGATTCACTAGATCAAATAACAGAGGAACAGCAAATCTTAGTCACACTATAACATGATTCAGAGCAATTACTTTTAAAGGATTAAAATAAAAGATTAAAATATATTTTTTATTCCTTTATGCTCCAGGGTCAAGGACTGAACCTGACTCACTCATCTTTCGTCCTGAAGCTAGTAAAGTGTCTGCTTTGGGCATTCACAACATGGGATGAAGAAAAGTGCATCTAGTTTGGAGAAAGGAGATCTGTATTCTAGTTCTGGTTTGTCTCTAACTTTCTGTACATTCTTGTACAACTCCTTTCGCTTTTCTGGGCTTCAGTTTCTTCATACTAAATGATCTCCCATGTCCTTTTCCACTCTAATATTCTATGCAACCATGTGTACATATCTATCTATCTATATAGATAGATATCTCTCTCTATATAGAGATATCTATATCTATATCTATATCTATCTATCTATCTATCTATCTATCTATCTATCTATCTATCTATCTATATTTTCAAGGGGTACAAAAAAGAAACTTGATATCTCCAAAACTGAGATCCAGTAATGTCTGCTAGAATGAGTTTTGGGGGGGTACACGAATTAAGTTAAAAGTTCCACCCTCTCCTCTTTACAGTGCTAAGCACAAACACAATTTTAAGAAAAAAACACAATTCCTGCCCTAAAGGAGCTTATATTCCAATAGGAGAAGACAACACACAAAAGGGCCTTGAATGGGTGGGAGTGGGGAGGATATGAAAACACTAGTTTAAAGCTTCATGTCATGGTTTCAAAATCAAGAAGCTGGAAAGCAGGAACAGAGCAGGAAAGGAAGGAAGGAAGGTTCCAAGGGGGAACTTACCAGTGGGAGAAGAGGGGCAGGCAAAAATAGTGGAATTCTAATTTGTAAACAGTGGTATACCTAATTCTGGTCTCAAATAAGCAAAACTCAGCCAATAAAAAAGACTGAAATAATAACTTATCTAAATAAACAATCATGCATTTGCATATGTGAATGCTTGAAGAATCTTTGATTCAATTGGGTTAAGAATTTCTTCTACCTATGCATATTATAACCCACTGGAGATCTCTGAAACATGGAGGGGTTAAATGATTTTTCCAGGCTCATACTGCTAATAAATGTCAGGTTTAGGACTTAAAGCTGGCACCTTGGACACTTATTAGCTGGGTAAAAGCCCTCTTCATTTGCTGCTGTGCTTGGTTTACACTCCAACAACTATCCTGTCTTTCCAGGATAAGCCCATCACCTGAAATCTAATCATCATGGAGACTGATGTCATTTGATACTCAATACCTACTCAATCCCCTCAGCTGCCTCTCCATTGTGAGTGGAAGGCTGGGGTGGGGGGAGGAGGGTGGAAGGAGCATACACAGCAATAAACTCCTCAAGTCTTCCTTTACACAGGGAGCAGAACTTTCCACTTACATTTTTTATTTTCTATTATATTCTATACCTGGTTTCAAACCCACCGCCCCTTACCAAACTTCCCATGTGCTGAGGACAGTGCCCAATACAAAGCAGGCAAATCTTTACTAACACTATTGACAGACTCCAGGACTACACCAAGTGACTTTTCCAGGCCTCTGAGGCATTCTGAAAACATTTTGCTTGCAGGCAACTATAGTGCTGACAAAACCACAATGATCCCTCTTCAGGAAAAAAAAAATAAACTGAATGTAATCGAATTTAACTAGTTATCTTACTTTAGTTCCTGCCTTCATGGGATTTCCAAGGTCACAGACCACCTGGCGTGTTTGATTCTCTGTCTTAAATGCACAGGAGAGCCTTGATAAAGTCTACAACAGGACAAAGAGGCTTAGAGACAAAATATTCAACATAAGCACAGATTACAGGGTTGTAAAATTCTCTGAAGAAACTTTGCACTTAGATATTAAAGTTTTTAACTAATTATCAAGTTAATATTTAATGGAAAAAATTAATATATTCCTACTACACATGGATGGAATCTTGTAACTCTAAGGTCTTTAGGGAATCCAGAAACACTTATTTAACTGTTAACACACAGTTTGACGGAAAAGCTTGCATGGTTCAGATACTGATTTATTTGGTCAAGTGCTTCTGCAAGATGTCAAAAATTGCAAATCATTTCAGGATTGCAGAGTGCTGGACTTGAAGATCATTATAATAGATAAGACTTGACTGTCTAGAAATATGTCCTTGGGTAATAGGTATGGTTACTTTGTAACTGCATTGTGAGCATAACTCATAAATGTTAATCAGGCTTATCAGTGCATTTCAATGATCAGAAAAGAGTTCTTGATTTAGAAGCTTACTTCACTGTTACGGACACCACCAATGAAATCTGCCTGGGGTGGAATGGACACAATGAGTTCAGCCTCATAGGCTCCTTCCCCTAGATTCTGGGCATTAACAATCAGTGTCAGAGGGTTGTCATCACCAATATAGATCTTCTTTTGATCACTAGAAATGAATACAAATCCAGGCAGTAAATGAGAAGAGTATGGCAAAACCAAGAGACAGGTGCATGGACTAATAATTTCAAAAATGATTTGAGAAGGCTTAAGAATATTTTGCAGTTCAGTAGAACACTGGCATTATATACTAAGTAGAAACATTAGCACTTTCCCCTATAAATGACATAAAATACTGGCAAATCGCCTCCTCTGAGACTTTTATTAATAACGCCTCTGTTTTCTTTTGTTCAAAAGCTAACTCCTAATAACCATCTATTCAAAAACACATCGCATGATATATATGTTGTCCTTCCTGCTTTTAGTAGATCACAGGCTATTTTAACTATATCCCCAAAAAGAATAATTGGAAGGGAGTGAAGGGAAAGGGGATTAGGTTTATTTTTTTTTCTATCCAGGATTGGGCAGACATATATATATATATGTATGTATATATATATATATATATATATATATACATACATATATATATATTTAAGCGATCATATACTTTATCAGTGAACTTATAGACTACTACAAATAAATTAAATACTTTCTCTAACTCAAGTGATAAGAGAATTCAAATTTTTTTGGAAGTTCAAACTATTTCTATTTGTGAATCTCTAAAATAATGATAATAATTACTTCACACAGGTATATCAGTTATTTATTATCTCTGGTTTATTAAGTTCATGGAACCCTCAAATCATAAAGAAGAAACATAATTTTATCAAAATTACTTCTTAAGAAATAGTTTCATGGTATTTATTGATCGTGTATTTACACAGCTATAAAACTTACCTATGTACAGAAACTTCCAGTTTGGGTTTACACACATTGTCATCACCACAGTCCAGTAGAATGTGAGCCTAAAAAACAATATTCAATCTATATATGCAAACAATATTTGCTGCAACACTTTGAGAGGTTTGGGAGTGGGAAGCAGTATGTTGTTCTAAGTGAGAGGCATGGAATAGTGAGAAGAGTCAGGAAGAAAACCATTTTTTATCCTCCTCTGTTATGTGATCATGGTGCAGAGGCAAGTCAGGGTAATCTAGGCTACCTACAAAATAAAGTACTACAAGCAGAATGGGCCAGAAATATTTGACAAGGAAGTAAATACTCAATTATTCCAAAATTATTCAAAACATCTCTTGAAAAGCTATTAACCATCAAAATCCTGGGAGAAAAAAAACTCTTCTAAATGGCATTATTTATAGATGATAAAACATGCTTATGTTATTGAGTAAAAAATATTTTGGGAAGCTCTTAATCAAAGTCAAATAGTTATCAAGAAGTTTCTTTCTCTCAATACCTTCTATGACAAGTATTTTCCTTATTTCATCCATAATTCATATGATTCCTTTAGCCACTTTCCTTTTTCTTTATCTTGGTTAAATTTTCTTTTTTATTGTAAACTTAATCATCAACAAACACAAACATTTCAATATACAAAGATGAACTAGAAGAAAGCATGCAAGAGAAACTGAATTTCTCTTGTGTGTTTCTGAAGGAACACATACACACACACACATACACACACACACACACACACAATTTGACCTAGTATGTTTTGATCCAGTGCCTAAAAAAAAAATAATTAATGTGTACTTTTAAGAAAAGGTTGAGCAAATATAGTACCTGTCGACTAATATTGGCAGGAGTAAACTGGTTAAGAATGGGTTGCAATCCAGTCACATCTGCTGCAGTCTTGTAATCTAATCGGTATTCCATAAAAATAGTAATTGGAGTGAGCTTGTCTCTGAATTCAGATTCATCCTGGAAATGAAAATGATTCTAGTTAGTAGTGAAACGTCCCCAGCTTCCAAGAAGAAATCCCACAGATGCACATTTCACTTACTTCCAATTTGTCTCTAACTATGCCATCATCCATTGTATCTATAATCCCACAACAAATGCCAGAGAAATTCAACAAATTCAAGTTCAAAAAAATTCAACAAAAATTTATTAAGCACCTACTATGTGCCAGACATAGACACTGTGCTAACTGCCAGGGACCTAAAGGCAAAGGAAAACAAAACAAATAATCTCTGCTCTTTAGAAGTTGTCTAATGAGACAACATGGCAACAACTATGTCCAAAAAAGACATATAAGGATAAATTGGAGATAATCTCAGAAGTAAGGCGCTAGCATTAAGGGGATTCAGCAAGAAAAGTTACTTGCAGGGGTTATGATTCTAACTGGGATCTGGAGAAAGTCAAGAAAGCCAGGAGGTGGGGATGAGGTGGGCACGTATCCTAGGCAGGAGTTGCTCCAGCCAGTGAAAATACTAAGAGTCAGAAGATGAGGTGTCTTGTGCAAGGAACACTGAAAATTCACTGGTTCACTGAGTGTGTGGAAGGAAGCAAGCTATAAGAAAACTGGAAAGGTAGAAGGGGCCAAGTTATAAAAGGCTGTATAAGTCAAACAGGATTTTACATTTGATTTTGGAGATAATCTGGAAGCATAGGACTTTACTGAATAGGGGACTGACATAGTATTTGTATGTTAGGAGACAGATTTGACAGCAGAGTAGAGGATGGTTGAGAGTAAGTAAGAGTTGAGGCTTGGAGACTACTTCAATAGTCCAGTCAAGATGAGGGCTCCCACCTGAATGGTGGTGGTGTTAGGAACAAAAATGCTAGATCTAAAGTCAGGAAGTCCTGACATCAAATTCAGCCTCAGACAAGAACTATGTCACTTCACATCTGCCTCAGTTTCTTTAACTGTAAAAATGGGGATGATAATAGCTCCTACTTCATAGAGTGGTTGTAAGACTCAAATGTGATAGAATCTGTAAAACATTTAGCACAATGCCTAGCACACAGTAGTAGCTTAATAAATGCATATTCCCTCCCTCTTGGTTGCTGTTTTTGTTAGAGACTATCACACAAAGGCTGAAGTATCACTTGTTGGGGATGCTGCTAGCAGGCGTTAATAGCTAAGTATGAGTTGGATGAGGAAGTTCTCCAAATCTCTTCTAGTTCTTAGATTTCTGTCATCAAGGGAAGAGTAAGATGCCCAGAAAGGACAACTTGATTTAATAATTAACAATAATGCTAGCTAATAGCTAGCATTTATATAGCACTTATTACCTAACCTAGAGGAAAAATATTCAGCAAACAGTCCTACTTTCAGTTTATTTTTCTTTTTAAAAAAATTTATTGTAATACAAAAAAATCTCAAAACTTATTACAATCAAACTAAATAAAGGGGTCAGAAAGTAAAACAAGGAGAGAATGTATGTAAAGTATTCTGTAACCTAAAGCATCTATAAGATATTGCTAAATACTAAGAACAATGATGCTGATTTTTTTTACCCGTAGATATGCTGTAAGTTCTTCACACTGCATCTGACCTCCCTTTGAAATACTCATGTTCTTTGAGTGTACAGGTGACTTGTTATGGAGAAAGAGGGCTCTTCTAATGGCTCCTTTCTGCTTTAGTTTATCTAAAAGAAGTTCAACCTGGAAATCTATGAAAATCAACAAATAAAAAGTATTTTTAAAGGAAGCAGTCATTTTATATAGAAAATTTCTTACTTTAATAATATATCACATACTTTCCTTTAGATTTCCCAGTAAACAACAAACTTTTTAAAGTGCCTTCAAAACCCATAAAAATAATATTCAAATTAAGCAACTAATATTCCAAGTTTCAGTGCAAATAAATCTCTAACACTTCATGTATTGATATGGTTGGGCTTTTTTTAACCAGATCCCTAATTTCATCAATGAAGAGTTACCAATTCCCTCTCCTAAGACAAACAGGCTTCTCCTCTGCAGTCTGTAGTCTCTGAGTGTTGACTGGGGCCCTAAGAGACTACATGGTTTTCTCAAGGTCAGAGAAACCGTATATGTCAGAGGTGAGACCTGAAATCAGGTCTTCCTGACTCTTCTCACTATTCCATGCTGCCCACCCCCAAACTTCTCAAAGTGTTGCAGCAAATTAATTTCTTATATAAGATGGATAAATACTGGTGACACTATCTGACTGTTCCACCTGGAGGGATAACATGACAAACAATGTAAAAGAGATGCCAGGTTTGTTGGCCCAGGCATGCAGAAGGAAGTTCTTGATAGAAGTAACAGAATAAGGTTCAGAACTGAGTCTTCTATCATAAACATTGACAGAACTCCAATTATTATTAACTTTAATGAATAGTTATCTAATATTATATATACCAAGAAGCTCAAAACTAGTAGGTTGGCTACCAGGCAATAAATTATTCATCCATAGCATTCCCTTACATTCTTGCAATTTAACTGAATGAAAATAAATTTTGTTTTGAGAACACTGGGAAAAGTTACCACTCCAAAAAAAATCACAAAAAAGTTATCACTAAGCAGTATGACATACAGGTGATATCCCCTATTTTTTTTCTCATGGGCAAAACATTTCTATTTTTCAAGAAAGTAGGAGAAGTGTTAGGGTTTGTGGTAAAGCTTGAAGTTTATGAGTCCCAAAGGCACTCTACTCTGCAAAGGGTTTCCAGGGGCCCTTAACAGAAAAACAGGTGTTAAAGCAAGAGGGTTTTATAGGAGATATAATGCACAGAAAAGCCTGTGCAGAGAGTTTCTCTAAATTTTACAAACAGCTAATTTAGTACTTGTCAATTATAAAATACCCCATAACCAAAATAGCCAAACTAGTTTTCCCTTGCAGTACAACTTACTCAACTTCTCCGGAAGCCTCCCTTTGCCGTCAGCCTTTAAGCAGAATCGCACGTTAAAACTGTGGGAAAAAGAAAACTCTAAATCCTTCCAACCCGGTGAAAAGTTCTGACGTATCCTTTTTAGGTGTTTCCATCTCACAATTCTAATCCATAATTTACATGACAAGTTTTAACTGACATCTTTACACACACCCTGAAATTAATTTTAATAAGTAAAATAGAGAATTAGAGTCCTTTTTAACCCAAATTCTTCCTATAGTCAATTAAGTCCACTTCTTTCTCATTTGCTCCTTAGAAGAAACAGAACAGCTCATAAAAATTCCCTTAATAAAAGGACAGAGAGCTCACAAAATGAGTAAATTTCCTGAGGGGTATTATTGTTGATAATAATAGCCAGTATTTATGTAATGCTTAATGATTGTCTCCTTATATCCTCACAGCAATCCTGGGAGGTAGGTGCTACTATTATCCCTATTTTATAAGAGAGAAAACTAAGGCAGACAGGGGTTAAATGACTTCCTCCAGGTTACACAGATAGTAAATCTATGAGGCTGGATCTAAACTCAGGTCTTCCTAACCCTCAGATCCAACACTCCACTGACCATCTAGCTGCCCTTGTATTAAGAAGTATCAATCATTATTTTAAAGTCAATTCTTGCCATAGAGAACAATGCCTGGGAATTTTCTTTATATAAGGCAGGGGTTCTTTGGCAGTTCGGTGGACTTCTAACCTCTTCTTAAAATAATGTTAACAAAAGTTTTAAAAGATGAGATTACAAAGAAAACATATTTAAATGAAAATATAAATTTTTTTACTATCCAAGATCATGGACTCCCCCCTCCCCCTGCCAAAGTCTCTACATGGATACCAGGTTAAGAACTCCGGCTATCTAGACTTCAAGAACAGCTGGAAATTAAGGTCTAACATATACAGATGAGCCTAAAAATACCTAGATAACTGTAGAAATTGAGATAAAAAATGTTCTTACTCATTAATTAGTCTTGTTACTTTCTCTGCTTCTGAATCATTGTGGACTAAACCCTGAACCTCACTTCTTAACCCTGCCTCCCATCATTAATGTGTTGTTTTTTTCTCTTTTTAACCTAATTTGTACTTCATACACTGTCTCCCATCTCTGCTCCCAATTCCTTTCCTGTTACTGGCTTCTTCCTGCTGCAGTTGTGTTGCCTGACAGTAGAAACAACTACAAACTCATTACTGCCTCCCTCCCCAAACCAGGCATTTCACTAAGCATCATGCCACCAACTCAGCCATAGTTCTTGACAGACCCAGCTGTAACAAAATCACAAAATGACTGTTTCCGTTTAACAAAGGGATGCATCAGAGGATCTTTTAAATAGCAAGTTCCTCAGGAACACATAAATACATGTTTATAATCATCAGTTACTTGACACACTGATGAAGAACATTGTGCAGCTTCCTGAGAGTAGAGAGGAAGGCAAAGACCTTTAAACGTGTTTGGAGCCAATGCCAATTAAAGATTGCCAGAAAAGAACATAAAGAAATTCTGAAATGATAATATAAACCAATGAGGATGATGTTATTCTATTTACAAAAAAAAATTATTTGCATAGAATTCTTCAGTGTAATGCAATAGTTGTTTTTTCTTTATATTTCTTTTTAATTTCAAATCATCTACCTTTCATTCATTACTCAATTCGTGTTTTGGCTGTCTCCAATTTATATTAGAGATATCTGAATATGTGGAAGAAACAAGAAAGAATGGGCTTTTGAGGAAAATCTAAGCATTGTGAGGGTCAGATGAGACAATAATTGTAAAGCACTTAGCATGATGCCTGGCACATAGTAACCACTATATAAATGTTAGGTAGTATTATTTATTTGAAAGGATATAAAGAAGCTAAGAAGCAAAGCTTTATCTCCTAAGACATATTAAGTGCTTCTTCAAAGAGATGATTCCAACTTAGGTTATTTAATCATTACTTAGTATGTTAAGTTGGAAAGGAAAGACAAATAATTCAAATGCACTAAACATTTAGAGGACCATGAAGAAACAAAAGCAAAATTTTATGATTTTATTCCTTGTTCCTTCTGTTTCTTTGGTTTGTTATTTCATTAGCATAAGAAACTCCAAGTATTGAAATTTCATCCACTGTTGCAAACTGGCAACTTGTGGGAAACTATTAGTCTTAAAGATTTCCTGGGACACTGTGAGGTTAAGCACATGATCCCAGGTAAGATAAGTAGCACGTGCTGTGCATGGTTGTATATGCCTGTAAACCCAGATGCCAGGGAGACTGTGGCTAGCAGATTTCTCAAGCTCAGGCATTCTAAGCCAAGGTGGGAATAGTGACTGGGTAAGTGTGACATCAATACAGTGAGCCCCCAGAAGCAAGGGGCCACTAGGTAGCCTGAGGAGATGCACACCAGCCCAGGTTGGAAACAGATCAAGCCAAAGCATCAATGTCATTCAGTAGGAGGATCTAGTCTATGAGTAGCCTCTCCACTCAGCCTGGGTGGGATGGGGAGGGCAAGTCTTTGAAACAAATAAACAAAAAGCCCACATAGCTATTATATGTCAAAAGTAAAACTTGAACCCAAGTCTTTCTAACCCCAAGCCTCGTACAATATCAATTATACTATACTGCATCTCTTTCATGTATAACTGGGCAATTGTGAAAAGGCTATTACTTTTATTTATCAAGTTGTTTGGTAATTCAAGAGCTTTAGTATTGTTTTCTTTGGAGATTATTTCTTTAGTCGTAATATGGAGTTGAAATATAACCCATCCATAAAAAGTGTTTTATATTTATCCTCCCTTGTGTTTCAATTAACTATTTTAACTCATTTACATGCCTACTGAATTAAATATCTGTTAACACTTTTATTAAACAAACATTCTTACCAGGAAACTTTGACATCTGTGCCAGGGAGTGGACAGGCCTTATTATCTTGATTTAGAATGGTGGGATAAACTTCGAGGCCTGCATTTACAGTGATAACTGGCCTGGCTCTGTAGTGGTGACAGTCGTAGTTTAAGGGAAAAAAAGAAAATAAGATAAATTGGGAGAAACTTCTAAATTTTAGCAGATTAGATACAGATTTATGTAGATTATATTTCTTAAATGTGCTCAGTTCAGGGTGTCTCTTCTCCAAATAGGAGCTAGAGAGTTGGTATCTGTAAACATCAATTTTTTTTTTATAATACCCAAAATCAAGATTATCCATCACAAACCAAGGAGACCAAATTTCAGTCTTAAGGCTCGTTTGCTACGCATATGTAAACATAGCCCAAAAAAGAAGTGTAGTTACTAAGGAATACAAATGGAAAATGTTAATGAAGCAGAGTAGATATGGAAAAGCTTTTCTGATGACATCTTAGGACATATGCAATTGATGAAGTACAGATGCAAGAAAAAAATGTCCTAAATTGCAAAAGGAAAAAATATAGTAATAAGACATTAAAAATCATAGTACAGTAACAGAATAGGAACATGAATGATATGAGTACTGAATTTCTCTAACAAGATTATTTATATTAGAACTACTTGAAATTTATTTCCTTGCCTTTTGTAGAAATATTTTTTAATGATACAGCCAAATACAGAGATAAAAACAGAAGAAAATAAATGTAAAAATTTTGAAAATCAAACAGTAAAGGTCTGAATTGCATGATATTTTTTTTAATGACTACAGTTTTACTTAGTATAAACATATAAGAATGACCAACATTTAGCTGAAATGAAATACTGGATAGCAAGTATTACCAATACTCCCTCAGGATTAAGCTGAAGTTCTATATTACTTGATATTTAGTTATAAAATTATCAAATGACTCTGGATGGCTCCCTAAAAGAGGCTCCAGAAGCCTTGCTCACCTATATAAAACAGCTCGGTCCACACCAAAAGCACCTACAATTAAATCTAAAAAAAAGAATAAGACCATGTTATTTTAAAAAATTTATAATTTACTAATAAAAAAGAAAAAATAAATTTTCCCTGGCTAAATTTATTGTCAGATTATTTTAATTTATAATTCTGGTCAAGTTTATGCATTTCCTATTCCTACATTCTTATAAGGACTCAAAAATTCTCAGAAGTTTTTTTCCCCAACAATGAGTCTTAACATTATATCTAAAGGGGAACTGGGGAAAATGTAGGGATTAGAAGATGGCAGACAGGGGAAAAATAGTATAGAACCTGTGATTTTTACCACATCAAAGATTTATTTGGAGGAAAAAAAATAATCACCTGTCTGTATAACCTGTTTCTAGGAACAAAACTTCTAAAACAAGAGCCTTAGCATGAGCTATGTTATACCATATATGCCCCTTGCTCTATGTAGTAAAAGGGAAAATTAATTTCCAGTTCCCTAGTTGCCTTACTGAAATCATGATTTTAAGCATTCAAATGTCATAACACATGTAAAATTTTTTTTTTAATTAAACTAAACAAACACCAAAGAAAATGATTTTTTTTCCATATAATTAAGTGCATGAAAAACAGCTAGGTGACACAATGGATAAAGCACTGAATTTGGAGTCAGGAAGACTTGAACCTTCTAGTCTTAAACACTTATTAGCAGTGTGACCCTGGGCAAGTCATTTCACCTCTGTCTTCATTTTCTCGTCTATAAAATGTGAAAATAGTAGCATTTAAATCCAAAAGTTGTAGTGGGGATCAAATGAGATAATATCTGAAAAAAAAAAAACAAAAACTTGGCAAACTTTAAAAACTGTAGCCATAGTAATTATTATGATCATTATTATTATTTTGGTTGGTTGTTATCCCTCTTTCTCAAAGAGGACCAAAATAACATCAGTATATTGGGGTCAAAGTACAGTGTGTCAAATGGTCTAACAGCCATCCTGACCAATATGAGCCTGGAAGGCCCACAGGTCAGACACAAATGGTCCATATTATTATAATCAGAACAAAAAAAGGAAGATTTCGTACGAAGTTTCAGATTTCTTTTATGCACAGTTTGCTTTTTTAAAAACATGTAATAACTTCATTCTATGGCTTTTACAGCTGTCCTGCTTGTCTGTGCTTCTCTCTGGCCAGAAGACTTCTCTTTGCCATTTTAAAAAGTAGATATTTCAATAGCATTACATTCTTTCCTGTTTTCATGTGTAAGCCACAGAGGAACATGTATATTACTAAGTTAAATCTACTGTAAATGTATAAATGTAATGAACTCAGAAAATTATTGTAGTACATTAAGTTCTCCATTATATACATTTTTTTACAAAAGACATGCTCTTCTGTTGCAATCCTAGCTAGGAAAAAATGAAAATTGTATACTTTAGTAGAATTATATATGCATAACTTCATGTACATAATTCTCATAATAGCTCCTAACTATGTATTCTGTGTATGTATATATAAAGGTTTCCATGTAGACATATACATTTATACATGCACGCATTTATATATGCACACACATTAAATGCACACATATGTATAGGATAATCTGATCTGCTTCATAAACTTTCATAAACATACATTTTTAGGGTTGGAAAAGCTTTTGGAGAATATTTAATGCAACCTCCTCACTTTGTAGAAACTGAGGCCAAGAAAGACGAAGTGATTTGCTCAAAGCCACTTGACTAGTTAGTAACAAACTGAGGCTAGAATCCAGCCATCCTAACTTCCAGGCATTTATTCATACCACACCTTTCATTATTGCCCTTCACAAAAATCATATGGAAATCAGTTAAATGTAAGTGCTTGATATTTCATTTTTACTATAAATCAACATAGCAAACACTGATTTTAACATACATATGTACACTGTTTTACCTGGGTATCCATTTTGATCTATATCTGTGGCTCCTTTCAATGAGTACCCAAAGCTTGGTGGCATGGCCCGGGCAGCCCACTGTCCTTCTAGGATTTGAGATGGCACTGAATTTAAGCCCGTGGCTCTTCCATTGTAGATATAAACAATACCTCGTTTTTCTTCTCCCCCATAGGGGGCAGCAATTGCAACATCTGTGAATAAAAAGGGAACACTTTAGAAAGTCTGAGTATCTGTAGGAAAAAGACTTATGGATTCCCATAAATCACTCCAATAGATAAATTCAGCATTAAAGCTTGAGTGCAGTATTGTTTCTTCAAAGGCAATACTTCAGTACAAATTGAAACAAACCAGATCCCTTAGACATATCGTTGGATTCTAAGTACTAGAGATCAGAATGGCCCAGAAAAACGTTTCAGCAGGATATACTTATGGAAATGAGACAGTTCTGTGGCACAGAGGTATTTTCCAGCTCTTGTAATTTAAAGCATCATAATATTTACAATTAATGCCTGACTTTGGCTATCAGAAACTGTTATCTTTGAAAACAAGAAAAGCAACAAGAAATGAAGGTGGCACAAGAGGATTTCAAGTTAAAGACTGAACCTAAAACAAAACCCCACAGACAGGGATCCCCAGGAACCTGTCCTGGATATTAGTGTTTTCTCTTCCTCGAATTAATGTATATTTACTTCCCTCCATAGAATATTAAGTTCTTTGAAGGCGAGAATTGTTTCTATATCCTATGCATCTAACACAGTGCCTTGCATATAGAAAATATGTAATAAATACTTGTTAAATTGCACTGAATTGGACAGGTGAATATAGAACATATGACAGGTTTTGTGCATTACCCTGATCTTTCCAAGTTCAATTTCTGTACAAAATGAAGAAATAGGAATTTATATTGACTGCCTTCTGAAGCTTTCCTGGGATCACCATTATCCTTCTTAGCTTAGCTTAGAAAGTCTTTTACCTTGTGAATTGTTCCATAGATCTGTTAATGAACTTGAACTCCTGGGCACTCTGACCATGTAACTAATATTCAGGTAATTAATGGCATGTCTGTTTCTTAATTTCATTACAGACCAGATCAACTTTAAAACAATGTGGGAGGTTATGTTTCTTAAAGCAAACAGCATCCCTTAGATATATCTGCCTTATAAAAAGCATAGTCCAAATAACACTGAATATCCAAGTCAAAGGGAGTCACAGAGTTATGTTGAGATTAGTCATGTAATTAAAAACTAAATTAAAATACACACCTTAAGGCTTGCCCTCAAAACTGAGATGTATTTAGGATTTCATCAGATTTAATAGCATCTTCTTTCACATTTATAATAGCAATTCATGGTCAAGACCTCAGCTTATCGCTAAAATTTTATCAGTTATAGAAAAAAAACAAAGCAAGTCTGATTCCTGCAGGAGTCACAGAACAGTCAAGCAGATGAGAGGAGGAGGAGGAGGATTGCATTCCAGATAATTTCAAATAAAAAAAGAACTTAAATTTCCTTAAGATGTTGCCTGAATTTTGAGGGGATTTCTATCCATCTTATTATGAAAGATACTAGGAAGCTATTCCACTTGAAGCGATTTATACTATGAATTTAACATTAAGGAAGGCCAGAATGGGTCAGACCAGCTCATTCTGGTACTCTAGCTCTAACAGTGACATTAAGGGATATTCTGGGAGACCACGATTCTTCTGGATGTTAACCTCCAAAGGTTAGGACTATGCTTTATATTTACTATCTTCTTTCAATATTCAATTTTGGTGTTATCTATTATAAAATTTAAAACTTCACTCAATCTATTCAAGTTTCTAATAGTAATTTTATTAGTTATTAACCCAAACAAGTACTTACCTCATTTGTCCCATAAATGCCTCTTTGAAGCTTCAGTAATAACCATACCCTTAAAATTGTCACATATGCAGGAAGATGATAAAAATAACTGGATATCAAATTTAGATAGATTCTAGCATCTGCAGTTAGGTAAAGAAAAGTCCATATCCATTCTATCATGATTTCATACTTATTGATCATATCTTTCTTTTTCTCTAAACTTGAGTTTTATTGCTGCTGCTGCTACTGCTACTGTTATTATTAAGATTCTCCTCACAAAAGAAATTCATCTACCTCCTTTATCTCTTTCTCGAGAATTCTGACTACAGCTACACACCATATACTTAGATATTAACGCTATGCTTTCGTACAAAGGTAGGAGATTGACTTCTATTTTGTTTCTGGTGTCCTTCCGTAATATCCATACTCAGTATTTATGCCTTGTTTAGCAACAGCAGACTGGTCTGATGTCTGATTGTGATGTCTCCAAGTACCTGCATCTTGTCCTTGATACATATGAACATCTCATTGTCCAACATGTGATAAACTCAGTTTGAGTAATTTTCTCTAAAAGTGTTAGGAGCATATAATCCTTAAAGTCACTCTCCTCTGTTACAAGACTTTAAAATGCCAAATTTTCTTGGTAGTGATATCTTTGACAGTATGTTTTTAGGGAGCAAAATTTACATCTGAATAGTTTTGCCCAGTTACTAACTTATTAGGATGGTATTATATAATAAATATCAAACAAATGACTTTCCATCAAGTTATGACACAAGTGGAGAAGGGAAGGGGGGAAAAGATTCTCTTACTTCACCAAAAATGCTTGAACTATGGGGAGTGATTGTAGTGTTGACCTCTTCGGGTTTGAAAATGCAATAGTTTGTGGATTTTATTTTTCTGGACATCAATAGATCACAAGGAGGATCAGACAGATCAATTTGTCATTAGGTTGCTACACAAATATTTCACTGTTACTATTACTGCTAAGAAAAAAAGTCTACTCCTTCACCTTTACTCCCTTATGAACTGATAGAAAACCCTGAAGTACTTTCTAAAGTATTTTCACTCAGATATTTGGGATTTTTGCCTTATTTTGTTGGGATGTTATTTTTTTAAGTAACTGGTTTCTTACATATTGTTTCATCCTCGATGTATGGACAAAAATGCTATTAATATTTCCAACGCAATTCAATTCAGTATACATCTATAAAGTGCCTACTAGGTATAAAGAAATATGGTGGGTCCTTGGGATATACAAAATGAAACTCTTCCTGACCTCAAGGAGCTTACATTCCATGGAATGTATTCCAATACATCCAAGGTGAAACGCTGCTATTTACTTTTGTTCAGTCATTTCAGTTGTGTCAGACTCTTTGTGACCTGATTGGGAGTTTTCCTCATAAAGATACTGGAGTGATTTGCCACTTTCTTCTCCAGTGGATCTATTTTTTCAGGTCATCAGAGGTTAAGTGACTTGACCAGGGTCATACAAGGAAATGTCTGAGGCTGGATTTGAACTCAGGTCTTCCTAACTCCAGGCCCCATGCTCTATCTACTGAGCCAACAGCTGCCTCCAACTATTGATGCTTTCTGTGCATGGGGAAAATCAAAGAATTCTGCCACATATTTTTGCCAAAGAGAAGAATTAAGAGAGACATAAAATGTTTTTAAGTACTTGAAGAGCTGTTATGTGGAGAAGAAAGTACACTTGGTCTGTTTGTTCCAGAGAAGAGATTCAAGAACAATGAGTGGAAGTTACAGAGACAAATTTTTGCTTTATATCAGGGAAATGATCATAGGATCATATATTTAGAGCTGGAAGTGACTTTAGAGAAAATTCAGCCCAATTTTCTCATTTAAAGAGGAGGAAAATGAGGTGCAGAGATGTTGAGTGATTTGCTAGGGGTCATACAAATGGTGTCTAAGGCAGGATTTGAACTCTCCTCTTCTCTACTCTAAATCCAGTGCCTTTTACATTATGTCATCTATTTGCTTAAAATTAGAGCTATCCAAAAATGGAATGAACTCCCATAATAAGTGATGCATTTCCCATCTTCGGAGGTCTTCAACAGAGGCTAGATGACCATTTTTTGGACATGTAACATGAGGGATTCCCTGAGCCCAGGCAATTTTACATTTTCTGCTAACTCAGCACAAGAGGGCACTATAGCTTAGCAGAATATATATTCCACTCTTTTTACAGAGGACATTGATAATAGCAGCATTAAAACCAACCAGAAGTCTCACAAACTACAGTATAGAGTATATGTCTACAGGTAGCAACAATAACGATGTTATCAATGAATTAATCTGACAGTATATTCCTGAAAAAAATGACAATTCAGTAGAGACTGATGTTTTGGTTTTTTAAAGTGAATAACTTACAAGAAGAAAGTAGTGAGTTTTTGTCTAATATAATGTATTATTCATCGAAGCTGAACTCTCTTTGGAAAGAAAATTGTTGTCATCAACTATCATGTATAAGATCTCTATGACTTTTTGTTTAAGCATTGCAAGTCAACAGCCAACAGTTAATGAAATGCTGTCTTACCATTAAAGCCATCCTGGTCAAGATCTCCCAGAGGGGCAATAGCACTACCAAATCTGGCAAAGATCTCAAAGCCATTCAGCTTTATGATCTGAAAACCTCCTGAAGCTTGCTGCAGGCATATGGAGACCTGACCCACTTCTTGAAGTTTGCCATCAGACCCCCGATCCATGAAGAGAGGAGCTCCAATAAATACATCTGCATAACTGTAGAAAACAGTCTTTCAATATGTATATAAGTCTTGCATATATATATATATATATATATATATATATATATATATATATATATATATATATATATATATATATATGCTAGTCAATAACAAATTTTCTACTTGTCACTAACTTATCTGTCCTTTTTGCATCTCTCACAACTACACAGACACATTAAGTGATCTCTAGGGTGATCATTTCAGCTTCAGGTCTGCCTTTAAGTTTGTATAGCATCTGCAAACCATTTGTACAATGAGTTCATTTCTTGATACTAGAAACATTAACGAAAAGCAAAAGATCTGTCTCCAATTAGGATTACAAATTATGGGACCATATTAAACATTTTTAAAATGAAGTGTGTTTTACAGATTTGCATGAGAAAAGTGTATACAGAAACAGAAGAGGGTAAAAAAAAAATTACTCTAAACCAGTTTATTTAGATTTAATAAAGCTCTTCATAAACAATGAAAGAGTTCAGGGAAACATTTTTTTTAAAGAAAAACTTACTTATCCCCATTAATGTCAGTGGCAGCTACAGAAAATCCAAAATATGCAGCCATCTGGATAACAAGATGAAAATAATATGTTAAAATTCCATCTAACTGGTTTACAGATGCCATTTTTGTCTTTTATTTTTCAAACAGACAAAAAATATTTTCACATGTCTTCAAATTTTTGAAATATTTATGGTCTCCCTCCACTATTATCACCCTTTAAAAAGAAACAATAATTTGGTAATAAGGTACTTGTTTGTTTTCCTAAAGTCTGCAATAGTAAGAACAAGAGAATCCTAAATAAACTTCATTCAAATGACTCCAAGAATCTGCCATTTTCACAAAGGTCTTATCATCAAGAACTGCCATTTAACTACATCTGTGGTGGATTTCCTTCCTGTCCTGCATTCTTTCCCATTACTCAGACACTCACATACTCTTCCTTTTTAGTGGAATTCTGGAAGCTGATATTCCTCATGCTTAAAATAAACTCATATTAAAAAGTGCCAATTGCCACTTATTGGAAAATTGAAAAGTGAATAAAAAAGCTTTTTTTAAATTGCATTTTAAATAAATTGTCTTTTGAAGAGAGATGGAAATTTTGCTCCTCCTTATCAATCACTTTGCTAGTTTATTTTGTGGTTATATTCCACTAGATTCAATCTTTTATCCAGTGACACTCTCTCCCAAATCCACAGAGGGGGTTTATTAATTCCAAATTCCACTTAGATTGCTATAAAGCTAGTATCAACAGTATTTAGTATAATGGCATTCTCAGTGGCCAAGAATGTAGTTATCTAATCTAAAAATTATTATTGTTTTAATGATAATCAACAATTTAACAATAATTAATGAATTTTTCCTTTATGTTCTCTTTAGGATTTTGTGATACTACTCCATCTTAGTTTTCCTTCTCCTATCTGTCTCACTTCTCCTTCACAGTCTCCTTTGCTGGATCTTTATCAATGAATGTCATGCCTACTAACTGTAAGTATTATGCATGACTCTGTCCTGGGCCCTCTCCTTCTTTATCCATGTGTTACCTCTTTTGGTGAGTTCATCAGCTTATATGAATTCAATTATCATCTCTATGCAAATGATTCTTATATTTATATACAGCATTAGTTCCCTCCTAAATTCTGGTTCTAACTGGGTGGGGGGAAGCAAATTAGTAATTATTATTGTTATGACTATTGATCTTTATGGTAGCTTACACTGAAATAGTGCTTATTATAGCACTAGATAAGGTACTGTGCTAAGCACTTTACAAATATTATCTCATTCAATTCTTATAACAACCTTGGGAGGTAGGTGCTATTATTACCCTCATTCTACAGATGAGGAAACTGAGGCAAATAAAGGTTAAGGGGATACACAGTGTCTGAGATCAGATCAAGATTTCCTAATTCTAGTCCAGTACTTCATCCACTGTGCCACCTAGATGCCTACATATTGGACATTTCATGCTGGGTATTCCCTAGGCATCTCAAATTCAACCCAAACTCCCTCTCCTGAATTACTCTATTACTTTCAAGAGTACCACCATTCTACCAGTCACCCAAGCTCACAAACTTCAGTGCCATCCTTGACAACTCATTCTCATATGCCCAATGTATCCCAATATGCCAGCTTTTGCAATTTCTACCTTCACAATATCACGTATGCATATCCCCTTTTCTCTATTCACATAGCTACCCCTCTAGTTCAGACCTTTATCACCTCTTACCTAGAATACTACAATGACCTTTTAATTAGTCTCCCTGACTCAATTCTCTTTTCAAGCCAATTTATTCTCAAATAAGCTGCAAATGATTTTCATAAAGCTTAGCTCTTTCTACCCTACTCAAAAAAAATCCAGTGGCTCCTTACTTATTCCAAGATCAAATACAAAATCCTTTACGTATATTTATATCTTAGTGCCTTCCTACCTTTCCAATCTTCTTATACTTTACTCTCCTCCACATATTCTATACTACTCCACATAATCTATAATATTCTATAATATAATTATAATTCTATAATACATTGTGTACTGACACAATGGCTGTTCTCTGCTTATAATACTTGATTTTTCATCTCCAATCTCCTATATCTCTACTGGATGTTCCTTAGCGATGAAATTCTGTGCCTCTTCACCTCTATCTTTTAGAATGTGGGACTTCCTTCAAAATTCAGCTTATACACCTACCTTCCATAGGAGGTCCTATCTAAGGTCCCCTTCCATCTACTATGTATGTATCTTTTATTTACCTATTAAATTACATTTTCTCCCTCATTAGAATTTAAGCTCCTTGAGATGACAGAACATTTTTGCCCTTCTTGATCTTGTCAAAGTTTAAACAGTATTGGGCATATAGTAAGTATTTAATGCTTGCGATTCTTTGATAAATGTTAATGGATATTTTTAATTATTTGAAAAGGTATTGATTAAACTTTCTATTTTATTATTTTGCTATTCTTTTCTTTAAATATTATTTAATTTGCTGATTCTGTAATGTATACAATACAGACTGCTTCAAAATGTCTCATATAGAAAGAGGAAATTTGATACATTAAATTTCCTTTTGACTGAAGTAAAAAGTTTTGTTTTGAACAACAGACAAAGCAAAGTTTGTATGTATTACCCAATATGCAGATATGTACATACCAGGCCATTCTAGGTATTCTATCAAACTATATGTATTGATAATGCCTTTTTGCTTATTGTTAATATAATTTTGCTTCTTAATGGGAAGATCTTCCCCACCCATTAATGGGCCTCTCCATTAAGGGGAGTTTGATTAGGGAAGATTTGCAGGAAGACCCACACCTTTTGTTAATTTTCTAATGAGGAATTGGGTCATGAGAGGTCATGCCCTCTGGCTCTGAAAAGAGTATATATACTCTGAGGGGAGGTTGTGCTTTGGGACTTAGTTTTGGAAGAAGGTTGGTGTGCCAGATGAGACTCTGGGAAACTACGAAGCAGCCCCTCTGCTTTGCAAACCCAGATGTCGGTGCTTCCCTCTCTGGTAACTGTGTGTGTATGCAATGATCAGACAATTGGAAAGCTCTCTATTGGTCTTGTATTTTTCTCTAATGGTGAATGATATATATATGTTTGATTAAAGAAGATTGTTAATCCCTCAAAAGCTGCCTTTCCTTCTATGAATGCAAATCTAAGAACCTACAATAGCAGGCCCCCTGGGTATGTTGGGGTGCTTATTGTCACACTATACTAAAAGGTATCTATCAAGAGTCAAAAACTGCTACATAAATCAAGAGAAGAATGATATTTTCCTATCACAGTTACAAAAGGATCTTCTTAAACTAATTATTCTGATTTTAAAAATAAAAGTTCTTCACTACCAAATTCAGAATATTATGCACTCATTATAAAAATTGGAAACATACATTTTTAAGAACATACAACATGTTTTACATATGTCTGACTACTACTATATGTACATATATGCACATATATTTACAGTTTATTAATTTGCTATCTATTAAATATAAAGCAATTTTAAGAGGCTTACCTGTTCTCCAGTAAAATTATACAAAGAAGACATATTTTTTCCATCATAAATATAAACCTGTTTAAGATAAATGAAATTTTATGAAAATATGGTAAAATGTGAGATGCTCTAACTTCTACAAAGGACAGATTTTAATTTTCCTACCATTCCCAATGTCCTTGCAGCTCTGGGGACTCCAGAAACAAAGTCTGAAAAAACACAATGACTTTAATTATTGAGTAAAAATAAATTCATGATTAGCAGGAATCTGAAGACTAGGAAATATTTCATTTTATTGGGGTTTTTTAATAACAGAAACAAAAATATGTTATGTTGATTTCTTGCTGTGGTTAAGGACTCGTGTCCAAAGATATACCAGTTATTAGTAAAGCCCATGATCAAATCTTTCTAAAACTCTTGAAAATAAAAGAAAAAATAAAATAATAATAACACAAAGAATATGTACTTGGATATAAAATAATAAAGAGAAAATTGAGTAGAGAAATGCAGAGTAGAGAGTATTCCAAATTAGGTGGAATTAGCAATTCAAGGCATTGGAGAATAAGTGTGAAGAAAGACTGATGGGGACTAGAAAAAAATGGTATTACAAATGAGGGCAGTGATATATGTAAAGGTATGTGTGTGGGGGTATTAATAAATTATTCAATAATGTTAAGAAAGTTAGCCTAAAAGAGAGGAATGTATAGAGAAAGTCAGTACAATGGCTAACATCATGGAAAGGTCCAATATAGCCAGCTAATTCAGCTTTAAGGCTGCAGACAGCAGTGAAGCCTTGACAGATGAGAGCAGTAGCTGCCATGCGGGAAAATGTTATCAGTTGTATTTAAGAAGGAGGAAGCTAGAAACTTTCATTAGGTCAGCAAACCTTTCATATTATAGACAGTTTATATAGTTTGAAAAGTATGACCCATTTAAATTGCAGGGGCTCATTGTTTGGGTTTTCTAAGAGAAAAAAAACCTCTCTGAACTAGATGTATGTGCATAGTGGTTCCTGAATTCTATAACCTGAAAGAAAACTAGTCAGGAGAACATGTCTACCTGTGTCTTCCCCAACTGTTTGATATCATGTAGCAGCATAGTGTTATTCCTGTATGGCAAAGGATGTCTGTTCTAGTCAGGACTTAGCCTATAAGAAGACATTTCAGAATCCGTTTTGGTGTATTTCTGATACAGTACTCATTTGGAAATCGTACCCACCATTCAAGGAGCATGTTTTAAGAGTCTAAACATAACAATAAGTTTTATGAGTGTAGATCTGTGTGTGTGTGTGCGTGTGTGTGTATTTGTTGAAGATATAAGACTGTTAATAGAGCTTGAAATGTTAAGCAGGGTAGTTCATATTTAAGGTGCTGAACAATGAATGCCACTATAAATTCCTAAGAAAAGCAACAGAGTAAGTGGTGGCATAAATCCTGTATTACGTGAGCCTATAGAGGGATGAGAATTATGATCTGAGGAAGGAGTAGAGAAAAATAAATCTAGACTACATTTTTAAAAGTCCAGAACATGCCTATATAACCTGTGGCCCACCAGAGGGTTTCTTCTACATACAAAGGATGTTTTCCTCTACATTTTCTTGGGACATCCCAGACTCTTTGGCATGGGTCGTAAGTAGCCTGTGGGCTGCAGGTTGTGCAGGCCTGGTCTAGAATTATCCTCAATATACTAAAATGTACATTCTTGCATCGTTTTATTCCATAATCATATTTCTAAACCTATTTTCACCAATACAATCTTTAGCCATCACATGCTCTGAATGCTTAAAGACTTTAACCATGTTTATTTTTTAGAGATAAAACATACCTTCTATGCCATCATCATTGAAGTCCCCAACAGCCACGGAGTAGCCTAAACAGAAAACCAAAAGTAACAAACTGTAAGATTTTCTGGGACGTTGATACAACTTTTAAAAATTCAGTAATTCCACTAATAATTTAAATTATTATTATGAGCAGAATAGCAAAATGTACATATCTGGCATATATGTATAAGAAATGTGTGTATGTGTGTGCGTGTGTGTGCGTGTGTGTGTGTGTGTGCAAGACAACTGTACTAAATACTTTGATAGGGTATTGATGGGCTACCTTAACTTTATTTATAGAGCTTAAACTGCAAGCAAAACCAAGTTTGTAGTTACTGATCCTGATAGAGGAAAGGGAGTCATTGAGCCAATAAGTCGGATTTTCTCTGCCCAGTAAATTATTGGTTTTATCTTTTCAGGTTCATAGATAGTTTTTTAAGGAATATAAGTTATGAGAGATAATCTGATTCTGTGTGTATGCTCTACCTCAAAATAAAAATTCTCTAATTTTAAAAGGGGGAAATATCTTAATCAGAGGAAAGAAGAGACAATCACTAACTTTGTATGGAATGAAGACAATTTATTTCATTATTGGCATAAAGATGCAATTTGCTGAAATTGACCAGGGACCACAAAAGCCATGAAGTATAATGTATTTCACTCAGTGGTTTGTTTTTCTTTTTTAATTCAAACTAGATATCATTTCTAAACATTCCAAGATTTCATACAGCAAAACAAAGCAGAATTCAGTCCTCTTCATATTACATAGTGCCTGGCACATAGTAGGCACTCAATAAATATCTAATGTTATTGACTACTTAGATAATATTTTAAATAATAATTACAAAGTGTTATAAGATTTTCAAAGTACTTTACAAATATTATGTGTTTTGATCCTCACAATAACCCTGAAAAGTAGTTGCTTCACAGAAGAAATGAGGCAGAAAAAGGTTGAATGCCTTAAGTAAGGGTCACTTGGACACTAAGTGTCTGAGCGAAATTTGAACTCATGTCTTCCTGATAGCAGATCCAATGCTCTATACACTGTGCCACTTAGCAGCCTCTGTTACAAGGTTTATCTCTACGAAACGGCATTAGAGCTAGTTAAATAGGATAAATCTCCACCAGCTCATCGGAATCATAACAAATACACACACATACACCAGAAAAAATACAGGTCTCTTTAAGCCAGTGATAAATTATCATTTTTATTTCACTTCACAAATATTATGAGTATTTTATTTCATGATTATTACTATTACTTGTATTACTTATTTCATAAGTATCACTTATATTTCACATTTTTGTGATATAGTTTCTGCACTGTTATTAAACCAAAATTAATAGTCAATGGAATAAAAAAAAGTTTTAAACCAATATCATCTGAAAACCTAAGATGATAATCTCTACAATATCAATATACTGACAAAAAGAATTTGATGGAAAAGTAGCAGCTCATATTTATGTTGTACTTTTCAGAATATTTTCTAATAATTCTGTAAGGTAGACAGCAAAAATATTATTGATTCTTTTTATAAGGATGGAGCAGCTGAGTCTTAGAGAGATTAAATAACTAGTCCAAGGTCACACAGTGCAGATTCAAACCCAGGACATCCAGCTCAACACTGAATGTTCTTTGAAGCACACTATGTTATTCAGTGCTCAAAAAACAAACTTTTACAAATATGTTTATGGTAATTATATGTCATATTTATGTTGTACCTAAAGTCATAAAGTAATTATATGTAGAACTAGTAATGCCATCACCCCAGCTCTGATACCACCCACTGTCTACATTATCTTACTTAAATCACTTGAGCCTTCGTGAGCCTCAGTTTCCTTAACCATAGAATGACAGGAGTTAATTAGATGATCATTAAGGTTCATTCAAGATCTAGATTCTATGATTTCTATTTTATAAAATGAGAAAAATGGAATTCAGATAACTTAAATGGCTTAAAGGAGGGGGCAGCATCTTATCGTATGGAGGGAACTGGATTAGAAGTCAGATAAGATGCCAGTTAAAATCCCAACTCAAACACTAACTATTTGAACCTGGTTGCAACTTAATCTTTCTGTGTCTCAGGTTCTTCATCTGTAAAGCAGAAGAGGTTTGACTCAGTGGCATATAAAGTCCCTTCTGAGTCTAAATCTATAATCTTATGACTTGCTTATGGCCAAACAGCTACTGTCACTGTTAGAATTTAAACTCACTTATCTCCTAACTCCAAGTCCAAAGTTCTTTACATTTTGCCCTGCTAACTCTTAGTTCAATAGCAAAAAAGAACACTGAATATGTTATACAGCATTAGAAAAGAATGAGGTGGGTTTTTTCCTTCAAACAGGATTTTATTTGGTAGGTGAACAATTTATGAATAAACAAGAGACAGAGAGTAAAGTTAGGTGTAAAACAGGTAATTTCAATTACATTAAATTAAAAAGTGTTTGTACAAATAAAACAAATATAGCCAAGATCAGAAGGAAAGCAGAAAACTGAGAAAAAATGTATAGATAGTTTCTCACTTAAAGGGTTTTTATCAAAAATATAAAAAGAGCTTTGTCAAGTCTATAAGAATATGAGTCATTCCCCAATTGATAAATGGTCAAAAGATATGAACAGGCAGTTTTCCAATGAAGAATCACAACAATTTATAGTCACATGAAAAAAGTGCTCCAAATCATTATTAATTAGAGAAGTACAGATTAAAATAACCTTGAAATATCATTTTACACCTACCAGATTGGCTAAAATGATCAAAGAAGGAAGAGATAATACTGGAGGGGATGTGGAAAAATTGGGACACTAATTCACTTTTGCTGGAATTGTGAACTGATCCAACCATTTTGGAGCAATCTGTAATTATGCTTAAAAAGTTATTAAATTACCTATACCTTTTGACCCAGCCATACCACTACTAGGTCTTTTTCCAAAGATGATTAGGGAAAAAGAAAAAGAACCTATACATTCCAAAATGTTCATAGCAGCTCTTTTTGTAGTGATGAAGAACTGGAAATTGAGGGGATGCCCATCAACTGGGGAATGGCCAAACAAATTGCAGCATATAACTGTGATGGTATACAACTCTACTATAAGAAATGAAGAGCCTGATAATCTTATAAAAACATGGAAAGACTTGCACGAAATAATGAAGAGTGAAATGAGCAGAACTAAGTATACAGGATACTGTATACAGTAGCAGCAATATTGTATTAAAAATGACTTTGAGCAAATAAGTTATTCTATTATAAATACTTCAAATGAACTATAAAGGACACAGGAAAAAGGATGCTATTTGTATGCAGAGAAAGAACTGATGAAAAGAAGTACATACAGAATAATTTTACATATATATGTGTGTGTTTACACACACACACCCACACACACACCTATTTATGTGTAATGGCTATCTCTAGGGTGGAGAGGATGCAAGAAAAAAGAAAAAAAAAAGAAAAAAGAAATTTATATGATACTTTGTTGTATATTTTTTACAAATAGCAATTTGTACATAGTAGATTTGCAGTTTATTGTGTAATCCTCTTTTTTACTATGCTATGTTATCAAAATGCTTGTTTTATTCCACAAATGAAAAAATAAAATAAATTTTTAAAAATAGAATTATTTATTTAGAATATTTACCTAAGTAGCTGTCATCAAAAACAGCCTGAGCCGTCCGAGTTGCTAACTGGTTATTATATTTGATGCTGTATACACGGGGGTCATATTTAGAAACAATTTCTGCCACTTGATCAGAAATGAGCTGACCTGAAAAAAAAAAAAAGAACATTGTGACTTTCTAATAGAGTTTCACTTATGAACCTTAAAAAAAAAAAAAAAGACAGAGGAGGGTTACTTGTTCGGAATTTTTTCCTAATGTCATTATTGGATATTAGTTTGTAGTACTACTTAGAATGCCTAAGCAAGAATCCAACTGTTCAATTCCTCAATTACACACATGAAAAACAAGCTAGAAGAAGTCTGAAGACAGGTTTAATGAGATCTCTTCACTATTCAAAATTATTTCTTATTCTATCTACCAATTCCTAAACATCTCCATGAAGATAAATTAGGCATTTAAGGAAGTGCATGGACTTGTTCAGCTTCAGAATAACATTGGCATTTAAGGAAAGGGACCTAGGATTCTTCAGGCTATTCCTCTATCACTTCAATCAAGACCTTAAAAAAAAAAAAAAACCCTAGGATTTTTTCTCTTGTTGTTGCGTGGCAGGGAAATTTCTATAATGCCATTCAATTCAAATAAGTTCTTTCACTAACTGATTTCATTTTGTGTAGTGTGTTTACATGTATAGCCACAAAATGCTGTGGAAAACATTAATTTTCTTGTCTGTACAGTTTGGGTATTCATGGAATACCCAAGTCAAGTACATATGACTACAGATAAATGAGACCAGACCAAAAAAATCTGGCACTTAATTCACCATAGTCAGAACCTAGAAATATCAGTAGTTGCTCCATTTGTTCAATGCTAAAGGCAGAGTTCTACAGTTCAGAAAGATTAAAATTTTGTGTTTGTCTAACGTGCTCAAGATAAAACAATGAGGCTAAAGGCAGTAAACATTATCTTTATTATCATTTTCATTTATCACCATTTTATTATCCAATCTCCTATAGGAAGACTTTCCTAAACTCTCTTAATTCTAGTGACTTGGTCCATCTGTTAGCGATTTCCTTTTTATCCTGTATATTCTATTTGTTTGCTTGTTGTCTCCTCCATAAGAATGTGAGCCCCTTGAGGACAGGGGCTGTCTTGTTTTTTTGTTGTTGTTGTTTTTAATCTATATCATTTAGCACAGAGTCTAGCACATGGTAGGCACTTAAATGTTTACTGATGATTTTCATAGCAGAACTTAAACCTTAATAGTCATATATTTTACTACCATGTCTAAAATTAATTCTGTTTATTTTTCTGAAGCACCAGGGACTTTCATTTTACTAAAGTATTCTCTCATTCAGAGAGTGAGTCATTGCAATCATTATTAAATCCTAACCTCCATGTTATTTACACTGCTGTTGCTAACAATAAAAACTTCATTGAACATTACATCAACAGTTGAGAAATCTTTTTAGAGACCTCAGCATAGTTCAGATTTATAATGGGCAGAAATGCATCTACAGACATCACTCAAATACTTCCATTTTATTTTTAAAAATTCAAACAGAATAACTCATCTAAGTCAATTTTTTAAACATCACCAGTCATGTCACACACACACACACACACACACAAAAAGGAGGGTTAATACACAACTCTGATAGGTAAGCTCAAAATCTATCTTCCTGACAGTGTTTTGGCTCGCAGACATACCCATGTGATGTTTCCTCCTCTCCCACAGCATGCCAGTCTGTTCATGTAGGCAGGCAGTGAGTGGGGGTGAGGAAGAAGGAGAGAAAGGGAATGAATTTTTTAAAATCCCATTTGGAAAGCTCAGAGATTTAGCAGACTCCATTATTTGGTTTTTAAAATTGTCAAAGTTTTAGTTCTGTATTTGCGTTAATTGCTTCATTTTCCCTTCAGGTGAAATATAAAAATTAATCTATAAAAATTCAAATGAAAATACGCTAGTGTAGTTGATGTTCTCTACTATCATCCTCCTATTCCCTGACTTACATTTTTTTTAGACTCTCTATTCACCATCCATCTTCCTCATCCTTTTTTCCTTAATTATTCCATGTTTTGCTCTTCTACAGTTAATCTATTCTTTATTCCCCTTTACCTATAACAAGTTGTCACTGGGACAAATCTACTAAAGCTAGCAAAAAAGGGATTTAGGGGTGAGGTGTGGTACAGAGTATTATTTATGGATTAAACAAATAAAAATTGCAGTCTGGGGATCCTTCCAGAATTATAAGCAGCTTCTACTTGTAACTCACTTCTCAACACAAATGTGAAGATACTATTTGGAAATCTCAAAGCTATTTTCATGGAAAAACTCAATTCCACTGAAGTTGAAAAACAGTCATTGGTTCTAAATACAGAAAGAACAACTTCTTTGGTCCTCCAGTGATCAAGAGAAGAAAGCAAGGAAAAGAGCACAGAACACACCCTGTGTGTATGTATGTATGCATTGGATGGATGCATGCATGCATACGTATATATGTATATTCCTTTCTAATAAATTTGTTATCTTAAATTCATATTATTGATCTGTTTATAGCAGGGTGTACTGAAGTCAGTCGTAATATTGTTAGTGTGAGCATTTATACTCCCTAAAATCAACAAATGCTACAAATCAGGACTTGATTTGCTGTTTTGTTGACTGTCTAGATTTAAGAAAGTCATGGAGAAAATGCTAAAAATGGAGATTAAATTTAAAAGCCTGCCTTGCATTTTCTGGAGAGCTTGTTGGTAAACATTTACCTGCATACCCTGGGCTAAATTCCACCCACAAACGAATACCTCCAGGGTAATGATCTGAGAATCTGTTCCAGATACCTTGAATGTAAATTTCGTAGACTTGCAATCTAACAACATATGCTTTTTATCTAAAGGTCATCTTTAGCTTGAGTAGTCCAATCCAAAACTTTCTCAACAAGTTCAATCTATGTCTTTCTTAACAAATGCAAGTTATATAAAGAAAAAGGATCTACTACTTCATAGCCACATGAAGGCACTAAGAATTTTACAAAACCAAAATGCTGCCAACAACCCCTAGTTTCTTTAAAAGAAATGTTTGTTCATTGTCTAGTGTATAATTTATCTCTATAATTCATTCTTTCCCAAAGTCTCATGTAGAGGAAGACACTGATAACTAAAAAAAAAAAAAAAAGTCTCATCTTAGTATGATCAAAATCCAGAATCTGTATAATTTTCTGTATGGCAGTTTCCAACTCTACCAAATACTGACAAAATCAGGATATTAACGTACCCATGAATCATACAGAATCCTGATGTTTTATAAGCAGACAACAAAGCAGGCAAAAAAAAGTTAAATATTAAGCACTAGTTGGAAAATAAGCTATTTGTTTTATTTTTTTAAACATCCATTTATAAGAATTCTATTTCCATTTTGTTCCACAGCCAATGATAAAAAAATTATGAATTGTCTAAATAGTATCTTTTAAAAAATCACACAGATCCATTTGATTATGGAATGGCTAAAAAAATCTGTGGTAATTAATATATAATGGAATAGGGCAGCTCTGTAAAAAACAATGAATAGAAAGAATGCAAAGAAGTGTGGTAAAATATGTGAACTGATACAAAGTAAAATAAACAGTAGCAGGAAAATAATGTCTGTAACATTTTAATGTAATGAAAAGAACAACAGAAGAAAAGGAAATAACACTGGGTACTTAAAGTGACCTATCTTGGCCCAAAAGAAGAGACTTTAAAAAGGCTCCTCTCTCCCTTCTTTGAAAAGTCAGTGGATTATGGATATTTAAAATTGTATATATGCTAGGCTAGACTGAGCTGATGTATTGGTTAGTTTTGCTAAACCTTCGTTTCCCCTCCTCACTCCTTTTTTTTATTCTTCCTTTTCTCTGTTACAGGAAATGGCTTACTGGTTAGGGGAGGAGGAGGAGAGTTAATATTCATATATAAAGGTGATAAAAAATAAAAGATATCAATAATAATTTTAAGAGACCATCCAGGGGTAGTTCAAGAAAGCAGATACCTCTCATGTATGTTTTCTTTTCTCCAGTGAACATCAAATTTTATTTTAGTGATTAGCAATAAAATTTTCATTTAAAAGAACTATGACTTCATTTAAAATATTTTAAACTCAATATTCAAAATCGCAAATTGAATATGCATTTAAGCACATAGCAACATATTATACTTCACCAAAAGATAGAAGTTATTTAACTTAAATGGATTTTAAGAAGCTAAATTTTAATCTTGAGCAACCCCACAGCAGTATATTTAATCACTTAGTTGTAACACATGCAGCAGCTATACAAACAACACATATCATAAATTCTCAAATTACATGTGCCCCTTTTTTCATCTTTCAAAAATCAGGAAAGAAATAGTGTTGAGTCACAAAAACAGTATTTCTCAATTCTTCTCAAAGTTAATCTGGAAACATATTGCTGAGACAAAATAAGTTAGCAAGAGTCTTTATCAGATATTGATAATTTAATTAACCTACCTTGCCAATAAAAACTGCCAGGACCTCCCAGAAGTACTCTGTCTGCCTGAGGGAAATGATGCAGAAAAAATATTCTTTTAAAGAGATATGTTTTAAATTAAAATAATAAATATTGGGAAAATTAAAATAACTTTAAAATTAAAATACATTATACTCTCAGGTTCGGTAACTATCATTGTTAGTAAAAATATATTTTAAAAACAAAAAAGAAAAATATATTCTCTTAACATTTTCTACCTATTATTTTTCCCACTACATCAAGGATAGCATACCAGTGTATATATATATTTCAATATAAAAATGGATTCTGTTACCTTGACTGTATCTATTAATCCAACATGGGGTTTTCCTATTATTATACTCTGATTATCAAACTTTGTGACTACATCAGCAAATTTCTCATCCTGATAACTCTCAAAGAAACTTTATGCTACATTGGAGGGAAATTTTTTGGTGTCTATGGCAACCATCTGATAGAATTAGAGGAGAAGCTAAAGGTCAAATTTTTCAGAACTTACTGTAGATAATTTACCGCTAACTTGTCTTTTCCTACTCTGTGACCATTACTAATTGCAGAAAATTAATTGAGGGTATTAAACACAAAGTATTTACTATTTCAGCCGAAAAAATAAATCTTAATGGCTTACTGGGGACAAATCAACCCCCAAAGTCCAAGTGCCTCTCCTTCCAATTGAACACCACTGTTAGAGCAGTATGAGTAGATGAAACTGGCAATATTAGTAAAGTGGACTCCAATTTAAAATTTGTGATACTTGGCTTTAGAAACTATTTTAAAATAATAAATTGAGCATCAGAGTTACTGTATTATGGAATAAGAACATTTCTAGTTGTACTATAAACATAAAGAAAAATGAGCTAATTTCTTAAAAGTTAATTATTTTACTAATGTAAAGTTATTCATTTTGTGTGGACACAAACTTTTGAACATGAATATTGCATTGGTATATCAAGTGAATAGGGAATGGATTATTTAACTAATTTAGGCAACAGTATAAACATTTCCCTTTCTAAATGAAATGTAAGTAAAGGGATAAGATACTAATACTTTATTACATTTTTAAAAAATGATCATAAGACTCTGGTGTCTGTGGTTTTCATTAATTTGGCTTGTCATAGATCCTCTTTTCTCGCAATCTAAAAAAAATTCATATCCTGCTTGTCCTGTTTTTAATCAATATGTTCCTATCAGGGAAGGAATTACTGCACTGAAATTTATTTAAAAAAAAAAAAAAAAACACTTGAAAATCTGATAGAAAGAAGAGGCAATATATAAATTAAAAAAAAATTAAGAAAAGTCTCTCCTTTCCTTGTTTTTTGTCTGGTTCTATAGAGATGTCTTGGTGAAGAATTCCTTTACCAATGTAATTTATAGTCTTAGAAAATTGCCTCAGACTGTAAAATTACATGGTTTGCACAAAATTATACATACAGTATGTATATATATATATATATATACACACACATACATACACACATATTTATACATACATACACATATATACTCATATATGTGTGTAAATGTTGGTTACCCTCAACCTGGTTTAGGATGACTGTTGACACCAGGGTGTGATTGTTGCACAAGCTACAGCTTCTTGGAGCCCCAAGTAAGAATTGGGTAAATCAGGTGAACATCAAAGATGAACGAGCAGCCCTGAAAAGGACTTGACAAGCCCTCACATTAGAGGTGCTAGTCCTTCCTGAGCATTCTATATGCCCCAAGGAAAGTAGCAAGGGCATAAATGACAGTTTGGCAAGTGACTGAATATATACGGTAGGGGGAAGGAGTTATGGATACTTCTGAGGTTTATGAACATGGGTCATTGAAAGAATGGTAGTGACCTCAACAGAAATAAGTAAATTAGAAAAAAAAAAAGGTCTATGTGTAATGGGCAAAATTCTGTTTTAGATATGTTGAATCTGACATGTCTCTTAGATATCCCAACCTGAAATGTCCAATAGGCAATTGGTGATATGTGACTTGAGCCCCAATGAGAGATCTCAGTAAGATATAAACTGATAAGGTTATTGAGGGAGTGTAAAGGTAGAAAAATAGGACCTAGGGCACAGTTTTGGGGTATACACACAGTTAGAGAGCATCATGGATAATGAAACAGCAAAGGAGTAAATGTTGGAGAAGATGTGGGAGAGTTGGAACACTAATTCATTGTTGGTGGAGCTGTGAGCTGATCCAGCCATTGTGGAGAGCAATTTGGAACTATGCCCAAAGCTACAAAAATGTGCATGCCCTTTGACCCAGCAATAGTGCTTCTAGGACTGTATCCCCAAGAGATCATAAAAATGGGAAAGAGTCCCACATGTACAAAAATATTTATAGCAGCACTCTTTGTGGTGGCCAAAAACTGGAAATCAAGGGGATGCCCATCAATTGGAGAATGACTGAATAAATTGTGGTATATGATTGTAATGGAATACTATTGTGCTATAAGAAATGATGAACAGGAAGACTTCAGAGAGGCCTGGAAAGACTTATATGAACTGATGCTGTGAAAGCAGCAGAAACAGGAGAACTTTAAACACAGCAACAACCACAATGTATGAGGATTTTTTCTGGTAAACTTAAAACTTCATTGCAATGCAAGGACTTAAAATATTCCCAATGGTCTTTTAAGGCAAAGTGCCTTCCACATCCAGAGAAAGAACTATGGAATTTGATTGCAGAATGTAGCAGACCATTTTCTTTTGTATTACGTTTTGGTTTGTTTTATGATTTCTCCCATTCATTTTAATTCTTCTTGACTAATGGTGATAGCAATAGCAACATGACTAAGGTGAAAATGTATTTAATAGGAATGTATGTGTAGAACCTATATAAAATTGTATGCTAAGTCAGGGAGGGAGGAGGAAGGGGAGGGAGGGAAGAAAAAATCTAAGTTATATGGAAGTGATTGTAGAACACTGAAAACAAAATAATAAACAAATTAAAAAAGAGAAAAAAATAATTAAAAAAATGAAACAGCAAAGGAGACTGAGGAATCATTACATAATTTCTACAGGTCCCTTCAAGCTCTACATCTATGATCCCATGATTTAGCAACTAAAAGATGATTTGGTAAATTTAAAGAGAGCAGTTTCAATTGAGTAAAGAGATCAGAGGTCAGACCGAAAAGGGTTTTGAAGAATGAGACAAGAGCAAACAAATAATTAGTATAAGCCAGCTTTTTTCAAGAATTTGGACAAAAGAATTTTAGCTTTGTGGATAGCAGAGTATGAAGGTTTTTAGGGGGTTTCTTGAGGGGGGGGGTTAAGACACATGTTAGAAGGCAGGAGAGAAGGAACAGGAGATAAAAAGAGTTTAAAATTAGCAAGAGATGGGGCATGATTAAAGAGGCAATCTCCTACAAAAAATGGGAGGGGATGGGATTAAGAACTCATTGGTTGGCACTGGTGAGAAGGGTCACTTCAGTAACAGACTAGAGGAAAAGAGGAGATATGTTTGGGGGGATGAAATTAACAGAAGAGGCAGGTCACACTGAATGGCCTCAATTTTCTCAGCAAAGGTAAGAGGAGTTCCTCAGTTAAGATAGTGAAGGGAAGGTAGGAAATTTGAGGATAGAAGAGAAGGTTTGGAACATCTTCTAGGGAGGAGTAACAATTAGGGAGGAGTAAAAGCAACGGCAGCCTGGTTAAGATTAGGTAACATAAATAAGATTAGATAACTAATTGGTTTTGTTCCAATTTGCATGCAAAGAGAAAATGAATGGCAGGAGCAATTGAAAGTTGGAGTTTGGAATCCTTTCTAATTAATGCTGATAAAACTTGGGTGCAAAAACAAACCAGGGGTGGGGCCGTCCCTTCCAGAGCCATCTTGTTCACCCTTCCCTGCACCGGACTCAGTTTACCTGATGTCCATCAGTGTGGCGTCCCAGATGGTGTGGCAGTCAGCGCCCGTTACAACTCCCCCTTTTTGTTTTAGACCTGATGACCTTCATGGGTTTGCACATCTCTCAGCTTGAATTGATTTTCAGTAAGCATCTTCATTGTCATTTTTGCATGATGAACAAATTGTATAATGATACTGAATTTAATTGGGAAGAAATAAGAGCTCAGTTGCACGGTTTAACACTCACCAATGTTTCAAGTGAAATGAAACTGTTGGAAAAATTGGCATTGGATATACATACTCAAGAGACAAAAAAGTTAATACCTGAAAATTTTGTTTCAGACATGATGCAACTTTTTGGTCATTCCACCTCATTGTTTAATTGGCTAGGTCCATTGTTGTCAGGAGGTATTGTTATCCTGATTGTTATATGTCTTATACCAGCATGTCTAAAATATGCCCTATGAACTGTAAAAGATACAATGAGAATGCTTACTAAAAATCAGTTCAAGCTGAGAGATGTACAAACCCATGAAGGTCATCAGGTCTAAAACAAAAAGGGGGAGTTGTAAGGGGCGCTGACCGCCACACCATCTGGGATGCCACACTGATGGACATCAGGTAAACTGAGTCCGGTGCAGGGAAGGGTGAACAAGATGGCGCTGGAAGGGACGGCCCCACCCCTGGTTTGTTTTTGTCACTATAGTTCCAGCTTGTGTTCATTACTATAGCTTCGGGTTTGTTTGTGTGTGTGTTACCATGGTTCACTGGGCTAGCTGGCAGAGACTATATAATCAGAGTGCTTGCTTGAATAAATCGGAGTTGCTTCATGACCTGCTCTCCCGCCTCATTCTTTTACTCGCGAGCTCCACAGGAGGACGAGCAGCCTGCTGGTCAGGCATAAGACTTGTTCCTCTCGGTAAGCTATGCTGTCACCATAGCACTAATTAATTCTTCTAATCATGATTCAATAATACATTAACAATGTTACCAAGAAAGCCTCCCACCAGAACAAAATCTGACTTAAATTTTAAAAAATAACTTCCAATTTTCTAATTTGAAATTTGACTACTAATGTTGACCAACTGTCTTTTGGACATATCAAACTAATATCTCCTAGGTATCTCAAACTCAACATGTTCAAAGCAAAATGTATCGACTTTCTTCATACTGTAAAGAACACCACCATTCTCCTGGTCAACCAAGGCTCACTTGACAGTATCATCCTCAGTTTTTATCATTTCTAATAACATATCCCATCTGCTCCCCTCACACAGTCACTACCCTGGTACAGACACTCTTCTGCTCATTCTTGGACTACTGCTATGAAATTCTGATTGTCCTCACTGCTTCAAGTCTCTCTCCATTGCAATCCATCCTCCATTCAGGTGCCAAAGTGATTTACCTTAAGCGCAGGTCTGATCATGGCATCCACCTACTCCACAAATTCCATATGAATCACTGTTGGTCATGAGGACTAATGGAAAATTATGTCAAAATTTGACTGTTCAGAGAAGTTCATCAGTATTGTATGTCAATTTCATGATGGCATGTTTGCCCAGGTTCTGGATAGTGGACAATGCTCTCATGCCTTTCTAGTCACCAGTGGAGTGAAACAGGACTGTGCTTGCTCCCATGCTTTTTAGCATGATGTTTTCAGCTATGCTGTCAACTGCTTTCAATGAGGATGAAGCCAACGGCATCAAGGTCAACTACCATACTGATGGTATTTGAAATTTGAAAAGGCTAAAAGCCAAGACCAAAGTGGAGCAAGTGTTAGTACATGATTTTCTGTTTGCAGATGATTGTGCACTCAATGCAGCCTCTGAAGCTGAGATGCAAAGCATGGATCAATTCTCTGCTGCCTGCACTAATTTTGGCCTAATAATTAAGACCAAGAAAACACAGGTGCTCCATCAGCCACCACCACACCATCCATACGTGGAACCATCAGTTACAACAAATGGAGAAGTTTTGAATGCTGTAGATAAGTTCACTTACCTTGGTAGTGTACTTTCCAGGGATGTACACATTTGACAATGAGGTTGATGCATGCGTTGCCAAAGCTAGCTCATATTAGACTGACTACCAAACTGAAGGTGTACAGAGCCATTGTGCTGATCTCATTGTATGCCTGTGAAACATGGACAGTCTACCAGTCCCATGCCAGGAAACTGAATTGCTTTGATATGAACTGTCTTAAGAAGATTCTGAGGATCACTTGGGAGGATAAGGTACCAGACACTGAAATACTTGCTCAAGCTGAACTTCCAAGTATTCAAACTATGTTCCAGAAAGTGCAACTCCAATGGGCTGGTCATGTTGTTTGAGTACAAAATGTACTCTTGCCAAAAAGCCTATTTTATGGAGAACTCACATGGGGCAGCCAATCACATGGTGGTCAGAAGAAGCAATACAAGAACACTCAAGAACTTTAGACTGAATTGTGCAACATGGGAGACACTGGTACAGGACTGCTCAGCATGGTGTGCCCACATCAGAAAGGGTGCTGTGCTGTATGAGCAAAGCAGAATTGAGACAGCACAAAGTAAACATAGGATGTGCAAATTTGGAATATCGACCTGAAATATTCACATGAACTATCAGTGCCCAACCTGTGGTAGAGTATCCAAGCTCATGTTGGTCTGATCAGCCACAGTCAGACACACTGAAATTTCATTTTATCATGGTGATGTTATTTTGGTCCTCTTCGAGAACGAAGGACAACAATCAACGAACAAAATTCCAAGTGGTTCCATTTTCCATCCAAGATCAAATATAAAATCTTCTATTTGTCATTTAAAATCCTTCAAAATCTGGCCCATTCCTACTTTTCTAGTCTGCTTACCCTTTAATCTCCTGCGATCCAGCTACATTGGTCTACTTCTCCATCTCCCAACTTTGTGCCTTTTCAATGACTGTCCCTGATGCCTGGCCTGCTCTTTCTCTCAACTTTACTTGGCCTTCCTTCCAGGTCCTGACCAAACCCAGTCTCTTCAAGAGTTCTTTGTTCTTTCCTCTTCCTCCATAAAACTAACACTACTAGTTTCTTCCCTTAGAAATTTCCTTCCATGTACACTGATATATTTTATGTATACATAACTATGGGAGTTCCTTGAGGAACAGTAATGTGCTTTTGCTTTTCTTTACATCACCAGAGCTTTAGCGGGTGCCTGGCACATAGAAAGTGCTTGATAAATATTTGTCTGACTGACTGACAGTACTGAAATTTAGAGATTGTAATGAGTATAAAGAATAGGTTTAAGAAAGGTGAGGTATAGGGAAAGACAGAGTAACAGAATTTTAGGGTCAGATAGAAGAATATCAGAGTTTTTAATCAAGGAATTAAAACACTTCTGGGTAAGGCTGAAATACAGGGTGTGGCTCAGCTGAGCTGGAGAAGAGGAATAGTTTATGGGATTTGAGGAGATTGAGAAAGTAGGAAATTAGAGCATTTGAGGGCATTTGATTCATCAACATGAATCCTGAAGTTTCCTAGTAAAATGGCAGAAGTTGGGAAGGAGAGGAAGACTGTGAGCCAAGTTTTAAACTCCTTGACGTAGGAGGAAGAATGACCTTGGAATTGATAAACAATAGCCACTGTGACTTGTATGGGTGAAAATGATTACTAACAGTGATGCTTAAAGGAGAAGAGGTTGCTAAGTGATGGCAACAAATGGAGAATCTCAAAAGTGGCAATGGGAACAAGGAGCATTCTGATTCCCTGACTAGATTCAGTAGGTCAGGGAGTATAAGAAGAGATTCAGCTAGAAATGGAGAGGTTGACCAGGATGCAGGACCATTTGGGTGAAGCCCCAGGTCTCTGTGAGTGAAACTCAACACATATAAAGGCTAAATTATTTTGGTTATAATCTATATTTTTCACTAGATACCAAATGATTCTCAAAATCAACATGGTGCAAAAAAAACCCAACAAAACAACATGGGATCTGGAATCTTCAACCTGATTTCAAATCCTACATTGAAGATTGACTGACTGTGAGACCATGGACAAGCCATTTCACAGCTCTTGGCTTTAATTTCCTATAACATGAGGTGTTTGGACTAGATGACCTCTGAGATGCTTTGCCAGCTCTAACACTGTGTTCCTATGATGTCCCATAATAGATGGCAAAAATCACAATTCACTATACTCTGTTCTAATCATGATTTAATAATACATTAACAATGTTATCAAGAAAGTCCCCATCAAAACAAAATTGGACTTAAACTTTTAAAAATAGTTTGTAATTTACCCAATTTGAAATTCAAGTATTAATTTTTACAGTAATCATCACCTATCAGTTTTTGAGGGGAATATTTATTCAGACCCTATAGGAAAACCTGTCCCCTTTCTTGTTTTCCTCTGCTATAGCTTACTTATTTTACTGCTTATTGTCATTAATTCTATAGAGGGAAGGAGAAAGAAAAAGAAATGAAATTCAGATCTGTAAATTTTGATATTTAACTGTTTTATTAATAATTACAATAATAATATGAGTTTTCTACTACTTGGTGGAACTGTAATTTTTGTCCACTTAAGTACTCCTTCCACATAGTTCAAAGCCTATTTTATGACTTTGTATGTAGTCTTCAACAGTCGTTGTGGCCAAGGTAGCCTAGGCCAATCCTTGACCAAAAGATTCCTATATCTCTAATCCCATAATATAATAATACCTTAAAGAATTGAAGATAACTAAAGTTAAACCAATTGATCAACATATTTTTATTACTATCTGTGCATTTTAATTATCCACAGTATGTCTAGTCTTCCCATGACCTTGGATAATAAAGTAGAAAGACAGATTTTAATTTCATCTAATATTCAATAAGGATCAATAACTTACTTTTGTAAAATCAATGCTGAATCCTCCTTGACAAAATCCCTGTCCATCAGCATCAATATTTCCTAAAGTAAAAATAGGGGGAAAAAAGTTATATAATAAGAAAAACAAACTCTGCCATGGTTAAAGAGTTAATGATTTATTAATGCATTCCAGTAAAGACAAGAGGCATCAAGTTTCTTAGAGCTTTATTATCAATAGGAAAAACAAAGATCAATAGGAAAAACAAAGGACCAATGAATCAGGGACAGGACTGAAAAAAAAAAAAAAACAAACCTAAGATTCTTTGTCCTTCCACACCCCCCCCCCCCGCACGCCCTTAACCTTGTTGTGCCACTTAATTGAACTATTTAATTAATCATAATTAATCATAACCATGTAATCATCATAAATATCAGAAAGGAGGTATTTAAAATTTCAATTATATCTTCACACTTCTTGTGAAAAGCTCCAAGATATACATCCAAAGATTTATTACCGGTGCAGAAAGACCATACATTCAAGAGTTTCAGGAGATGGTCATCCAGTATGCAAATGAATATCTTCTGAACAGTCCAATGTAAAAAAAGACTCAAAATGAGTTCTGAGGGGCTAACGAGGGATCATCTTAATAATTAAATACTTTCAAGGGATCATAAATCTAGAGCTGGAAGGGACCTCAGAGGCTAGCTATTTCTCCCTCCTATTTTACTGATAAGGAACCTGAGGCCCAGGAAGATTAAGTGATTTTACATTTTTATATCTCCCTCAGTGCTTTCTTGTGTCTTACACATAGTAGATGCTCAATAAGTGTCTATAAAAAACCAAACTTTCCTGGTGTCTTTTCTGTCCTAAACCAAAAAATATAGTGAGAACACTATACTTTGGTTACTAAAGTATCTTCATAAATGAAATAATAGTAGTAAAAATTATTTAGCACAGTGCCTGAGAGATAATAGATACTATATGTTTATTGCCTTTCCTTTTCATTTTCTTTTCTTCCTTAATAGCAATGTATTTAAATAACAAATACACAACACTTTTACTGTTTTATATGTAATATATATAATATGTACACACATACACAAACACACACTGTATTGATATATGCGAAACCAAAACTTCATCTTTTTCTAAAGCTTGAACTTTAAACATTCTTGACACCATAACTTAATTGTATGGTGTCTAATTCAGGATATATTCTAAAAATAACCAAAAAATGTTCAGAGATTCCTAACTGATTTTTAATATTAGGGAGCTACTCAGTATCATTCATCTTAGTAAGAAAGAGCATAATACTACTACAACTTAAAAATTTTTTCAGACCAAAAAGGGACTAGGAAAACATGGAGTTGTAGGGTTTCCAGAGAGCATGGTGAATCATTCTAAGGAATTCTGCTGTGACCTCAAGTCAACCGTTGTATATCCTTTGTTGCAGTTGCATCAGAAGACTATTTTAGGCTATTTGTGAAGACATTCTTTCTCGATTATTGAGCTGTAGGGATAATCTGCAGTGTTTGTACAATCTGCCTTTCAAAAAAAAACCCAATACTTTCTTTTTCAGATTTCTTGGCAGGTGTATATTAAACAAGAATATTTACTTTCCAACATTTTAAAGAGTTTTGTTGTTGTTGCTGAGTAATTGTATATTTTAACAAAGTTTTCTGGATTGACCTCTACTCAAGATTAATGTTCAATTTTTTCTTATTATTTCACTAAACTAGCATCAACATATATTTGGATCCCTACATAATGTAACAATCAAGGGAATGAACAACTACTTCAAAGGACATAGATGATGTAATTTCTAAATAAATCTTAATACGTCAGAAAAGGCTTAGAGGGAAAAAAAGAGAAAAAAGTCTTGCTTTTAACAATGGAGCTGGAAAGATAATGCTATAAATCTGTTTCAAGATTCAGTCACCAAAACTGATCTATGAAGAAGGGCATGCTCTATATATGTGACCTTTAGCTCTCCTGAGTTCCAGTCTTTTCTCTGCAACTGTTTACTAAATAATTGAGCGGCCTCTGAGGCCATCTCATCTAATGTATACAACAATCTCCTCTCTAAATAACACTGCTGACAAGTGCTCCTTTAGCCTTAACATTAATCTCTACATTAGCCTCTGCATTAATCTTCAACCCAAAGTTGATGATCATTCTACTCTGGAACAGTTATTATTGCTTGGAAGTTTGTATTCCACCAAACCCTAAAATTCAACCTGTCTAAAACTGAATGCATCATCTTTTTCTTCTAACCCTTTTCCATCTCTAAAACTCCCAGTCTCTCTTGGTAATCTCACTAGCATCTCAGTTACAAAGAATCACAACCTCAGGATCATATTTCAGTCTTCCTTTTCTTCTTGATGCCCGCCATCAATAACTTGCCTAATTCTATTGACTAAACCTGTGAGACATCTCTTCCATTTAACCCTTTCTTTCAACTCATTTTACCACCAATGTGGTCTGGAGAGGTGATGATGAAGTCCCTCTTTCTAGACTCTCCTTCTTCAATCCTTTCAGCATGCAGTTGCCAAAATAATCTTCTTAAGGCACCAATCTGACTATACCATTTCCTCCTTTCAGAAACCTAATTTGTTTTTATGCTATAGTATAAAATACATATTCTTTTGCCTGGCATTTAAAGACCTCTATGGTCTGGTACCAACCTCTCTTTCTAGCCTGAATTCACATTAATGCTCTCATACAGTCTATATTTTAGCCACACTGAGGAAGAAGGTTGCACAAAGTCACATAGGTGGGCAGTGAAAGAACAGATTAGAACCCAAAGCCCCTGCTTCCTATTCTAATTCTTTTGTTGATTACACTCAAAAATGTAGAATGAGGGACCACTTTTGGCCCCAGGAATTAAGTCATACTGGAATGTATGATCTAAAGTTATACAGGTCAGAGAAGACTAAGGTATGGTCTTGATACAAGGCACTCTTGCATTTACTTTGAATTCTGAAGGTTTTAATTTTGGGATTAATTTTACTACTAAAAAACTTAAATCTGAATTGGGTTTACATTTTTTTCTTTCAAAAAGAGCTTTTCTTTATTACTATCCTGTCTTAGGAGATAACCTTCATTCTATTCAACAATAAAAAAAAAAAAAAGAGAGAGAGAAATATGGAGGCCACCTTTGAATCATATTCATTCAACAACTTCAGTCAACAAATATTCCTTGAGAATCTACAGTGGGCCTTTGATGGTCTAGGCAATTTCCTTCAACCAAGCCTCCATTAGCTCCACCCCCTTTCAAAGTTGTAGTATGGTCTTTACCAAGAAAATTTTACAAGACCTGACAGTAAGTTAGAGAACTAATCAGGTAATGCCAATGAATGCTTGTTATCTAAACTAAAATGTAGTCTATCATCAATCATCAGTTTTTTAACCCACAATGAACAAAGAAAAAGAACATTCATATGTAAACAATCTGTTATTTGTTGTTGTATCTGTTGTGATAACTCATTTTTATATTATCATGGATTTTGATGTTGCACATATGAGAATACTTCAGAAAACTGAAGCTTACTCTGTTTCAGCACTAGAATATTTTCCTTTTATTTTAACTTTCAGATGGAAATCTTCCTAAAATTTATTAATGGCCTCTTGAGCAGAGAACATTGAACATAACTTAACTTTTTCTTGACATTCATCAGCATTCCAAACAGTCATTATGCTGTACACAGTAGTGTAATGGATAGAAGACTGACTTGGAATCAGGAAGACCAGAGTTCAAATCCTGCATTTGATACTTGCCAGCTATGTTGTCATGGTCAAATCACTTAATATCTAAGAACCTCAGTTTACTTGTGTAAAACTATGATGATAATAAAAGCACTGATTTCAGAAGTTTGTTATGAAGATCAAATGAAATGATACAGGTAAACCATCTTTCAGATCTTAAAATATTTTACAAATGACAGATTGGATGATGATGATAATGTCTTTATGAGCTACAGAAGTGTTCAGATTTTTTTTTTGCCCCTCCATTAAGTGACCCCCAATTATTGTCTGTTTTACAGTTCAAGTATTTCCTTTTAATACTTTTTTGTTTCTGTCAAAATCAGCTGTCTCTCCTAAATGTCACCAAGGTGCCTGTCCTATAAGAACAATGTTCTTCCAATTTTCTCATTCTAATCTGCCATTGGCTTAGGACAACACAATAAAGATTGTAGAAACTGTGTTAATAAGAATAAATAATTTTTATATTAGAGACTATAAAGTATCATATGTACCTTAAAACATGGGTTGTGTGGTTAATTTTCACATCTAAGAGGCCTTTTTATATACTTTCACACTCATCATTAGTACTTTGAATACCTGAAATTCATGGAAAACAGACCTCTGGATAAATAAAGTTTACTGTACCTTAAAGTTATCAATTCCAGAAAATTCCAAAAATTAAAATTAAAAAACAATAATTATATCTAAAACTTGGCTTCAGATAGGGACCAGACCCATTATTTCATTGATATAGGGAATTTCTGAAGATGGTGGAGTAGAAGGACGCACCTCTAGAAGCTCTCCTCTCACAGCCCATAAAATACCTGTAAAAAATGAGTCTAAAGAAGCCACAAAATGACAGAATGAAAGAGATTTCCAGCCCAAGGCACCGTGGAAGGCCGACAGGAAAGGTCTATCACATCAGGCGCAGAGTGGAGCGCAGCCCAGCCTTGGTCACGCAGTGGCAAGGACAGGACTAGAGCAGGCTTCAAGGCACCACCGTCAGCAGCTACAGGTCCCAGATTCCTCAACTCACAAATGCCAAAGATGGCTTCAAAGGTCAATGACAAAGCTCTTTCAGCTGGGGGAGAAGGGAATGCAGAGGTGTAGACCCAGCTCCAGGTAGCAGCAGCTTCCATTGTTGAAGCCCTGGCCTAAAGACCTGGGGGAATTGAGCAGCTGATCTGGATCTCAGCCCTGAGTAGTGGCCCTGGGGTAAGGAGGAGTGCTGATTGGTGTAGTGGAGCTGGTGGAGAATCTGGAGAGAGAATCCTGCTATTGAATTGCTTGCCTTCCCAATAGGGATGGGTGGGGAGAGAGGAAGGAAGAGAAGTTGGAATTCAAAGTTTTAGGAACAACTGTTGAGTATTGTTCTTGCATACAAGTAAAAAATAAGAAATACAGGTAATGGGGTATAGAAATTTATCTTGCCCTACAGAACAAAAGAGAAGATGGGGATAAGGGAAAGGAGGGATGTTAGAAGGGAGGGCAGATTGGTGATAGGGATAATTAGAATGCTAGGCATTTTGGGGTGGGAGGAGGGGAGAAATGGGGAGAAAATTTGGAACTCAAAATTTTGTGGAAATGAATGCTAAAAACTTAAATACATTTTAAAAAATTAGAATAAAACAGATGGAAGCTAATGACTTCATGAGAAATCAAGAAATTTAAAAACAAAACCTAAAGAAAGAAAAACAAATAGAAGACAATGTGAAATATCTCATTGGAAAAACAACTGACCTGGATAATAGGTCCAAGAGAGATAATTTAAAAATTATTGGTCTACCTGAAAGCCATGATCAAAAAAAGAGCCTAGACACCATCTTCCAAGAAATTAACAAGGAAAACTGTCCTGATATTCTGGAACCTGAGGGTAAAATAAATATTGATATAGGGAATTTCTGGGCAAGGAAAGTTCCTTACCAGTGCATGCCTGCACCTCCTCTGTAACTTATAGAAAGTGGCCTGGTTCACTGAAAGGTGAAGTGATTTACCCAGAATCACAGCCAGTATTTATCAGAGATGGGGCCTGAAGACGGGTCTTCCTAGCTTTAAGGACAGCCCTCTATGATGCTCAACCTCTACCAATAAAGCAATTCTATATCCTACATTAAATATTATAGTATATCTAGAAAGCAAAATGCATCCTAAAAAGAGCTAGAAAGAAACCAGAAGGATACAAACAGAATTTCAAGTTTGAAAACTGTTTTTAAAAATCAACCTTGAAACACAATTTATTCACACTAATTCTTAAGGACTCATTCTGTAATACAGTCTCTGATTTCCTAATTGGGGGTAGACACCTCAGTTAGGGAAATAATGTATTTACCACTTGTTTAGGAAATGTGATACATGATAGAGGAAGATACCAGACTCTTCCTCATGAAAAAGGCTGAGCAGAATAGTTGTTCCCTTTTTGGAAAAGAAGTTAAAGACAAGGCTGGTTGGAAGAAAACAGACAAAAAGACTGGGGAACTACAGCAACCACAAAAATAATAATAGCTAACATTCATATAGTGCTTCCTGTGTGCTGAGTTCCTTACAATTATTATTTCATTTGATCCTCACAACAAGGTGCTATCGTGATTCCCATTTTACAGCTGAGGTACATAACCAATATATGTCTTGAGTTCAGATTTGAACTAAGGTCTTCCTGATCTCAAGATCAGTGCTATATCTACTGTGCTATTTAGGTGCCCCAACAGAAGTTTTCTTAGAAATATCTGAAGTGTGAATATAAGTTGAATTCCTATTTCTAATTGGCATCAGAAAATTTATGATAAAGAAATATTTCACCCAACAGTTACTATTTTGTTATTAAAAGATATGCCGGACTTTCAATGTTCCTTCATGTCACTGTTATCAGAGGGGTCATACAATGCGAAGAATATCACACTTGGACCCGGAAAACCTAGCTTCAAAATCCCACCTCTAAAAATTACTATGTGTGTAATAGTAGGCAGGGCACTTCATCTGGCTGGAGCTGTGTCCTTCTCTGTAAAACACAAGTAATGCTAATTAAACTATCTCACAAAGCTGTTGCAAGGAAAGCACTCTCCATAGATGCAGAATAACAATTCATCTGTAACTTACAGCCTCAGAGAGTTTCTTGGGGGCAGTAAAAGTGACTTGACCAGGGTCACACCATAAGGCAGACCCATGTAGCCAAGTCCTAATGCTAGCCTCCTAACCACTATACCACGCTAAATCTTCAGAAATGTGGTCATGGTGTCACTCTAAGAGGTGACCAATATGCAATTCCTATACCGAACTCATTAGGGCAAACTGGAATTAATGAGACTTTTGGTGAGATGATGATTATAAATGTGATTCCAAGATAACCTAATTATATGAACAAACCACTGTTCTAGAGGGTGAGAACTAAAATCTTCAAGGGAAGGCCAGGCAGATTTGTACTCTGTATCCAGAGTAATAGGATTATATTTATATCCAGACATTGTGATCTCACAGGAAAACATATTTAGCCACAGTCTTTATAACAAATCCATTTTGAGCAAATACACAAATTCTCACAAAATAAGCTTTATATCCCTTTCTAAAAAGTTGTTGCAAAGTACAAGGGAAGATTTTGTCTCTTTACGTACTTGACCGGCAGGGAGCATACTCAACAGTCTTTGTTCCATCTTGTAGAAAGCACGTTCCAACAGGTTCCCTCTCTTGTTTCAATTCAGTCCTCCAATGATACAATGGAGCACAGGCCTGATGCCAAAATAAGCAAAATAAACAGAATATTGGTAAATAATACTTCTTTTAAATCATCTAAATTTCATCTCTCTATACATCACTGTACCCTATTAAAATCAAGCAAGCAAAGCCACAATAAAACTTAAAACCATTTAGGGTCATGTTGAACATGTGAGAATCTGATAAATAAATTTTGCTTGCTTAATGCAGAAAGATTTTTTAAAAGTACCTTTCTCATACCTTATTGAAAAGCATATAAATTAGTCCAAATAAATATCACTTCAAAGAAGTTAACAGAACTCATTTCCAAAAAAAAATTTTAAATGCTTTTTGCTCAAAGGAGAGCCATAGGCTTAACTGACTTAGAGACTGATTAATTTCCCCCTATGATGAACTGACTCCTTTAAATGGTTCTGAGAATAATTTGTTGGCTAAGAAATTGTTTTCTTTTGTTTTCAGAGATGTTTATTTCAGAATTGTGTGTAAGAAATATTATATTATTATTTTATGTGGCAGAGACATCTAGAGAAAAGAGTAATTTCATTTATTAGAAACAATTTATTGGATTTCCAATTTTTTTTTTAGCAAAATATAACCAACTGGCAAATGTAAAAGGCATAATATGATAAAGCATCTGATCTTGGAGTTGGGAAGACTTAGATTCAAGTCCCACCACCCCCCTCTCCCACTGGCTATATGACTGGGCAAGTCATTTAAACTCTAAGTGTCCCCAAGCCACTTTTCCAGACTATTTGTACAGGGAGACCACAAATCCAGGAAGATGTTCACTACGAGTTGCCTACACAAATGAAACTGAAGTTTGTTTTTTTTAAGTAAGGGATAAAGATACTATATCACATGTGGATCATTGGTTCATTTCACTTTAGTCTGAAAGATTATAATACAAAATTTATTTTAATCTGCACTGAAACAGAACCGTCATAATGAAAACCATTGATAATCTGCTCCCTCAGTTAATAAGGAAAATAAGAGTGAGCTTTCATTGCTTAGTGAATAGAAGGAGTGGCCCTTGAGTCAGAAAGAACCAGAGTTCAAGTCTGCCACTGACACATGCTAGCTGCACAACTCTGGGTGAGCCTCTTTGTAGATAAGCCTAGTTACTTTAGGACTAGAAATTACAAATAAACTGTCAATCTTCACTAATGGAGAGAGTTTCTATATCAGGAATTCCTTACACCAACCAAATCCCAGTTCAAAAGAAATAAAAATAATGTGGGGAAGTAGAAGCAGTTCTATTGGCCGTCTGGGGTCCAAACTTAAGCAACCACTAGGACTCTAATACCATAGGACAGAAGAGATAAACTGCAGCTTTTAGTTAGATGCCTTAATGAAGCCTTGGCAGAGAAGTGCCTTAAACATATGTGGGTAAGATAATATAACACATATAATAGAAAGGAAAAAACACATTAGGTATTAATCCAATGCTAAAAGAGGTGGTATAGAGAGACTACAAAAATTAAGGATTCTTTCACCTAAGAAAACATGTTAAAATTTACCATTGCTTCTAACACTGAATTACTTTATTTTCCCCTGTTGAACATAGGATAGACACCCTTTCCTGGGGTGATGACAGCTTTGATGAATTATTAAATAACTTATTTTGTTTGTTAGAAAGTTAAAGAAATTTTCTTTAAAATAAACTTGAGTTTCCTGACAGAATTTTTAAAAGTCTGAGGTAACAGACTTTTTAAAAATGTTCAGTCAGTTTTATTTTAAAGACATTAAAGACTTTCCCCTTCTATCATTTTATTACTAATACTTTTCATTTTTTACACCTCATTAATTTATAATTGTGTCCCTTCCCTTCTTCAACTGATTTAACAAAGATTTAAAATGAAAAAAATATTCAGTAAAACCAACTAAAACAACAGATCTGAGAGCAACAAAACAAACCATATCCATAATTCATCACTTCTGCAATTAAGAAAAGGCTTAACTAGTATAGCAATAAATCTGTCATTGATTTCAACAGTAATATCATGTTTATACTAGCACAACCAAACCATGAGCAATGACTATTCCTTCAATTATTAATTCATTCTTCATTTTTTAAAGAATGTTTTGTAATCACATTTATATGTCTTGAGTATCTCTAAGACTTCACATATTTTGCAAAATTTTGAATGAGATTTCCCTTCCTATTATTTCTTCCTGCTTTTTAAAAATTGCTATGCAGAAATGCAATGATTTTGTAGATTTATTTTGGATGCTGCTACTGTACTGAAGTTATTAATTATTTCATTTAGGTTCTTTACAAATATTCCGGGATTTACTATCAAGTCATCCGCAAATAGGGATGATTTTGTTTATTCTATAACAACGTTTAAGTCTTTAATTTCTTTCTCCTCTTGCTAGAATTTCTAGAATAATGTCAAACAACAGAGGAAAGATGAGTAGTCTTGCTTTTTCCCTGTATTTGCTAAAAAGCTTCAAGTGTTTATCCTTTACAACTAATTCTAGCCTTTCATTTTGGATATATACATCTTATCATACTTAAAATGACATTTTCATGTTTTACATCATTTTCTTTTCATGAATGAGTACTATACTTCATCAAAGACTTTCAAAACAATCCATCTTAATATAATCATGTGGTTTGAGATATTGTTCTGAATGTCATAATGAGAATTGTTCTAACTGTTGAATTATTTTTGTATCTTCTGACAAAAATCTTACGTGGCAATAATGAATAACGTTTGGATTATGTTCTTATAGTTTTTTCCCCTTGAGTTTTATTCAAAATTTTTGTATCAGTATTTGTTTCATAAAAAAAATTACTAAAGTATTTTCTGAATTTTTGAGAACTACTTTCATAAAACAGGCATTAACTGCTCTTTAAATGTTTAATAGAATTTATCTGTAAATCTATCTGGGACCAGGAATTTTTTTCTTTGGATCTCCTACATGTCTTTTTCAATATTTTTTTCTGAGATCTGGCTGTTTAAGATCTCTATTCCATGTTCTGAGGTCTCCCATTGCATCCTGGGTCATCTCCAGTCATTCTGATGAATATCTGGTTACTGTATTCAGATTGCTCCAGGGGAGAAGTGAGGATGGTGACCCTGCACAGCCCTCACTCACTCAAAACAAAGTCAAGTGCAAGTCATGTCATCATTTCAATGAAGAAGAAACACAAAACTATTCCATGTTCTAGTAATTCGGTACTTTATATTTTCAAGGTAACAATTCATTTTTAAAAAATTCTTTGTTTTGTTACAATAGTTCTTAATAGTAAATTCTCAAAATTTTTTTTATTTGTTTTCTATTATAAGTACATCTTGTTCTTTTAAAAAATTTTCTTGGTAATGTGGTTTTCCTCTCTCATTTTTGTCAAATTAGTAATATGTTTATTAACTTTACTTTCTTTGTAAAGAACCAGCTTTTCTCTCCTTTCATATCAACTGGGTAATTTTAGCATAAGACTTATGGAGTACATTATATTATAAATATATTCTAATAATATAGCATAATTATAACAATATACTAATGTAGTGTATCATAAAAAACACTTTCAGATTTTTTTAAAGGTATATTAAATTGGGCCACTGGCACGCAATTCAAAGAAAGCCAGAGCAAATGATTTAAAAGAAATGGAGTATGGTGAAAAGATGAATAAAAATAAACTGCAGAATGACTGAGTGATGATACAGGGCTGTCACAAGACTAGTTTTGAATAACTTCTAAATTGTAAAAGGCATATAGGTACAAGTCTATTTGAAGGCAAATTGGCACTTGGGCCAAATAAAACACATAGGTTAAGAAAGGCATCAGTGGAGAAGTAAAGGAAGGAAGGACAGTATCCTGAGAATTAACAGTGACACATAATGTCACTGTACTCTGCTGAGGCCAAAGCAAATTCAGATCATTACATACTGTGAGTTACATTTTAAGAAGGATACTGACAAACTGGAGTATGTACAAAAGAGAGTGACCAGCATGGTGAGGGGCCTGAAAACCTTGTATGATATGATAATATACCCCCAGAAACCATGCTTAAAATCATATTGTTTGTTCAGTCACTTCAGTAATAGCAACTCTTCATGACCCCATTTGGGGTTTTCTTGGCAAAGATACTGAAGTGGTTTGCCATTTCCTTCTCCAGCTCATTTTTTAGGGTTAAGAGACTCACCCAGGGTCACACAGCTAGTTTGAGGCCAGAGTGGAAACTCAGAAGATGAGTCTTCCTGACTTCAAGCCAGGCACCCTATCTGTGGAACCGCCTAACTGTCCCTAAAAATCATACACTGAGAATATTTAACTCAAAGAAGAGAATATTTGGGGGGAACGTAAGAGTTTGCTGCAAATATGTGAAAGGTTGCCCTGTATAGATGAGAAAAGACTTTTTATGCTTGACTCTGAGAAATAACAAAAAATAATGAATAGGAGTTGCAGAATGGAAGAGATGTAAGGAAAATTTTCTAATGATTAGAGCTGTCTAAATCTAGGATGGACTACTTCAGGAAGCACTGAATTGCCCGTATTTGGTGTTCTTCCAGCACAGGGTAAATAATCACTGGCAAGGACACTGTAAAGGGCTTTGCTATTTCAAGTATGAATCAGATGAACTCTGAGGTTCCTTCCAACTTTGAGATTCTGTAAGTTTACTAAACCAGCAGGTAAAGACAGAAGAGGTTTGAAAGAATTTTTGTGGTTCCTGAACAAAGACTGAGAAAAGTTTCAGATAGTTAAATTTAGTTACTGGAGTGGATGCTTAATATGTCTTCCTGGAACAGTAAAGATGTGACTAATTTTATTACAAATAACACTTTTACTAATAACTGGAACTGTTTTATTTCATTAGTAGTTTAAAGCCCTTTGGTATCCTTTTTACCATCCTACAAAATTTTCATGGTTCCTTCCCAGTCATAATAACTGTCACAGGAATGAAGAATTGAATCATAGTAAACATCAGTAGAAAATGATTATATTTTCTACCCTTGTGAAAATTCTTTCTTGATTAGATATGTTTTGTCTCCTTGTCCCAACCTCCCAAACCTTATTTGTTTCAAAATAGATCATTAGGGTGTATATGTGCATGCGTATAAATACATAAAGGTATGTATATGGACATAGATATACACAGATATCAAAGCTTCATTGAGCTGGAAGGGTCTTAAAGATAATCTAGTCCAACTCCCTCTTTTCACAAATGAGGAAACTGAGAGCTTTAAATGACTACATGCAAACCTGAGATTTGATGCTTTGTTTGATTCTCTTTCTATTTGCTATGTTACTTACCTGTTTTATAAAAATCTTTGACAAAAAGAGAGGAAAAAATCACACTTTTTTTATCCTTTTAATGAAAGGTGGTAGGTTAAACTAATATGTGAGATAGAACTTTTAAATTTTTTAATTTAACTTTTAAATTTTTTAATTAAATAAAATGTAATTAAAATTCTAAATTCCAAAATGTAAGTCTTTAGGCTCACAAAAGTTTTCTTTAGTCCACAGCAAATTCCACTTCCAAACTCCACTGATGCATCTGTATCCATGCAAGTCATCCAGTTTCAAACCTCACTGAGACCTTTGACTACTCACTCGTATCTACCTCACATATTCAACCTGTTGCCAAATCTTCACATTTCTTTCTCCACAGCATCTCTCACATGCATCCCTTCTCTCTACACTTGTATGGACACCCCTCTAGTTTAGGCCTCCACCACCTCTCACCTGGTCAAAGCCTCCTGTTGGGCCAACATACCTAAAGTTTCTCTACATCCATATGTCCTCCATACACTGCTAAACAAATTTTCCTAAAGTACACATCTAATCATGTCATTTCCCTATTTTGGAAACCCTAAGACATCTCTTGGACAAAATATAAACTCCTATGTTTGGCATTTATCTTTCTAACTTGGCACCTTCTTATCTTTCCAGTTCTCATACATTATTAGCCTTCATGTATATTATGATACAGTCATACTAGAATACCTGCTGTACTACACTGCTGCTTCTATATCTGCTACCACTGTGCTTTTGAATTGGCTGTTTCTCATGCATAGACAGTATTTCCTTTTCACTTCTAGCATTTGGAATTCCTAGTTTCCTTCAAGACTCAGTTCAAGTGCCACCTTTCAATGAAGTTTTCTTGTCTCATTCTCCCCCATGGTCCCCCTTCCTTTCTAGTGTACTCTCTCCCAAACTAATTTGCATCCATATTGTGATTATATATATGTGAGTGTGTGTATGTATATACGTATATGTGTATATACATGTGTATGAATATACACATATGCACATATATGTTGCAGTTATACTGTTGTTCAGTTTTTTTCAGTTGTATCAAACTGTTCATGACCTTATTTGGAGTTTTTCTTGGCAGAGATACTATAGTGGTCTGCTATTTCTTTTTCCAATTCATGTTATAGATGAGAAAACTGAAACAAACAGGGTTAAATGACCTGCCCAGGGTCACACAGCTAGTGTCAGAGACCAGACTTGAAATCAGCAAGATGTCTTCCTGATTCCAGGCCCAGTACTCTATCTACTGCACCACCCAGCTGCCATGTGTGTCTGTGTGTGTGTGTGTGTGTGTGTGTGTGTGTGTGTACATACTCTTATATAGGCAGATACTGTCTCTTTATATATAATATTAGCTGCCTGAGGGAAGGAATTATTTTCTCTTTGTATTCCCCAAGACTTAGCCCAGTGCTGACAACACAGTAAACATTTAATAAATACTTATTGATTGAGTGAAATTGTCTGTGCTTCCAAACACTTAAGAAAGAGCCTATATGTGTATTTTGGAGTCAATTCTATTCATAGACATGGGAGCTTAGCAGTATCATTTTAAATTAACTAAGTCAGATATGCATTGTGTGAACTGGCTCTGTTTCCTTCATTAGATTATAATTTCCCATGGCAAACACAAAAGAGCTATGTTCAATACACAGTTCTTTATAAAATGAGTCCAATGAAAATTGCTGTTTAATCAAAAATGCCATTCCTACTTATTTCATATCCTTTCATTCCACTGTGGCTCATATCATTAAACTAAAAACCTGGCATATACTTGAAGCTAAATAGGAAGTTTACACAGACATATAAAGAACTCCAAGAGAAAATTAACAACAATAATGTAATCTTAATAAATAACAACAATAACTAGCATTTAGATAGCACTTTTTGCCAAGAGCTTCAAAATACTATCTTATTTTATCCTCACGAATCTGAGAAGTAGACACTATTACTATCCTGTTTTACAGAGAAGACAATCAAGGTTGGAGAGGGTTGAGTGACTTATATAGAGTCACAAAGATATGTATCTGAGGGAAGATCTGAACTCAGGTCTTCCTGACTCCAAGTCTAGCACTTTTATCCATTGTGCCATTTAATTTCCTCCTAATGATCAGAGAAGGAAAAAGGAGAAAAAAGTCAAACTTTAAGTTCTTTTTAAGTCAACTGTCTCATTGCATTTACATATCTGGGGCATATACACGTAATTTCTGTAGTTTTCACAGCAGATTTTCTTAACTAACCTACTGGGTAAATTGTCTAAAGGACTTACCAAAATTTTATTCTGTTTAGATCTCACGGAAGCTCCAAACCACTGGTGAGACTTAAACTCCAATGGATCATTCTTGGCATAATCTCTATTGCCTAAAGAAGAAAATTGGGAGGAAAGAAACCCCCCAAATTATTTTTAAATAATGCAGCAAACTTTTTTTTTATCTTGCATGAGAAGGAAATGGTGATGGTTAATCAAATATTTTATTTGACAGAGAGATACACATATAGATTGTCAATGTTTTAAGAATTGGATTTGCATTATTAAAATATAATATCTTAACACTTGATTAATAGTGAACATCATTTAATCTATCTTTGAATGGAAGGTGAGAAAATTGAGGGATCTGAGTGAACCAAACTGACTCCCTCTTATGACTCAATTCTGGATCTAGCTCAGTTCCCTTTCTATTCAATTATGAGTCGAGTTCAATATTTGTCTTGTCAGAAAACTGTATTTAATTATGGGAATTGTAAGAAAACTTTACTGCATTGTTTGAACCTAGTTCTGTATGGCTGGAAAGCTAGACCATCTCAACCTGTTGTTTAGAGACCTTTAACTAAGGACTTAGAAAACTGCTGACCAGAAACCTAGTCAGAGCCAAAGATTGATGCAAAGAATTTTCTCATATTTATACACCTCAAGCAACCTCTATGTCTTTATCTCAAAACTAGCTCCATACTGGTCAATCAGTTACTGTTTTCATGTTCCTTTGAATGAACACAGATACTTGGGTGGGGGGTATGGGGGGGAGAGAGAGTGGGACACTTCTTTTTCTGATTTCAGGGAACTGAACCTATTTGTCCTCCCCCTCTCAACTCAGAAAGTTCCTAACCTTTCCTCTAATTAGAAATCGGATCACCTAATTATAATTCTGTTTTATTATCCTGATTATTGTTTTCTTTTAATGAATAAAAATCTGTTTCCCACTGTATTCAGGGGTTCAATGCCAAGCTGAAGAGGTCAGGTTCAGATTTGTTATGTAATTGGTATATGCTGCTTAATAAATCTATGCTCATAACTCAAACCTTTGTTTCCTCAATTATTTCAAATTTCACCACCACAAAAGCACTTAAGAATCATCCAGTTCTTAAGAATCCTATGTTCCCTTTATAAATATCAATTTTCCCTGTGCTATATTTGTGCAGAAATGATTGTTAACCAACATGAGTCCCTACAACATGCCTAATATTTTTGAAGAATGATCTATCTCCATGACAAATGATGAAAATTACAATTAATATGAACCCCCTGTAACACTGCTGCCAGGATAAAAGTCTAACATTCATTCACACTATTAGTTATATGTGTGTGTGTGTGTGTGTATATGTTAGGAAACATGATTTAAATTTTTGACATATCCAAACCAGTATTAGACTGAGCTAGCTATGCAAGGAGAAAAATCCTATTATACAAATTCTTTTTTCTTAAATGACAAAATATAAAATAAGATGGTAGAAATGGGCAAACACATAGCAAAAAAAATTGACTTATAATACCTAAAGGATCTGATTTGCTTTACAGACTCTTACAACACAGTGTTTTCCATCCACACATTAAAGTCAAACAAGATTCCTTAGAAGATATACAAAAGAAATAACCCTGTTCCATGACCCTCTAATAATATATATCAGATAAAGGGCAAAATATGGAGATGTAGACTTGCCAACGAAGGTCATATTGGAATGGAGGAGATTTAGCAAAATCCAGGGAGAATAAAGATTTTCTATGGATGATGATGTCCCCTAGATAACTTTTGTTTGCAAATAACATTGTGATGATTAAATCAAGCCTCAGAACACTGCAGAATCTCCTGGAAGAAATCCATCATCACTCAACGGAATTTGGCCTGACCAACCATATAGACCACATGGATAAAGAATGTTTATTGTCCAGATTTCAGCATGTATTTGGAAGGTCAACCTATAGATTTTGTCCATCAGTATGTCTATCTGGGATAAATGGTACAAATATTGGATTGGGCCCAGAGTTGGACAGGAAGAGAGTGGATCTTTGGGAAATTGAAAATTCCTTCACTCAGTTACCAAGGAAAGAAAAGGTCAATTTTTCTAATACCAACATTATACTGAAGAATAAAATTACGTATAAAAAAAATGAATTCATAGACTGCAATAGAGAAGTACACAGTAACTGTGAGTAGCCTACAACATATAACCAATGAGAAACTTTGAAGAACAGGAGTAAAAGATATAATCAAGTAATTATACAAATAGGAAAAGAAAACAGCAAGTGAGGGATGACAGGTGAGCAGCCAGAAGCATTGGTAGGCATCCTTGAGATGTCAGAAGAAAGTGATGAAGGCCCCCAGCAATTGGATGGATGCTGCTGGTGAACCTATGAGATGGAAGAGTATAACAAAAGATTTGTAAGTTACAGATGATAGCCAAAAATACCATGATACAACCTAGTACAAGTGAATTTAACTGAACTTTATCATCTTTTCAGGAGTTTTTTGCGTCTAAGTATTTCTCTCTCTGTCTCTCTCTTTCTCTCTCTCTCGCTACCCCATGAACAATATGATAAGAAAAAGAATGTGATATGGTAAAAAGATCAATGAATTAGAAGTCAGAAAAATATAATTCTAGTCTTGGCTTTTTCATTAGTCACCTGTGTCATTTTTGACAAGTATATCAATAATTCTGGCCCTTAGTTATTTCATCTGTCAAATGAAGAGGTTGGACTAGATATTCTCTCAGAATCATTCCAGCTGTAACATTATTACTCTATGATCTATACACTCTGGCCATGACTCAAATTCAATGCCAAGGTCAAAACAACCAGAAGAGAGTGGGCCAGGCTATGTCCTTCTTGTACATATTTTTCTCCCATGCAGATTAGATTACAACATTGTAGAATTCAGTTGAAACCAAAGATTAAACTCTGAGGCCATTCCATGAGATGTTACAATGGTACAGGACTTGTTGATTCCTCAACTCTCTGAACTTCCACACTGGCATTATTGTTGAGGTTGTTTTTGTTCTTCATTCAAAGAGAATCCAAGACATAGTGAACTAGATTTAAGTGAGGTGGGGCTATGTACAGTTACTAGTCTCACTCTCCCCTCCAGAGCCATCTGGTTCCAGGGACAAGATACAGATCAGAATAACTGGAGATGTACTCAGATGCAGTAGGAGACCTTGGCCTTTTAAAACTAAGGTATTTTCCCAGGTCTCAGTTTGTCTGAGACAATACCCATTCAGTGATTAAAGATAGGTAAGAAATCAGGCAAAAAAAATGACCTATTTCACCTAATTAAAAAAAAAAAATCAATCACTCTGGAAGGGGAAGACCCCCAGGGTTTCTGGCTAAAACAGAAACAACTACTATTTACACTCACTCTGAGTCATCAAAACCCAAACTATGACCAAGTAAGGGCTTGGAATGGGACCTTCTGTTGGTCAATTAGTGAGACTTAAAGTGATTTAGGTTAAAATCATTAAAATGATTTAATCATTAAAAATGACAATAAATAAATAGCGTTGAGAAAAAATTCAATCCAGCCCATAAACCCCAAGATATCTTGCAAGGTTTCAGCCATCAATATTTATATTCCTTTGCGCAAAACACCCACAGGAAAGGGAATGATTCCTTCTGTGGACAGAGGAAGAGGAAGGAAAAGAGGAAGAAGAAGGAGAGAGGGAGGAATTGGAACTGGCCACTTGTGTACCTAATGGGCAGCTGCTACTATTCACAGATTGTTGTTAGTCCTTCATTCTTGAAGAGGACCAATATCACAAGAAAGGTGATGTCTTCGGTTACAAGTGAGATAAAAAAAGAAAATGCACGGGCAGTGAGTAATAGGTAAGAATATTTCAAAAGCCAGTGAGTAATGGGTAAGAATACTTTGAGGCTCACAGCCCATGTAAACATAAAGGCATGACCTCCAAACACTGTACCTCAAAGTCCACTGAGCCTGGAGGTTAAATAGAACTGAAATATAATTTGAGCATCTATTATATTTATTGAGTAACATTTTAAATTTCCTGTTCTGAATTCTAAACAGAAAAATGCCTAGTTAAGTTCCTCCTTGTGCGCAGCATTCAATTGGTCTTTTTCCTTCAGGTCAAAATTCCTCAACAGACCTGTTCTATTACCTTTGATTTGTCACACACCATTGCTAGGGTTGGAAGCTCAATTCCATGTGGACAGTCTCGGGCGGGTAAAGGTGGGAACTTCTAAATCTTAGAGTTCTCACGAGACCCCCCAGGAAACAGCTGGGAATCCAGGTGAACCGAGCTATCTCGTGTATTTCCGCCTCTTCCCGTGAGAAACATGATGGGAGAGAGCTCTCCCCGCCCTCGAGATTGTCCTGGATTGGAGCACACCTAGTTACCTAACAGGCACGGTATTCAGATGCAAACTATGCTGCTGAAGAGCTTAAGTAGGATCAGGGAAGCCTGAAAGCTCTCTTGGGCGGAGGGGCGCGGAGCGGACAGGACAACAAGGCTCCGCTTTTCCTCTCTCCTCTCTCCCCTCCCCCTCTCTCCCCGCTTGTACTTCTACTTCCAATCTCTTATTGTAAGATCTTTGCCTCCTTGGGAGATCTTTCTCTTTCCCTCCTAAGGAAGAATTCCCATGCACTTGTAACTAGACCCTGAAATAAAGCTCAACCCTTGTTCGACTCTGGAACGTCCTTTCTCTCATACGAGCATCCGGTTTGGCCAACCGAAGACCTCGGGAGGTGAGGTAAGGGAAGACTCGGGTAGCCCTCAGGCCTCTAGGCCTGGCACACCATGTATACAGAAACACAGAAGAAGGTTAGATTCCAAAAGGGGAGAAGCTGAAATAAATAAAAATAAATAAATAAATAAATGAAGCTGAAATAAAATAAATAAAAGGAAACTGAAAAGTTGAGGAAGGGGAGAGACAAGTACCCAGCATTGGGGAAAGAGAGGGTAAGTACAGAGTGCAACTAGGAGAATAATGAGACTGATTTGGGCACCTTCCTTAAATGGAGGTTCTGAAAGGCATTATCCAATCAGAAGGAAAGGTCCCAAAGGGGCTGAGGATATTTCCAATGCATAAATTCCAGGGCTGAAGTGAAGATGCTTAAAATGAAGAGTTGGGCCATGTGAGAGGAAGTCTGGTTTTCAACCTGGAATGAAATGAGAAGCACGGCTACCCTGTACTCCTTCCTTAAATGGAAATTTTGAGATAAGTCATCCAATCAGAAGGAGAGACTACAGAGGCAAAAACATCAATGAGATATTGCAAACATATTTAAAACAATGCCATTCTTCTCACTAAATTTTTTTATTTTGAAAATATTTTTCATAGAAATATATGTAACGAGTTTATCTTTATTTTAAATAAACAAAAGTTATATAGTCCATCAGTTCATCTAATTTAAATGATATATCCCATATAAAAAAAAAGTTCTTAGGACCCTTCAATCATTTTTAATTTTTTGGCCCCAAAAACAAAACTTTAGAGTCACTGTTCTAAAGAGTCTATGATTCATGTAACTGATCACTGATTTTACAGTAGTATAGTATTCCACAGGAAGTGCATGAGTAGATACATTTCTTCTCAGTTTAAGAAAAACATACAATAATTGTCATCCCTCCATTTCCCACACTCAAAATCTACTTGGATGACATCTTTGGGGGAGAGACAAATGTAGCAATCTAAATCAAATTGAAATCACATGTGGCTTATGGTAAGTTTCTATGGCCACATTTGTAACCACAGTAAAAATTTTCTCACAATCAGCTGATGTAGTCATCAGGATAGGCAAAATACCCGTGTAGAGGGATAAAAAGCAAACTATATTCCTGGTATGGAATCCCTTTTCTGGGACTTTCTCTCCTTACGTTTTCTTATGCCAAGTTTGGCCAAAATATGCCACTGATATGGAATCCTTCTGGGACTTTTCTTTCCCCTGGATTATGTTATGCCATGTTTGGCCTCATGGGACAGACCAAAATTGGCATATGTCTGGGGAAACTCTCAAAACACACAGAGTTGATCTTAATCACTCATATCTCAAAAAAAAAAAAAGTTGCAATGCTAGTTCTAAGTAACATTATAAGTTAGTCTTAAGTAACTCTTTTAGTTTCACTGCACGGGTAATCATGTACTTTGATTTGTTTTCCTATTGGAAATGTAATATCATTGTAACGTTATACTACGAAAATAAGGCAGTTGCTATAAATACATTGTTGGTACTTAACAATTTATTGGACAAACAATAAAGCAGAAATACTTTACCGTGATACTTTCTCTGTCAGTTGGCATGGGACTCCTCAAGCGTTTGTCAAGAGCTACCTCCTCACCCTGCCGTTCCTAAGACCATAAAAGCTACTGCAGTCGGACCCTTCTGTTCTCCCTTAGTGATCATGCTGTGGCTCACAGCTGTCTTTGACTTAACCTCCCTCCCTCACAGAGTACAAGAGCTTGGATTAGGATGGTGGCAGTGAGAATGAAAAAGAGGGAACAATTGGGGGAAGAAAAGGTACTGCAAAGAAAGACAAGACTTACATCAACCAGTTGCATATGGAAAATGAGAATGATGCAGAAATCAAGAATGACTGAGCAACTAATCTGAAGGGGAGGAAGATTTATTTGGCTTTTGATATGCTGACTTTGAACTCCTAGGAGGACAGGCTTATGATATTGTATGAAGAATGATAGATCTGGAATGAGAAAAATCTGAGTTCAAATCTTGGTTCCATCCTAGACAACTCTGTTGACCTTTCCCACTGAATCACCCTGGACCTCAGTTTCTTCATCTGTAAAATGAGGAGGCTGGACCAGATAACCTCTAAATTCCCTTCTAGCTATAAATCTATGATCCTATCATTTAAGATATAACTAACAGACTTTAGCCAGCTAGCTCTAGAAAAAAAGAGTAGACTGAAGTCATCTGCAGACTTGAAAGTCTGCAAACTATAACCTCTAAATTATAGTTGAAATCATAGCAACAGATGACTTCTTTCCAATGAAAGGAGAAGAAAAAAGAAAAAAGAGAAGAAAAAAGGACAGTGTTCTATTCCACTCAGGTATATGCATAGTGATATGTTGGACTCCTTGCCATACTCACTATAAAATTCCATCATAAAATTCAACTTTGAACTAAAGTCATATGTTACATTTCCCAGTAAAAACTGGAAAACTGTTGAACTAAATTCAAGAAAGTTTTGAGACTGAGGGAGCACCACAGCCTGTACATGATAGCCAAATCCAAAATGTCTAGAGAGGCATGAAAGCCATTCAGTTTTGAAGAATCAAGTTATTTTATATGAGGATCCATTAATTTCCCACTGTCTACCCACATTAAGATATGGCTAAAAATATTTTTACACTAACTATGGTAAACTTGGAAGATTTTAACCTTGAGTAAAACTTAAATAAGAATTGGTGTAGAATGAGAAAAGTCAGTCTAAGTTATTAATCACACATTATAGAGCTGGAAGAGACCTTTGTAATGCAAAAAGCGAATCCCCTAATTTGCAGATCAAGAAGAGACCAAAAGAACTAGAATGATTTGTTCCAGATCACAAAGTAATGGCACAGCCAGGATTAGCATGTGTTTCTCCTCAGCCCAGCACACTTTTCATTCTATCATGCTGATATTTGAATCAGTAAGACCTGAATGATATACTATCTACAAGAAATACAATCATATTGTTTTCATATCTATACAATATAACTCAAACTAGGGTTGCAATATATTCATTCATTCATTTATTCATTCACCTACAAAGTGAGCATTTTATGTACATTGTTTGTGCTAGGCATTGTGTAACAGAGGATATAGAAATGATCAAGAGATGGTTTCTATCCTAGCTGACCTTACAGTCAAACTAAGACAGGCAATAATAGTTATAACTAACGTTTACACAGCATGTTAAGGTTTGCAAACCACTTTATACATACTATCTCATTTTATCCATCTAAGAAGCCTGAGACATAGGTGATATTACTGTCTCTATTTTACTGTTCAGCAAACTGGGCAGACAGCGGTTAAGACCAAGGTTATACAACTAATAAATGTCCAAGATAGGATTCAAACTCAGGTCTTCTTGACTTTTAAGTTCATTATGCCAAGAATAATGGCGTTGTGTGATAAATGAAAAGCAACCCATTACTAGGGATATATGCCAAGAATGTCAATGACAAAAACATTTCATTACTTGAGAATGAGACTACTTCCAGAGGTAGAGTGATTTAAACAACCCTCATGGAATCTGGTTTACATTGTTAAACTAGAATTATTTACTGGACAGAAGTGGTTCCCAAGTATATGTAAACTTTGGCTCTGTCCCTATTCAAATCAAGAGAAATTCCTAACCAATGGAATCTAAAAATGAAGAGATTTTACACTACCCAAGCATTTTAGAAAGCTCTGAGATTTTATGCTGTGATAATTGCCAAGAGCTAGATTTTCCCAGTGCTTAAGTTTGATTCTGGTGGTAAATGACAATCTAGCAGATAGCCTGAGGTAGAAAATAAAAAGGTAATTTGATTTATGTTTAAGACCATTTCACTCTGAGCTGAATCACTGTTCATTACTCAATTTTGGCTTATGGGCCCTTCTTTGATCTGGGACGACTGGGCTTTTTTGAGTAGGTATTGACCTCCAGAAATAACCAAAACTCCTGGTTTTCCTCATAACAATGGGCAATCTCAGGTCCATTCAGAAATTTAGGGGCTGGGTCAACAAAAACAATTCCCTCAGACTAATTCAGATCTAAAATGTGTGTTTTAGCCAACTTGGTATATGTAATAAACTAGTCATTAGACTCTCTACTCACCACTTGTAAATTATACACCTCAGAATATAGACTCCTTCTATCTCTAGAATGAACTATCTAGAAATTTTTAATTATAGTCAGAATTTTAAGAATGTAATTGTAATTTAAAATTACAATTTTAACAATGATGCAGAGTACTGGCAGCAGTTTTACTTTTGTGCTAGCAGTCTTTCTCAAAGTAGAGCATGTAAAAACTAATATGATATGAGTTCAGTGCTTTGCACATTTGGGAAAGTGAGAAGGAGGTGGCATTTAAAGATTCATGATTTCATTGGCAAAGAAAAATCCTGTGTATAATAACTCCTGCAACTGACATCAATTAGCCACCATCTGTTACTTATTGTCTTTAAGAAGTTTATGGGCACTACAAAGCAAACTTGCCTTTGGTCACAAAAATAGGATATGTCATAAACAGGTCTTGAACCCAGGTCTTCTTGACTCCAGGACTGGTAATCTATTAACCATAACATGTTACCTTGCACATAGTGGGCACTTAAGCAATATTTGTTGAAGTACTGATTTAAATTCAATCTATTCACATTTTTCCCCATATCATGGAATGCCCATTTCCAAATTCAACAGGTTTTAAGGGCCCCTAGGACTTCACTTAGTGCACTGAAACAATTTTTAATGGTGGTCAAAAATGATAATGCTATCTTTAAGGGATTCTAAAACATTTATTTACTTGAATTTTAAAAGTTTATCTAGTAAAAAGCTCTTACTACCATATTTTACTCAAAGTACTTGGCTACAGAGCTTATGGTTATGACTTAATAAACAGAAAAAGCCCTAAATATTTTGTCATTATTGGCTTGAAAAGACCACAAATATATTCCTCCTGTAAGACTTGCTTTCCATTCTGTATTACTTCAAAACAGATGGAATGATTTTTTCCTAACATGACTAAAATATAAGAAATACAACATGAATTGTTCTTGGAAAGATTTATACCAAATTACTGTCCCAAGGGAGCAAGCAAACTGAGGCAACCTTAAACATCTATGAGGTAAATGGAGTTTATGAGCTAATCTACTTGAGTACACACAATTTAAGACATTTTCACAAAAATGTAGTTTCTGTTTCTACCTTTTTATACAGAAACCTCCTGGGAAACAGTAGCAAAATTATGATTCTGTGGAATAGGGATGGTCCTTTTGGATTAACTTATAACATATATATATATATATATATACATATATATATATATATATATATATATATATATACACACACACATATATATGTATATATATATACGTATATATATGTATACACACACACACATATATATACATGTATATATATGCTACTTTCTAGAAGTTCAAATACACATTTAATGATTTTAACAAATTCACTCTGAAACTAACAGAGCCAACCAATGTCGAATATAAATGACTTATTCAATCAAAAGGCAACTATGGGACTGGCATCATATTAATTCATTGTATCTAGAGTAAAATGGAGGATGAATTTTATTTATATTTGAGAAACTGAAACAATTCCGTTTAGTCTTTCCTTACAAAGTCCAATTAAAGCCTCATCTCCCTGCAGCTGTCCTTCATTTTTCCAGATGATTATTTATCTTTCTTGTTTAATTCCCATGGCACCTAGACAAATAGTGATGGGATCATAAAATCATGGGTTTAGATCTGGAAGGAACACCAGAGCTCATTTAGTTCAATGCACTCATTTTACAAATGAGAAAACGGAGGACAAGAGAAGTTAAAGACTTGCCCAAGGTCACAAAGGTAGGAATAGAAATAAGATTCACATCCAGATCCTCTAACTCCAAATCCAGTTTTCCTACTACACCAGCATGAAATACTCCCATTTCTGCTGTGCTCATTGACCCACTTCACCACTTATTCACCTGTTTTGGGTATTCTTTCTCTAAGACCTATATTTCAATATGTCTTTATCCAAGTCTATTTGTACTGCCCAATTCTTTCTATGATCACTATTGCCTTCATCACATATAGTGTATTTTTGAGAGTTATTTGCAAATATTCATCACATTCCTCTATAATGGGCTCTTCTGAAAAAAAATTTAAAAAAGAGAAAAAGAAAAATAGTGGGTCACCGAAAGTGAACCTCTTGCCAGTGTACTGGACCTGGCATTCACACAAAGCTCTTCATTGTTTGAAAGGTTCACTCATTTTGAAAGAGAGAACCAAAAGACATAAAAGAAATAGAAGGTAATGGTCTCCCCATTCTTTCCAATTCTCTTTGATATGAGTTCTTAAAATAGATTATTTAGAAAACATAAAGCTTTTTCCACCTTCTAAATCTATAAGTATAGCTCTGTGTCAAATTTAGACACATTCACATTAGGTATTTTACAACAGAGAAGAAAAATCTGGAAAATTATTTTTTCCATAGAAAAAAATTACAAAATACATGAGAAGAGGCCTGGATTTGTGAGGTTTTTCTTTTTTTTAAATCCTAATATCAGCAATTTTTTCATTGCTGCTATAAACAGACCTCTCATTCTCCAATGTATGAAAAGAAAAGGAAATGGGGAGAACATTCTTTAGTTTTGTTTTTTTTTTTTAAGAAACAGGTACAGTAATGAGAACTGACAATAAAATGGTTTTAGGATAATGAAAATTAAAGAACAACACCAGCAACAGAGCTATTATCACTTCTGATACAAAGAAAAAGAAAAAAAAACTCTTGGCAGAGAAACCTAAAGCTAATTAGCTGTGGAGTTAGTGGCAATTGACTTCGCAGCTTTTTTTTTCAATTGAACTAGATTTTAGAATTCATTATCATCACTGCAGCAGATAATACTGATTAAGTGCGGGACTGATGCTGTGTGTGAACTAAGCTGAATTATTAAAGCATTGTAACTGTGTGACAACTCTGGCTACCATGGGACTAGAAAGCAACCATGACAGTTTAGACTTTTTAATCTGCCACTCAGAGGCTAAAGTTTCTTATTCTTTTCCAAAGCTCAAAGAACACCTTTTGAGAGTATGAGAAAACTTCACCTTCTCTGTAAACTAAATGAAACTTAAGGCTAAGTGGGAAAAGACTACAAGAGTTAATACTGTAGTCCTCTGGAAGTCATAAGTATTGCAAAACATTTGGTTTCCTTTTATTACTACATAATGCATGCATGTGTACAATCTGAATGACTTCAGCCAACGTTGAGATGATCTGGGTCACTGGACGCATTTTTGTTCAGGAAAAAAAAAATCATTACATGACTTTTTAAAACAACGCCACTCCCCAGTTCGCCCAGCAAAAGAAAATAGGTCATTCATAATATACATATTAGACTTAGCACATGTTTAGTACCTTTAACCATAGTGCCATAATCACTTTTTAGATACTTCCTTAAACAGGTTTTTCTTCTAAGAGCATTTTCTTAATATAATTTGTCTCTTTATAAAGAAAACAGGGTCCCTATTAAGACTATTTACATCTCTGCAATGTTATGAAAGACCCTTTCAGTCTTCTTGAACATATATCATTTCCCTATAATTTGAGGTAAGTGAAAATAAATTAGACAGATTTGGATTTATTCACTTTCTTTCTTGCAGTGAATTCAAAAGAATCTATTTCTCCCTGTAACCCCCACCACCAATTTCCTATTCATCCAGTCACTAAAAAGAAGATAAAAAGGACTGTGACTCCAGAGTAAAATTATCCATTTGACAAGTTCTTGGTGAATCTTAACGTCAATTCTTTTGAATTTTGAAACACAGCTGTAAAGAATCTTTACTAGCAGAAAGGCAGGACATATATAAGCCTCAACTAGAGTTCAATCTTTATGAAAGATTTTACAGTATAAATTACTAAACCTACTGTTCTTTGTGACTCTGGGGATCAAAAAAAAATTTTTTTTTTCATTTGGCAAATCACCTTTGTGAAAAGAAAGTTCTTTAAGAAATACATCTCCATGGATTCCAAAATATAATTATGGTAATAACTTTCTCTAATCAAATGTCAATATTATTTGATTTTCACATTTCTAAGTTTTGTTTATCAAATTAATATAGAAATAAGATGCTAATATGTGAAGTCAACAAGCAGTGTTAATCACTTTCTATGAATCAGGTATTGTTCAAAAGTGCTGAGAATATAAATATAAGCCAAAAAAAGTCTTTGCTATCAAGGTGCTTGATAGTAAATTCTAATGGGAAAAGACCACACATAAAAGGAAGCTAAAAGCAGGGTGGATGGGATGTTGGAGAAGGAAATTCAGAGAATTAGGAGTAGAAAATGGTAAGGAATGAAGGAGCGAACATGATGATACCAGGTACTTCCTTTAAATGAAGGTTGTTTAAGGAACTGACCAGAGGAAGGTCCTGTAAGGGAAGAAAGATCTTGCAGGATGAGGAACCCACAAAGACACGGGCATATTTCATGGTGATGACTGCTGGAACATCATGGTAAGGAAAACACACACACACACAAACACACAACCTTCATATGATCATACCACAGGAAAGCTAGGCATCAATGTCACTCATCTCTCATCTAGCATTCTCATAGACCTGGTAGAAGTTCAACAGTTCAACAGCTATTTTAATCTATATATTCCCAGAGTTCCTCAGTATTAAGTAGTGGTAATAATTCTGGGACTTATCCCTGGCCTATTGATTGATTCCAGAATTATTGATTCCAGAAAAAATTATAAAGTTAAAATATACTAGAACTGCTGCTTAAGAGAGAGCCAGAGACACTTTAAGAATTTTTAATAATCATATCAAAAGTCTGGCTTAACCAGAAATTCAAAGCATGATAGAGCTTACAGAGTTGTGATGACACTATCTGAGATTTTCCAGGGAGAGAAATGAAAACAGTGATAAGTGATAGCCCCAATAAACTAACCAACTTGTGGCTAAAACACTGGTCCTGGAGCCAGGAAAACTCAAACTAAAAATCTGACCTCAGATACTTACTAGTTGCATGACCCTGGGCAAATCACAACCCCATTTGCCTCAGTTTATCAACTACAAAATGTAGTGGAGAAGGAAATGGCAAACCACTCGAGTACCTTTGCCAAGAAAACTCAAAATGGGGTCAAAAAGAGTCAGACACGACTGAAATGACTGAATAACAAGCCTCAAGAAAACTAGATGAAGACTAGCAGCAGACTGAGTAGACCCACTGTAATGAACTTACAAGAGGCATGGACAAAAGTCACAAAGAAGGAGAAAAGGACCCAAAACCAAGAAATCAAGGATCTGCTGAAGAAGCTGCAAATTGTATATTTTTTTCTTTAGGTCATGTGTCCCAAAGCTTAGAAGTGCAATGGCAAAGGAGAAGGTGTCAGAAAATTCTATTTTTTTTTTATCCTTTCCTTACACTTCCCAAATTCTTCAGGAACTTAGAGATATATATATCCTTTTTTTCTTAAAGCAGTTGGGGTTAAGTGACTTGTCCAGAGTCACACAGCTTATAAGTGAGGCCTGATTTGAACTCAGATCTTCCTGACTCCAGGGCCAGCACAGATAGACTCTAAGAGGAAAAAATAGGTTCTCTTATTTTTATGTTCACAAAAAGTTGCTATGAATCTCTGTTCTTACTGACTACACACCACCAAGTTAGAAAGGGCTGCTGGCTTTGCAGTTCACATTCTGAATCATTTCTTTTCCACACCAGTGAACAGAGCTGGAGCAGCTCATCATGGCTTTAATGCTCTTGTATTTGTAGGTCAAAGATAACGGCCTTTCTACAATCACTTAGTCTTTTGGATTATTCAGTGCTATAGAAAAGGAAACCAGTGTAGGCTGTTATCTATTAAAAAAAAAAAAAAGACATACATGTCTTTAAAAATAAGGTTTTAAGTTCCCACAGTGCTTATAGCTTGGAGCTTATATTTAATACACAAAGAAACTTTAGTTCATACATCCAGGAGCATTCAAATTGTTCAGGCTTATCACTGGCATTTTTCTAGAGCATTACACGTCCTATCACATCATTGTCTTGGCTGATTTGTCAAATGTGTCATAAGTCAGATTCCTAAGGAATAACATGAAAAAGCAGACCATTAAAGGAATGGGAAGCATCAGTGTTCCTCACATTACTACAGATCATACTGAAAGTCTTTGAAACAGGCATCTCTGGAAGAAGTACCTGTCACAAAAATGAATACTTCCCTAAATATTTATATTAGAAGGATTTTTAAAAGCCTTCCCAATTGGCTGAAAATAAAGTTGTGTCCAGCTTTAAAATTAAATTTAATATAAAATGTCCCTTACAGAATACAGCATTGTCTTAGGGTGAAACAAATGCTAAAAGAAAAACATGCAGAATATTAATAACACTTACTATGAAGCACAAGAAGGGGAATACTGGACAAATGACAGAATGTGGATCATATGAAAGTATCTAAAGCCCTGGATCCATTTCAGGATTTTCTGATTTGTTAGAATATTTCACATTTGACTTTTTCTTCCTTCCTTCATTAAACATTTGACAGCATTATGGTATAAGTAATTGGGACTGTTAAGTAGATATCTGGCCCTATCATGAACTTGACAAATATTGGAGAAGTTGTTTAATTTCTTAAACTTCTCTGCATGTCTTTCCTCATTTATCATTTTTTCCTTTTTATTTTATTAATAGAGCAATCTTCTGTGGGTCCCCCACCTCTAGTTAGCAGCTGCATATGTGAAGTTATGTGAGAACTGAGAAAAACCCCTTACATTTACATTGAGAGGAGAGTACCAAGCCATCTATTGTAACAATATAAGCCAAAATGCCCTAGTAGTACCAGATTTCAAACTACATTACAAAACAACAATCATCAAAATAAATTTGATATTGGCTAAGAAATAAAGTTGTAGATCCATGGAATATATTAGGTACACAATACACAATAGTAAGTGACCACAGTAATCTAGTGTTTGATAAGCCCAAAGATCCAAGTTTTGGTAGCCAAGACTCACCAGTTGACAAAAACTGCTAGGAAAACTGGAAAGCAGTTTGGCAGAAATTAGGCAACGACCAACATCTCACATCGTATATCAAAATAAGGTCAAAATGGATAAAGGAAACATGAAGCCATGAAACATGAAGTCATCACATTCGACTAAAGGAAGGAATAAAATGCACACTCATTTTGGTATGAAAACCTATCTTACAATACAGGAAAGTGGGGGAGAAGGGGATAAGCAGGGTGGGGGGGATGATGGAAGGGAGGGCAGTGGGAGGAGGGAGCAATTACAAGTCAACACTCTTGGGGAGGGACAGGATCCAAAGAGAGAATAGAAGCAATGGGGGACAGGATAGGATGGAGGGAAATATAGTTAGTCTAACACAACATGACTATTATGGAAGTCATTTGCAAAACTACACAGATATGGCCTATATTGAATTGCTTGCCTTCCCAAAGGAATGGGTGGGGAGGGAGGGATGAAGAGAAGTTGGAACTCAAAGCAGTTTTAGGAACAACTGCTGAGTATTGTTCTTGCCACTAGGAAATAAGAAATACAGGTAAAGGGTTATAGAAAGTTATCTTGCCCTACACGACAAAAGAGAAGATGGGGACAAGGGAAGGGAGGGATGATAGAAGGAAGGGCAGATTGGTGATAGGGGCAATTAGAATGCTTGGCATTTTGGGGTGAGGGGAGGGAAGAAATGGGGAGAAAATTTGGAAACCAAAATTTTGTGGAAATGAATGTTGAAAACTTAAATAAATAAATTTAAATTAAAAAAAAGAAACTACCAAAAAAAAAACCCCAAAAAATATATGTATCTGTAGAGTCACTGTGTAAATACTATAAGGAAAAGTTACTCTGTCAGATTCATCCTTGACTACTGGGCACTCTTGAATCCAATTTAATAGTATTTGCTAGCCATCCTAATAAATTAATCATGCCTGGAAAAAAAATGGATAAATGATTTAGACGTAAAAGGTGATAGCACTCACCAGCTGACAAAATTGAGGAAATGCAGCCAAAATTAGAAGGATAGAAGTTTACAGCAAGTCTCTCTGATTAAGATCTAATATGTCAAATATGTAGGAAACTGAGCCAAATTTACAAAACTACGAGACATTTAACAACTCATAAATGGTCAAAGCATAAGAAGAAGCAGTTTTCAGAAGAGATCAAAGCTATCAATAGTCACATTTTTAAAAGTGTTCTAAATCACAATTGATTGGAGAAATACAAATTAAGACAACTCAGAGGTGCCACCTCACACCTATCAGATTGGCTAACGTGACAGAAAATGAAAATAATAAATGCTGGAAGGGATGTGGAAAAATAGGTCCATTATGGAGGAATTGTGAACTGCTCCAACCATTCTGGAAAACAATTTGGAACTATGCCCAAAAGGTTCTGAAATATCTCTACTATGACTTTACACAAAAGAAATCAAAGAAAAGGGCAAATGACCTATATATACAAAAGTATCATAGTTGTTCTTTTTTGTGATGGCAAACTGTGGATATGTCCATCAATTGGGGAACAGATAAGCAAGTTGTGGTATATGATTGTGATGGAATACTACTGTGCTATAAGAAATAACAAACAGGATGTTTCCAGAAAAACCTGGGAAGACTTACATGAAGTCATGCAAAAGTGAAGTTAGCAGAACCAGAACATTGTACACAGTAACAGCAATACGTAATGATGATCGACTGTGAAAGATGAAGCTACACTGCTGAAGACAATGATCCAAGACAATTTCAAAGGACTCACGATGAAAAATGTTATCTACCTCCAGAGAGAGAACTAATGAATTCTGAGGGAAGATTGAAGGATTTTTTTTCTACCTTATTTTCTTGTTGTTTTTGTTTTATTTTGTTTTTGCAACATGGCTAATATGGAAATATGTTTTGCATGACTCCAGATGTATAATTGCTATTATACAGTTTGCCTTCTCAATGGGAAGGGGAAAGAAGGGCAGGAAGGAGATAATTTGGGATCAAAAATGTTTTAAAATCAACGTTAAAAATAAATCAAAATTAAAGGAAAAAAATTTAACCCAGGGGTCACATTGATGATGAGGATTAAATGGTCATTAAATGAATTAATTTCCTTAGAAAAAAAGATTGGATAAGTTAGCATTATTGTGGCAACATAGAAGAGGAAACCTGTGAGTTCCTTGGGAGTACCTTTATTTGCATCTTCAGTGCTTTTAACAGAGTTCTTGGCACAAAGTAGTATTTAATAAATGCTCGTTGATGTACTAACTGACCACTGAGTTGTAGTGCCAGAAAAGAAAGAATAGTATCCCTAGCCCTTTAAGAAAGGACTTTATTTTCAGTCCATTTCACATAATTGAGAACCTACACACACCTTCCACATCACCCTCTCCAGCTTTTCCTTTCTGCCAAATTCCTTCTCTGGAATGGTAACCAATCAGCAAGGAAATTCAGGATTGGGTTGGGGATAAGAAATTATACCAAAAAGAAAATCATTCCACTCAGTCCTTCATCCTCTTTTGTCATTCAAACTCCATTATTATGTAAATCTTTGATGGATTTTTCTACAGATTATAGATATAGTTATTGTTGCTGTTTTTAAAGAACCCTATGGCTCAAACTTTTCTCTAAATGTAGGGTCAATATTTTTTGTGTTTAGAAATCTTTTTGGCTGTCTGGTGAAACACTGAACTCATTTTCAGAATAATTTTTAATAAATAATTTCACTTAGAAGTTACTGAAAATGAGTATGTAATTTTTTTTTGTTATCCACATTCCAGAATCTCCAAAATCTAAGAAAATCTGGACCAAAGGTCAAGAAACACTATCATAAAAAATATCACATATACTAATGAAAATAGAAGACAAAATCAAGAAAAAGAAAAATTAGCAAGAGTATTTTAATGAATTATAATTCAGAGAAGTAAAAAAAAAACCAAAAACCAGAAACTTCTACCACTGAAATGATTAATATTAACCATTGGTTTGGTTTACCTTTCTTCCCTGCATTCATAAACTAAACGGATCACTTGTATTTAAAAATCAAATAGTCAAACCTTAGGCAAATATTCCTAGAAATCTAGTTTTGAGGGCATGATCACTAGATTGGGAGATTAAAAAGCTGTCTTCCACACATACCCCAAGCACTAATTGCCTCTGATAACACTGAGAAAGTCAATGATTCTTCCTGGGCCTACACTTTCTTATCTATGAAATGAAAACATTACATTCTTCTCCTCTTTCTTATACTCTACTGAAGAAACTCAGCATGTTATAAAGAGTTAAACTAGCCCTTTCCTTGAAAGAATAGGCCTGGCTCTATGAGTAAAGAGAATGTCACCTATCAGTATGATCTGAGAGACCAACACATGGAAATCTCACAAAGATGATATCTTAAGTTCCCATAATTTAGATTGCTCATTGAGAGCACTTTAAAGATTTATGCATTTTAAGAGAGAAACTTATGGTACCTTTGCCTTGGGGCAACACTGGTTTAGAGCACAGGACAGTCTGTCAAACTACAGAAGGATGGTAGAAGATTACAAATAATATTGCCTCTCTCCAAGAACTTAAGAAAGAGGGGAAAAAGAAGCCAGCAAAGTTGTTAATGAGATTCACTAGTGGGGTGGAGCCATGATGGCAGAATAGAAACAGCTCTCCCCACAAACCTCTCAAAAAAACTGTAAAACTGTAAAAAATGACTCTCAACAAATTCTAAGGCAGCAGAAGCCACAAAATGACAGACTGAAGCCCAAGACAACCTGGAAGATTGACAGGAAGGGTCTATCACACCAGGTTGGGAGCAGAATGCAGTTCCCCGTAGACCACACCAGCACAGATGGAGCTGGAGCAGACCTTAATGAACTGACTCACTGGCAGTGGGAGTGGTTTCCAGACTTCTCAACCCAGTAATGCCAAAGTCATTGGGAAGGGTCTCTCATTCAGTTGAGAAGTCAGCATGGTCAGGCCCCTGGCCTTGGCTCCAGCCTCAGCCCCAGCCCTAGCCCCAGTCCCAGAGCAGTGGCAGCCACTGCCAAAGCAGTGACTGCTTCTGGAGACTTGCACTTAAAAAAAGAGCTCAAAAGTCAAGTAATTGGCTGGGGAAATGAGCAAACAAGGTAAAAAAACAAATTATAGATTCTTACTTCCTCGGTGAAAAGGCATTTTCTTATGTTACTGGTGATGAGGAAGATCAAAACACACAACCAGAAGAAGACAACAAAGTCAAAACTCCTGAATCCAAAGCTTCCAAGGAAAATATTAATTGGTCTTAGGCCATGGAAGAGTTCAAAAAGGATTTTGAAAATCAAGTAAGAGAAGTAGAGGAAAAATTGGGAAGGAAAATGAGAGTGATGCAAGAAAATCATGAAAAATGAGTCAACAGATAGCTAAAGGAGACCCAAAAAAATGCTGAAGAAAATAACACCTTTAAAATTAGACTAATTCAAAAGGCAAAAGAGATCCAAAAAGTCAATGTGGAAAAGAATGCCTTAAAAAGTAGAATGAGCCAAATGGAAAAACAGGTCCAAAAACTCACTGAAGAAAATAACAACTTCAGAATTAGAATGGAACAAATGAAGCCAATGACTTTATGAGACATTAAGAAATTATCAAACAAAATCCAAACAATGAATAAAAGAGAGGACAATTTAAAGTATATCTCATTGGAAAAATAACTGACCCGGAAAATAGATCCAGGAGAGACAATTTTAAAATTATTGGCCTACCTGAAAACCATGATCAAAAAAAAGAGCCTAGACATCATCTATCAAGAAATTATCAAGGAAAAAGAGGCCTGGAAGGACTTCTATGAACTGATGCTGAGTGAAAGAAGCAGAACCAGGAGAACTTTGTACACGGCAACAACCACAGTGTGCAAGGAATTTTTCTGGTAGACTTAGACCTTCATAGCAATGCAAGGACCTAAAGAATTCCTACTGGATTCTTGAGGCAAAGTACCTTCCACATCCAGAAAAAGAACTATGGAACTGTATCTCAGAATGAAGCAGACCGTTTTCTCTTGTATTATGTTTTGCTTTGTTTTTCATGGTTTCTCTCATCTATTTTAGTTCTTCTATGCAACATGACTAAGGTGAAAATGTATTTAATAAGAATGTATGTGTAGAACCTATATAAGATTGTATGCCAACTCAAGGAAGGAAGGGGAAAGAAGAAGAGGGAGGGAGAAAAAAATCTAAAATATATGAAAGTGATTGTAGAAAACTGAAAACAAATTAATTAATTTTAAAAAATTATCAAGGAAAACTGCCTTGATATTCTAGAACCAGAGGGTAAAATAGAAATGGAAACAATCCACCAATCACCTCCTGAAAGAGATCCCAAAAGGAAAACCCCTAGGAACAAAATTTCAAAATTCCCAGGTCAAGAAGAAAATATTACAAGCAGCCAGAAAAAAACAATTCCAGTACAGTAGATACACAATCAGAATAACATAAGATTAAGCAGCTTCTACACTAAAGGATCAGAGGGCTTGGAATATGATATTCCAGAGGTCAAAGGAAGTAGGATTAAAACCAAGAATCACCTACCCAGAAAAACTGAGTATAATACTTCAGGGGAAAAAATGGAATTTCAGTGAAATAGAGGACTTTGAAGCATTCTTGTTGAAAAGACCAGAGCTGAATAGAAAATCTGACTTTCAAATGCAAGAATCAAGAGAAGTATGAATAGGTAAACAAGAAAGAGAAACCATAAGGGACTTGTTAAATTTGAACTGTTTACATTCCTACACGGAAAGATGATATTTGTAACTCATGAAACCTTTCTCAGTATTAGGGTAGTCAGAAAGAATAAATGTGTGTGTGTGTGTGTATGAATGTATATATGTGTGTATATGTATGTATATATGTATGTGTATGTATATATATATGGAGAGAGAGACTGAGGGCACAGAGTGAGCTGAATATGAAAGGATGATATCTAAAAAAGAAAATGAAGTGTTGAGAGGAATGTAGAAAAATGGAGAATGGAGAAAAAGAAAGGGAGCGGTAGAATGCAGTAAATCATCTCATAAAAGAGATAAGAGCAAGCTTTTACAATGGAGGGAAAGAGGGGGAAGGTGAGAGGGAATAAGTGAGCTTTCTTTTCACTGGATTTGGCTTCAGGAGGGAATGACATGCACACTCAATTGGGTATAGAAGTTTATCTTACCCTACAGGAAAGCAGGGGTGAGGGGGATAAGAGAGGGGGGACACTAGAAGGGATGGCAGATTGGGGGAAGGGGTAATTGGAAGCAAATACTTTTATAGAGGGATAGTTCAAAGGAAAGAAAAGAATAAATGGAGATCAGGACAGGATAGAGGGAAATAGAGTTAGTCTTTCACAACACGACTGTTGTGAAAGTGTTTTGCATGACTGCTCATGTATAACCAATATTGAATTGTTTGCCTTCTCAATGAAGGTGGGTAGGAGGGGGGAAAGGAAGAGAATGTGGAACACAAAGCTTCAAAAATGAATGTTAAAAATTGTTTTTACATGCACCTAAGAAATAAAATATATAGGCAATGGGGTACAGAAATCTATCTTGCCCTACAGGAAAATAGAAGGGAAAGGGATAAGGGGTGGGAGTAGTAGAGTGGTGATAGAAGGGAAGGCAGACTGCAGAAAAGAATAATCAGAATACATGCCATCCTAGAGTGTGAGGAGGGTGGAGATGGGGAGAAAACTTGAAATTCAAAATTTTGTGGAAGTGAATGTTGAAAACTGAAAATAAATAAATTTCATTAGAAAAAATATTTTTAATGTGACCCAATTATGCCAGATCATCCCTACTTATTTGGAGATGAAATTAGAAAGAGGGTAACAAACATATGGAACAGATTTGCCAGTATTTCTATACTATTATCAATTACAGTAAAACTTCTGAGTATAGACTCTTAACCACACAGCATCTGAAGTGTCACATGAGAAAGTAGAAACAATATTTAAGATTATGAAGTTACCAAGAACTTCTAGACTTCAGGAAGTACACAGACAAGAAATCTCTACCACAGGTAAAACAATAGCAAGCAGAGAGCAGGTGGAACTATATCTGTGAAACTATAAATTCCTTTTAATTACCTTGTCATGAATGAAATGCAACAAAAGTATAAACTCAGGCAATTCTCTGAGCACAATATCTTTTATTAACAGGGGTATGTTATCTGATAATAAAAGATGATTGTTGTGATAGAAATTCTGAGACAAAGTTCCAAGAATGATCAATTAGTTAGGATAGCAGTAACCTATACATTGGGTCATTTCTTTCTCAAGGAGTGAGGGATAGAGCCAGAGTGAGGGATAATAGGGCCTTTTAAACGTAAGTCTTCCTTTTGAGTGGCATGACAGTACATCATTTGGACCTCCCCTGCCAAAGGCAAGGCAATCTCAATTGGCAAACATGTTAATGAGGAGGTGGGTTAAGAGTTCTCAGCTCCTCTCTATTATTTCATCTTGGGAAGGGCAGGGGGAGAACTAATTCTCAGGTGATAGGATTAGTCTGCAGCTGGGAAAAGTGGACTGGCCTTCAGATGTGGCTGATTATACCCTTCTCTAACACTTAAGGAATGCTAGTTGCTTTATAAGACCCAGCTGATTCTAGCAATTTTGGCTAGAAAAACAGAAGCCATCTCCAAATCAGGTTTCTCCCATTTGGTCTATCCATGAAGACCAAATCACCCTTAACTTTGATTAGAAAGCAAGGACAGGAGACTTGTGCCCTAGGCTCAAAGTGGTTCTGTCTATGGGGTAAACAGAACTGAGGGTCCCACTTGGGAGTGGCCAAGTCTAAGCTGGTTAATGAGCAGATGCTTTGGGGGCTGGGAGCAATCACATCACTAGATCACACCTTTCAGAAACTGCCAGCCTTTCAGATGTGTGGTCTGACAAAATGAGAAAAAGGATGATGAAGTTATGTTGGTTATTAAATAATACAGCATAATATTAATTTAAAAAAACATTATTATTCACACAGTCATTCTCTTTGGCTGAAAAAATTACAGGGGTGATTACAGTCCATGAAGAATAAAATCACAGGTGACCCAAAGAGTAATCAAGAGCTACCTCTGTGGTAAGCATAGAAATATGTGTGCCCAGTCAAATAAATATATGTTCAGAATTGAGGTGGGTTGCTCATAAAAGGAAGGAAAGAATAACCAATGGTCAACTTGCATCCTGCAGTGTTATCTATAGAATGTCAGAAGACCCAAAGGAAAGCTCTCAAAGTTTAGGTAGACATTCTATTGAGAATTTGTGGCAAGATATAAACAAGAATCACATAGAATGAGAAACTATGAATGGATTGGAGTCTGTACTAGAAAGAGTACTCACACTGATAAGTCCACAAGTCCATTGTAGTCAGGTTAAATTACCTGAGAGAGAAGATAACAGTCAGCTAACACATCAATACAACTTATTTTTCTGATTAATCCACTGCCACCTTTGTCTCAAAAGTATTGGAACACATGAGAGATAAGCTCTGGTGGATGGGAAAAGGAAAGAGAAGGCTTGAAATATGAAACATGAAGTGAGGACCCTAAAGAGGGAGGGGGTTAGAGAACACCAAAAGTAGTAATCACTACCTAACGATTATGACAAAATCTCATGAATAGTTCATATGGAATGGAACCTACCACACAATACTATTCAAATGGAAGTGGGGGGAATGCATAAAATTGTTACTTCAATGAAGAAAAACCACTTTGGTATGAAAAAATCACTTTTATATTTTAAATGCTTGTTGATTGGTATATACAAAAATAAAATGAAAATGTATAATGGTTCTTAAAACTAAAATAAAGTTCCTACAAGACTTAAAAATAAAAAGTCTCTGAAATCAAGAGGGGAAATCATTTAGTGTTCAACTAACTTTTTAAAAGTCCAAGAAACAATGTTATGTATTGTCAAAACAAAAACACCAAGTACATTTTCCTTGAGCAACAGTGCATGGCAATGTGCTCAGACAAGCAGCGGGAAAATGGCTTAGTTAGGATTTATACTTAAGTCTAACATCTGGGCACATGTAAACATTCAAAGGATAAACTGATCCATAAAACTGTTGATCATCACAACAGATGTACATTCTTTATTGCTAATGTATGGTTTCTTTTCCCTTCCTCCTAAATGTCTGACGCCTCCAAGTCTCCTTTCATCTTTCACACTACTCTGAGTGTTTTGTGACTTCTCTGCCTTGTTAAAAATTCTATTCCGCTTATACCCAGGCTCTTCTTAATTATGCAAGGCAAGGCAACAAACTAAATATAAACATTCTCCTATATTAGAAATAGAAAATTTTCAAGTCTACATGGGATGAAATATCCTATCTAGTAGTTATACATTTTTTTTCTACTTCTCTTCTTTGAGTTATAAATTCTTAGAGGTCAGAAACCAGTCTTTGAAAACTGTTTAGATTTAAAATCATTATGTAATATCGAACTATACACAAAGTTTCAAAATTTCTGATCATACTGCTAGTTGGCTCTGCATGCTCACTTGATTTTTTTTTCTTTATTTTAGAGGAAAGGACAAAATTAATCCTTTCGAGATCAGGGGTTCTTAAACCTACGATCATTCAACTTGGCTTTTTTTTTTTTTTTAAACTATTTTGATAGTTATTTTCCTTTGTGATTCTAGGCATTTAAAAGTACTATTCTGAGAAGTGGTCCATCACTTCATGATACTGTCAAACACTGGAGTAAAAACTTATTTTCAAATGCACTTAATCCTGCTTGCCAACAGGTTCAGAACTCATAACAACTAACATGTTCAATTGCTGAAACTACATTTTGAAAATATAACATAAAGAAACTAAAATATGATTGTTTCCAGATTCACATTTCATTGAACTGTGAGTTCACTGAATGAACACTGGGCCAAATACCTGAAAGAATAGTCCCTATATTACTGTGTGCTGCACTGTAATCTCTGAAGCCAAATAAACAAACATATCTGAACAAGTCCAGCCTGCCAAAACTGAAATGTGGTGTGCTTCATTTTAAAAGTATACATGTTCTTCTGGCAGACACACATGCTCCGACCTGTAACACTCTGAATCACAGGTGTTTCCCCATTTGCTGTAAAACTTAGCCTACTCACTCACAGTTGGGTTTTTCCGATTGTTAGCCTAAAGCAAGATATGAAAAAAAGAATTTAATGTAGATGGGTTCAAGTAGAGGAAAAAAAAATCTCCTGTGTTTTCCACTAACCACAGCAAAACTAGTGGAAAACAATTTTGTAGGTGAGTACACACCCAAATAGAATAAAAATATCAATTAGTGATCTATGGTCAACTTATATTGACTCTATGGTTAGAACCAAAATGTTCTGAATGGAAAGTCAGTGTTCTCTTTAACATGGTCCTTTTTAGTTCCTAAATTCTAGTTCATATACACAAAGAATTTTAGAGCTAGAAAGAATCATCTTCAAATAGAAACATGGGTTATCTTTTTTACTTAGGCCTCTTGCTGGATGCTGACAATCATATCGAATCCTATTATAGACTTTGACAACTAATTACTAAAATTCCAGTCTCATAGAAATATTACAATATTTGTTTGAGGCTCATGAAGCTTTCTAATATACTGAGTCCTACTAGTGCACACTGAATCCTACATGTTTGTACTTCTATGTCTCTTTTACATCAAACATTGCTGCTTACAAGTGCCAAGAAAAGGTGAAATTTGAGCTTTACTACTTATCATTTTTCTATCCCCCCTCCCCACCTTATTCTACACTTCCACAATAATGGCACTGAGCTTTGTCCCAATGGATTATTATACTCTGATGTCATGAGAACAACAGAATTCCAATTTCCCAGAAAATTTTGGACTAGAAGAAGGACATACATTTTTGAAGCCTTAAAAACTTTCTTTTTTAATCACAAAAATATTCTTGAGTAACATAAAAAGATGTCTAACTGGTTTGGGTAGCACAAAACCAAGTTTTGAAAGATTCATACCTGTTGGAACTTGGTTTTTACTAGTAGTTGATGAATGAATACTTTAAATTGGCAGACACAGAATCCAAAATAATGTTTTGCTCTGCCTATAGACTTACTCTTTGGTCAGAATGGAGACCAAAAATACTATGGGAACATGAATTTTTTTCAGATTTTTTCAAAGTTCAGTGAGAATTATCACCTGAACATTTAAAACCTCCTAGGATATTAGTTGGGATAGGAGAATAAAGTGTATTTTAATACACTTTAAAATTCAGAAACATTCAAGGGGAAAAATTCCCATTTATAAGGATTAATTATTCAATTTAAGATAATTACTAAAATCTAGCAGCTGAATTATATTAAATGGAGGGTTAATTATCTCATATTTACCTGTTGAGTCAAATTCCACTGGCTGGCATACTCGATTAGAAGACCAGCTACACTTGAGCACTTGTCCTCCTTCTACAATGCCCGGTTGGGTAGTGTTTGCTTTGGGAGCTCCAACCAGAAGGAACATCCTTTAAAAAAACACACACACAGAAGGATTCAAGACTTGACATCCCACAAATTATAATAAAGCTTTCTAATAATGAAATGTGCAGTATTCTTTTGACAACTTTATCAAATATTAAATGTGGAGTAACCAAAATGTTGATAGATGCTATTTGTCATTCAGTTGTTTAGTCATGTCCAACTCACATGACTCCATGGACTTTTTGTCCATGGGGTTTTCTTGACAGATACTGGAGTGGTTCACCATTTCCTTCTCCAGTTTGTCTCCATTTTACAGATGAGGAATTGAGGTAAACAGGGGTTAAGTGACTTGCCCAGGGTCACACAGCTAGTAAGTATCTGAGGCCTGATTTGAATTCAGATCTTCTTGACTCCAGGCCCAGTGCTCTATACACTGCAACACTCTGCTGATTAGATACTATATCACAATGCAATATTGCCCTTTTCTTCTATTCGCTAGAATTCTATGGCATATATATCTAATATATCATACACAATATTTATTTTATCATGCTGAAAATTAACAGATTTGTACTGATTATGGATTCAGACTCATTTCAAGATTTTAAAAGATGTTTATTAAATTATTCTGGTTTATACTTTTCTGAGGAAAAACAAAAGTTTTCAAACTACCTTCCTAAGCGTAAGAAAGCTTCCTGAAAAATACAAAATTGGAGATTCGAAGAGATAAAAAAGAGAACTGAGAAACAACTGCAACAAGCTAAGAGGGTGAGAGGCAAGGTTGGGAAGTGCAAATCTCCTGCAAAAGAGCAGGGTGCAAACTGGAAAGGAAAAATTCAACAAAAGGAACCAAGAACAAATTTGCTTGATATATGTGAAAGAAGAAGTCGGAAAAGGAAGAAGTCAGAAAAGGGTGAGAAATGACAGAAATGGAGGAGCAACCACTGATTTTAACTCTGGAGCCTAATTTTACAAAGAGAAAGCTGATGCCTAGAAATATCATGGTCAAATAACTTGTTAAGAAACATGTTTTTAGAGGCAGAGCCAAGATGGCAGAGTAGAAAGACGCACATACACTAGCTCTTCCCCTATAGCCCATAAAATACCTGTAAAGAAAGACTCTCAACAAATTCTAGAGCAGCAGAAGCCACAGAACAACAGACTGGAGGAGATTTCCAGCCCAGGGTGACTTGAAAGGCTGATGGGAAAGGTCTGTTGCACTGGACTCAGAGCAGAGCCCAGCCCAGCCTTGGCTGCACGGCATGGCGCCAAGAAGAGGACCCAAGCAGGCCTCAGAGGTGGAATTCCCAGCAGCAGTAGCGGCACTTTGCTGATCCCTCAACCCACAGGCACCAAAGGTCAGTGAGGGGGTTTGTTCAACTGTCCAAGAAGGGAGCAGGGTCTTCCCATAGCTCTGGCCACAGGCAGCGGCAGCGGTGGCAGAGGCTGCGTCAGGCAGTAGCAGCTCCCACAGCAGCCTGTATCCATTGTTAGATTGTAAAACCCCTGGGGGACCTAAGCAGCTGATCCTTACCTCAACCCTGTGTGGCACCATGTAACACTCCTGGGGGAACTGAACAGCTGATTTTTATCTCACACTGAATGGTGTCCTGCCCCCCGCCTATAGCCCCTGGGGGAATTGAGCAACTTATCTGAATCTCAGCCTCCAGTGCTGGCTTGGTGAAACTGGAGGCCAGGTGGTTGTGGAGAGGAAACTCTACTACACACAGATTCTGGGCATAAAAGTTTTTTGTTGCTCCCAGACCAGTGTACACACTTGATTGTGCCACCTTAGAGGAACTGAGAACTTGCAGGTCCTCAAAGTATACCCTCCTCTTGACAAGGGACCCAAAAGTCAAGTAACTGGTTGGGAAAATGCCAAAAGGAAAAAAAAATAAGACAATAGAAGGTTATTTTCTTGGTGAACAGATATCTTTTCCCATCCTTTCAGATAAGGAAGAACAATGCTTACCATCAGGGAAAGACATAAAAGTCAAGGCTTCTGTATCCCAAATATCCAAAATAAATATTCAATGGTCTCAGGCCATGGGAGAGCTCAAAAACGATTTTGAAAATCAAGTAAGAGAGGTGGAGGAAAAATTGGGAAAAGAAATGAGAGAGATGCAAGAAAATCATGAAAAGCAAGTCAACAACTTGCTAAAGGAGACCCAAAAAAATGCTGAAGAAAATAACACCTTGAAAAATAGGCTAACTCAACTGGCAAAAGAGGTCCAAAAAGCCAATGAGGAGAAGGATGCTTTAAAAGTCAGAATTAGCCAAATGGAAAAGGAGATTCAAAAGCTCATTGAAGAAAACAGTTCTTTAAAAATTAGAATGGAGGCCAATGACTTTATGAGAAACCAAGAAATCACAAAACAAAACCAAAAAAATGAAAAAATAAAAGATAATGTGAAATATCTCATTGGAAAAACAACTGATCTGGAAAATAGATCCAGGAGAGGCAATTTAAAAATTACGGGACTACCTGAAAGCCATGATCAAAAAAAAGAGCCTACACATCATCTTTCATGAAATTATCAAGGAAAACTGCCCTTATATTCTAGAACCAGAGGGCAAAATAAATATTGAAAGAATCCACCGATCACCTCCTGAACGAGATCCAAAAAGAGAAACTCCTAGGAACATTATGGCCAAATTCCAGAGTTACCAGGTCAAGGAGAAAATATTGCAAGCAGCTAGAAAGAAACAATTTGAGTGTTGTGGAAATACAATCAGAATAACACAAGACCTAACAGCTTCTACATTAAAGAATCGAAGGGTATGTAATATGATATTCCAGAAGTTAAAGGAACTAGGACTAAAACTAAGAATCACCTACCCAGCAAAACTGAGTATAATACTTCAGGGGAAAAAATGATCTTTCAATGAAATAGAGGACTTTCAAGCATTCTTGATGAAAACACTCTTGGGGAGGGACAAGGTTAAAAGAGAGAATAGAAGAAATGGGAGGCAGGATAGGATGGAGGGAAATATAGTTAGTCTTACACAACATGACTATTATGGAAGTCATTTGCAAAACTACACAGATATGGCCTATACTGAATTGCTTGCCTTCCCAATGGGGATAGGGATGGGGATGGAGGGAGGAAGGAGGAAAAGTTGGAACTCAAAGTTTTAGTAACAATTGTTGAGTACTGTTCTTGCATACAACTGGGAAATAAGAAATACAGGTAATGGGATATAGAAATTTATCTTGCCCTACAAGACAAAAGAGAAGATGGAGATAAGGGAAGGGAGGGATGTTATAAGGGAGGGCAGATTGGTGGTAGGGGTAATTAGAATACTCGGCACTTTGGAGTGGGAGTAGGGGAGAGATGGGGAGAAAATTTGGAATTCAAAATTTTGTGGAAATGAATGTTGAAAACTTAAAATAAATAAATTTTAAAAAAAAAGAAACATTTTTAAGCAGTGATGCTCTGAATTAACCAGAAAAGATTCATAATAGAAGCCAAAAAATCATTCATGTGAGTACCCTCTGTATTCAGAAAACTGTTGTAAGTTTAAATAACACTCATATATTCACTTTTAGAACATCTGATGTTTAACTTATCAAAAAAAATTTTTTTCTCTTCACCTGGTACTTCTACTTAAATATGAAGAGAGGCCAGCTGAGAGAAAAAAATGCACTTAACATAATAGGTTTAGGCTATTCTCATTATAGTCAGTTTCTGGATTGTCAGTTTTATATCTGAGGAAAACTTATTCAAGGAAGACTTCTGAGAAGCCAAAAATTTTCCTTGTTAGTATTTTCAATTTGGTCTCCAATTTAAAAACTGCTTACAAGAAATATAACACCAATGACAGTATTACCTAAATTATTTTACTTATTCCTGTCATAGAGAATTACTAAAGCATTGTTTGAGAGAGCTAGGACTAGAAAAAATAATAACTATTCATGTAGAATAAGAAAAGGTCAAGAATCTCAAAGGGGAAATGATGAAAAAAAAGACTTCAAACTATACTACAAAGTAGTTATCATCAAAATGATTTTTTTGCTGTTTAGTTTTTCAGGCACATTTGACTCTTTGTGAGCCCATTTGGGGTTTTCTTGGCAAGAATACAATAGTGGTTTACCATTTCCTTCTCCAGTTCATTTTATAGATGAGGAATTGAGGCAAACAAGGTCAAGTGACTTCACAGGGTTACACAGTGTCTGAGGCCAGATTTGAATTCACGAAGTGGGATTTTTCTGACCAGTTCCTGTACTCTATACACTGTACTACCTAAATGCCCCAAAATGGTTTGGTACTGAAATATTAATTAGAGGAACAGATTAGGGCCATAACATGCAAAAGCAAAAAAATAAACCTTTATAGCCTAGTTTGGAAGAAATCCAAAGACCCCATTCACTATCTGACAAAAAAGGTTGTAAAACTGGACATCAGTTTGACAAAAATTAGGTTCAAATCAGTAGCTCACACCATATACCAAGATAAGTTTCAAATGGATACCTGACCCAAAAATAAAAGGTCACATTTTAAACAAATTAGAGGAGGAAGCACACAATTACCTTTTAGATCTATGGGCAGGGGAACCGTTCATGACCAAACATGGGATAAAAAGGATCCCAAAAGATTAAACTTACAATTCTGATTACATAAAAGTAAAAAAGGTTTTGTATAAGCAAATGATTGGAAAGGAAACAATATGTTATTGAAATAAATTTCATTTTAAAATTTTTTTAAGGGAAGCAGTGACCTGGGGAGATTTTTTTAAACAAATTTCTCTGATGAAGTTCTCAATTCCATCATCTATATGGAACAGATTCAATTTTGCAAGACTAAGAACCAACCTCCTTGTTAAATGGCCAAAACAATCAATTTTAAAGGAAAGCAATCCAAGTTAACCAAAGCATATGAAAAAAGTTCCAAAACATTAATAATTTAGAGAAATGGAAAGTAAAAAATTGATCAGCAAAACTGACAAAATATAGAAAATAACAAACGCTGACAGGAACTAAAGGAAAACTGGTACCCTGATGCACTGTTAGTGAAGCCGTGACTTGTTATAACCATTTTTGAGTGCAGTTTGGAACTATGTCCTATGTTTATACTTACATATCTATTTATAGCAGCATTTGTTGTGATGGCTAAGAATTGGAAACTATAGAGGTGCCTACCAATTGGGGAATGGCTGAACCAATTATGGTATATTAATGTACTATTACTCTATAAGAAATGATGGAGGGTTTAAAGAACCTGGAAAGATTCGTATGAAATGGTATAATACAAAGTGAACCAAGAGAATATTTTGCATGCTACAAACAACTTTGCAAAAATAAAGATTTTGGATGACTTAGAAACTCTGATCACTGCAGTGCTCAACCATGAATTCCAGAGGACCCAATGATAGGCAATGCCTCCCGCCTTTGCACAGAATTGATGGACTAAATAAGCAGAATGACACATGACGTTTTGGATATATCCAGCATGGGAATTTGTTTTGCCTGACTAAGCATATCTTTATTATTTTTAGGGAGAAGAAGAAAAAATAAATGCTTAATGATTGAAAAAGATAATTTAAAGTATTAAAAACTGATTTAAAATGTAGGGCTGGTGTAAGCGGTGTGTGTGTCTGGACTTGTGATTTCTTCTGTATGAGGAACTCCAGAAACAGAAATGTCTCCATTGGATCAGAGCAACAATACACCTGTAATCCTCTTATAACATTACCTAGAACACTGTCAGGTTAAGTAATGTGCCCATGGACATATAAGCAAACTATATCAAAGGCAAGTATTGACTGTAAAGCAGACCCGCTAGTTATCTTTTATCTAAATTTATCTACAATTGTTTACTTGAATTTGACCAACCTAAATTGGAATGTCAATTCAGCTGAAATTTTCATGGAGAAAGCCCACTTTCTATATGCCAAAAAAAAAGAGAGAGAAATAATTCACTTAAATCTTTTTACCAAAGGAAGCATATAAAATTGTTATGCACATTCACTTGAAAAAAGGAAGATCTAAACAAACCAGAATCAATCCAATTTTGTTTTATATTCATCTCTTTTAAATGCATTCATAGTGGGCAGAATTTGTCAGAAACTGATCAAGAATACTTAATAGTTAGTTGCATGAATCATTAAGTTACTGGAAGTCTTCTGAGTTTGAATTCACCTCCTACACTCAAATTCCTATTCATCTTAAAATGGACAAAAACAGAAAACAAAGACAAAGCCACTAACCAAAACCCAGCACAGTTTTTAAGTTGTATGCAAACATATTTACAGTTTGAGACTTCAAAACTTTCTCATCAGGATACAAATGTTGAATCCATGGCATAATGATAGATGAACTTTCCCCTTTTTCCCAGAACCATGCTTCCATTTTGGTCATCTCCCCACTATCTCCTCACCAGGGTGTCTATATTTGGCATCACTCATCTCTCCCCTCCTCCCACCAATGCAACCTCAGACTGTGATAGGTAATTTCTCTTTATTTTGCCTAGATCCAAGCCTCCATCCCACTTCCTGGCCATCTTTATACCATCTTATCCGTTGCCACCATCTCCCTTTTCCAACTCCCCTTTATGTGTTGTGTTTTCCCATTAGAATGTAAACTTCTACTTCCAGGGCACACAGAGGACCTCTTAAACCTCTCCAAAATAAGAATTATACCTAACAGATAAAACTGCTGCAGCTGTACAAGGTTTAAGCCCCCAGGAATCCTAAGGATGTAGCAACCAGATGAATTAACAACAAAGAAGGCTAATCCCTAAAGTGCTTGCCTAGCTCCCTCTCTTCCTCCACCATCCCCCAGGCTCTGGGGGCAACACTTCTTGTAATAGAACCCAATTCTGTCCCTCTTCTTTTACTCCCACCCAATGCACAGAAGCAGAGGTAGAAGTAAGTGGGAAGCTTGCCCTATTCAGGATTACAATTCAGCAACACATTATACCATAGTAGTGTTCAGCCACAGTACTAAAGAACTGAGGAAACAGTGACAGGGTGTCAGCATGTGTAGGGTTCCACCTGGCCTAAAGGAAACAGAACTAGCATCCAGCTGACACCAGCTCTATCTTAGCACTTGGAAAAGAAACCGAGGCCAATGAATAGTGAAATGCTAGGAGAGGAGGAGGCTAAGACAGTTTTAAGGTCCATCACTCCAGAAAACTGCTCTCAAAGTGGAAGAAGTCAGGAAGTAAATGATAGAAAAATAAAGAAAAAAAAGTCTGAAGTTACCAAATATATCAGAAGAAATGTCAGTTAAAAACCATGAACACATACAGATAAATCAGCAGGGAAAGATTTTAACAACAGAAGGGAACATGGCTCCCAAATCGGCTAAACAACAGATATCTCTAAATAAATATTTAAAGACAAAGGGAAATTAAGCAATACCTGATGACAGGATTTTATGGATTCTCAAAAGAGCATGGAACCAGAACAGGAGGCTCCCAAATGCTTCATCAAGAGAGGAATCAGAATTGTGAAAACATAATTAGTGGCCTGCACAGCAGAAATAATCAGCAAAATATAAAAGCTTGAATGACCAATGGCAAATCTCATCAAAGGAGTGAACAATTCTTTGGAATTAAAATATGAAGAAGCTGAAGGATGATCTGAAGGAAAAGAAGGAAAAAGCAATAATCTTAAAAGAAACTTGATCTTTATAAAAGTAAAACATTGATTTCAAAGACAAGATTCACCTAAACAACTTAAGATATAGGTCTCCCAAAAGAACATCACAAGTCAAAAAACCAGATCATAATGCAAGAAATAACACAAGAAAGATGCCTAGACCTTTGGACACAGGGCGTGGAGAGTGGGGAGTGCCAATACAGAGAACTGATAGATTGTCTCCTGGAAAAAAAAAAAGAATGTAAATTTCTTGAGAATAGCAACTGTCCTGCTCGCTGGTATTTGTATTCCTAGCACTTACCACAAGGCCTGACACATAGCAGGCACTTAATAAATGCTCCATCTTTCTAATGGAAAGCTTTGTGATGTTGGAAAAAATCACTTCACCTCTCTGGAAATCTGGAACCTCGGTAAAAATGAAGGGGTTGGTCTCAATGATTTCTTAGTCTCTCTTTAGTTCGATCCTATAATTGCAGAATGAATAATCTTGCATTTACATAAAAGATTTTACATAATTTACATAAAAGATTTCTTGACCAACTGTGCCTGAAACTAACCTTGCATACAGTTCTTATCAGTGTTAACACTTCCTACATCCCAGATAGGATGAAAGTTATTGGAGCATCCCACAGGGAAGTTAGAGGCCATCAGGGCCAGACCTCTCTTTTTAAAGAAAAAGAAACTGAGGCCAAGGGAGGTTGTGACCTGTCCAAGGTCATACAGGAAGTAAGCAGCAGATAAGGAAATTGAATCCATATCCTCTGACTCCAAATCCAGCATTTTCTCTATACTTCATTCACATGGTGTTTACATCCTAGTTTAGGCTCTCATCACCTTGCCTGGACTGTTACAATATCAACCTAATTGGTCTCCTTACTTCTACTCTCTCCCCGCTCTAGTCCATCTTCCACACAGCTGCTAAATCACTATTCCTAAAATACCATTCTGCTCATGTATTCTCCTGCTCTAAAAGCTCCAGGAGCTCCTAACTACCTCTAGGGTCAAATTCAAGCTCTTTTGCTTAGCCTTTAAAGCTCTTCACAATCTGGATTCAACTTACTTTCCCAGGTGTATTACTGATCATTGCTAGTCTACTTACTGTTCCTGGTCCATACCATTCCACCTCCCATATTCATTTCTTTGCACAAGCTGTCTTCCTCTTCTCCTCCCCTCTCCTCCTCTCAACCTCCAGCTGTTGGAAGCCCTTGCTCCCTTCAAAGCACAGGTCAACCACCACCTTCTTCTACATGAAACCTATCTTGATCTCCCCTCTCAAAAACTTTTATGTACTTATATGCTGTTCCCTTCAAATAGAACTCAAGCTCCTTGAGGACAGAACGACTTTGTTATGGCTTTTGTTTCCCCAGAGCTAAGACAATTCCTGACACATTATAAATGTTTGTTGGTTTATTGATTGATTTCCCCAATTGCTAGTATTCTATCTAAAGCATGACAGTTGTACAATTAATGAGTAACTAACAGTCATAATTTAGATAAATCTTTATTCCCACCTAAGAAGAGATAAGAAATTTGGTTACAATAATCTTAAAACTTCCACACTAAGTCTGAAAAAAGTGTTATATACTTTTAAGACTAGAAAAGAAAGCTATTTTTCACTAACTTGTTTGCCAAGGCTAAATAATTTTAAGAAAACATTGGATCATTCTTCCATTAGCAAAGTGATATTTATAGTTCTATCCATATAGCCCTAACATATATTACACATATGCTTAGTTTTGTTGTAATATGAAATAATTTTTAGAGTTTTTTCATAAGGTGGAAAAATAAAAGTCTGAATCCAGATGTTTGCCTTTGAGTTCTTCTTAACAAAGTAACGATGTCCAGGATGGATAGTTCAATTGAGTAAATGTCTGCCTTTGTTTACAAGGCAGTTCCGGGTGACCCTCACATTTAAACAATCCCATGCGATTATTGCAAAATATGCAACTGTAAGAGCAAAAGGACCAATCCCTAAACATAAGATTTTTCTAACATCTAAATAATCTTCAAGTGACTGGATTTACACAAAGCATCTTTAAAAAGTTTCTTTAATTCTGGCTTTAGGTACCTTTTTTATTTGCTACTACATATCAGAGAGAACAGCAACAGGAATAGGACAATTGTTAGGAACAAAGAGTTCATCAAAGACTGAAAAAGTTCAAGAGAGGATATTATCCAATTGAAAACAGAACTTTTCTGACAACATGAACTACTTACATGTGAGGTGAGGGCATCATTGCTGCTTTTAAGCACCCAAAAAGCATACGACAAGCATGAAATTATGATAATTAGGTCACAAACATGAATCATTAACATTTTCCCAAAGTCCTTCATGCGAAGTCTCATGACCTATTTAGCTGATGCAGGAAATGATGGAACTTGGCTAAAAATAGAATGAGTTTTTAAAATGTTGGAACATTATTGATTTCCAAAAGCTAAGTGTTCAAACAGTGAGGAAGAACGTTCATTGGCTCCAAAAGCCAACCAGGTCTTTTGAGAAGCCGTTTTTATTTAAGACTCAAGAAAATATTTTTTTACAGGCTTTACAACAAGTCAAGAGAAAGAATGGATGAGAAAATGAAATAATGTGGCCAAGAACTGAAGAAGCCAGAAAGAAATACAGGACTGAAAGAGGGAAGGAAATTTCTATGCATAAATAAATGAGAAAGATGAAGAAATGGTAGCCATCAAAGTGACCTGCACAAAAATGGGTACTCACTAAAAGTGTTAAATGAATGAATGCTCTTTGAACAATGGTGACATATGAGGGTACTGAGAAATGCAAATCAAAACAGGCTACCACAAGCTGTGCTTGTTGAATGTACCAGAAAATCAAACACAAATTTAATTTTATGGAATCTGGGTATAAGGTCCACTCCTCACAATGTCCAATGAATGCTCCTGCTCATTAAATCAGAGTGATTTAAGGCCTATAAATTGGCGTAACCACAAAAGTTTAAATAAAAAATATGCAACTGCAGCATTGTTCAAAAAAAATAGGATTAAGGGTCAGAAGGTCTGAGATTTAGTACTAATTCTGCCATTACAACTTGCTCTGTGACTGTGTGTGTGTGTGTGTGTGTGTGTGTGTGTGTGCGCGCGCTCACTCATCAGTAGTCTGGTACAAATATCCTAACTATCTAATAACAAAACCAATAATAATATCAATACTCTCTGAAGAAATAGGAGATTGCAAATGCTAAAAAGTTGCTGAAGCAAGAGACTTTCTTTATATGGTCTTCCCAAAAGAACAGTATCGAACGAGATTGATAAGTAAATAGAACTTCAAAAAAAAATGCAAAAAATTATCAACCATCAAGTACTCATAAGCATCAATGGTGGCAGTTTGGCATGTAGATGTTAGGTATAATAAAGACAACTTCCAACGGCTGTGAGAATGGCAGAAGCCCCCCATTCACTCCCTTTCCTTAAACCAGCCTTACCTCCCTTTAATAACTATGCACTCTACTATGCCTTATGACTACTGTCATTGTCAGGATTCTTGGTAACAGTACTTGGGGAATTTTCAGGAAAAGAAGGAAACTGAGTAACCAAACTGCCTGCCATCGCTCCATGGGAATGGAGAATAAAGAGGGGAGGGAGAATTAGAGAAGAGGATACAAAAACTAACAGGATGTCTATCTACTCAGTTTCCTATCCCAAGGTCCTCTTTAAATGCAAAACCTTTAGGAATGTGACTTTGTTACCAAGGATAGGAAGTTTGTTGAAAAATGACAAAGTCATTTTTTTCAAACTCTGCAAATAAACAAAATTATTCAGTAGTAGCACATCCTAGATAAAGTATGTTTGAGCTGTTTAGCTGACTCTATTAACCAACAAACCTAGAGAAGGTCAACATCTTTTTAAAAGGCAGAATGATAATAATTATGTATATGCCAGAAGAAGAAAAAATTGAACAGAGAGAAAAGAATAAGAAGCAGAGTTAGGAATTCTGAGTCCTGTATTTTTACTTTCTAACTCCCCCATCCCATAACCCAATCAAACTCACCTTCTTACCCATCTCCTGCCTTGTGCCTTTTCCCTGGCTATTCTCCATGCTTAGAACATACTCATTCCCTAATTCCATTTCTTAGAATCTGTAGTTTTCTACAAGTTCAAGCACTACTTTCTCCATGGAGCTTTTTCTGATCCTGTCACTTGTCAGAGCCAAATTCCCAAATTTCTTTATACTTATGGACTTATATATGTTTTCTCCTCCAAGTGAGACTAAAGTTTCTTGAGGGCAGAGACTACTAACATTTGTCTTTCTCTTTTCAGTGCATTTGATAGAGATGTTTAACAATAGTTTGTGGATTAATTGACTGAAGATCTCTGAAATCTTGTCAGTGTGGATACTTCATGTACCAACACACATTAAGATCCCACTGGGACTAAGAAGACCATTTTATGACTTACTGTGATTTAAATTTCATCACCTAGTGGCCTATCTTCTGGTTAACTGGGTTGGTCCTTGGACAACAGAGTCACACAGCCTGTCAAAGGGTCTGTATTTGAAGTCTTTACAGATTGGCAGGGTCTGATAGAGATTATATTTAGATGTTGTAGGTGTTCAGATATAGATTTGGATGTTCTAGAAGCCAGGGTCATCTCCATACCAGTGAAACATCGCAGTGGGATTTTATTGGAGGCCCAAAAAAGTGCTAACAAAAAAATCAGTAAAAATAACAGCAAACATTTATCAAGCACCTACTATGTGCCAAGCACTGTGCTGAGGATACAAAGAAGGCAAAAACTGTCATTGTCCTCAAGGAGATCACATAGACAGCGTACAAATACCTATACACAGACAATATCATGTCACAGGAACAGACAGATGCACGTTATACTTGTACGTTGTCTTCTCATCTAAATTGCTCTATAAATTTTAGGCCTAAACCAGTAGCAATTGTCACTGATAACCATCTTAGTATATTTGCTTTATGGATGGTCATAAATGTACAAGATACTCTCACACACCATGTTACCAAAGGAATAAAAACAAGACTTTAACAACACCAAATCAATAAAGAGCTCAAATGTCCATGTTACAGGATTATTTACTTTGAACCCTTCCTAAAATGAAGGTTATTTATAAACTTACATATAAGACAGAGTGGTATAATGGAAAGAGCATAGGCAGTGAAGTCAGAGGATATGGCTTTAAATCCACCTCCAGCAACTGTGCAACCTTTGGCAAGTCATTTAATTTCTCTATGCCTCAGTTTCCTCAACTGTAAAATGAGGGAGGGTTGAACTAGACTGTGGTCCTTTCCAGCTCTGAATCTATGACAATATACTATGTTGGAATTTTCCCTTTTTACAGGTGATTTAGGCAGGGAAATATTATTTTATGCTTCAGCGAGCCACTGCATTTTAGACAAAATATAACTTTAAAGAAACTTAATGTTTCTATATCACATACAAAATAGCAAGAGCATTTGAAAGCTGTTTGAAGTACGCTTTGATTAGCATAAATTTTGTCTAAAGCCTACTGCTGCTTGGTTGCATGGAAAACAAGCCAACAACTTTACTCTTTGAAACTGAAGTCAAGTAAGTGTTTACTCTAGAAAGAAACTTACCAAGTACATAATAGAATATCTAAACAAGGATTTTCCTCTGAAGTCTCTCCATCTCTCCTGACATACATCTGACACCTATTTATAGCAGAGAAACACATGTATCCATACAATCTTTCAACCTCCATATCTTCAAAATGCAAACTAATGCTAGTCGAAATCATTATGGGAGCTACATAAGGGCCCGCTTGGCCAGCATTTAACATTTGGGGAAGGTAGCACTTACATGGTGCTGACTTTGTGCCAGACACTGTGCTAAGTGCTTTAACAACTGTCTCATTTGATCCTCACAACAACACTACCACCAAATAGATGCTGTTATTTCCACTTTACAGTTGAGGCAACTGAGGCAAACCAAGGTTGTTCAAGATCACATAGTTATTAAGTATCAGAGGCTAAATCTGAACTTAGGTCTTTCTGACGCCTGACCTAGTGCTCTATCCACTGAGCAACCTTGCCATTTAGCATTTTCTTTTAGCAAACTTAGTCATCATACTTCTTATTCTCTTTGGTATGCCTATGTTAGATACCAAGGGAACACTAATGTCCTTTCCAACTCCAAGTTGATTATAAGTAGATATTTAAGCCTTACATACCTTCAAGGTTTATATTATATATTAAATTATTATGTTATATATAGAAAAAGTATACCATAAGATAGATACTTTAGACCAGAAAATAAATTTACTAAGGGGCCTAAACTGCCAAGGTAAACCTTGTTCTCTAGTTAGAATATACCATGGACCAAATGTAGGGAACAAAAGTGTGGCTGCCCCTGTAAAATTATATTGAGCAACAGATTTTATAGGAAATTAAAGATTTAAAAGGCCTAGAGTTTGATTTTTTTCAAATTACCAACAAAATAGATCATAATAATCAGGTAAGAGTAAATATGGCACAGTAAAAGAACTAGGCTGAAACTCAAGGGTTATATTTCTAGTCCTGGCTCTGCACTAAGAGGATGTGGGACCTTAAAAGAGAAACTTTCATAATTTATGTAATGAACATAATAATATAATGGCTAAAAAAACCTAATAATACAATTGTTAAATTTTCTGTGTATTTATACAAGAAATGAAATTATTTGCCCAGGGTTTCATAGCTACTAAGTACCTAAGGCCAGATTTGAACTCAGTAACATCCACTGAGGTCACCTAAGTGCCTACACTGAGAAAAACATTAGCACTCTAATCAGAGCTATAATAAATCATAAATTTAGGGGATTAATGGTGAAAAATGCCTTCTGCTTCTCAACAGAGGTAGACAATAGGTGGGGAACAAGGCACACATTTTCACATGAGGCTAATGGTTTTTGTTTAGTCTCCTTTGCTGCAAGAGGGAGAGGATTTAAAGCATCACTTTTTAAAATTAAAAAAAAAAACATTTTATATCTCTGACACTCTCCCTATAAAACAAAGGAATTATACCTTCAATCGTCTCTAAGTTTTGCCTCCAGCAGTAAAGTCTGATACTGTTTTCTTTACCATCAACCATGATGTCTTCTGTCAAAAATATAACACACTGTAATATAATATGAAAGATTCCAGGTTGCTTTCCCTAGTCATCTCTTTAATGAGTGTGAAAACATTCCAATGCAGTTGGGCTGTGCCAGCATTTTTATTTTGCTTAGCATTTTATTACCTCTCGCTCTAGTTGTGATGCATTGTTAGGATCTCTAACCTACAAACTATATAACATACACACAAGCTTTATGCAGAGAAATAACTCACAATTTCCTATATTCTCAGAGTGGTTCCAGCAAACTTTATTTTTAAACCTATAATTTAGGATCATACAAAAATGTGAAGCCATGATACCTGTCCCACCTTATAATCTGATTATAGATGGAACTGCACTATGGGTCAATAATCATCAACAAGGACTTGTTTTTACAGCTTCAAATCAAAAATTTACAAAATAAATGTTGTCAACCAATTTCTTGTCATTTTAATCTCACTCCAATTCTTACAGGGTATGAAAATGACCCTGGAGTCTTTAACACTATTCCCAGCAGAAGAGAAGCTTTAGTAGGTCCTACTAATCAAGAGAGACAAAGTTCCAGACAATATGTACTGTCCAAGAATTTGCCTAGCTAATAGTGAGAGCTCCTTCACCAGAAAGTTTGCCAACAGGTGACAGATTTTTCTTTTTTAACAAAAGCAACGTATAAAAATTTCCTAAAGGCTATGGGGGTTGCAGTTTATCTCAGAGGAAATGTTACCCCTTGATCAAATAGTTAGATATTACTGACTTAGCTTTAGATAAAGGTCATCTGTCCTCTTTTTATCACAGCTTAGTGAATAAAATATACACCTGCTACACCATGATATATCACAAAGCCTAATTTCATGAATTAATATTGTTGGAAATTTCCTCCTAATGCAGATGGCAACTCCTCACTAATTTCAGTCTTTACAGTTGACTAGGGCACTGTGAGATTCAGTGCCTGGCTCATGGTCACACAGCTAATGTATGTCTGAGTCAAGATTTCAAGTTTTACTCTCTCCAAAGTCTCTCTATGAAGTAAACAACTAGTTGTTGCTCAGTCTTGTCGGACTCTTGATGACCCAGTATGAGATTTTCTTGGCAAAGATAACATAGTGGTTTGCCATTTCCTTCTCCATTGGATTAGATAATCTGAAGTTAAGTGACATGCCCAGGGTCAAACAGCTACTAAGTATCTGAGGCCACATTTGAACTCAGGTCTTCCTGACTACAGACTCAGCCCTCTATCCAAAGAGCTACCTCAAACAAGCATTGCTTAATAGAAACATAATATGGTGAGAATACTGCATATGGAATCAGAGAACCCAAGTCTGAACCCCAACTCTGCTACTGACTACCTGTGATCCTGTACAATAAACATGATGTTTCAACCATAGTTTCATAATCTGTGAAATTAAGAAGTTATACTAAATGATCCCTACAGACTCTTCCACTTATAAATATAAAGAACATTTGACTTTTACTATATACTCCTCTGTTTGACTACTGAAATTACATGGCACAAACTGAATTAAGCCTTACATAGTCCTTCTTTTCCCTTATTTGACACTAACCCATAAGAACATAGAGTGTAATTCTTCTCTTTGGGCTCTAGAAGGTATCAAAAAGTTCTTCCCATTGCCCCAAAGAGAACTTTTCTCCAGTTTACTCTCCAAATTCTTCAAGGTGATCAAGTACCCAAGATTGCTTGTCTATAGCCTTATTACAGATTATTTATGCTATATTTGGAAAGAAATTCAAGAAAATCTGAAGACAGAAAAAACTGCTCTAGGGTACTGTATAATGGAATAATAAATTAATAATAAATTAACTATTAATTGAGCATTGTCCAGGTACAAAATTCTGCACTAAGAATTGAGGGTTAAATACACACACATATAGAGAGAGAGATAGAATGATATAGATATTCTTTTTTTTCTTTTCAGCTCTAAAAGTATGATTTTATAATTCTATCAACTGTTTTATTAGTTTTATTGCAGCACTAAGTGGAAGGTTTGAATAGGAAAAAAATACTTTTAATTTCTAACTCTTGCTATCACATAGTCATCCCCACAAAGAATATACTTGGTAAATTGCAGAATTATTTGCTCTTACATATCTTAGCACCAAGCATATGGCCACATCTCTTTTGACATTGGACAAGTTTGACACTGTTTACCAATCTAATATTAAAAGTCACAAATTTTAAAGAAAATGAAATATAAACCAACTTAATTTAAAATTCCTTCCATCAATAATTTTTTTCAATTATATCACTGTTTTTATTAACTTTATTTGTATATCAGAATCTATTCCTAGAGCTCTATGAGGTTTTAAAATTTCCTTCTCCTTTATGCTCTCTCAAAAGTTTTTACATTAGTACTTATATTTTCAATTTCTATGACTATATCTTTCAAAATATCATCACGAGTATCATGACCAAACGCAAAAGTCTAGCAGAGAATAATTCTGTGACTTGTTGGGTATTACAAATAGACAACAGTAGAGCTTGGATTAAAATTTAGTATAAAGCATTGGGGTCAGAATTATAGTTCCTTTTAGTTTCCTAACTAATCCAGTCTGTTTTCTTTCTGGAGATAAAAAAACTTTAGGAATACATGGGATCTCTATTCCTCCATTCCCACCGGTGGTAGATGTGTTTTTATTTCATGTTAATAGTTTTAAGACTACCCAAGATTTAGTTCATTTATTCGGTAAATTTGTAAAAGCAGTAACAATATTCTGCAGCATCCCTCTGCTAACTCAATGAAAAAGTATTTTTTAAAACTTCACTGCTGAATAGTAAATTAAGAAATAATTTTTATTATAATTTGTAGGAGTATATTATTTTATAGTAATTTTTTTCTCTCTTAAGACTTAGGAGGTGTGGTGTGTGTACAACGATGTTTATAAAGTGGCCCAAGGCATTCTTATATTCTTTCTCATTTGATCTTCACAACATGCCAATTTTAGAGGTAAGTCAATCAGCAAAAAATATATCAAATTCAAGTTCACTCCACCCTTGAAGACATCTTTAGTAGAATCATCTGATCATAACTTTAAAGTTGGAAAGGAGGTTTAAAGATCCTTGAATCCATGTGGCAAGCAGAATATTTCAACAAACAGCTAAAATATCAGCTAAAATATCTGGACATTGTCATTGTTGTCAACAGCTCAACATTACCAGATTTCAAATGGGAATAAAAGTTTTCAAAAGCTCACAAAGTTTTATCAACCTCTCCTATCTTTTCACCTACCTTGCAGGACCTGCCAGAAAATCAAGAGAATAATATTTACAAAATACTCCATTCCTTTGGAGAATTTAAATTCTAACTTAAAGAGTGTTTCCAGTGTAGTAGTAGTAGATAACTACGTACTTTCTAAATTTTTGGAATTTCTATACAAAGTGAATCTAAGAGGAATCTCTTGGCAACAATAAAACACTACACCATTGAGATAAATATGAAAATCTTTTGATACAAAAATAAGAGATAAAGATGACTAATATTGAATCAAAAGAGAAAGTAGAAACAAAGAATACAAACATGCTTCACAATTTAGCCCAAGTTATTTGTGTCATTTAGCAAAGGTAACCTGTATTCCAAACTCAAAAAAGATTTAATTAAAACTGGTATAAAACAAGAAACTAAAGCAGAAGAGAGGACAAGACTCTTTTTTTCTGTTTCTTTTTAAAAACCTAGGTTTTTATAATGTCTACTGAACAGATTTCTTATTAAATAAATTACATTCAGTGGAATGACTCCAGTGTGGCACTTAGGGAAAGTAGGTGTTTTGTTTTATTTTGAATAATATGATAGGCAACGGGAAAAAGAACCTTAATTATTAGGCTATGGTAAAATATGCATAACATCATCAAATCGGCTACAAATATATTATAATAATAAAATAGGCCTTTCCTCAAACCTATTTAAAATTATCTCTTGCAAATTAAAATTCAATATGAATATTCCTACTGGAATAACATAAGCAGTACTCTCAGGAGAGAAAACAACGAATGGACATAAAAATGTCTGATGTAATTAACAAAGTTTCAGAAAGAATCCTAAACACAGTTATCCGTTTATAAACTGGATTTAAAGATTTAAAGGATGAAAAAATGTATGTCCTTATAAAATCAGTACTTCCAGACGAATATCCAGAGCAGGGTTTTCCTACCAATCAATAAGCATTTGTAAAAGAAAGTTGTTTTTTTTTTTTTTATTAACTACTGATAATATCAGTTACAACGCCTAAAATCTCGTCACGATGAATTTAGAACAGCTGAAACAAAATTAAATTCTCGAATCCCGGAAGATTCAGGAAATTCCCAGAGAGAGAAAGTTCAACAAGTAGCCACATTCTTTCAAAACAATGACTCCAAATTGTGTATTCAATACATCTGCCCAAGCTCAAATCTGCAAAACCCTGCGAGTTCTAGAGATAAGGCACCGCGTACTTAGTGTAACAATGTAGCCATTGTGAGACGCCTGACAGTGTGGGAGAGGGATGGAAAAGAGAAAGAGAATCCAGAAAAGAACCCTAGCAAGCAAAAACGGGAAGGGGAAAAGAGCACGGAACCCCAGGTCTGAGAACACAGTAAAAAGGAGAGGGATGGCTGGTGAAGTGAAAAAGGGGATTGAGTGTGAAAGTAATTCCAGTCCCTCCAACTGGAAGAAGGGGCGCAGAGGGTGAGCCCAACTAGAAAGTCTTTGTTGGACTTTCACTTTTTTTCCAGTGTAAAAGCTGGGGCCAGGAGATCTAACCTACACTCACCTCCCATCCCCCTTTGTGGGAGACGGTCTCGTCAACCCCTAAGAGTCGGGACAGGATTCGTAGACCTGCTCAGAAGCCAAGGCAGAGTGCGCAGAAAGAAGGGGGGAAAAAAGGAAGGAAGACTCCCAGCTAAGTTGCGGCCACTTACGAGGAAGGGTCTGGGGAGAAGAAATCCACCGCAAAGCCGAAGTAACTTCCCTCCGGGCCAGAATACTCGGCAGGACTATCCACATCCAGGTTGAAGGCGCCGCAGAGAGGTGGCAGGGGCGGCAGCAGTAGCAGCAGGAGGCCGAGGAGAAGGAGGTGGAGGCAGCGGCGCCGGAGGTGGAGAAGCAGTAGCGGCAGCCGCCGCCGCCGCCTCCTCCCCAGCCAAGGGGCCATCTCTGAAGTGCGCGGCTCGGCGCCTGTCTTAGCGCCCCCAGCCACCCCCTCCTCGGCCGCGGCTGCTCCGCGCCCACCGGCGCCCCTTGCTGCAAGTTAGCGGAGACGAAGTTTCTGACCGGCCCAGCCACGGAAGGGAGGGAGGAGAGCAGAGCCGGCTGTGGCGTCCGCTAGGGAGGGAGACTCTCCCGGCTGGGGACGATTTTCTCTTGGGATCGCTGCGTGGGCTGGAGCTCTGGCCGGCTCTCCACGCCCGTCCTCTTTCCCTCCCACAATCCCTCCCCCTTAATCCGGTCTCCCTCGGCCTTCCAGAGCTGAGCCGGGTGCTTAACTCTCTGCTGCTGGCGGGGCACTGACCTGGGAACAGAGGGACATCCCGGCCTTAGTGCAACCTCGACTGGGAAGAGGAGGCGGAGAAGGGAGAGGAGGAGGAGCTGATGGCTCGGGGGCGGTTGAGATGTCGGGGAGAAGGAGGAAGTGGAGGAGGGAGGGAAGGCCGTCATCCGACTGGCAAGAGCCCTGCAAACTTCCGTGCCGAGCGCTGGGTGTTCTCTAACCTAGCCAAGCTTTGGCTGGGGCACTCCAAATTCGCCCGGCCTTCGTCTGCTGCGCGGCTGCCAAAGGAGGAACTGGAAACGGGATACGAGAGGAGAACGGCTGTTCTCCGAGCTTTGAAGGGTCAACAAGCGAGGGCTTTGGGAAGGAAGTGGGGGGGAGAGCAGAGTGGTGGCAGGGCAAGATGACCCTAGTGAACACATTTTTCCCCTAGTGTTTAAGAGCTGAGGATGCTCATCCACCTCCTTGGATTTTCTGTACCACGAGAGCCCAGAAGGTGTGATGACAAGAAACTCACAAATAAAACCATTTTAGATGTTTAGTGTTTAAATCCGGAAGAGTTTGCTACAATAAAGAGAACTTGGGTAAAACAAACAAGCTAGCAGTTGTAAAGGTGTGAGTAATAACCTAGACTTGATTAATAACCTAGACAAGAAATTTTGCCTTCCCAACCAACGCTATATCCTATCAATTTATTTATCTTATTTTTCATAAGTAGCCTTATGATCATCAGTATGCTTTAAATGTTTGACAAAGAAGATATAGAGCTAAAAAAGACCTTTGTAAGACTCCAATCCACCACATTTTGTCCAGAGAGATTATAACTTACCCAATATTGTTCTGGTAATATGACTGTTCAAGCCTAGGTCATAGGATCATATGTCAAACCTGTGAATGGAACCTCAAAGACCATCTAATGCAATCCTTTCGATTTAAAAAGAAGAAAACTGAGACCTAGGGAGGTTGTGACATGTCCAAGGTCACACAGATAAATACCAGAAGTGGAATTTAAACCCAGATCCTCTCACCCTAGAGCCAGGGATCTTTCCTAGTATCACCTACTGTGCTTCCAAATGTAGCATTCCTTTTATTTTAAGCAAAATGCAAAAAATTTATCGTTTACTTGTACCAGGAACTGTATAGGTGTTAACTCCAGAACAGATTCTATGAACTAATGTGAACAAATTCTATAAAGTTTGATTTCAGTCAAAGGACTGCACTTGAGGACCTAGAGCGCCACATGTGGCCTAAAGACCTCAGGTTTCCCACCTGATGTAAACATTCTTCAGCAAAGGTGGTCAAATGACAAATCACTCCTACCAACAAAATCAACCTCCTACAGATACATACAGAATCCGTACAGTGGGTGGAGAGAAAAGTGACATGAATTTAGAGCACACATGATTGTGAGTTATACATGCAGGGAAAAACATGTATCCAAAGCAACTTGTAACTCCCAAACTTCAGAGTCTTGATGTCCTTTCCTTTTTTCCAAAGTTTTTTGTTTTATTTTTGTCATTCAGTCATTCCAGTTTTGTTGGACTCTATGACCCAGTAGACCTCTGTCATGAAGTTTTCTTGGCAAAGAGAGTGTAGTGGCTTGCCATTTCCTTCTCCACTGGCAAATTGAGACTAAGTGACTTGCCCAAGGTCACACAACTAGGAAGTTTCCAAAGTTTACTTATAAACTTAACTACAAAATAGGATATCTGTGATATACAGGTGACTCTGCTGATCAGTAGAGCTAGTTCTTTGTAGGGCACAACTAATAATGTTGATTTTGAATATCACCTGTGTGGGCTAGCTAGTTGTTATTCTATTTCACTACCAGGAGAACTTTCCAGTTTTAGGCTCATAGGGAAAATATACTAGAAAGCTTATTCACTAGTTAAATGGCTTATCTTAATATAGTAATCAATCACAGGTTTTGCTAAGGCTACTTCATAGTGTTCATCAAAACAAAAATCACATTACCATCCATTTGTATACTGCTACCTTTCCAGTATTATACTTTGAGTGTGTCCAAATCTTCAGCTGGACTGGAGAACATATTTGTGATTCATGTTGTGTCACTGTAATCACTGACCCTATGGCTGTCATTCCCTCACTTCTCCTCCTTGCATTTCTTCTTGTTGAAAATCTCACCCACTTCTTCCTAAAAGCTTTTTCTGATTTCCCTTCCAGTTGCACACCTTACCAAATTGATAATGATATCCCAGCCCCTTGAATCTCACATGGCATTTTGCACATCTCTTATGTAAGGTACTGTATCTTTGTTGAAGGTACTGATCATGTGTTATTCTGTAGGAGACTGACTCCATCTTCTGCAGCTCTCAGTGCAGTAATCATCAACTCCTGATAACCACATACAAACCTAACAGTAAAAATGATGAGGTTACATAGAATGAAACTGATCTGTACCATTCACCAATATCCTGACACTCTTCAGTACTTCAAAGGGTAAGGGGTGAAATGTCAAATGCATTCTCCTACTGAATGCCATTAAGTGTAGTATCAGCCTTCATGGAAACAACCATTGCAACGCATAGAAATACTCATTACTAAGAGACTTGTCTTCTCAGAGTTGTCCCATAAAGCATCTTTCTTGGATTATAATAAAAAATCAGAGGTACTATTAACCCTCCAGAATGTAACTGAGAAGACATCAGCAATTACTGAAGCATATACCTATTCCTTCATCTCTAAAAAACTCATTACAAAAAAGGTTGTATGTGAAAGATATCCTTTATGAAACTATAAAAAGAAGCCTTTGCAGGTGATTTTTTTTTTTGTCACTTTAAGGGTTTTCATTTATTTATTTATTTAGTGTTCAACATTCACTTTTATAAGATTGTGAGTTCCAAATTTTCCTTCTCCCCTCTCCCCAAGACAGCTTGAAATCTGATATAGGCTATATATGTACAATCATATTATACATTTCCACTTTAGAAGAATCAAAACATAAGGGACAAACCGAGAGACAGACAGACGGACAGACAGACAGAGAGAGAGAATAGTATGCTTCAGTCTGCATTCAGACTCCATAGTTCTTTCTCTGAATATGGATAGCATTTATCCATCATGAGTCTTTTGCAATTGTCTTAGATCATTGCCTGCTGAGAAGAATTAAGTCTATCTAAGATGGTTATCGCACAATGTTGCTGTTACTGTATACATTGTTCTCCTGGTTCTACTTACTTCACTCAGCAGCAGATGATTTTCTTTCACCATAAAATAGGTTTAGTTTTTTGGGTTTTTTTAGGCAAACATACATTTGGCATTTGAACAACATGGCCAGCCTACTGAACTCTACTGAAGTAGAGTTTCAATGCTTGGCTGTTGAGCTTGAGAAAGGACCTCAGTTTGTAATGCCTTATCTTGCCAGGTGATCTTCAGGTGGTCTTTCTAAGACCATTCAAATGGAAGAGATGCAATTTCCTGGCATGGTGCTAGCATACTCTTCAGGTTCCACAGGCATACAATGAAGTCAGCCTGAAAACTCTTATTAAAAAATGTGTGTGTTTGTATGTGTATGTATGTGAAGGTTGTCCTTTATGAAATTATAATGATTTTCTATAACCTATCTTACCTTTTATCATGCAATTAACCAACAGGGATAAAGACTATAGAATTTATTGTATGTTGATTACCCCCAAAAAAGACTAAAATAGAATATAGTCCTAAAATTTCTATTCCGTCTTTCATGTCTTCATTATCATCATGTAATATTCCTTGATAGAGACAATTACAGGGATAACTTTATTCTTTGATCATCTGATGAATGAAGTGATGCACAAAATCAGAAGATGCCTTTGTCAAAGGCATAAAGCACTTCATGGAAGATGTCCTGTACAATGCCTCAATGGAAGAGAATTCCCTACATAGGGTGAAGCTCTCCAAAAGATTCTATTTGCCATTTACATCATGACATCAAGCCCTGGAAGAATAGAGAAACTTTTCAATGAAATCCAAGATAGACAGTAGTTACAATAATGTAAATGGAAAGAATGACTCACCAAAATATCAAAAATAAATGTGACAAAATTATAAAGATCAAATGGTACTCTAGAGAAGGCACCCCCAACCTACTCCTTCATGGGGGTAGGAGGTCCACAGGTGTTATCCACTGCATTTTTGTGCTTTTTCAATGTGTCAATCAATTGTGCTCTTTTTTTTCTCTCTTAAAAAAATATTCTTTGTCATCTGGGATGTTCTTGGGGAAGGGGCGGGGGAAGAGAGTACTGTGGTGATGTAAAAAAAAACACCCAGAGATAATAAAATGCCCATAATAAAAAAACTAGAAAATGTCAATGAAAATATTTTTAAATGATGTGGTCTATATACCTAGCTAAAACTTTGCTAAGAAGAGGTGTGGGGAATGAGCTATGCCTTTGATGCTACTTTTATAATGTCAGTCTCAAGTGGAAAATCTCTTATTGACTTTATTTTTGTTTGCTCAATAAAACAGTGACATTCAAAACCCTCCATAAAGTCTCCCCTAAGTCTAGCTCTCCGAACTTCTCTCCTACTACACTCCAGTGTGAATTCTTTGCTCCAAGCAGGTTGGTCTCCTTCTTGTCCCTTGTACATCCTTACTCTTTGCTTTTCTCCATGCTGTATCCTCTCTTCTGAACAGTTCCCTCTTCTATGAAACCTTCCTTAAGTGACCACGTTGATCTTTTCCTTCTATGAATCCCCATGCTCTCTACTATTCGGTTTTGTATGTTAAGGCAGCCATGTGGTGAAGTGGCTAGAGCACTGGACCTGGAGTCAGGAAGACCTGAGTTCATACTCAACCTCAGACATTTACCAACTATGTGACCCTGGGTAAGTCACTTAGCATCTGTTTGCCTCAGTTCCTCATCTGTAAAATGTGGATAATAATAACATTTACCTCCCAGAATTGTTGTGAGGATAAGATAATGTTTCTAAAGTGCCTTGCAAACTTAAAACACTATATAAATTCTAGTTATTAGTAAGATTAAATATTTCTTGTGTATTAGTCTTATCTCTCCAACTAAGTTTTAAATTCCTTAGAGTTAGAACATTATCTGAACATTATACAATTATTTTTACCTCAGAGCACTGAAATAAGTATTAATAAATATTTGTTGGGCAGATAGATACATGAATGTTTTAAGCATATTAACATGAATTATTTCATAGCAAATAAGTATCTATATTATATATGTACAGCAATTGTATATATATATATTTGTGTATATATGTATGTATTCTACACACACATACGCACATACACACACATTTAGAGACTAGACTTAGAATTTCATTGGTGTGAGCTCTGGGGAAACTCCCTTTACCAATGTAGGTCAGAACCTTCTCTACAACTTAAAGTCTTAGAGAATTGTCTAATTGTACTGAGAAGCTAAATAACTTGCCTAAGATCCAATAGTGAGTCTCCCTTCACTAGGCTATACTGCCTCCCCTTTCTGATTCTCTTCCTTCTCTTATTTTATCTTCTGATTTCAGATTACTCTGTAATGGATCCAAGGTAACCTAAGAGATCCTGAAACCTTCACTGAATAACTCAGACACTGGGATTTCTGGATTCCTCAAGGCTGAAAATGTCACAGTTTTATACCCTTAAACTCTCTGAACCTTAATTTCCTCATTTGTAAGATTCTTTTATATATCCCTAAGGTAATTTTTCAGTCTTAGAGCTATGATCCTACTAACATATACTTGACTTCCTGTGTTTCTACTGAAGAATTTGTTGTCACATGCTAAGATATACATATTCATTGTAATATTCTAATATTTATAAGCACTAGAACCAGAAGTCCAATTACTTTCACAAAGTAGTGATTATTTTTCTACATTGTAAATGTAATTACAATGAGTGATTTTACAAAATGCTATCCAAATAATCTAGAAAAGTTTATGTTTTGGTTCCTATAGCAACTGATAATTGACTTCCTGACTTGTATATGTAAATTCTCAACAATATTCTCACAATTGTAGACCTAATTCTGTTAAAAATTCAGAGAGAATCTTTATATAGAGAGAAGCAGCATGATGCTGTAGAAATATTACTTCATTTGAAGTCAGAGGATTTTGCTTTAAAACCTGAATCTGTTTACTACACATGTCACTTAAACTCTCTGGAACTCAATTTTCTCAGGTATAAAATGTAGGTAGGTAAAATATACTAGATATCTAAGGTTTCATGCAGCTTTAAATATGTGACTTCAGAATAGTATATATGTGTGTATATATATACTTATATATTTTACATACAATTTGATACACATTATACATTATGCAAATGCATACCCACATACAGTGGGGGTTAAATTGATTTACTCCACCCTCACCATGGCGTGCTGAGCCTGCGCCTCTACAGAGCTTATCACCACAGTGCTCTCACTTTGAGATGATGAAGCAAAACCTTTATTGGTCACTAAACAGGAAGAATAGATGACTCAAAGAGAGATCTTTCAAAGCAAATTACTTATCTTTTTCTACTTCTTCTCTTCCTGATTATAGATCTTGTCAAAAATATTCAAGCCTATGCTTGGAGGGGTAGGGGAAGAAATCTGGTGATTTTCACCCTACCCTGGGGAGAAATATTGAATTGCAAGTACACGACAGCTTAAAGACTTGTGTGAGTTTAGGAAAGACTGAGTCTGGGCTTTGGGCTCCTTAGCTGCCTCTTTATATTTTCTTTCTTTGGTATATTTTTAGGTGATAGAATTGCCTGGGGTGTGCTGGAGCCAGCTGTAAGTATTATTAAGTTTTCAATGTGAGCATTTACACCTCTGAAATTGGCAATGCTACAAACCACGTTTGACTTGATATTTTCTTGTTTGTCTAGATTTGAGAAATTGATGGGGGGAAATGTTCATATTGTAGATTACTGTTAAAATCGTCTTTTGGGCATGTTTACCATTTTTCCCCAGAAAAATGGTTGTTAAACATTACCAGCACACCCCTGGAACAGATGATCCCAAGATGAAATGTCCAACAATGTAAATTTGAGAGATTGCTTGTAGAACTTTAGTTTCTTATTTGGCGCTGACTGGACCAAGGAAAGGAGCTGACCCACGACTGGGTTTGCCAGAAGAAATGGACCTGGTGAGACTGTTAGGACAGTAGTGAGCCAAGGTAAAATGTAAAATTCCTACTTAGCAGTCCCTCAAATTGCATCATGTGTTGATATTTTAATCATCAATCCCATGGGAAAGTATAATAGTTATGTTACCAGTGCTACTTATTTTAGTTTTTGTTAATGTGTCTTTGTATATCTTTTGTGCTTAATATTTCTTTTACATGGAAATATAATGTGGCTATCCTGATCCACATTATACATTAAGTACCTTTCTAATGCCTACTTTGGAGGGGATTGTAGAAATGACCCCAAACCTAAGATTTTAAGTAATTTTCCCTGGAGCTATGAGCTAGTCATTTAAACAAGCAAAAAATTATCCTGTCTTTGGAGGTCAGATTACCTGAGGTTTGAACATCATCCACAAATGCCTGCGTACAGAACTGCTAGAGGAATCTTGAGAGGGTGAGCATATAGCATTCCCACCCACCACCAGTTCCCTGTGTTCAACAGAAGTTTTTTAATTGTTAAACTTTTCCACTGGTTAAATGTTTGCTAAAATCAAAGGGCTAGGGAGCAACTGACACATTTGTCCATGTATCCCAATTATGTAAAGTGTTTTGGAAGTCCTGTTCAAACTCAAAGATTGTCCTTTCAAATGCATCCACCCAGTGCCTTGCATTGAATAATCTCAAATGATCTCAAATCTCAAATGGCATAGTTCTTTGACATTACTAAAAGGGACAGTCTTTAGGGAGAGCCCAGGCCTAGAATACCAGGTAGGCCTCGAGATTGCAATCTCCTCCTACGTACAAAGTGGTGCAAATTCAATAAACAATTTGTTACAAAATTTATCAGAGGCAACTGCGGTCTTAGTCTTTCTTAGGGCCTCCAAACCAAGCAAATAGGAAAAAAGGAAATAAAAACAAACTTCCCCTCTCAGAGAAGCTGTAGTCCCAGAGGAACCCCTGGGGCTCTCCCCACAGGGATTAGGGACCTAAAGTTCAATAGAAGTCTTCTCCTTACCCTCAGATGAGAAACCAAAATATCCTGGGTAAAAAAAAAAAAAAACTTCCACAGTTCACTGAAATATATAGGTTAAACCCATACATTTTCCCTGTTTGATCCCATGACATCACAAAAGGTCATTCAGATGGTGTTTATGGAAAAAAAATTTTTATTGGTGTCTCCGAAACTCACAAGACACCCCACTTTTCTCCAATGGATTTCTGCAAATATGTAAAATAGTCCATACTCATCTGTTAAAAGAGTAAGGAGGCTTAGTTCAAAAAGAATGTAAATACACTCAGATGAGCCCCAGATGATGAGGAAGAGGAGGAGGAGAAGGAACATGATGATAGTGATATGACTCCAGGATTAGAGTTCAATCTAATGGACCACCTAACTACCAAAAAGTAATGAAGTTGATTGGAATCAGTCCATCTGACTAAGTCCTTAAGTACAAGAACCACAGCACTGATCGCCCTAGAGCCGTTCACTAAGGAGTTCTTCTCAACTCTGGATTTAATCATGGCTGGGTTGAAATTAGAGGTGCCTGTTCCCCAAAGAAAATAATCAGGCTGTTCTCGTTGTCTTTGATATTTTACATCCCCTAACCTGGATTCTTGTTGAAAATCATTAAAAGGTTAAGTTTAACTTATTTTTAGAGTTTGTCCAAAAGGAGCTGGGCATGGTATCAGGTCTAGGACAGGTATTTATTTCCTCTACTTCCATAAAAAAATGCTTAACATAAATGAGAAACAATATTTATAAATACTGTCATACTTCTCAAGAGTTTGAGACTTAAACTTCAGAACATGAAGCAGTTTGCAGAACTGTTGAATAAGGATATTTCATTTTACTTCCCTTTGGCACTGTCCCAAACGGTTTCCCCACCGGTTTTCTCTCCACTGGCAAACCCAGCCATAGGTTGAAATTCTCTCCCTTTGTCAATTCTCTCTCTGACCAAAGGTCCTAGGATTTCCAGACTTATTATATTCACAAGATTGCTTCCGAGACTGGACAAATTAATCTCACATTCGGTCACCTATACTCAGGAAAAAATAAAGCAGAAATGACCTCCAGAGAATCCATGTTCAGGCTTGCCTAAGCCCTCACATGCTTCAGACGCCAAGTGTTTGCCATCCACCTTCCTACTCTTCTTGGATTCTCTGAGGAGAAATCAAAGACTCAGGGTATATTTGGTAGATTGGAAGAGAATAGAGAAAAGGAGGGTGGGAAGATCTATTGGGTCAGGAGCTTTTTCTGACAAGTAGCCCATAAGAGAGTTATTTATTCATTTTAAAATATCAAGGTCCTTCCGTTGAGTTGTTTTCCTTAAATGGTCAGGACAGAGGCACAGTACTCCACCAGGTATGCTACAATCAACCTTCCAGTCAAACACACAGAACACAGAATTATCTTTTGTGTCAAGTTGTTCAAGCCGAGGTCCCTGATCCATTTGTTGGGAGATAAACAAAAAGTAATCACAGGAGCACAACATTCCTCTCGGTCAAGTTCTTCCTTTCTGAACTACACCCTTTTTCCCCTATCACCTTTCCAAATTAAATGATCCCCACATGAACAGAAGATAGTTACTCCTCTCCCCCCAACCTCAGACCTTATTTTGAATATATTTTGTATTTGTCCACTTAAAACTTATTTTCCTCCTAGTAGAATGTTAGTTCCTTGAAGGCAAGAAATGTTTCATATTCTTTTTATAACCACAGATCTTTGCCCATAACAATTACCTAATAAATGCACCTAAGATGTTGAATGAATGAATAAACAACAAAAATATCTTGAGCTCACTCTTCTACAAACTAGATAGACATGAAGAAGATAGATGTGGACCTTGGAGTATTACAAATTCTGGTCGGATCCTGTTGAGAATAACCCAGCAACATTTATTCCTCAGGACATAATTTCTTTAGCTTTGATTCTCTACTTCTGCATCCTGAAAGTCTTCAATCCAACTTAAGACCCCCATCTGATTTCCTTTTAGGAGTGAGAGAAATGGTGAGAGTACCATGTGGCAGCGTATCACAGAACTGTACATGTACCTATGGACACATTTATATGTATAGCCCCTCTACATACATACCCATGTACATTTTAGAAAGAATATCAAGAAAAGCATAAACTCAACAGCTTTGTGCTTGACAAAATTATAAACCATTATCCTCAGGAAGGGTTTGTTAAAAGTTTAAAAGGAAGAGTCATTCCCTATATAACAAAACCCTACCTTTTTGGTACCGTAGTGTAAGAAACATCAGGTTAGAGTTGGAATTGGAAAACTAAGTGGAGTCCTCACCTTAGGTCCTAGTTAACTGTGTGTTCTAGGCAAGTCATTTAACTTCTGAAATCCTGCATTTCCTTACCTGCTAAATGAATATTCCAACATTGGTACTACTTATCTGACAGGATTGCCATAAGGGATTTGTAAACCTTAAAGCATTGTAGATAAATGAATTGTTTTAGGTCATGTTTCCTAACATTTTCTTTTCTGTTGATTGGCCCTACATATCAAGAAATTTTCAACAAAACCAGCAATTCTACAAGCAAACAATGGATCAATTATCCTAATAATCCAAGCCTAGGTTGGAGTTTTAGTAAGATTAGAATGCTGAATTGTCCTTCTCAGGCCATTAGAGGACTTAGTAATGCTGAACTGAAGGAGAACAAATGTATACTTTAAAGGATTATAGACTTTGGCCAGACAGACCCAGTAACCTCATGAAGTTAATGCAGTGTTTATCTGTCCTCCTGAGGAAAGCATAGTGCACTTTTAAATCAGCATCATCCCATATTTATTACCTCTTTGGCTTTAATGTTTAAACAAAATGAGTTAAACAAACATAGTTTAGTCCCAGTATTGTAGGCAAAAACATAACTTCCTCCCTGGAAATAGCTCACCTTAATAAATGCATCTAGGATGTTGAATGAATGAAAAAGCATCAAAAGTATCTTGAGCACATTATTCTACAAGCTAGCCAGATGTGAAGAACACAGATGTGGATCTTGGAGTATTATAAATTCCAGTCAGACCCTAATATGAATAAAACAGCAACATTTGTTCCTGAGGACAATTTCCTTAGCTCTTGATTCTCTACATATGGACCAACACTCTAGCACTGAGCCAGATTGAGAGGTCAAACAATATATCAAAAGAGGTTGCCTAGGAAATCTCAAGAGAGAGGGAAAGTGGTCAAGCAGAAATAATGTAGGAGATAAGGGTAATAGTGGTGACAAAGAAAGATCCTCCTCTGGCATGGATAAGAAAATAAAGGAGGGAAGGCAGAGGTCATGCCAGGCAACTGTAACTACTTAGAATTTGACCCTACAAAACTGCTCTAAGAGATAAATAAAAAATTTAACATTGTTTAGGATGAAAAACTCCCAGATGTTTAAAATAAAAATAATCTGCTTCAAATGATAATAGTGGCAATGAACATTATTATGGAAAATAAGATTGTCCACTTCGTATTGCTTACTACTAGACTACATAGAAACAAAGATGTGCCTCATATTTCCAAAATGATCTAAACAGTGAGCCTTAATACATATTTACATATAAATATGTTTATATATACACATAAGAAAGTGTTATATGTATGTTTATATATATGCATATATCAATATATACATATATTGATTAATGTGTATATGTGTGTATATAATATAAAATGTCCCCAGTCTTAGACCCTGTATATGTCTATACACACATGCACACACATGTATGTATGTAATTGCACATATAAAATAAAAGGCAAGATGGTGTGTTGAATAGATCACACAATTTGGAATCAGAAATATCTGCATTTAAATCCTGCCTCAGACACATGTAAACTCACTTCACTTCAGGTTTTTCATAGATAAGAAAGGGATAATACTAGCACCTACCCACTCAGGGTTATTGCTAGCAACAATGAAACATCTGTAAAATACTTTGTAAACCTTAAAGCACCAGCTAAATGTGAGCTATCATTATTATTGTTATTAGCTATAACAATAATAACTACCTGGGAGTCATCCTTGACTCTTCCTTCTCCTTTACCTCATTCAAGCAATAAGCAAATTTTGGTGATCCCCATAACAGCTCTCTCATTCATCCCTTATTCTTTTGTCATATAGCCTTCACCCTAGCATAAGTCCTCACCACCTCTCACCTACACTGTTGCAATGGCCCCCTATTTGATCTCCCTGATTCCAGTCTTTCCCCTATCCAATATGTTCTCTGCACAGCTACTAAATTTATATTCCTAAAACACAGATCCAGTCGTGTCACTTCTCAGCTCAAAAATCTTCTATGCCTTTCTCTTTTGGCTCTCAGGTAAAAAAGAACAAAACAGAACAGAACTCCTAAGCTTGAAATTTAAATCTTGCTAAAATCTGGCTTTCCCTTACCTCTTTCATTTAGCTCACCTTCCTCCTGTTCTAGTCACAGTGTACTACTAATATTCTTCTATATATGACATCCATTTCCCACTCTGTGTAAGTCTGAAATGTACTCCCTGCTCACCTCCATATCTTAGAATTCCAAGTTTCCTTCACAACACAGTTCAGATGCCACCTTCCTCATGGACCATTCCTGATCTACCCTCGAAAGGTTATAGTTCTAGACCTGGACTCATGTTCACGTCTTAACATGCTTCCAGTGAATTTAAGTTCCTTGAAAAAGAGGAAGTTCTGTTTTTGTCTTTGCATCCAGCATAGTGTCGTGTATCTGTGTGTGTGTGTGTGTGTATGTATGCATGTGCGTGTGTGTAAATGTTTGCTGGATTAAATTGAGCTAGGTGGCACAGTGGATAATGTCCTCAGGAAGACCTGAGTTCATATCCAGCTTCAGGCACTTACTAGCTGTGTGACTCTGGGAAAAATCACTTAATCTCTTCTTGCCTCAGTTTCTTCATCTATAAAATGAGGATAATAATAGCATCTGCCTCCCAGGGTTGTTGTGAGTATCCAAAGAGATAATAATTATAAAGCGCTTAGAGTCCCTGGCACATACTAAGCACTACATAAATGTTACATTGTTGTTATTATGATTTTGTCACACAGCCTACTGTTTTATGCATAGGTTTTCATATGTCAAAGGGTCTGTGATCTCATTGATGTGAGAACACTATCTAATGAAACATTATATCCATCCATACTTTTTCATCCTGTGTAACTTGTTCATGCTTGACATAAATTCACCACAGGGAGTCCATTCAATGCCAGGGAGGGACCTATGTAAAAATATAAATCAGGATTGCAAAATGAATTGTTTCATCCAATAAGATCCATTCAGCTGTTTGGACAATTTGCATTCATTTCCAGAGAAATACTAATCCCTCTGACTTTAAAAAAAAAACCCCAAACCAACCCACATATTTGAAAAGTAAACTTACTGAGATATTAAGAAAAAACTTTGAAAAAATTATTGAGTTGACAGTATATACTATATTATATTATATATTATTATTATATTATGTATTATAAATATAATTAAGGGATTTTGGAGAAACTTTTATGAGTCTGCTTCCTTCCAGTTGTCTAAAGCAGACTCAGTTTGATAGAAATGCAAATACTTATAGGAAGAGGAAAATAGATATGCTTCATAAAAACCAAATGCATCATAAAGAAGAAATAGAAGACTTCTTGCTTTTCCAACAAATGAGGGTCAGGAAGGAGAAGCAACAGAGAGAACTAAACAAAAATGTTTCCTATTGTCTGTCTATTTTTCTAATACACATGAACTTTTCAGCTAAATTCACTCCTTCCACTTGGTGTTTGATCATGTACTCAAGTCAGAGTGCTGAACTGATGAATCAGGTTTTTCTTTGGTAACATTAATGTCATAAACACGAGGTTGTGATCAAGTGGAATGAGGATGTGGTACATGACTGAAAAATACCTTAAAGATGGGGGAAATACTGAGAACATGATCAAGTGGATTTTTTGCTTAAATTGTTCCTTTCTACAAAAATCTGAATCTACAATTTACATTTTGTGTATTTACCTTAAGTTTTGCTTTTGCATACCTGCTGAAAAAAATAATATTTTGAGAAGAAATAAATTGCTGCCTATTGAGAAAATCTCAACATGTTGCTTATGTGTCAGCATCGCCTGCTCCTTTCCCATGATTCTTCACTAGTCAGTCACCTTTTTCTATGCTCTAACCATCATTTTCATTGCTTCTGGAACCACCATCCTTTCTTGAAAATATTACTTGCAGTACATTTTTTTAACTTTTGTTTAATATTTTATTTTCCCCCAGTTTCATGTAAAAACAATTTTTAACATTTATTTTTAACACTTTGAGTTCCAAAATCTCTCCGTTCCTCCCTCCCTTAGAAAGCAAGCAGTTTGATATAGATTATACATGTGTAGTCATTGCATTATAATTTTTGATCAATCTACTAACAAGAAAGAAAAGAATTAGTTTGAGTTTCAGCTTTCCTTTCTCTTTTATAATGATACTAATGTCTGGTCAAATTCTGAAAAGCAGATGAAGAAAAACAAAGAGCTTAGATAATCAACTACTAAGTTATCATCTCTCTTACAGCAATAAGGTAATTTGTACAGTACTTTATACCACTCAAAAGAATCATTCGAACCTCCCTACCACCATAAGATATAAATAAGGCTAATATTATTATCTCTACAGACAGGGAAACTGAAATGCAGAGAGAGAAGATAGTGACAAAACCAGGACTGACTCCTATTCCAATATTCTTTCTACTCCACCAGGCTGAATTATCATGTGTTGATTATTCACTGCTTATCATGATAAAAACTGAAACCAATAAAAAAATTAAGGAATGAACTGAAGAAATGTTATAAATTATCATTTACCAGGTAAAGTGATTTATACTTTCACAACAGTGGTTAATCATATGCTATTAGAAGATGGGAAATTCCTCCCATGTTCCTAGAAACCTGAATAGCAAGCATAAAAAAGTTTAAACTAAATGTTAGGGGGAAAATATGACACTGGGCCAACCAGCTTATGCGCTGAAAGAACACTACATAGATAACTAATTCACTGAACCTCGTTTTAAAAACATGAGCATAAATAATTTCTAAAAGCTACAAAGGAAGTAGTTTTTTAAAAAAGGAAGGAAGAAAAGAAACAAAAAGGAATGTACTATTTAACCGCATTTCTTTGCATAATTTTGAAGTATTAAGTACTATTTCTTTGTATAGAAGCTGAAATTTGAAAGAGACCTCAGAAACCATCCAAACCTGACCAAGAATTCCCCCTACAGTATACCTGAGAAGTAATCATCTAGCTTTCACATAAGGACCTTTAGTAAGGGGAAACATAGTACCTCCCAAAACAGCCCATGCCACTTTGAGATATCTTCAATAGTTAGGAATATTTTCATCTTCATTGCTGGTTCATTCAGTTTTTTTCATTTTTGTACTGGTAATGTGGTTTTCTTCCATCTTTTTTTTTTTTAAAGCAAATTAGTCAATAGTTTAGTTTAATTTATTAGTTCAAGGTTGTTTTATTTTCTTACTTTTAATTTTATTAATCTCTCCTTTGATTTTTAGGATTTCTGTTTTGTGTTTAATTGGGGATTATAAGTTTCTTATTTTTCTAGTGTTTTTAGTTGCATACATGATTCATTGATTTGCTCTTTCTCTGCTTTTATTAAGCATTTAGAGATATAAAATTTCCCCTAAGTATTGTTTTGGCTGTGTCCCACAAATTTTGATATGTTGTTTCATTGTTGTAATTAACATTAGTGAAATTATTAACTATTTCTATGATTTATTCTTTGACCCATTCATTCTTTAGGATTAGATTATTTAGTTTACAATTAATTATTAATCTGTGCTTCCAAGCCCTTTATTGAATGCAATTTTTATTGTATTATGGTCAAAAATGGTTGTATTTCTGATTTTCCCCATTTCATTATGAGGTTTTATGCCCTCATATAGAGTCAGTTTTTGTGGAAGTGCAATGTGCAATTAAGAGGGGAAAAAAAAAACATACTCTCTTTTATTCTCATTCAATTTTCTTCAGAGGTTTGTCATAGCTAACTTTCATAAAATTCTACTCATCTCCTTATGTTCTTGTTTATTTTTATGTTTAGAATTATCTAGTTCTGAGGGGAAAATTGAAGTCTCCCACTAACATAGTTTTACTGTTTATTTCCTCCTATAAGCCATTTAACTTTTCCTTTAAGAATTTGGATGCTATGCCATTTGGTACATACATGTTTAGTATTGGTACTATTTCATTGTCTATGGTACCTTTCAGTAAAATGCAGTTTCCCTGATTATTTATTTTAATTGTCTATTCCTGCTTTTGTTTTGTCTGAGATCATGATTGTTGCCAATGACTTTTTACTTCAGCTGAAGTATAGTAGGATCTACTTCATCCCTTTACCTTTGTGTGTGTGTGTGTGTGTGTGTGTGTGTGTGTGTGTGCGCGTGTGTGTGTCCTTCAAGCAAAACAAAACATTTTAAGAGTATGGTTTTAAATCTACTTTGCTGTCTGCTTCTGCTTTATGGATGAATTCATCCCATTCACTTTCACAGTTATGATTACTAACTATATAACTCCCTCCATCCTATTTGTCCTCTATCCTTCTTTCTCTCTCACCTTTTATTGCGTCTTTCCTCAAAAGTCTGTTTTACTTCCAACCACTGCCTCCCTTACTCTGCTTTCCTTTTTATCACCTTCTCCCTTTATCTTTTCCATCTCCCCTTCTACTTCCCTGTTAGATAAGATAGATTTCCATACTCAAGTGAGTGTGTATAAATATTCTTCTCTATTGGAACTATTTTGGAGAAGACTGAGATTCAAGTGTTGACCACTCCCCCTTCACTATTTTCCTCTCCACTATAAAAACTCTTCCTTGCATGAGATAATTTTCCCCATTCTACCTCTTCCTTCCTCTTTCTCTAAGTCCATCCCTCTTTCTCACCTCTCCAGTTTTTTGAGATCATCCCAACATACATAACTCACACCTGTGCCCTTTATATAGACTCCTTCTAAGTGCCCTAATGATGATAAAGTTCTTTAACATTACATATCATCTCAGTTCTACTGAGTAGGTGATTCTTGGTTGTAAGACTAGCTCCAGAATATCATATGCCAAGTTTTTGTTCCTTTTTCACTCATGGTAGATATTAAATTTTGTGTAATCCTATTTATGGCTCTATGGTATTTGAAAGCTGTTGTTGTTTTTTTTTTATGAACGGATTCAGTGTTTTCTCCTTGACCAAGGACCTCTGGAATTTGGCTGTAATATTCCTAGGAGTTTTCATTTTAAGATTTCTTTCAGGGGATGATCAGCATAAACTTTCAATTTTTATTTTGTACTCTGATTCTAAGATATTGGGCAATCTTTTGTAATTTCTTGAAATGTGATGTCTGGGCTCTTTTTCTATCATGGTTTTCCATAGTCCAATTATTCTTAAATTATCACTCCTCAGACTATTTCTAGGTTAGTTGTTTTTCCGGTAAATTCCTCCACATTTTTCTTTTTTTGTTTTTACTCCTTTGGCTTTGTTTTATTGTTTCTTTATATCTCATAAAGTCATTAGCTTTCATTTGTATAACTAATTTTAAAGAATTATTTTCTTCAGTAAACTTTTGTACATCTTTCACTATTTGACCAATTCTGCTTTTTAAGGAGCTATTTTCTTCCATGAAACTTTGTGCCTCTTCCACCATTTGACAAATTCTGCTTTTTCAAAGTATTATTTTCTTTAGTATTTTTGTGCCTGTCATACTAAGCTGTTAATTCACTTTTCATAACTTGCTTGCATCACTCACATTTATTTTCTGAATTTTTCTTCTATCACTTTTATTTGATTAAAAAATTTTTTTTGCCCTATCTTTAACTCTTCCATGAATTCTTGTTGGGGCTGTGTCCACGCTGCAATTTTTCTTTAAGGCTTTGCTTGTAACTGTTTTCATGTTGTTGTCTTCTTTTGAATTTGTGACTTGATCTTCCCTGTCACCACAGTGGATTTTTGTGATCAGGTTCTTTTTGTTGTTGTTGTTTGCTCATTTTCCCAGCTTATTTCTTGAATTTGAATTTTATGTAAAAGTTGGGCTCTGTTCACCTTGAGGAACGGCAGGGCATTGTTCCAAGCTTCAGGCTTTTGTGTATGCTGTTTGTAGAGATACTTCTGGAGTCTATGGATTTGGGTTCTTCCAAGATCCTAGAAGAGGTATTGTCCCCTGAACAGGGAGTCAGGGGAGCTCTGAGCTTGAATCTTGTCTTTGAGTTGTCCTCTCTGTGTGATCTTGGGCAGATTACTTAATTTGTCTGACCTATGTTTCTTTATCTGTAAAATGAGGGCAATGATCCCTTCAGTCCCTGTCCCACACAAGTGTCATGATAAATAAATGGGTAATGTATGAAGAACATTTTAGAACCCTTAAAGAACTATGGGAATGTTGATTATCATTATCCCCACTGCTTAACCATCCACAGTTCTTTGAACTAGTCTTTATTTAGCATAATTTCTATCTGGGGCATCTCTATTTGTCTTGCCATGTCATTCATTTGTTCTATTAACAGGGTTGGGCAACCTGAGACCTCCAGGCCACATATGGCCTTCTAGGTCCTTGGGTGCAGCCTTTTGACTGAGTCCAAGTTTTACAGAACAAATCCTATTAAGGGGATTTGTTCTGTGAAGTTTGGATTCAGTCAAAGGACTGCACTTGAGGACATAGAGGGTCACATATGGGCTTCAGGCTGCAGGTTCCCATCCCTATAAGATTTGATGGTATCCTCTGAGATGAAATAGTCATTTTTTTTCTTCTTTAAAGTCCTTTACAGTCCAGAGCCAACCTATCTTTTCAGATCAGACCTACACAACTTGGCAGTAGGTAGGGGCCAAAATTAAAATAGGCTAAATATCTTCAGACTACAAAGAGGATTTTAGTAACTTACTTTCCACGCAAAGGTATAATTAATTGATTAAACTATTTCTCAAAAACGCTTTTTAAAAATTGGGACATAATCCAGAAGCTGTAATCAGCAAATATTTCTTTATGAAGTCACCTTCAGCAAAAGGCTTCCTAGCAGCAGCAATTTCTTTAGGAATCTGAAAACTAATCTGCCTCATTTTCTGAGTTTACTTTCTTGAAAAACCATTGTTCCCCGCTGAGATTTTCCAACAAATTGGACTCTTGTTTTTCAGTGGTGTCCAATCTGCTTAAATCAAGATGTTTTGATTTGAAATGGTGAAGATCATATTCCTTCAGAATGGGTATTACTTCTCAGGAAATGAGGCACAATATTTTGTTTCTCATGTAAGTAAACAAATATCTATTTGTCCACTCCAGATTAAACACTCAATGTTCTGATTTGATCTTCTGTTTCTTATTATCCCCATTTTAGAAAGTCACCCCCCAAAAGTCTCCACAGCAACTGCTCACATACAAAGAAATATTGAACTGAGTGCCTGACCTTGAAGAGAGCACCAAACGCTCATGTAACTTGCAGGACAGTCACACGGTGAGGGAGGGGAAGATGCCCTCTCATTATTGCCATTCATCACATAGCAGGTGTCAGCTGTGTTGGCGTGAGGCTGAACTCACTTTGTCCCTGTTCAGTGCCAGTAATGACTGAAAACACAGCAAAAATATACAATTCTCATTCCTCTCAGACTAGAGATAGACTGATGATGGGTGGCTGCCATGGATCTCATGACAAACAGAAGAGAGTGTGCAATGACAACCCATCTACCAAGTTACGTGATGAGCAAAACAGTCTAGTGGAAGGCGAAATTAAGCAGGGCATAGACAAAGTACTCATTACATCTTTACTTTATTTTATATCCTCTACATTTTTCACTGACTGTCTGAAATCCTTTGGCCGGCCATAAGCAACCCACAGGCTATACGTTGTACAGGCCTGTTCTAGATTTATTTGACATTACTCTCCCTCATGTACTCTATGTTAAAGCTAAATTGGCTCCCCAAACATGACACTGTAACTTTCATCTTTCAGCATTTGAACAAACTTTTCCTTTTCCCTCCTGGGATCACTACCTCTTTTCAGGGTACAATTCACTTCCTACAAAAAGAATTCCCTGGTTCCCTCAGTTGTTAATGTTCTTCACAAAATAAAATTATTTTGTATTTATTTTCTATTTGCTCATCTGGTTACATGTTATTTCCATCCAATATAATGTAAGTTCCTTGAGGGCATAGACTATTTAATTTTTGTCTTTATATACCCTGTGCCCATTTCAGTGCCTGATGCTTAATAAACACTAATTGAATGGAATCGAATTGCCTTTTAAAGTTAGGTACTGAGATAAGGAAAATGTTATACTAAAATTGAAATATTCTGCAAAAGCCTAATAAAGTATTACTTTAGCTGGCTTTTGCAGAAAAGTTTTTTTATTTATTTAAGTGTATATATTGATTAATTCAACTTTTTATCCATCCTACTTTCCAAAAGAATTTATCTTATACATTTTAATATAAGTTTTAAAAGCACAGTTTTAAAATCACAAACACACTGTATTATAGAATTGAGGGGGAGGGGAATTGAAGTTTATGTAGTCCAAACCATACCTGAGGCATGAATCCTGTTCACAGTGTCCCCAACAAGTATCAATCCACTTTCTATTTGAAGTTCTCCAGTGATAGATAACTGACTTCCTCCCAAAACAATCAGTACCATTTTATGTGATTATACTGCCCCCAAATCTTCTATTTTCCAGGTTAAGAATCCCCCTTTTCCTTCAACCAACTCTCTTCTAGCAGGATTATATGACTGTTTCTATATAAGCCACCCTAGACTGGCCACAATCAGTTTGTCAAAGCCCTTTCTAAAATATAGCATCCAGAACCTGATATCATATTTCAGGTATAACATGAAGGACTTTGCAATTATGTATTTTCTTGATATACTATGGTGCCCTGCCACTCATTTAGTCTAATTAGATATTTCTGATTAGCCTCTGAGAAAAAGGAATATTAGACTATAATTATATCTCTCTACTCCTTAAATATTTCAAGTCTAGAGGAAAATAACTTTTTTTCTCAATGTAAACCATTTTACTCCTCACCAAATGCTTACATAAAGACCATCACAAATAATGAGCAGTAAATAAAGGAATTTATAAAAGCTATTAGACACAAACAATAAGGGAATTAATTTTTGTAAGAATTTTATTTTTTTCTTTTTTCCAACGGCTGAGGATAGGAAGGAGAGAAAATAGATTTCTGTTAATAAAATAAAGTTTAATTTTAAAAAGTCAAATAGAAATATTTGAAAATTGCAAATAGAAATAAGAGAAATTGAACAGATTGGAATATATCAGAAAATAAATGAATGAGAGTTCTCCCACTGGAGAGAGATATCTCACCTCGTTCAAGGTCTCCCATCTCACCCAAGGATAAATTCCCTAAAGTCTCTAACTCTTAAACTGGAAATAATAATATGATTGAGCCATTGACTCTTCTACTTATTGAATACTTCCCCCAATTTTTCTCTCCCTCAGGGCCCATCCCATAAAAGGATCCTAGAGTATGTGTGTCCTCTTTTGAAACCAGAAGTCAGAACTGACCAACTCTACACCTTACACAGGAGCAGTGTCAAATAATCATTCTTTCTACCTGTTAGGAGAGTTACATGCAGGCTGGAATCCCAGGTAACATTTATAGAATCCTATATAAATGTTAGTCATCTCTTTTATTCACTAACATATACTAGACTTAACTCCCCTACTAGATTATAAATTCCTTGATTGCAAAACTGTCATATTATCCTATCATATTCCCCATATCCCCCAGCTTCTAATATAGTTGATTATATTTTAATATATAAGTAAAAACTTCCTAAATGATCAATTTCTCAACACATGAACAATGTCTAACATTTAGAAATCAATTATTTTTTATGAATGATGAGATAGATGAATTAATGTTATATCACTCTCTGCATTAATAATGTTTTCCCACTCTGAGAATGGAGGTTGAGAAGTTCAAAAAGACAGAAGATTCAGCTATATAGTAGTCAAGAAATGAACACCACCTTCTCTTGAGCAGTATTTGAAAGCTTTTTGAGATTTTTCTTTATCTGGTATAGGGTTTGTTGGGACTTGCCTGTAAATGATAGAGCATACATAAATTACATCGAGCACAAAATGTCTTCAGAAAGTCCAGGGTTTCCATGAAACACAGTTACAAATTACTTTTTTATTGAAGATAGAAATTCCATTTTTAACATTTAACCTTTGTAAATCTAATAACAAGAAAATCTCAGAATTCTGTGAGAACATAAAAGGACATTCATGTAAAATGTTTCTTTATCCTCAAAGCAAAGTAGTCATTCAAGCTACATAGAGACCTTTAATTTGGGGTTAAAGACTTGAAGCTGTAATGTCTCTAATGTGTGCTAACACATTGACCATATTTTTTCAGTATACTACTTATGCATAAAAAAAGAAAAGGGATTAGGAGGAGAGAAATGGTACATATATATGAATTCTGTCTATGAAAGGTTAAATTAGAGACTTTTAAATAGCCAAATGCTTGTGGTATTTTTAGGCTTAGTAACCATAAACAGCTAAAAATAACTACTAATTGAACAACTAGCTAGTAGGGATTTTTCATTGCAGTATTTTCTATATATGTCATGAATCTTTTAAACAGTCACATGGAACAATTTAAAATATTTCCAACATTTGATATATGGTCTGTAATACTTTCCTACTAGTTATCATTTGGTATAAATTTAGAAATGATTAATTTTGGCTATGACCCAAGCCTTCTTTTTATTTTATACTTTATATACAGAATTTACAAACTTATAAACTACAATTTAAAAAAAAAATAAAATCTTTTCCAATGAAGTTTCAAAGACGAAAATATGTATCTTTTTTTTTCTTGGAAAAGAAACATGCTAACAAAAAAATTAAGTTGTCAGTAGTAAAAATGAACACTATTTACACACTTGTCCAATTTTTGTTGGTAATAAGTTAGAATCTGCTTATGCCCATATGAAACTCCCTGTTACCTTTTTAAAAAATATCTACAATCATAATTCATTAATGATTAGGATATTCCATGACTCAGTACCATACAGCATCATAAGAATATTCCTGGTGTTTTTTTAAAAAGATGGCCCTTTGTGTCAGGGAGAAGCTTGGGCATCATAAAATGTGGTGTAAAACTTGCCAGAGTCAATACAGCCAAATGCATGACTATGAACTGTCATATTTTAGCAGGTTCTACTTTTCACTTCACACTCTTTTGGATGTCTTTCAACATTTCTTTAAATTCTTAATATTTGCTTTTCTTTATTTCTATCTCCCACACTTGTCTTTCTCCTCATCTCCCCCTCCTGGCACCTCTGCTTTCCTTTAAATATCAGCTAAAATCCCATCATCCAGAAGCACTTTCTAGTCCCCCTTAATGCTGTGTCTTTCCTCTGAGACTATCTCCAATTTATCCTATGTATATATATCTTGTTTGTACATAGTTTTTTACATGCTATCTTCTCATTTAGATTGTGAACTTTTTGAGGACAAGGAATTAATACTTAATAAATGACTATTTGTAATGTTAATGGAATTTTAGATCCTCCCCATCAATTAATAGGCCTCTAATGAAGCCCATTAAGGGAAGCTTGCTTAGGGGAGGGAGGCTTGCTTGAAGGAAGACTTTCATACTTTTTACTAATTTCTAGTTAGGCACTGTGTCATGTGTATTGTGATGCCTTCTAGCATTCACCAGCTGCTCATATGTAAAGGTTCTCTCAATCCAGGGATATATGTAAAGGGTATAGGAATGTTGTTTTGAATCAGGCAATAGAACCTTGTCTGTTGGTCTTTATTTCTATGCTTATATTATCTCTGCATTCACGCTGTTAGTATTTTCTCTAAAGTTTAGGCTGCTGACTTTTCCCTTGAACTAGTGAATGTAATTTTAAAAGATTGTTGACCACTTAAACAGCTATGTTTCCTAGTAAAGCAAATCTAAGAATCTGCATTAGCAGTGTGGGGGCTTTTACACTATTTCATTATTAGGTACCATAGTTTGTTCAGTCATTTCTCTATCACTGGACATTTACAAAGTCCTATATTCTGACAGTTGTGAGTGACCTCACAGGTTACTTAATACAGCTCACATTCAAACAAAAATTCTCTCTGCTACATACTTGACAAGTGATCATCTAACCTTTGCTGGATTTTTAATGATGAGGGGAAAAATCAGAAAATTACCTCCTGAAGAAGCTCATTCCACTTTTGTAGCCCTAATTTGCAGAAAGTTTTTCCTTAGATGTAAGTTAGCCTCTTTCCAACTTCTACCCATTGCTCATAATTCTGCCTTCTTGAGCCAATAAGAACAAGTCTATTTCCTCTTTCATATGACATCACTTCAGATATTTGAACAGAGATATGACATCTCTCCTGAGTTTTCTCTTCCCTAGGCTTCACATTCAAATTCCTTCATGATAGCCTCATATGGCATGATTTAGAAGCCTTACACTATCTGGCTTTTTCTCCTTCAAATTTTTTCCGACTATCTATATTTTTCCTAAAATTTGTCACCCAGACCTAAACATAATAGCCCAGATGTGATCTAACCAGAACAATGCATAGGACTATCACCATTCTGTTTCTGGACACTTGTCTTTTTTAATGTAGTCTAAAATCACATGAGCTTTTTTAGTGGCCATGATGTATCAAATATTGACTCACATTGAATTGCACATAATCTACATGAGTCACCATGCTAGAGAAGAGTGAGATTTGGCTTTATTCTTTCACAATATGGCTTTGACCTCATTGTGTCTCAAGGCATATCTTCTCTCTGGTCCTCGGATTCATAGTTTCCTACCATGCTCAACTCTCTCTTTCCTCTGTGCCACTCTGTTGCTTTGATATTCCACTATGTTTCTTCTAGTACTTGAACCTATTTACTGTTTAGTATTGTTTCAATTTGACTTTGATGTTTTGCTGTTGTCACTGACATGCCCAATGATGCTGTCATTCCAATTGCCATAAGCTTCGCATTGTCTGTCTTCCTCGGGGGAAGTACTTATGATAAAATGGGCAACATGTCTCTAAGCTACTTAATGAATGAACAGTTCTTTTCTTAGTCATCTCTATACCCCTCAATAGCTAGTAAATAAAAGGGTCCCTCAGTCAATTGCAAATATCTCTAAACTGCTTGTCTCAGGTTCTAGGTAGTATGCTACCACATGATCAGGACCTGTTGCTGAATCTTCCTGGGCTTATCAATAATTTAAATAAATGTAATGGATGTATGACCATGTAAGTAATGGATGTTTGACACTAGGAGTCAAAGATATACTGGAGACAAAGATTAAAGACTCTACAAAGGGTCCAGCAAAAAAGCTATATCATACTAAAAGGGAGCAACTGAAGTATTCCAGAAAAAGGAGTTCCTGAAGCTAAAAATTAATTCCTTCTCCGGCCCCACACAGCACTTAGTGCTGAAGAGAATTCCTACTTCTTCCATCTCTCTACCAATCACTACACAGATTATTTGCCACATCCTCCAGAATGACCAAAATCAACCCAACCAGACTCAATTTTGAACAGTTGGACATCAAAGAAAATCTGCAACTCAATAAAAATAAGCATCAGTGGTTAATATGGAATTGGTACCAATGGAATAGTTAAATTGGATAATAAAAATGTTAGTAAAGTAAAATATTGACACAGTTAAGAAACACAAGAGTTGAAACAATTTACTAGTGGAAATTTTATTCAAGATCTAAAAACATATATGGAAGCATTTAATATTAGAACAAAATAAATCAAGCAAAGATCAATAGATAATAAACATTAAATTAAACAAACTTAGGAAGTAACAAAATTGAAAAGGCAAGTAGTATATATGCAAGACAACATAATGGGTTTGGAAGGCAAAACAAAAAGTACTATATTAGATTAATTGGAGTACTGAAAAAGAAAAAAAATCTAGTAAATGTCATAATTAGCAGAGTTTCCATAATGGATAAGATCAGGCAACACATTGTAGAGAAATACATAGAATATCAGTGGGGAGAAATGTTGATTCACTAATGCACATGACTAAAAACATTTTTTTTCCAAACATAAAGACATAAATAGATGTTACATTTATAGAAATGCCAGAGTAATATAAGACATCAAAAGCAAGGAAAGAAAATGTCAATATATACAAAAAAATCTTTAGAAATTGGGTTGACTGTCAAAACAATATATTCTACAAACATGACCATATTGTCAGAAAACAAAACAATTTATTTCAAAGGCAAACTAGACCTAGAATAATTTATTAACAAAAATCCATATCTAAAGAGCTGATTACAAGCAATGCAAGAGGCAAGTCAAACTGACTAAACATGAAAAAACTATGACAAACAATACACATTAAGCCTACTATTACATGGTTAAAATTTAATTTAAACATAGTTGTAACAATGGTATATAATATTTCTTATTACACAAATAACAAAATTACGGTTTGTTATGTAGGCATGCATGTATATATATATATGTATATGTGTGTGTATCTTATGATCCTCACACAAGAATTTTTCAAAAGCACCAAAAATCTCCAGATGTACTTATTAAACAGGTTTTAACACATTTGGCAACAATAACAACAATAAAAGAAGAAGAGAAATGGAAATGGGCTGGCAATTCCAAAGGCAAAATTCCTCTATTTAGAAGACAAAAGTATAAAAGGACTTAAACATCAATGAAGTATCAAAATTAAATTATTTTAGAAAGAGAATCCTTTTGACGGGGGAAGAAATGTGACCCCTTTCTTTTATTAGGCCAAAGGGATACATGATCTAGTTATAGAAGATTAAAAACTGCATTCCTTCTAGATACCACCAATAAAAATAAGCAGAAAATGATTTTTAAAAGGCACATTTATTATTTATAACAATAAATGTTAATGATTCTAAGTCTCTTATCAAAAAAAGGCTTACAGAATAAAAATAAATATACTTGGGAAATAAGGATGTCAGTTTCAAAAAAGAAAGGCTTCATATACACCAAAATATTTGTGTGTGTGTGTGCTACCAAAGAATTGGAAGCAAAGTAGATGCCTGTTAATTGGGGAGTTGCCAAATTGTAGCTCACAAATGTTATGTTATTATATGAAATGAAAAGAATTATAAAAATAGAGAAATATACAAAGACTTTGATGAACTAATGTATAGTGAAATAAGCAGAGCCAGGAAAACAATATAAATAATGATTGCAATGATTTAAATCGAAAGCAATAAAAAAATCGAATAAATAAACAAACAAAATATATAAATACATAAATGATCAATAAAGTAAATAAAAATAAACAAATAATAAATAAATAAATAAAAATTGAAACTAAATGTTGTGAAAATATAAAGACAAGCTTGTCCTCAAAGAAGAGCTATGAAAAAATATTTCTTCCTACTTCTCGGCAAATATTTAGGCTCCTGGTTCCAAAGCATTAACTATAATGTCCTATTTTTATCAATGTGTTTTACTAAATTTTTTCCTCTCCATCCTCTTTTTTCCTTTCACTTGAAAAATATTTTTTGTTATAAGGGATTTCTCTCTCTGGCAGGAGGAGTGAAAGCATAGAGCAGAAAACCTAAGTATTGCAAAAATAAAAGAAAACAATAAAAATGTATTTTAAAAAAATATGGGGCAGCTAGGTGGCACAGTGGATAGAGCTTTGGACCTGGAATCAGGAAGACTTCTTCCTGAGTTCAAATTCAGCCCCAGACACTTAATAGTTGTGTGACATTGAGCAAGTCATTTAACTTTGCTTACCTCTATTTCCTCATCTGTAAAATGAGATAGGAAAGGAAATTGCAAATCATTCCACTGTCTTTGCCAAGAAAAGTCCAAATGGGGTTCCAAAGAATCAGACACAAGTGAACAACATGTCCATATGTATTACCTAAGTGCGTAGACGGAGGTGAAAAGTGGCATGAACAGGTATTTCTGTAATCTGACTCATCCCTTTCCAAAGGAGACTATGATTTCTGCCTTGAGAAAAGCAGGAAAAGGGGTATGACATTTGATCCCTTAACTATCTTCAGGAATGGTGTCAAACTGGAATTCTGTCTGTTGTTCGTCTGGTGATAGGAGTCTAGTTCAGAAGGAAAGCCATTTCCCTCATTTCTCTAAACAGAGATAATTAGCCTCAAGCTTATACCCATTGACTTGGTCTCTTCCCACCAAATGTTCGTGAAAAAGACCATCAGACATTGCAAATGGTAAGCAAATTCATTTATCTAAGCAAACTGAAATTGGAAAAGTTATACAGATTAATCTTGGAAAGAAGATACATAGGAGAAAGCTAGCATGCGTCATTATTCTCTCTATTAATGAGGATTAATGCAAATATTTCAGTATTAAACCTGGATTACAAGGATATAATAGCAAATACACAAATATGAATGAGATCTTCAGTTGGGAACAAGCTATCTCAGTTCAAAAGAGAAATACTAGTCTTACACAAAGGGAATGTCTCCAAAGTTTCTAAGAAAGGAAGCTGGAAATCAGGAAGATGTTAAAGAACCCAGTTTCCCTTACATGTCTGCAGTTTCCAAAATCTTTACTCTCCAAATGGGTCTCTCCCTGACTATCTGGAATCACATATATAACTTCCCCAAGAAACTCTTATAACAATTTCATCTCACACAAGTTTATAACCTCACATTCTTTCTACTAGTTAGAAGTCATATCTCCCTCCACAAATGGAGCAAACAAAGTTATAGACTTGATTGGAAACCCAATTACATTAAAAACACTGTCAAAGTGTTGAATATTTGGGTGTATGTGTTATATAAGGAAAAGGGGTAGATAATCAGCAAATTCATTAGTCAGATGTACTTTGGTGAATAGTTCTGAATTATGATCTTTTGTTATTTCATACAAGGCCTTATGTATTTAACAGAAATTATTTATTAGTATGGAAGTAAAACATTTTTATGAAAGTAAAAATATATTTTCATTTGCTGATGGACACTAATTATTTAAATTAAAATGTAAATCATATATAAAACAATATTTAACTTAAAAGAAATAAAAGCAAGACTTCAGTTACTTTTTTATTCAACTTTTCCCTGCTGTAATATTAAAAAATCTTCCATGACATACATATGTATATGCAAAATTTGGTTCTTTAAAATTTCTATAAATCTCTGCAAAAAAAAGCAACAACTGGTAACTCAAAACAATACATTTTAAGATTTTCTTAAAGTTAGGTTTCTCTAGTGTGAAACTCTCACCCAGACTATTTCCACAAAAATGAAGTTTTACTCATAGGTACTAAATATTCAAATATTCATTGACTGTCTCTGTCTATATGAGACAGAGAATTTTACTTGGGTTTGAGGAAAATAATATTTATGTATTCTTTACTACCAAGAAATACAAAAAATGCTATGAAAATAGCATAGGCTTGAAAGCACCCATGGACAGTAACCATCACTATCTCACCATAATAACCATCAGAACTCTAACTCCCACTGTGTTGGGAACTGTTATAAAAACAGAGTATTTAGATAATCTGGGGTTCAGAAATAGAGGAAGGGAAGAAGTTCTGAAAAGTAGGGACAACTTAAGGGAAATGACTGAGGAAAGGTGCATTAGAACATAGAAAAGAAGGAAAGAATGAAAAATAAGGGGGGAAGGATCAAGACAAATGGCCTGTTTCAAAATTTAAGGCAGAGGTTCTTGGTTTCAGTGGGTAAATCTCTGGGGTGATATGTGAACTTAGATGGAAAAAAATATTCATCTTTATTTTCACTAATCTTTTACTGAAATTTATTATTTCCTCCTGTTATAAATATAGACAACAGGCCACACTAGAATTAACAGTTCCTGTAACTTTGTCACCAGTAAAAATATATTTTGATATCATATTAGCTTGTGTATATTTATTTTTGTTCATCACTACATCTAAATTACGTAGTTATTAGAGCTGTTGTTAGATACATTACTGGGACAGTGAATATAGCACTAGACCTAGAGTCAGGAAGACCTGAGTTCAAATTCAGCCTTAGACACTTACTAGCTGTATGACCTTGGGAAAGTCACTTACCCCTGTTTGCCTCAGTTTTTTCATCTGTAAAATGAGATAGAGAAGGAAACAATATCTTTGTAATCCTATCTTTCATTATGTTATACCACACATAAAAGAGCCACTTTAAGGAGAGTCTTCCAGTTTTATTGAATGAAATACTTTCTTAAAAATCAGTTAAAATGAGCATAGCAAGGTTTTGTACCCTCTCTCTCTCTCAGTCATTATGTAGCCATATAGATGCACTCCACTATAGAAAATAGTTTACAGAAGTCTCTCTGTTCCCTCCTCATTTTCTTACTTCAATATCTGGATGTGTTGGCATATCAATTTCACAATATCTAAAATGGGGCATCTTATTTTTTCCTTTTTCTTCCATATAACTTGACTTTTTATTAACGGTTCAGTCTCCTATGTTCAAATCCTGAACACTATCTTTAATCCTTCCCTCTTTCCCTGCTCATATTTAATCAGTTACGAAGTCCTGTAGATTTTATCTCCTCAAACTCTCTTGTACCTGTTCCCTTCACTCTTTTCCCACTATTATCATCCTAGTATGACATAAGCCCTCATCACTGCTTCCCTGGACTATTGCAATAGCCTCCTAACACTTCTTATTCCCTCTACTTCCTACCTGTTCTCCAATCCACCCTTCATTCCACTACTAGAATAAGCATTTTTATGACTTTATATTACATTCAATTTGACAGCACACAGATTCCTAGTATGTTTCAGGTACTGTGATGGGCACTGAGGATGCAAAGACAGAAACAAAATAATCTCTGTCCTCAAGGAGTTTACATTCTTTTGGGTGGAAATGCATACAGAATTAAATACAAAGTATGTACAAAGTAGCCTATTGGTGGGGACAGTTCTAATGTGAAAGGCAGTTTTTTAACAAATGAACGAGTATTCCAGAGATATGATGGGAAGGATAGGTAGAGTATGGTAGGGAAATGGGAAAGATATGGCTGACATGGATGTATTTGAAGGATATGAGAATGGTGTTCAAGGGAAAAGAGCTTTAATTTTGATTCAGAATCATATGCATTCTGAATAAAATCACATGGTAGCAGACAATCATTACTTTCACAATAGTGATGGTAATGTTGATTTTCTCATCAATCCCAGAACAAGTGGCAGAAAGGACGGAAGGAGGAAGCATTTATTAAGCAAAAACTAAGTGCCAAGCCCTTTACAAATATTGTCTCATTTAAGCCTCGCAAACCCTGTGATATAGGTGTTATTATTATCTTCATTTTTCAATTGAGGACACTGGGGCAAACAGAAGTTAAGTCACTTTCCCAAGGTCACACAACTAGTAAGTATCTGAGACTGGATTTGAACTTAAGTCTTCCTGATTCCAGGTTTAGCTCTCTATTCACTACACCATCTAGCTGCTAGTACGAACTGGAAAGAGAATATGGGGAGAGAGGGGCAGCTAGGTGATGCAGTGGATAGAGCACCAGTGTAGAAGTCAGGAGGACCTGAGTTCAAATCTCACCTCAGACACTTGACACTCACTAGCTGTGTGACCTTGGGCAAGACACTTAACCCCAATTGCCTCATTCTGGGCCATCTCCAGTCATCCCGATGAATATCTGGTCACTGGATTCAGATGACTCTGGAGGAGAAGTGGGGCTGGTGACCTGTACAGCCCTCCCTCACTCAAAACAAAGTCAAGTGCAAGTCATGTCATTATTTCTTTGATGACATGGTCTTCTTCAGCAACGAAGGACAAACACACACGGGGAGAGAGGAGGTGTGTGGTGGTAAACTCTTCATATATATATATATATATATATATATATATATATATATATATATATATATATATATATATATATATATATAATTTTATTTATTTTTAGTGTTCTACAATCACTACCATAAAACTTAGATATTTTCCCCCAAACCTATCTCCCACTACCCCCCTCCCTCCTCAAGACAGCATACAATTCTATATAGGATCTACACATACATTCCTATTGAATACATTTTCACTATAGTCATGATGTGTAGAAGAATTAAAATAAATGGAAGAAATCATATAACAAAACAAAACATAAATACACATGCACACACAAAAAAAATGATCTGCTACATTCTGTGATTGAATTCCATAGTTCTTTGGATGTGGAAGGCATTTTGCCTTAGAAGACCATTGGGAATTTTTTTTTTTAGTCCTTTGCATTGCTATGAAGATCCAAGTCTACCAGAAAAAGCTCTCACACACTGTGGTTGTTGCTGTGCACAGAGTTCTCCTGGTTCTGCTCCTTTTTGCTCAGCATCAGATCATATAAGTCTTTCCAGGCCTCTCTGAACTCTTCTTATTCATCATTTCTTATAGAGCGATAGTATTCCATTACATTCATATACCATAATTTATTCAGCCATCCCCCAACTGATGGGCATCCCCTTGATTTCCAGTTTTCGGCCACTACAAAGAGTGATACTATAAATATTTTTGTACATGTGGAACCCTTTTCCATTTTTATGCTCTCTTGGAGATACAATCCTAGAAGCAATATTGCTGGGTCAAAGGGTTTGCACATTTTTGTAGCCCTTTGGGCATAGTTCCAAACCGCTCTCCAGAATGGCTGGATGAGCTCACAGCTCCACCAACAATGAATTAGTGTTCCAATTCTCCCACATCCTCTCCAACATTTATCATTTTTCTGTTCTGTCATGTTTGCCAATCTTATAGGTATGATGTAGTACCTCAGGGTTGTTTTGATTTGCATCTCTCTAATCAAAAGTGATTTAGAGCATTTTTTCATATGATTATAGATATCTTTAATTTCTTCCTCTGAAAATTGCCTGTTCATATCCTTTGACCATTTATCAACTGGGGAGGTAAACTCTCCTTTCTACATAAAACTCTAGGCACGGATTTGTGGAATTGTGGAGCCTGACCTCCAATCATTAGCCAGGCCAGCTCTGTTCTACAGCTCATCCTAATGTTAAATAAAGCATCTTCCCCAAGATAATTCAAGAAAGTCTTTTTTTAATAGTATGTAATAGTATTTCATTTTTTCCAATTGCATGTAAAGATAGTTTTCAACATTCACTTTTATAAAATGTTGAGCTTCAAATTTTTTCTCCCTTCCTACTTACCCCATCCCCTCAAGATGGCAAGCAATCTGATATAGTTTACACATGTATAATCATATTAAACATACTTCCACATTAGTCAAGAAAGTCTTTAATCTTATACTGGTGACCTTTGTGGGGAGAAAAGTGGAAAAGAAGATCCTAAATCCCTAGTCCTGCCTGATGCTCAAGGCAGGAGATAGAATCACATCAGTCCTCAAGCAAAAATTTTAATGGCTTATAATTGTCAACCAAATAAAGTTCAATTTCCTTTGCCAACCACTCAAGGTCATCCATAATTCTAGCCCCATCTTATAACTACTCCCTGTCATACACTCCACAGTCCAGAGAAATTGAACTACTTGCTGCTCTCTAAACATAACCTGGGCCTTCCTTTCTCTCTTTTCTTTGTTTCGAATACTCTTTCTCTCCCTCTTTGCCTCATCACCCCTTTAAAGCACAGTTCAAATAGTCTTTGCTGATACTTACTGCTGATAATGATTTATTTCAAGAGGAGAAGTAGAAGAGGAAGTGATTAAGGATGGAAGAGAAATTGGCAATCATCTCTCAGGTATCTTTCATGTATCATGGTATGTTAGCCAATACGGAGTAGACCATTTCTTAGATGGCAATTGCCAGTCATTGCTAGGCCCAGACTTAAAGACATTCAGGCTTGGTAGAATTTGTCAGAGATTATACTTTGTTATAATGTACTTATATAATATATATATAATTATATATACTTTAGTATACTATAATTATATATATTATATAACAATATAATACTTTGTTACAATATCTTTATGTAAACCAAGAGTCATCTCTGCACCATAATCAAGCATTTATGATATAAGGCATTCAAAATAAGACTTTAGTGAAGGGTAAAGAAGGCAGTACATGTTCACCGCAAATATTCACCACAGTTATGGAAGATGCTTTGCATAAGGTTCAAACAAAACAACATTTTCTATTGATGGCAATGTCCTAAACTTCTATTAAAGATAATGCCATAACAATTTCATAGAACCTTATAATAACATAAAACATTATAATAGCATAAAACATTTTAATCCTCCTTCATGCAAGGAAATTGGTTTAACCATTCATATCAAGAACAAAGAAGAGCAAAGTGGAAGAAAAACACATCTTTATCAATAAGTTGAATAAAGGTATGGATGACATATATATCATATATATTTATAGATAACAAAAGCTGAAAGGGTTATTCACTGTGCTGGGTGACAAATTAACTACTCAAAATAATGTTAATAATGTTAGAACTTCAGGCCAAATTTCATAAATCAGTCAAGTCAACTAGTCAACTACCATTTATTATGTGCCTACTATTTGCCACATACTGTGTTAACACTGGGGACACAAAAAATCAGTCCCTGCTCTCAAAGAGCTCATAGATGAAATTTAATAGCGCTAAATTGAAAGCCCTACATTTAGGACTAAATTAGCTTTTATATAAGTACACAATTGTAGAGGCATGGTTAGAGAGCAATTTGTCTGAAAAAGATCTGGAAGGCTTAATTGGTTGCAAGTTCAAATTAGTCAACAATGCACTATAGACACCAAAAAAAAACTACTCTTAGGTTGATTACAATCTCATTCTGCATTAGTCTGCATTAACAGAGGCATGGTCTCCAGAGCAAGGGAGATAATCATTCATTCTGCAGTCTGTCTTAGTCTGGACTATTGTGTTTGACCTTGGTGCCATATTTTGGGAAGGACATTGATAAATTAGAGAACATGCAGGAAAAGAGCAATGAGGATGGGAAGGTCCTTGCTATCATGCTATTGCAGACTGGTTGAAGAAATTAAAAATGTCTAGCAGAGAAAAAAGGTTTAGGATGAATATGAGAGCTCTCTATGAACATGTGAACAGCTGTGAGGGGAAGAGAGATTCAATTTCTACTTGCCTAGTGACAGCTCAATTAGAAGTCTTAGGCAGAAGTTGCAGAGACAAATTTAGGCTTGCTGAAAAGGAAAAAAAGATTTTTAATACCTATAGCTATCCCAAACTGGAGTGGGGCTTGATCACTTAATAGTAGTTTCCCCTTCATTAGAGGTTTTCATTCAAAGACTGATGACTACTTGTTAGGTACACACACACACACACACACACACACACACACACACACACACACAGGAATTCTTGTTCCATCATAACTTGGGCTAAATGGTCAGGGATGTGCTTTTCAATTGAGATGTTTAATAAAAGCCATTAATGTGAAGGCATAGTGGAAAAACCACTGGAAATGAATTCAGAGGATCTGGGTTCACATACCAGGGTAGTAATAATTTGCTATCCTATTCAACTTTGGACAAGTCACCTAATTCTCTGGGTGATAGTTTCCTCATCTGTATAATGAAGGTCTTGGATAGATGGTCCTTTCATTTTTTTCATTCCTATTATCCTATTATGACATCCATGAATAGAAAAGAAGGAAGACTCAGGAATGAAAGTCAACAAATTAACAGCCCGAGTAGTACTCTGGCTTTTCCCAAAATATTAAAGGAAGAAAAGAAAAACCTACAGCACATTAGTTCTGTGGAGGACTGATAGGAAAACAAGAATAAGAATCTCACAAAGAATGGGCATGTGACCTATATCAGTGGATCTAGTATCTACCCTAGAAATCATGAGGCTTTCAACTTATCAAAGTAAATGGATGAGATAAATACTAGCAATTTGAAATCCACAAAACTTAAAACTTCCCAAACTTAATTTTAATCATTATTTTCAACTCCTATATTTTCTTTTGCACCAAATCATTCTAAAAACTATTAAACAGATGTCAGAATTAAAACCCCTTGCCTGGCTTAGCTTACTGTTTTGTGGAGCTGCTAAACTATCATAGTGCATTCATGGAAAGAAGTCAGGTAATCTACAAAAAATGGATAATTGGACCCAGAATACAATATTAATTCACTTTCAGATATTTCAGTCAAATATCTCACTACTCTCTTAAAAACAGAAAAATCAGTTCATGGGGGAGGACTTAGATACTAGTTTTGTCTAAGGTTGTACAGTGAGTCAGTGACACTTAGGGCAGAAATCCAGTCCACACCCAACTCTCTGCTCCAAGTATTAACCACTATCTTTAGAAACTATATTAAATATCTTAGGGTTCAAAAACCTATTTAAATGTTTATTTGGAAAGAATTCTATGAGCTGTGCTTAAAGAGCTGAGTCAGCTCTGAGAAGCAGAAAAAGATCTCACCAAAGGAGGAGCCCTGAAAAAGATCCGCTTTCTCCTTTAAATCGGTAAAGGGAGATCAAGAGCACTTACAGTTACCTAGCTGCTTCAAATGATAGTACGTAATGTCTTTTGTCCTTCTTCAAATTCTCTTTGGTATGCTTGGTGTGTGTGTGTGTGTGTGTGTGTGTGTGTGTGTGTGTGTGTGTGTGTGTGTGTGTGTGTGTGTGTGTGTGTGTGTGTGTGTGTGTGTACTTTCCTTCTGTTTTGGTTTAGGCTGAAGACCATGTTAGGCAAGTTTTTTATTCTCCTGAGTCAGCAAGTAAACTTCCCATGACTCTGTTGGTGGGATGAATCACCAGTCCAGTTTACCGGAAGTCACAAGTCATTACTGTCTGGGCTGAATACTTAAGACCATTAGAGTCAATCAGTCTAGACAGTTTAGGGTGTAGCCACATATCCATTTTTGGTATTATATCCCCCTAAAATGAGAGACACTAAGAAGCCTGGGGGCATACTCGGATCTCCTACTCATTTACCTTTTCTTAACGGTCTAAACTTTGTTTCTTATGGGAAGTTTTGTTGGTTTTTTTTTTTTTTTTTTTTACTGAGGGTTAGTAACGAGAAGACAGGTTATTTTTCATCATCCTTTCAATAACTGGGTAATTACTTGTCTGATGGATTAAAGAAAGACAGACAATCAATTCTATCAAAGAAGGAAAGTTCTCGGATTACTGAGAAATGCTTTCATGTTAATTATTATCATCTGTCCGGGAGACAAAGGGTTGTGCTTGAATTTTATTTTAATCTGAATAGGCATTGTTAAAGTATGGATGTCAGTGAAGGTGTTGCCATTTTAAAAGTCATAAGGATGGTTGTATTTTCTTAAATTTTCTCAGTTATAAAATTATACTTATTAAGTGAAGATGGCATGAGAAGCAAAACGGCATAATGAATAGAGAGCTGCCCTCTAAGCTAAGAAGACCAAGGTACTCCCTCTGACACATACTGGCAGTGTGACCCTGAGCAAGTCATTTAAAAGTGCTCTAGGAATCTAAGACTATAATTTTTTGAAAAGATATGACTGTGAACTGGTAGAGAGTTTTGTCACTTGGTAGTTCCTTCTACAAGTGAAATCACAGGTACCTAACCCTATTATGTGAGTCAGGTGGTGGGTGTTAAAGTTTTAAACATCCAATTTTCAAACCTATTATTATTGTAAATGTTGTAAACAATATTCCCCAACTTTCTGTAAGAGTACTATTTTTAAATGATCTCCAGTGGGAAAACAACTCCAGCTCCCAATCAGCTTGAACTGAATTTGTATTCTTCTTTGGTGAGATCTGGCTATGGTCAAGGTATGCGATGTAAAGAGGAAAAGAAACTCATCTCTTCTCAGTCTAGTGCAATGTCTTTAATAATCATCTTTTCTCCCTATGAGGACTCTCAATAATGACCAAAGTGTGCCTTCCTGGATGCTGGGGAGAATTTGGTTTGGGATTTATGTGGATTTGAATAAACTGCTTTGTTGCTATTAAATTAGGGTGAGGCAAGTAGTGTTTATAAGGAAGTTCTACTCTCCCCCACCCTCTCCATTTTAACTGCATTATACTTTGATCATTGATAACACTTTTTTTTTCTTCTGGCCATATCCTGTCTTCATTATTTGTTTTTCCAATTTCTTCCTTACCTGGTGTCCTTTTGTTTTTCTTTCCACTCCCTTAATTACTTGTTTTTCCAAATTCTTTCCCTTCTGAAGTGTTTTATTTTGAGCAGGTTTTCTTTCAATATTCTCTATTTCTATTTGAAACTCCTTGTCTTATCTTTGTCTACTTGGATCTATCTCCTGTCTCTGTTTTGTCCCATGTTTTCCAGCCTAGTCTGTGCCTTTGTAGACTAGAGCCTGTGGCAACACTGTGGGCCTTAATCTTCTTTCTCTACCACTCTAGATATCTATTTTCTAACATGTCAACAAAGCAAAACCCATAATAAGAGCAGATATTTATATAGCGACTTGAAGATTTGATACTTTACATGCATTATATCATCAAAGCAGCCCCTATGAGTTAGCTGTGATTATTTCTCCCACTTTATAGATGAGGAACCAAGCTCAGAGAAGTTAAACTTATGACCTTGTCCAGGGTTATCCTAAGGATCAAATGAGATAATATTTATAAAGCACTTAGCAAGGTTCCTGGAACATAGTAGGCTTTATACAATTGTTTTTTCTCTTTTTCTTTTTTCTCTCTTCTTTAAGTTCTTTTCTTCTCTTTGGAAACAGAAAAAAAAAGATACGTTATTTTATATCTTTTGTGGTCTTTTTGAGACGATGACTTCTCTTTAGAAAAGTTTCTCTTCACTGTTCACTAAAATTATAAAATGAAGAGTTTGAAGGGACTACAGAGTCCAATCTCCTTATTCTATAACTAAGGGAACAGGCCTAGAAGAGCTGGTCAGTCACACTGGTAATAAATAGCAGAGTTGAAATTTTTACGCAGGTTCTCCATCTCTAAATCTAGCGCTCTTTCAGCTGACTTTCTTACTGACCTATAGAAAAAAAAGTCGATTCATTTAAGAGAATAAACATTAATGTTTTCTTTTATAAAGCTTTTTCCTCCCTATTGGTTTACCACAGAATGTCAGCAAACAAATGTTAAGGACAAAAATATCCACAGCACAAGCATACTTATTGATTTTGGAGGCATGGGGAGAGTACTTTAAGGGAAAAGTGAGAATCTGATTTTGATTCCCTCTTGAAAGAAACTGACTGAAATTCAATAAAACTCGACTGAAAATTTAGAGAATTATATGGTAATTGTTAGATATCAAATTGTGGTATAATGAATGTAATGTATAAAAGCCTGTGGCTTCTAGTTTGGCTTGTTCATTTTTCATATGAGGGTATTTTATTTGCTTTTACACTGAGGTGGTGTAAAGTACTGTTATTTGCCACTGTTCAATGGACTGGAGCTATCATTATGGCCAAAAGGGGTAAGTGAGCTATTTCTTCTGCAGCAGGAGAGCTTAGCTGAGGGAATACTCAGACGAAATTACTTATGTAAATGATCTATCTCAGACCTGCACAACTTGGTAGTAGGTAGGGGCCAAAATTAAAACAGGCTAAACTTCTTTAGGTTGAAGATAGGTTTTTAGAGGTTCACTTTTCAAGTGAAAGTATAATCAATAATTAAAGCATTTTGCAAAGCAACTATATAAAAAAAGAAATTTCAATTAATATTAATTAATTGTTAGTATTAATAAATTATGCTTATTACTTAAGATTTTTATTTATCATGAAATCACATAAATGTTTTTAAAAATCACTTTGCTAAACAGCAAAAGTTTTAGTACATTTTTCAGGTTTTGTTACTGTTTATTTTTAGTTAATGGGACACATTACACTTCTTGTTAGCAATCAGTTTATTGTACTCCAGAATCATGTTTGAAACTGATTTATTTAGAAATCTGAAAACTAACAAGTATCTATTTGTCCACTCCAGATTAAACACTCTATGTTCTGATTCAATTTTTCATTTCTTTTAATCAACCATTTTACAAAGTCACCCCAAAACTTTAATGTTAGAACAAAAAAATTTCCACAGCAACTGCTCACATACAAAAGAAATATTGAACTGAGAGTCTGAGCTTTGAGAGAGCGCCAGATACTGGAGTGAGGGAGGGGAGGATGTCCTTGCATTGTTGCCACTCACAGCATAGCAGGTATCATCCGTTTTGGCACATGGTTGCACTCACTTTGTCCCTGTTCAATATTAGTAACAACTGAAAACATCAGAAAGATACAATTCTCACTCCTCTCAGACTAGGGAGGCTGTGGGTCACGTGACAAGCAGGAGACCATGGACAGTGGCAATCAACCCTCCAAGTTACATGAGGAGCGCAATTACTGTGTTTGTCCTTCATTCTTGAAGAGGACCATGACATCAAGATGATGACATGACTTACACTTGACTTTGATTTGAGTGAGGGAGGGCTGTGCCGGTCACCAGCCTCACTTTCTCCTCCAGAGCCATATGGGTCCAGTGGTCAGATATGCATCAGGATGACTGGTAATGGCCCACAATGCAATGTGAGATCCTGGTCATTTTAGGCTAAGGTCTTATCAGATTCTCACTTCGAGTACAATAGTGATTAGTGGAAGGCAGTTTAAGCAGGGCATGGACAAAGCACTCTTTACATCTTTAGTTTCTTTTACATCCTCTACATTGTTTGCATGCCACCTGAAATTCTCTGATGGGTCACAAGTGGCCTGCGGCTCCTATGCTGTACAGGTCTGATCTATCAGGCTGTCAACTCACTTGTCCTAAGAACATTATAAAGTAGATATATACCCTCACTTAGTAAATGCCTTTCAACTTTTCAGTTTCCAGTTGTCTGACAAAACTAACACAATGAAAACACAGAAACATGAAACAACAGATCATTTTTCAATATGTATTCAAATAGTCAAAATCACACTCCCTTCCCCATTCCCAGTTTCATGATTGGGAATTTCAGATACCAGGAATTTGAAATGATAAACACACACTTTTTGAAAGGAGGAAGAAAATTTGGATGAAAGAAATTACTTGAAAAGTAGGTACATATTGTATTTATTACACCACAACTTACTATCTAACATCTGCCATGTAACTCTCCAAATTCACAATTTCTTTGTATTTCCAGATATAAGCTGAAATTATGAGCACTCTGTAAGGTATCTTGGCTACATATTGTAACAGCTTGAGAAAGAACAACTTAAGATCCCTTAGTGGCTTCAGAATCTTTGAAAAAAAAGAGAAAAGAATGTAAGATACTGTTTATTTTTCAAAAAGGGCAATATCAATTTGTCACTGTCAGTAACTTTTAGAGATGCACCCATGTGACTTCATTACTCTCAAGACAGTGATACAGCTGCTAAAACCCCATAATAGCAAATGCTGCTACATAAAAAAGATATTATTTATAAACTACAGCTATTTCCATGCACTGTTGGTGGTTCATAGTAGCCAGTATTGTTACTACCAATTCCTTACCTGCACCATACAATCCCAAAAAATAAGCACCTTTTTGATTTCCATCCATTTGAAGGTTATTTTCTATCATTATTTCATTGACTGTTGGAATTGGAGGGAACCTGAGAGATCATCTAGTGTAACATTTTCATTTTATAGGTGAGGAAACTGAGGTCCAGAGAATGAAGAGACTTACACAAGATCATAAGGAAAATGAATGGCAGATCTGGGCTTTGAGCACAGGTTTTCTGACTCCAAGTTAGGTGTTCTTTCTACTATGTTAAGCTGTCTCAATTTAGTTCAGCTTAATTCAATTCAAATCAATTCATCAAGAGCTTGCTTGGTGTAATGACTAAAAAGCTGGCTTTGGTGTGATAGGATCCTTGGTTTAAGCCTTACTTTTGGCACATAAAAGATGTGTGACTCTGAGCACAACTTGTTATATTCTAGTGCTCCAGGCAGTTTTCTTGCCTCTAAGTCTAAATTGCAAAACTCTTGAGGGAGTTTCCTTACCAGGAAATTCCTTACACTGATTAATTCATAGGCCAAAAAAAAAAAAAAAAAAAGAAGTGGTGGGGGTAGGATATTAGCAACAGTAATTACTCTTCAATTCGACCCCCAGCAAAAATATTTCAATCATCTCCCTTAAAAAAATCCAAACTCTCAAACTACTTGCATAAACAAAGCAAAAAAACCCTCCAGTGGCTCAAAGGAGAGAAGCAAAAATTCTCTTTTAGGTGTTTATTTCTTGAATTTATGTCTATATCTCAAAGAGATGTTGACTAATAGTGGCCTTTCATTAGATATTTTCTTTTTTTCTTCTTTCATTTTTTTTTTGTATTTAAATTTACTTATTTAAGTTTTCAACATTCATTTCCACAAAATTTTGAATTCCAAATTTTCTCCCCATCTCTCCCCTACTCCCACTCCAAAGTGCCGAGTATTCTAATTACCCCTACCACCAATCTGACCTCCCTTCTAACATCCCTCCCTTCCCTTGTCCCCATCTTCTCTTTTGTCCTGTAGGGCAAGATAACTTGCTATTCCCCATTACCTGTATTTCTTATTTCCTAGTTGCAAGAACAATACTCAACAGGTGTTCCTAAAACTTTGAGTTCCAACTTCTCTTCCTCCCTCCCTCCCCACCCATTCCCTTTGGGAAGGCAAGCAATTCAAAATAGGCCATATCTGTGTAGTTTTGCAAATGACTTTCATAATAGTCGTATTGTGTAAGACTAACTCTATTTCCCACTATTCCTATCCTGCCCCCCATTTCTTCTATTCTTTCCTTGGATCCTATCCCTCCCCAAGTGTGTTGATTTCTAATTGCTCCTTCCTCCCACTGCCCTCCCTTCCATCATCCCCCCCACCCTGCTTATCCCCTTCTCCCCCACTTTCCTGTATTGTAATATATGTTTTCATACCAAAATGAGTGTGCATTTTATTCCTTCCTTTAGTCGAATATGATGAGAGTAAACTTCATGTTTTTTCTCTCACCTCCCCCCTTTCTCCCTCCATTGAAAAGTCTTTTACTTGCCTCTTTTATGAGAGATAATTTGCCCCATTCCATTTCTCCCTTTCTCCTCCCAATATATTTCTCTCTCACTGCTTAATTTCATTATTTTAAGATATGATCCCATCCTATTCTAGTCACCCTGTGCTCTCTGTCTTTCTCTCTATGTGTGAGTGTGTGTGTGTGTGTGTGTGTGTGTGTGTGTGTGTGTAATCCCACCAGCTACCCAGATACTGGAAAAAGTTTCAAGAGTTACAAATATTGTCTTTCCATGTAGGAATGTAAATAGTTCAACTTTAGTAAGTCCCTTATGATTTCTCTTTGCTGTTTACCTTTTCATGCTTCTCTTGATTCTTGTGTTTGAAAGTCAAATTTTCTTTTCAGCTCTGGTCTTTTCATCAAGAATGCTTGAAAGTTCTCTATTTCATTGAAAGACCATTTTTTTCCCCTGAAGTGTCATACTCAGTTTTGCTGGGTGGGTGATTCTTGGTTTTAGTCCTAGTTCCTTTGACTTCTGGAATATCATATTCCACACCCTTCGATCCCTTAATGTAGAAGCTGCTAGATCTTGTGTTATCCTGATTGTATTTCCACAATACTTGAATTGTTTCTTTCTAGCTGCTTGCAATATTTTCTCCTTGACCAGGGAATCTGGAATTTGGCCACAATGTTCCTAGATCTCTTTCAAGAGGTGATTGGTGGATTCTTTCAATATTTATTTTGCCTTCTAGTTCTAGAATATGAGGGCAGTTTTCCTTGATATTTTCATGAAAGATGATGTCTAGGCCTTTTGTTTTGATCATGGCTTTCAGGTAGTCCCATAATTTTTAAATTGTCTCTCCAGGATCTATTTTCCAGGTCAGTTGTTTTTCCAATAAGATGTTTCACATTATCTTCCATTTTTTTCATCCTTTTGGTTTTGTTTTGTGATTTCTTGGTTTCTCATAAAGTCATTGGCCTCTATCTGTTCCATTCTAATTTTTAAAGAACTATTTTCTTCAATGAGCTTTTGAATCTCCTTTTCCATTTAGCTAATTCTGCTTTTTAAAGCATTCTTCTCCTCATTGACTTTTTGAATCTCTTTTGACAGTTGAGTTAGCCTATTTTTAAAGGTGTTATTTTCTTCAGCATTTTTTTGGGTCTCTTTTAGCAAGGTGTTGACCCACTTTTCATGCTTTTCTTGTATCTCTCTCTTTTCTCTTTCCAGTTTCTCCTCCACCTCTCTTACCTGATTTTCAAAATCCTTTCTGAGCTCTTCCATGGCCTGAGACCATTAAATATTTATTTTGGATGTTTGGGATACAGAAGCCTTGACTTTTATGTCTTTTCCTGGTGGTAAGCATTGTTCTTCCTCATCCGAAAGGATGGGAGAAGATATCTGTTCACCAAGAAAGTAACCTTCTATAGTCTTATTTTTTTTCCCTTTTTTGGACATTTTCCCAACCAATTATTTGACTTTTGTGTCCTTTGTCAAGAGTAGGGTATACTCTGGTAATCTGTAAAGTCTCAATTCCTCCAATGTGGCACAATTAAGTGTGTACAATGTTCTGGGAGCTGGGAGAGATTTTTGTGCCCAGAATCTTAGCAGTTACCTCTCCACAGTCACCTGGCCTCCAGTCCCACCAACTCAGTGCTGGGGGCTGATTTTCAGAAAAGCTGTAGGAGCAGGGCCACCATTCAGTGTGAGATAAAGAGCAGCTCCCTCAGGGTGTCTACACAGGGCTAAGGCAAGAATCAGCTCCTCAGTGCCCCCAGTGTTTTTACGCTCCAACAAAGGCCTGCAGTAGGAACTGCTGCTGCCTAATAATGTGGACTCTGCAGCAGCTACCTAAGGCCAGAGCTATGGAAAGGCCCTTCTCCCTTCCTGGCCAGCTGAAAAAACCCCGTCACTGAACTTTGGTGCCTGTGGGTTGAGGGATCTGCGAACCTGCGGCTGCTGGGACTAGGGATTACTTTACTGGAGATTCTGCCCCTGAGGGCTGTTCGAGGTACGTGAGGCCAAGGCTGGGCTGGGCTCCACTCCACGTCCAGTGCAACAGGCATTTCCTGTGGGCCCTTCAGGTCACCCTGGGCTGGAAATCTCCTCCACTCTGTTGTTCTCCACTTCTGCTGCTTCAAAATTTGTTGAGAGTCCTCTCTACAGGTATTTTTTGGGCTGTGGGGAGAACCTGCCTTTGTGTGTCTTCTACTCTGTCATTGTGGCTCCACCCCCTTTTTCTACTTTTAAATAGTATTTTAGTTTTTCCAATTTCATGTAAAGATAATTTTTAACACTGATTTTTTAAAAGATTGAGTTCAAAATTTTCTCCCTCACTCACCTCCCTCTCCTAAGATGGTAAGCAATTTGATGTAGGTTATATATGTACAATCATGTAAAATGTATTTCCATATTAGTCATGTGAAAGAAAAAACATACCAAAAGGAAAAAAAACCCATGAAAATATAAAGAAAGTGAAAATAGAATGCTTTGATCTGTATTCAGACACTATCAGCTCTTTCTCTGAATGAGGATAGCATTTTTCATCATGAGTCCTTTAGGATGGTTTTTAGATCATTGGACTGCTGAGAAGAACTAAGTTATTTATAGCTGATCGTTGTACAACATTGCTGTTGCTATGTGCACAGTTCTGGTTCTGCTTACTTCACTTTACATCAGTTCATGTAAGTCTTTCATGTTTTTCTGAAATCCACATGCTTGTCATTTCTTATAGCACAATATATATTATATACTCATATACTACAACTTGTTCAGTCATTCTCCAATTTCTATTCCTTGCCACCACAAAAAGAGCTGATATACTTTTGTACATATACTTACTTTTCTCTTTTTTATGATCTCTTTGGGATACAGACCTAGTAGTTGTATTGCTGGATCAAAGGGCAAATACAGTTTTATATCCCTTTGAGCATAGTTCCAAACTGCTCTCCAGAATGGTTGGATTAGTTCACAACTCCACCAACAGTGAAGTAGTGTCCCAGTTTTCTTACATCCTCTTCAACATTCATCATTTTCCTTTTCTGTCATATTAATCAATCTGACATGTGTGAAGGTGGTACCTCAGAGTTGTTTTAATTAGCATTTCTCCGATCAAAAGTGATTTGGAACATGTTCTCATATGACTATAGACAGTTTTGATTTCTCCATCTGTTAGCTGCCTGTTCATATCCTTTGACCATTTTTCAAATGGGGAATGACATGTATTCTCACAAATTTGACTCAGTTCTCTATGTTTAAGATCATTACATACTTTTTAAAAGGAATGAAGGTGGTAGACTTTGCACATCCTTCTTTGTCACTAATAGATTTATCGGCCTTAAAAAAAAATCCTTTGTAATTTATACATTCTTATATGTAACAGGATGCTGGAGATTAGATTCCTTCTGGTTTCAGGTTGAAGTTTCCTTTTTTCTGTCCTTGAGGATGTTTTCCCTGACTCTTAGACTGGTAGACTCTAACTTTAATAGGCACAGTGCTTGTCACATAGCAGGCATTTAATAAATGTTTCCTAAGCACATCCATCCTAAAAGATTCTGGGAGGTAGAACTGAGAAACTACTTGGGAGGTGAAGACATGGAAGCACCTGAATTGGAGGAAGGGGATAGCCAGTGTGAAGGACATGTGCCAGGACTCTTGAGACCCAAGTGATATTGCAGAATATTATGCAGACATTACAGAATATGACAAAGGGAAGGTCTGCTGGAACTGATGATTCTTTATTTCCACTCTCTCTCTTCTTTTCCATTTTCTTCTTAGATGAGTCTAGCCTTTGAAACTAATGCCTTCACCAAAGATAGGGGTTAATGCTTTCTTCTTAGTAGTCAGTTTACCTTTCTGTGTTAAAATGTTATTCACTATTTTTTTAGCTACAATCAGGAAAAGCAAGTCATATACCAGGCTATGAAGAAGGAAAAAGCTTTAAAATATTGATATTTTTGCAAGACTAAGCTTTCTGGCTAGGGGCTCAGGCCACCCAAAATATTGTTTCAATTTTACAATCTCTCAAGGCAGAGAGAATACTTATATTAGTGGTTCCCCTAGGCAATTAGTCATCGCTGTCTACAGGTGACTAATGGATCAGGCTGACATAGAGGTGAGGCATTCATCTTCCAGGGCTTAGTTTAAGAGGAAAGCCACTCCAAGAAGAGAATTACCACGTGGCTAGAGAGAAAGACAAGCCCAAGGAAAAGAGTAGCCTGAGAAAAGGATGATAAAAGGACCCATAAAAGGATGCCCTTGGAAGGATGTATAAAAGTAATGATGGCTCGCTCTGCTGCTCCACCTCAGCATTGCACCAGCATTGCTCAATAGATTTAGAATTAGAAGGAATTTCAAAGATCACCTACATCATACAGACATGATTCAACTGCATTTGACCTTGAACTCCTACCAATCAGGAACGTAATTTCTAGAAATAAAATAATCAACAAGCATTTACTAATATTTTATTGTGTATAAGGTACTATATTAGGTTCTAGGGATACATTGACAAAAATGTCCTTGCCCACAAGAAGTTTATTCTGTTAAAATGTTCTTTATAAACAGATTTCACTTAAACGAGACTTTGACTGCCCTATGGCATTCATTGGAATGGAATTTGCCATAAATCAAACTTCTCCCTGATGTTATAGGGCAAGGACCTTGACTTCTTCATCTTTGCATTATCTCCTCCAGCATTTACCAACTTGAGTTGAGTACCAGGGAGCCTAAATGTTCAAGTGAAAAGGAGAAAAATTTGGGGGCATAGAAAATAGCCTATGCAAAGGCACAAAGGCAGGAGATAAAATTTCAAGTATTGAATACAAAAATGGCAAAAAGGCTAGGTAGGAATGAATTCAAGTCTAACTCAATAAATTCTTATTAATTATCAACTATGTGAAGTATATTGTGTTAAATGCTATAGAATATGTACATTTATACACATACTGTAAAAAGCAATATCTTTGTGCACTGTAGGTTTGTTCCATCCTCCCTTTTTGGAATATGAACTAGCATTTTACATGTAAAATCCCAAATAAAAAACTATCAAGTACTTCTATGTTGTTTTGGATTCTTCTTGAGAAGATAACACAAGGTCTTCTTGGGATACTTTGAAGATAATTGGCATTTATTCTTTAAATGTTAATTGTCCCTTTTTTGTTGTTTCTACACCTAAAGTCAGGGCATAAAATCTCCCCTTTCCTCAATAATATTTTCATAGATAAACTTTAATTTGTTTCTAGATGACTCCATGGCATCTGGAGTCATAGATAAGATCCTCCATACCCCCCTTTTGTTAGCTAATATTGAATAAATCAGGGTACATTCTATTCTTATACTCTTATTCCCCTGAACTAACAACTGCACTCAGAGACCTCTAAATATAGATCTAGAAGCAGAAGTATCAGGTAATAACTTGCTCCCCATCAGTCAGCATACTGGAATCCCCCAGAAAGAAGGAGCATCTCTAACATATCAATGAAAGTTTTATTCCTTATCCCCAAAAGGAAAGCTGGAAAGCTATCCTTGAAACTGGCACACCATCTTATTCTGGTGACCTGCCATACCACTTCCTCAGTATTCAGGCAGATTGGAAGGCCCTAAGCATACCACTCCTATCTCTAGTTGCTTATAAAGAATCTCTTTTGATAAATCTATTTTGGACTTGTAAATCCTATGCACGAGTTTCCTTTTCCCCTTCTTAATGAAGACATTTCAGTTAACATATTTGAAGAAGCATTTATTCTCAAATGAAAGAGCTAAAATATATATAAGAAATTGATCAATTTTCTTCCTCATTTTAAAACTTTTGGAAGTCAGGGAGCCCTGTGCCAAATGCTGTAGTGAGAGGCCCTAATTTTCCCTGTGGCTTCTGGAAAAGCCATCTGTTGTCTTTGATATTCAAGGATGCCAGATGCCTTTAATCTGTTTCTCATTCTTAAAATTAGCTTGGAGATTTTATTTGAGCCATGGCCTTCTTTGTGCGAAGCTTTGCTTGGGTGTCAGCCTAAACAAACATTTATTAAGTGCCTACTATATACACTGTACTAGGTGCTGGGAATGCAAAGATAAAAATCAAACAAAAGTTTCCCCAAGAAACTTATATTCTACTTTGTGAAAGCAACATATACAGAAATAAGGAAAGACAAAATAGATACAAAGTAACTTGGTTTGGGTTGGGACAGAAATATTGACAACTAAGGGTGCAGGGGAGACCTTGATTAGGAAGTGGCACTTCAACTGAATCTTCAAGACACGGATTCTCTCTTTACAATGTCTATGATCTTGTTGACCTGCATATTCTCTCAACTCAGATCACAACCCTTCCATGCTTTCTTCTTTCCTTGTATGATTCTTGTCCATATTTTCTCCTGTGTCCACCAGGAAAGATTTACCCTAAATGCCAAGATTTCTCCTTTAAGTCTCTTTACATTTTGTGGGTATCTATGCAAGCACTGAGGCTGTCCATCCCTTGCTCTTATTACATGAGTAACCCATCATCTCCACTCTACTCCTTAGCAGCCACACTAGAGACTTAACCACCTCTCCAGCTTCATGTACTGTTCTCAGGTTTACCTTCCCTTTGGAACTGAAACAAACTTGGGGTTAATAGGGAAGCTGCCTTTCTACTGTGGGTTTGGGAACTCAGGGACACTTGCCAGTCTTCCACTTTCCCCAGCTATTGCCATTTCTTGGACCTAAAGTCTCTGCTATTGCCAATCCATTGCTGCCATCTTTAGCTGAAGTAAGATTAAGCAGAGAGGAATATGCAGAATGCTAGACTTCATTCCTCCAGGAAGCCTGATCTACTTTAAGGTCCCTGATCTCTTTGGACCTCTTTCTCCAAATGTCCAACTGATCTTTGCGAGATCTGCTTGCCCCAGTTTTTATATTCCAAATACAAAGGTGTGGCTCAAAATTAGGGGTATGCTAGAGGCGGAAGAGCCATTGGTAAATTTTCAGGGTGAGTATTTGCATCTTAGAAATTGACAAATGCTGTTTTCTGCATTGTTTACAGTGGAGACTTAAGAAAGTGTTAATTACACAGATCAAACTTAGAAATATGTCTTCTGTTTTTAGAGAACTGTTTGGAAAAAGTTTTTGAGCATATTCTTTTTTTTTTTTTATTAAACTTTTAACATTTATTTTCACACAATTTTGGGTTACAAATTTTCTCCCCTTTTTTCCCCCTCTCCCTCCAGACCCAAGTTTTCTAATTGCCCCTGTGACCTATCTGCTCTCTCCTCTATCCTCCCTCCCTGCCCTTGTCTCCGTCTTCTCTTTTGTCCTGTAGGGCCGGATAGCTTTCTTGACCCCTTAACCTGTGTTTCTTGTTACCCAGTGGTAAGAACATTACATTTGGTCCTAACACTTTGAGTTCGAACTTCTTTAGCTCCCTCCCTCTCTACCCCTTCCCCTTGGAAGACAGGCAATTCAATATAGGCCATATCTGTTTAGTTTTGCAAATGATTTCCATACTAGTTGTGTTGTATAAGATTAACTATATTTCCTTCCCTCCTGTCCTGTCCCCCATTACTTCTATTTTCTTATGGTCCTTTCCCTCCCCATGAGTGTCAACCTCGTATTGCATTCTCCTCCCCATGCCCTCCCCTCTATCCTCCCCCCCTTCCTGCTTGTGCCCCTGTCCCCCACTCTCCTGTATTATGAGATAGGTTTTCCTATCAGAATGAGTGTGCATTATATTCTTTCCTATAGTGGAATGTGATGAGAGTAGATCTCATGTTTTTCTCTTGCCTCCCCTCTTTATCCCACCACTAATAAGTCTTTTGCTTGCCTCTTTTATGAGAGATAATTTGCCCCATATAACTTCTCCCTTTCTCCTCCCAATATTTCTCTCTCACTGCTTGATTTCATTTTTTTTTTTTTTTAGTATATGATCCCAACCTCTTCAATTCACTCTGTGCACTCTGTCTCTATGTATGTGTGCGTGTGTGCATGTGTGTGTGTGTGTACTCCCACCCAGTGCTCAGATACTGAAATGTTTCAAGAGTTATAAATATTGTCTTTCCATGTAGGAATGTAAACAGTTCAACTTTAGTAAGTCCCTTATGATTTCTCTTTGCTGTTCGCCTTTTTATGGTTCTCTTCATTCTTATGTTAGAAAGTCAAATTTTCTTTCCAGCTCTGGTCTTTTCATCAGGAAAATTTGAAAGTCTTCTATTTCATTGAAAGACCATTTTTTCTCCTGAAGTATTATACTCAGTTTTGCTGGGTAGGTGATTCTTGGCTTCAGTCCTAGTTCCTTTGACTTCTGGAATATCCTATTCCATTCCCTTCTATCCCTCAATGTAGAAGGTGCCAGATCTTGTACTATCCTGATTGTATTTCCACAATACTTGAATTGTTTCTTTCTAGCTGCTTGCAATATTTTCTCCTTCACCTGGGAATTCTGGAATTTGGCCACAATGCTCCTAGGGGTTTCTCTTTTTGGATCTCTTTCATGCGGTGTTCTGCGGATTCCTTGAATTTTTATTTTGCCTTCTGGTTCTAGAATCTCAGGGCAGTTTTCCTTGATAATTTCATGGAAGATGATGTCTAGGCTCTTCTTTTGATCATGGTTTTCAGGTAGTCCCAGAATTTTTACATTGTCTCTCCTGATTCTATTTTCCAGATCAGTTGTTTTTCCAATAAGATATTTCACATTATCTTCCATTTTTCGAATCTGCGCGGTATGTTCTGAGATATCTGTCTTTCTCGAAATGTCCAAAGCTTCCATCTGTACCATTCCAGATTTGAGAGATCTATTTTCTTCAGTAAGCTTTTGAATCTCCTTTTCCATTTGGTTAATTCTGCTTTTGAAAGCATTCTTCTCCTCATTGGCCCCTTGCACCTCCCTTGCCAGCTGAGTTAGGCTAGTTCTCAAGGTGCCAATTTCTTCAAGATTTTTTTGGTTCTCCTTTAGCAGGGAGCTGATCTGTTTTTCATGCTTCTCCCTTATCCCTCTCATTTCCCTTCCCAGTCTTTCCTCCATCTCTCTAACTTGATTTTCAAAATTCCTCTTGAGCTCTTCCATGGCCTGAGCCCATTGGGTGGGCTGGGACACAGGATCCTCGATTTCTGTGTCTTTGCCTGATGGCAAGCATTGTTCCTCCCCATCAGAAAGGAAGGGAGGAAGTTTTTTTTCTCTGATAAAGTACCCTTCAATAGTTATATTTCTTTTCCCTTTTCTTGGCATTGTCTCCACCTAGTGGCCTGACCTCTGAATGTTCTCCTCACACCCACCTCGCCTCCTGGTCCTCCCAGCCAGCGTTTGGGGACTGAGCTTCAAATGCTGCTTCCCACCTTAGGATTTTTGGCGGGGGCAGGGCTGCTATTCAGTGTGAGAATTAAGTTCAGGTGCTGAGGTCAGGGGCAGGGCCTCCTCTCTGGCTCAATTCCCTCAGGAGGTTTATGCACAGACCTTCCACAATGGATCCAGGCTTCCGCTGGCTTGGGGAGCCCCCGTCCGCAGCCGCCTCTCAGCCCCCACCTCCTGGGGGGGCCCGAGCTATGGGGGCACCTCACTCCCCTCTCAACCCACCAAAGAGACTCTCTCACCTACCCCCGTCAGTCACCTGTTGGTGGGAGGCCCTTGCAGCTGCTGAAGATCCCGCCTCCGGATCCCTCTCAGAACTTTGTCTCTCGGAGCCGCGGCCCCGTTGCCGCCGCAGGTCCGGGCTGGGCACCGTGTCTGCAGCGCGACGGACCTTTTGCGAGAGGTTTGCAGGTCCCTCTGTGGGTGGGGAGACCCGCATGGCCGCAGGAGACTCCGTTCCGCAGCCCTCTCGGATCTCTTTCCCACGGTGTCGCTGCCGCGGCAGGGCTGCTCTCCTCTTCCCGCCCCGGCGCCCAGTCCGCGGCGCGAAGGTCCCCCCGCGAGAGGTTTGCAGGTCTCTCCGGAACAGAAATCTCCCTCGCTCCAATATTCCGTGGTCTCTGGGTGCAGAATTCGCCCTGGGTTAGTCCCCTCTGCCGTTCTGTGGTTTGTGGGTTCGGAGCTATGTGTATGTGCGTCTTTCTACTTCGCCATCTTGGCTCCGCCCCTCTCTGAGCATATTCTTGGCTCGAATTCACAACAGCCTGAGCAATCAAACCACTTCCAATTCTGAGATTCAATCACTCCACAGGAATGTACAGGCATATCAAGTAGGCATAATCAAGTCTTTTATACACTTATTCAATCTACTAATGGAGATGAGGATGTATGACTTAATGACTTCACGGGAATTTTCCAACCTATTCAGGACACAAAGTCCTTTGTATATAATCAAAGTCCCAAACAATGAACTCATGTTTTCATCCTCATCAAGTTGATCTTCAAGTGAGAAAAATGTCTTCTTGTGTACAAGTAAACAACCACTTGAAATAGGTCTACATTTGATTTCGTATTCTACCCCACCCCACCCCCACACATATCTATGGGTGTAGATAACTTTATCTGTAGATAGATATGTATGTGTCTTACATATATATATATAAATTGACTAAAATACACGCACACATATACATGTGCATATATTTTGTTTTGCCTTCTGATAGTCTGGATATAGAACTGGGAAAGACATTTTTCCACATTGAGGCAAACTCACTTTGTCTTTGTGGCACAGAGAATTGAACTCACTATATTCTGAGTTCTACATTGCCAAGCTAAGTACTAAACTCCTTCTAAAGCTTAGTATTTACAAAGGCTTCATGGGGCAAGATGTGAAAACCCTAATAGATCAGACAAAAAGCTTCTTATAAATACATAACAATGTCTATACAATATACTAAAGGATATCTGAAAGTGGTTGTGGGGAAGGGGAGGAAATTAATGGTTATTAAGAAGACTAAAACATTCTGAAAAAAGCATTTAACCTCAGTTTCTTCAACTAGAAAATGATAAAAATTGGACTAGATGGTCTCTAATGTCTTTTCCAGCTCTAAATCTACACTCCTAAATTCAATTTCAGGCTTGATTGTCTCAATCTAACATTTAAAATATACACACACCTAAAAATAGAGGACTGGAAAATGTTATTGCTTTGTTAAGAAAACTACAGTTGTTTTTACTGGTTGTTTTAAGTTCCTGGATCAATTAATGATTGAAGTTGAGTGACAGATATGATAATGGAAATACTAATGTTGTATAAATTCCACAAGGATATTTCTTTATGTATGGAATTGATGGCTTTGTATTAGACTAAGCCCTGGGTTTAGGGACTTAATTTAATTGAGCAACAAAGATAAATAGGACAGCCTTTGCCTTCTAGGAACTTAAAATGAAGTAGCGAAGATAAAACTTGTACATAAGTAACATAAAAATTAGCTCTTATATAATGCTTTAATACTTTTCACATAATCTTCCCAGGGATTTTATGGAAAAAGAAATAGACTCAGAGATTAAATAACTTGAGGCAGTTAGGTGATACAATGTCCTGAACGCTGGGCCTGGAGCTTGGAAGACCTGAGTTCAAATCTAGCCTCAGACATCTAATCTCAGAAATTTATTAATTGTCTGATCCTGGGAAAGTCACTTCACCTCTTTTTGCCTCAGCTTCCTCAACAGTAAAACTGGACTAATAATGGCACCTGCCTGTAGGATTGTGAGTCTCAAATGATGTAATTTTTGTAAAGCACTTAGCAGTGCCTGGCACTAAGTAGGTGCTATATAAATGCTTATACCTCACAGTTCCTAGCTATGTGAGCCTAAGCAAATCACCTAACCTCTGCCTGCCTGCCTTTCCTCAACTGTGAAATGGTGGTAATAATAACACCTATACCTACCTATCTCACAGAGTGGTTGTGAGGATCAAATGAAATATTTGTAAAATAGTTATTGCTGTTTATCCTTCATTCTCGAAGAGGACCAATGCTGTCAGGACATGATGTCTTGACTCACAAGTGAATTGGATTTAAGTGAGGCAGAGACGCAGGAAGCCATCAGCCTCACTCTCTCCTCAAGAATCATGGGTGTCCAATGGCAAGACTGTAGGTCAGAACACCTGACAAGGGACCCGGATGCAGTGGGATGCCTGTTTAAGCTAACACCTTTCCCAGGTCTGTCTGAGGCAACACCTATTCACTAATTAAAGGCTAGGTAAGAATTGAGGCAAAAGATGACCTTAATTTGCCTTCTCAAAAGAATCAATCTCCTGGCACGTAAACATTAACAAATGTTTATTCTCCCTCCTTCCTCTTCTTCTTTTCCATTTCCCCTTTATTTATTATTTTATTTCCATTCAGTGTAAGCTACTTGATGGCAGAGATGGTCTTGTTTGCCTGTATTTGTATCCCCAGGGCTTAGCACAGGGCCTGGAATAGTAAGCACATAATAAATGCTCTATCTATACCTCCTCCAGTTTGAGAATTTGAAGCTGTTTTTTTATAATCCAAAGACATGCCTTTCCATGTCTCTTTATTGAATTTCATCCTGTTTGATTGAGTTCAGGGATTTGCATCTATTATCCACCATATAAGCCATCCCTCCTATCTATGTGTCTTCCACAAATTTGAAAAGCAAATCATGTATGCCTTTAACCAAATCACTGATTTTATAAAAAATGTTAAATAAAACAGGGTCAAGTACATATCCTTGGAGAAACTTTACTAAAGATCTCCTGCCAAACTGAAGTTGAATTCTTAACATATACTCTGAGTTGAGCCATTCAGTCAGGTTGGAATATTATCTAACTATATTATTATCCAGCCCATATTGTTTCTTTTCCATTAAAAAAATGAGATATTTAAACAATATCTTAAGCATTCTGCTGTTGTGCCTATTTAGTAACTCAATTAAAAAAGAAAGTACTAACCGAAAAATAGAAGTTTAAATTAAAAAGATAATGTCCTATTACAAGCTTTATTTTTTCTGTTTTTTAATTGATATTTTCCATTACGTATATCATCAAAGTATCCTGAATACTCCCCTTTTTGAGAGTCATTCTATAAGACAGGTTTTTTTTTCTTTTTTAAATGAAAAGGACAAAGTTACCACAATTGATTGATACATTAAAAAAAAGTCTGAGAACATGCACAATATATAACACCTGTAGACTTTCCATCTCCATGTAAAGATAGGTTGGGATATTTTCCTATATAACACCATCTAAGTCTTATTAACCTTTATAATTTTGTTACATTTACTTTTGATTTTTTTGGTGTACTGTTCTTTCTGTCTGTATTGTTGTAGTTTCTGTGTGTATTGATTTCTTGACTCTGTTTATTCTACTCTGCATCAATTTGTATAGATCTCCTGACACTATTTTTAACTGTTCTTTTGGCACTCTTAAATTTATCCTCTTTTACTTGCTCTTGCTTTCATCTTTCCTTTATATATTTTTTACTGTTTTTTGATGAGTTCCCTGAAGTGAATTTCCAGATCCTTCTCATTTTTCCTCAAAAATTGCTTCCAGATGTGTATTTAGAATTTTACTTTTGAGTTTCCCATCCTTCTTGGGATGGCTTCCCTCATAGAATTGTAGTCCACACCATCCTAGATCTGTCCAGACCATTGAAAATTTTGCTCTTCTCAAATCTAGGCTACACATCAGACTGTGCTCCATTTTTCTTTCCTTCTTTATCACAAACTCTAGGATGGTCTTGTCTCCTTGAGATTACCATTATTTTCACCCCAGCTATTGGGTGAAATAGAATTTCCCCTTGCTGGATCCTTTACCTTTTGAAGTAACTACTTTACAAAATATCTAGCTTGATGAAAACAAACAAGCTGTTTTCTTCCCCTCCTATCCATTTTTTTCCTAAAGGCCTTTGGATTATATTTGTGATTATACTAGGCAAATATAGCCTAAGTAGCTCTTTGTTAGGGATACTACATTGCTGACATTTTATATTTAAAATGTAGTATAAGTCCAAATCCCACTCTTAGACACTATCTTCTCAGTCAGCTCTTCTTTTTCCATATTTTGTCCACTGTATACATTGCTATCAATGGATAGCAACAAATAAAATATAGTCTATTCCCCTGTGGTCTTCAACTCTTTGCTCAAGACTTCATAATCATTGAAGTCTATTTCTTTTTCTTCTGACAGCATCATTTGTGCCTAATTAAATCACCAGAAGTACATAGTAGTGATATATTTTAATAAGTCCAGTCCTTTCCCATCCTATCCCTACTTTTTTTTTAACTAATAAGGAAGCTAAGGCCCAAAAGGTTTACATAAGTAACAAAGGATTCACAACTAGTTTGGGGGAAGAGCTACTGAGATCTGAATACAAGTCTTCTGGCCCAAACAGTTGCTAGAAATGTTTATAGGGAAGGAATTAGATCTGAGAATTCATTGGTATGGGGAACTCCCAACTAAGTTAAATCCTTCTAGGGTAGGTTAATACCTTGTCTGCCATTTAAAGTTTTAGAGAGTTGCCTGGGGGCACAGAGAAGAGATACAACTGGTTCAGTCACATAGATTAACTTGTGTCAGAAACTGGCCTTGAAGGCAGATCTTCCTACCTTAAGGTTTACTTTCTATGCACTAATGATGTCTCTCAAGAATTCTTATATTTGGGGCAAATTGATTGAGCCACGGTTGGAAGTAGGATGGGATTGTCATAGTGATACAGAAAATAGTCTAATTGTGGGTCCTGTCATGTCAAGAGAAGGGATAGACCAACCTTATCCCTTTGGGCTTTGGTAGAGGTGGATAAAATAAGCCCCAAGAGAGGAGTATCATTACAAGTGGACCCTGGGGTGAAGCCATAACACAGAGGATCATATTATTAATTAGTTTTCATATGAAGTAGTATTGAACCAAGAACAACATATATTGTATTGATTTTGAATCCTTATAGACCACTAAAGGTAGTTAATTACAAATGTTTATATAGGACTTCATGCTTATCAAAATATTTTACATATATACATAATAACGCAGTTGAGCCTCACAACAGTCTTGTTAGATTGGGAGTATAAAAATATTCTTTTCCTATCCCATTTTGTGGATGAGGATATTAGAACTCAGAGAGGATATGTTTATTGTTCAAGTAATGTCTAATGGATGCCAGGATAAAGACAGTGTAACGTAAAGAATATTGGACACTGAGTCAAAAAAGACTGCATTTGAATTCTGTACAAGTGTCCTAAAAGTCTTAGACGTTTGTGATGACCACAAACAAATCATTTTCAGTCTTTGGAACCAAAGTTTCTTCCTGTGAAAAATGGGTATAATAATCCTTATAGTACTTTCTTCCTGGGGCTGTGGTGAGAATGAAATGTGACAGTATTTTTAATGTGCAATAAAATGTCAATTATAATGATCTTTATCAGTTGAGAGTCACCTGAGTTGACTCTGGAAGAATGTGCTTCTGAGAGGCAGAAATGAAGAAGAAATACACTTCAACAATGGCAGACAGCCTATGTGAAAGAATGCTAAGTTTAGAGCAGGGGTGAGGAAACTGCAGCTTCAAGGTCACATGTGGTCCTTTAGGTACTCAAGTGCATCCCTTTGACAGAATCCAAACTTCCTAGGACAAATCTCCTTAATAAAAGGATTTATTTTGTAAAACTTGGACTCAGTCAAAAGGTGATATCTATGGACCTAAAAGGCAACATGTGACTCTGAAGCTACAGGTTCCCCATCCCCATTAGCTAGTAGGGACTAGCTAATAGTTATGGAACATAGAAAGTGTAAAGCTCAGGAATAAAAAGTAAATCTGGACAGGTAAGTTGGAGCCAGGTTATGTAAAATTTAAACAACAGAGAAAAGAATTAGAATTTCAATAGAGAGCCCCTAAAGCTCCCTGCAGAGGAGAAACCTGTCTTGGGAAGATTATTTTGGCTGCTATGTGGTGGATAGAATGCAAAATAGAGTAACTAGTGAGAGAGACACCCTGCCAAAGATGATTGTGATGGTCTAGACAACAGGGAGAGGCAATGTGCTGTAGCAGAGAGTCTGGGGCCCACAGAAATTAGACATCTGTGTCTGCAGCATATAAAGTGCTTTGTAGGCATTAAAACACCACGTGAATGATATCACGGACATAAAGAAACAGGACTAAAGGAAACAGAAACCCTAACTGAAATCTAGAGACTCAATGACTCAACAACTGTTGGAATTGTCTTTCAAGAGAAAACACTTATAAGAATATGGAAATCATTTTGCAGTCAAGAAGCATTGCATGTGAGATTCTTAAAACTTTATCAAGGACTTTATCAAGTTAGTTGAATGGCTGTCAAATTCAAAAGCAAAAATCTCCTGAGAGTGAATTGCTCTTAAGGGAAGGAGGAGAAATTGCCACCCCTTCTGCCCTTCCCCAGCTCCTATACCCCACTGACCAGGAATCTTGGGAACAATAGTGGCTGACAGCAGTATCTGGACTGGGAGCAGAGAGACTCATAAAGGACAAACTCAATATATTAGGTCAGCTTCGAGACTTCACCAGGGTCATGATCCTTGGAGCCCAGTAGAGAGTTAAATGTAATGGAAATTTCATGAGGATTTCATGAATGGAGGAAAAAGGCTTCTAGAAAGCTAGAGATTAGAGTTAACTATTTATTTGACCACATTGTTTTTGTTTGCCCTTCATTTTCAGAGGACCAGTGACATCACAGGTAATGTTCTGACTTGTTCATAAATTGAATTTAAGTGAGGTAGGTTTGCTCAGTTATCAAACTCACTCTCTCTTCCTGAGTCATCAAAGTTCAGTGGCAAGACAAAAGTCAAGATGACTGGTAATGACCCTGTGTGCAGTGGTTGGCCTTCCATGTCTGGTCAAGCTTTAAGCACTCCACAGTGCCTGCTTCAGCCCTTTTCATGAGTGTTGGAGCAAATTGTTAGGGAAAGTCTTCACATGCTTGGGGTAGACATCCCCATAATTCATCTATGGTTTGAGGTCTGTCAGTTACTTTCAACCTGGTTTAGACTGTGTGCCAAAATGGTTTACTAGGGTGTGATCACTGAGGCTCCAGCTTCTTTGGAGCCACAAGTGAAAGTTGGGTGAATCAGGTGGACACCAAAGGTGGATGGGCAGCCTTGAAAAAGACTTGCCAAACCCTCCCACCAGAGTTACTAGTCCTTTTGAACATCCCACAAACCCCATTTGATCATATATGCTTTCTAAGTTTGAGCTCACTCTTCTCAAGGGCTTACTATGTACAAGGGGATAATGTGTCCCCATTTTGAGGGAACATTTGTGTGTTAACTATCCTTGCTATACCCACTTAACAAATAACCTTTCTAAAAGTTTGTTTTTGTTGTTGTGTCATTTTTCCAGTCTTGTCCAACCCTCCATGACCTCATTTGACAGGTATCTCTTTCTCTAGTTCATTTCATAGGTGAAGAAACTGAAGCAAACAGGATTAAGTTACTTGCCCAGGGTCACACAGTAAGTGTATGAGGCTGGATTTGAACTTATGAAGATGAGTCTTTCTTGTTCCAAGCCCAGTGTTCTAACCAGTGTACTACTTAGCTGTCCTCCCCTTCCCCAAAGTTTATTAACTCTGGCTAATAATAACTGGGAACATAATATAATCAGTAATAATAATAAAAACCTTAGCCCCTTAGTGTTTCCTTTTTTCCTTTACCTGTCTTTGCCTCACAGTCATTTCTCAACCACCCTATCCAGGTTAAGCCCTATCTCCTGACAAATAAATATAATTAAGCAAAAAAAAAAAAAAATAGGATAGAGTATCTGACAATGAATTTAATATTATGTTCTAGTAGTCTGTTTTATCTGCCTTGAGGAGGGATTTAATTTTCTATGATCTCTTCCTTTCCATTATTGTAGTCATTGTGTATGTTGTTCTCTTGGTTGTACTTATTTTAGTCCATCTTAGTTCATAGGGCTCTTCTCATACTTCTCTGAATTCCTCCTATTTGTCATTTCTTACCACACAATAACATTCTATGACATTCATACACCATAGTGTAATGATAATGCATTTTTGCTTATTGTTAGTGTAATTTTGCTTCTTAATGAAGAGATCTTTCCCATCCACTAATAGGCCCATGTGACTTGCCCAAGTCACATGGAATCCTGAGTCACATGGAACAGAAAGGGGTGGAATAGGAAAGGTGGAATAGGAAGAGGTGAAGTTAGAGCAGAGCTCAGAGGAAGTTAGAGAGCAATCAGAGCTGGGATAGGCAGCAATTAGCATGAGTGGGAGAGCTTGTTTGTGATTTGTTTAAAGGAGTTGGTTTGTGGGAAGCCTAATAGAGGGAAGGCTTGGGGATGGTGTTGTCCCCTACATTGTTGTTGTGTATAGATTTCTTTGCTGCTATGATAGATTTGGCTTTCTGGTATTTGAATAAATGTTTTGGTTCTGTCTTCCAAGTGGAAGTTGTATTTTGTGTTATATTTTGCAATTCAGAATTGTGCTGGGATATTCATGGCTGTTGTAGGCACTGTGAATATCATGTTGGCACTACACATAGCTTTTTCAGTCATCCTCAAATAAGCCAGTGTGTACTTTGTTTCTGGTTCTTTATTATCAAAAAGAATGTGACCTAGAACATTTAGGTATATGTTGAAACTTTGTCTCTGTCTGTGGCTCCCTTGAAGCATATACCCAGCATCAGGTTTTCTTTGTCAAAGGGCATGAGTAGTTTGGTCATGCGCACCTCTCCTGGACTGTGCCCAGAGGCAGCTACTTCACTGGAGCAATACTTCAGATTTAGGGAAGTACGTCTTTGTATTGTGGTTCCCTTTTTACGAAGTGAACAAGCACTGATTAAAAGCTTATTGTGCACCAGCCCGTGTGAAGAAGAAAATGACAAATTAGCTCTGCTAGTACTTATAGAGTCAGAATCAGAGCTCTAGACCTGGAAGGGACTTCTGAGGTCATTCAATCCAATTTCTCTATCCCCATTTTGCAGATAAGGAAACTGGAGTACAGGATGATTAAGTGACATGTGCATGGTTGTGCAGATAATAAGCATCAGAGGCAGGATTCAGTGTCAGGTTCTCTGATTCTAGAACCAGTGCTCTTTCCATTGCATCCTCATACCATGCTGCCCCCTCTCAGACAACAACTAGCAACAACAAGCATTTGTTAAGTACTTACTATGTGCCAGGTACTGTGCTGAGCATCATGGATACAAATATAAGCAAAGAGAAAGATGGTCCTTATTTCAAGCAACTGGAGAAAGAAAACTCAGAAAAGGAATTTGAAAAGTGGGAAGGGGAAAGGGGAAGAGAAGGTAGTGAAGGGGGAATAGTGGCAAAGCTCAGGGAGTCAGAAGCACAGCTAGGAGGCAAAAGAACATGGCTGACTTGGGCCCATCCCCCAAATGGAAGCCCTAGAAGGATCTCATCAATGGGAAAACTGGAGCTGCCTAAGGTAAAGGCATATTCCAGGATAAGAAGGCCCTAAATCATGAAGGAAATTTCAGGGTGAAAAGACTGTTGAATCAATGTGAAGATATCTGGAGAGCCAGAAGCACAGCTGGCAAAGGAATGAAGCATGACTGGCCTTGGCCCATCCTCAAAATGGGAGATCCCTGAAGGTACTCATCAGCCTTCATGGTTAGAAGGAAATCCCAGGCTCTAAGAGAAGATTGTGAGAAAATACACTACAATGTTTTTAAAGCACCTTGCACAGCTTAGGAGATGCTACCATTATGAAAACTTCAACAGAGCCCCTGGCCATGAAACTCACTATAGTGAGTCAGACACCTGAGTTACATGTGGTAGAGGAACAAGTTAAGCTTTAATCTGATAGGGCTGACTTAAAGGTCCAGGTTTGTATTATTTCTGCCTTTGGGAACTTAGTTATAAAACATATGATGGCTCATGATTATGCCCCTAACGTGCTCTCTAACAAGGGGAAAGAGGCTAGAAGCGTCCCAGCTCTATGCTAGGAAAAGTCACTCTTTCCCTCATGGCTCCCCTGGGCCCTCATGCTGCAAATCAGTAGTCACAAGGAAATACATTTCTGGACTGATTACATGAGCTTATGAGGAATAACTAATTTAGGAAAACAGTTTATAGTAAGATGAGAAACAGGTTCCAGTCATACTCAGTTTGCCATCAGTCACTGTCCAAAAGAACACTATATAACTCTTTGATCATTCCCCTCTTACCCTTTCCCGTGGCCTAGAAAAGAAGCAAACACAGCTCAGGTTGCTGTTCATACAGTCACAAGTAGAAGAGAGGGGGCAAGGAGCCCTCCTTTTCTGCTTCATCCTGCCCCTGGGCTTCTGCAGGAAGCTCCCTGTCCTCTTGGTATATTCTCTTCTCTTCTTCCTTCCCTGCCAATCTCTCCTTTTAGTTCCAAACTATGTTATATTTCCTTGCCTCAGGAATTAAATCTCAGCAGTCTATGTAGTTCCAATCCATTCTTCTCTCCTCTAGATGTATTAGGCATCTTTATGTTCTGTTTATGTTCTTTGATTTCAATGGAGCAGGGAACTCTCAGTGATGAAGTAGTATATATGGGCAACCATTCTACAACTTAGGAGCTTAGAGTGCACTGAAAGCTTATGAGATTTGTTCATGCATGTATCAGGTATGATAAGTATGTATCAGGGCTCCAGTTTCCTCAGTTGAAGGGCAGGGGTAGGGAAGATTATACTAAATGGCTTCAGAGATTCCTTCTAGGGCTAAAGTTTTGAACCTATGCTTTAGTGATACTAAACAAGAGCTAACTGATGTTATTCCCTTCTTAACATACAGAGAAATGAAACACAAAGAGATGACTTGCTCTAAATTTAAGGTATTATTACACAGGGCACAATTCAGGAAAGACTAGTTCTCTGTCCACTATTCTACTGCTTCTCATTATTCTTTTCATTATTATTGCCACTAATATAAAACTAATAATAAAGTGCTCCAGTGGAGAGGGTATGCTATATTTTTTTTGTAAGAGAAGGGGAAAGGACTGTATTTCTTTAACTCTTTTCTTCTGGGACTGCTTTTATGGCGCACCAAGAACAACAGTCTGGATTTGAGCTTCAATGTGTCCATTGTAGATATGCCCCTTTTGTTAAGTCAATGAAGCCACAAATTCAAGTGGTTAAAGAGTTCTTTCAGACAAGAAATGTCAAGGGTGGTCATATGTAGCAGCCTTCTCATTACTGGACCACTGGATGCCAACAAAGAAGGGCTTAAACTGTCATAATTTATAATCCTATAAAAACACTATGATGCTGTTCATCTGTGCTTCTAAAGGACTAAATGGGGCTCCAGAATAAGACAATGTCTTTCCCCCTTTCTGGAAGCCTTCCTATGACAGGAAAGGATGTGGATTCATCTACAAATAGAACAGTTGACCTCATACTCATTCACCAAATGTATTCAAGTTTAATATCTAGGGTTGTAGGAAGTTTAAAAGCTGGAGATTGCTTCTCCATGGATGAATGCTATCGAACAGTACATGAAATGATGGTTTGTCCATTAGTATGTTCTAGTTATAAATGGATCATATTCAAAGCACTATAAATTGAGGAAACAATTTAGTTTTTGTCTGAGAAATAGAATTAAGTTACAGAAGAACTAATTATTTCATAATAGCTAAATTTTTTATTAAATGCTTTTCATGCTCAGAACAGGGCAAGGTATTATGTATGAAGCAACTGTGATGTATTCACTCCAGTTCAATGACCCAGAAATCCTGTTGTCATGTATCCTGAGGGCTCCTGGCTTCTGAACTACAAAGGCTATTTAGGATTAGCTGAACCATAGCCTGATAAGAATGTTTAAATTCACCAGTTCACCTCTGTAGGGCAGTAAATGTCAGGGTTTTTTTGATTCATTGTATAACCAAACTATTTAGTTCTTTAAATATTTACTTTTGGATTCATCTCTCTAGCTCAGGAATTTTTTTTTATTATTTTTCCAAGCATTTATTCCAAATTCATTACTTGTATTCTAGAAATAAGGTCTCTTAGCAATCTATATGTTTCAACAATTGTATGAAATAAAATAGTCATTATCCTGCCTTTCTGTTCAATAACTAACTCCTATATAAAGGACAAATGATTAACTCTCTAGGCACTGGTTATGCCTTTAGCTAGTTATTGTTGTAGATCTTTTTTTTTTCCTATTTCCCTTTCTTTTCATTTTTATTCCCTCCTACTACCCTTTTATCCCTACCTCCTGGCCCTCCCCAGGTCATTCTTTTTTGTTTTATGATTATGGCTGCTCATGGTAATGTGCAAATGGCTTATTCTAGAAATGGTTCATCTTACTTTTCTGTTCTTCCAAGAATTTAAAAAATACATCTATTTCTAAATGGGGACTTGAATACTGTCATTCTTATCTTGAATGCTATGTTAGGCATTGGTAATATAGCCTGAAGTCCTGTTCGCACTTGTATTTTGTCTTGTAAATTTCCAGTGCACACTATACCCTTATTCTCAGTACAAGATGCACTGGCAAAGCATATTAAGTGTTATGGAGAGGAGATAGGGCTCCTTAGCATAGAGTGGATGTGCTAAAGCATGATACATCTTGGGAGGATAATAAATATTAAGGAACCATCCATACTTTCTGATTTTATTTCTCTTCCTCCTCTGCTATATTATTGGGTATACTCCTTTCCCCTGGTTTGCAGTCTAGGAGAAAAGATATTATTTCTACTTATTTCCTTTTTTCTATAAATGTGACAAACCAGAATATATTTCTGATAACACATCTCACTTGAATTAATGAAGAGAATTAAGCTCTGTGGGCCTAGGCTTCTAGATGGTTCCATGAATGTTGGACTTGGAGTCAGGAAGACATGAGTTTGAATCCAACCTCAGATACTTCACTAGCTCTGTACCATTGGGCAAATTTCCTCAACTGTAAAATGGAGATAATGATAGAACCTACCTCCCAGGGTTGTTGTGAAGATGAAATGAGAGAATATTTGTAAGTGTGTAACAATGCCTGGCACCCAGGTGCTTTATAAATGTTAGTTACTATTTCTATTGTTACGCAGTAGGCCTTAACAAATGTTGTTGATTGATGATTCCTTTATAAAGTATGAACCCCTTTCTCTGCTGGAATTTTAGGGAGCCTGGATAGTGAACGAGAAAAGAAATTTGCTAAGGTCCTGAGGGCCTTAAATAGCTAAGTTTGGACACCAAAGTATTTGGAGACAGTCCAGGCTAGGTGTAATCTGTGGAGAAGAACTTTGCATGCCTTGGGAAGATGGAACATTTCCCTCCTCATTCCCATTGACTATGGCATCTAGCAGTGGAGCTGCTCACCCAGGAGATCCTACATGCATCATTTGCAGTAAGTTTAAGCTCAAAGTACCGCCAGTTGATTGAGCAGAGACAGAAGATCCCCAAGAGATGCTGACACAGAACTGCCAGCAGTAGCTTTGATAAGTGGGGACCTCCAGCAGCAAGAGAAGAAAGCGAGTTATAGTCTTAAAGAACTATCTCTGGCAAACAAGAGCAGAACTTCTATTCCATTCTACATTAGATAGCGCTGGGCCTGGGGTTGTGAAGATCCGAGTTAAAATCTGGTTTCAGGTACCTACTAGCTGTGTGACCCTGGGTAAATCACTTAACCTCTGTTTGCCTCAGTTTTCTCAATTGGGATATTTGTAAAAACACTTTGGCATAGTGCCTGGCACACGCTAGACACTACAAATGCTTATTCACTTCCCCTCCCCTTTCCCCTATACTGCGGGATCCCTCTGTCACTAGGGTTGGGTGAATTCAGTGATCTAAGGCATATACGGGGGTGTGAGTATGTGGGGAGTTGGACTGGGTCATTGCAAGAAGGAAACTGATAGAAAAGCAGTGTTTTCAATGTCAAACTCTACCACAGAGAAAGCTCAAAATTCAAGCCTGGCAAGTCAGGTTGAAAGCAAGACTTGCTGAGTACAGTTGAGGGGAATAGATTTATACTGCAGACATCTGTTGTTTTGTTTTGTTTCTCTCAGAAGAATTTAACCTTGTTGGGAAATGTTTTTTTTTTTCCTCTTCTTAATTACTTTATTTATTTCTGGTTTTGAGGCAGAAAGAAAGTGTGAGAGTTCAGCTGAGAAACAATCTCACTCTGACATCCTTATTCCTTTTGTCAATAAAATGGGTTTATGAATAGAATGCATTTCAGTGATTATATTGGTATTAGAAGTATCAAGTAAAGATGACAGGCAGCTTTATAGTATCTGACATTTTGAATTTAATCAGATTATTATCTTACCATGAGTCATTATGAGAACCTAAAATGGGTTCATTAGCAGACTGAAATGCAGTCTCTTTCTCTACATACAATCTCTTTCTCTGATCTTACATTTGGTAGGTTTTCATTTGAATTTTTAGTTAGAAACTATTTTTAGAATGGAAATGATTATTTTTATCTTTTGAGCACACAGTTGTGTTACTAGTATTATATTATTTAATAGAAGAGGATGAACACAACAGTCAAGAAAAGAGCAAATCTTCCCCAACTGATAAATGGTCAAAGGATACGGACAGGCAGTTTTCCGAGGAAGAAATTAAAGATATCTATAGTCATATGAAAAAATACTCTAAATCACTTTTGATTATAGAGATGCAAATCAAAACAACTCTGAGGTACCACATCACATCTATCAGATTGGCAAATATGACATTACAGGAAGATGATAAATGTTGGAGAGGATGTGGGAGAGTTGGAACACTAATTCATTGCTGGTGGAGCTGTGAGCTGATCCAACCATTCTGGAGAACAGTTTGGAACTATGCCCAAAGGGTTACAGAAATGTGCATACCCTTTGACCCAGCAATATTGCTTCTAGGACTGTATCCCCAAGAGAACATAAAAATAGGAAAGGAGCCCACATGTACAAAAATATTTATAGCAGCACTCTCTGTGGTGGTCAAAAATTGGAAATCAAGGGAATGCCCATCAATTGGGGAATGGCTGAATAAATTATGGTATATGAATGTAATGGAATTCTATTATGCTGTAAGAAATGATGAACAGGAAGATTTCAGAGAGGTCTGGAAAGACTTATATGATCTGATGCTGAGCAAAAGGAGCAGAACCAGAACTTTGTGCACAGCAACGACCACATTATGCGAGAGCTTTTTCTGGTAGACTTGGAACTTCATTGTAATGCAAGGACTTAAACAAAAATTCTCAATGGTCTTTTAAGGCAAAGTGCCTTCCACATCCAGAGAAAGAACTATGGAATTCAATCTCAGAATGTAGCAGATCATTTTCTTTTATATTATGTTTTGGTTTGTTATGATTTCTCCCATTCATTTTAATTCTTCTACATGGCATGACTATAGTGAAAATGTATTTAATAGGAATGTATGTGTAGAACCTATATAAAATTATATGCCATCTTGGGGAGGGAGGGGGAAATTAGGGAGGAGGGAAGGGGAAAAAATCTAAGTTTATGTGGTAGTGATTGTAGAACACTGAAAATAAATAAAATAAATAAATGAAAAAGGAGTTGCCAAAACAAAAACAAAAAAGGAAGAAAAGAGCAAATCACTTGCCCTGATTTCTCTTATCCTGTTCTTATTTTTGCAAACATTTCTCTGGGTTTCAGTCATTTGCTCTCAGGTGATAATATAGATTATAAATTTTTTAGGTTATGGATAGTATCTGATGTTCTTGTTCAGTCATTTCATTTGTATCCAACTCTTCATGACCCTGTTTGAGGTTTTCTTGGCAAAGATAATGGAGAGGTTTGCCATTTCTTTCTCCAGTTCATTTTACAAATGAGGAAACTGAGGCAAACAGGGTTAAGCGACCAAAGTTGCTAATAAGTTTCTGAGGTCATATTCGAACTCAGGTCTTCCTGACTCCCAGCCCACTGCCCTATCCATTGCTTCACCTTGCTGCCTCTTGCGTTCTTTGTAATTCTTTGTAATTCCCTTAAGAAGCCTGTGTTCAAGAGATGTCACTGATGATATAAGGATAATGACCTATAATTACAAATAAGCTATTTTCATGCCAGTGATTTATTTTTTGTTATCAATGTACTCCAAGCTTGACAATCTTAGTAAGTGCTTGTACCTAGCACTTACTCTCTGCTTTAGTACAACTTAGATGTGAAAGGCATTAGATGACATTACAGACATGTTATAGGTACTCATTAGCATTGATAAATGTATGCACAAATTTTTAAAATTTTAAAAATATTTGGCATGCAAAAGGTAGAATGGTATAATCAAAATCTACTTGTCTGCTTTAGTTAATGAAAATACAAGGAATATTTGTTAATTTTACTTTCTATTTTACAGGACAAATTAACATTTTTCTCCTTAAAATGAATATTCTCATGAAAACTTCATTTATAAATAGCTATTCAACTGTCACTGGCAAGGAAACTCAAATTATACTACAGGATGAGTAAGTATTTAAGCTTGCTTTTATTTTGATGCCTCAGCAGACATAATTTAATTTTATTATAATTCTAATTACTGAACTACACTTCCTTTCTTTTAACCAAATCATCCCAATGAAAAAGACTACTGAAAAGAGACTACATGTTTTCCTATGTAATTTCCAAAGACAAATGACTCAGTCTACTGGGATTATATTTGATTTAAAGGGAAAGAAAATGAAGCATGGAATAACTCATTGCAAGCAACTTCAGTATATATAAAACCATAAATAATAATGTCAAAGAGCAAGTACAGCAAGTTAGCTATAGCTCACCACTGAAAAATGTGTTTTTAATATTTGGCTTAGGAGAAGAAGTATCTAGTTACAAATTCAGACCCCATGTCAAAATTATGGAAGATGAATTTAATTTACTTCAGGCATTAATGGTGATCTGTAATATATATATAGTTGATCACTAATGAGTTCATTAGCTTTCATATCCTAGAACTTTTTTTCTAAAATAAATTTTTATTGATGTCTTTTATTTTTACATCACTTACATTTTGCACTCTATGCAAATTTCCCCATTCCCTTCCAGAAAGTCAACCCTGATAATAAAGAATTTAAAGAGGAAGGAAATAAAACTCAGCAAAATTAACCTATATATTGAAAGTCTGATGATATATGCAGTGCTCCATATCTATGGCTTGGAAAGAGAGGAAAGTATCTTTTCCTATCTTGTCTTTGGGGCCAAGCATGGTCATTATAATGTTGCAGAATTAAGTTTTGGTTTGCTGTTCTTTCAATTTACGTTATTGCAGTCATTGTGTATGTTGTTTTCCTGGTTCTGTTTACTTCACTTTGCTTCTCTTCATATAAGTTGGAAAGAACCATTTCTGATGTGAAATCAAATCTTTTTACTCTGCCAACATAAGAAAGCTAGTCTTTGGTTTGAAGTGACTTCAGTGTACTCTACAGAAAGCTTATAAAAAAGACCTTGGTCAGGATCTTTATGGCATATAGAGTAGGAAGATATATGGCATTTTGTAGTGGTTACTTTTTTTTTCATCTTTTTTTTTCTTGCATGGGGATTGAGAGGTAGCATGGATATAATCAATAAAAGATTCAGGAAGTTCTGCCTCTGAAAAATATTGGCTATGTGCTATGGGCAAGTTACTTAATCTCTAAAGGGCCCAGATGATTCTTTGTGACTCTTGTTATAAACAAGTTGCCAGGCTTAAGTGGCTTAAGTGAGGGAATTTCCAATGACTAGACCAAAAGGGTGGAACAAAGTAGGCTGGATTGCATTTGGGAAGTTGTGTAGCAATGACTTCAATTTTCTATGTGGAATAAAAACTCGTTTTTTTAAGCACCAATTTTCTTCCAATGACACAATAAAGCTCTGCATTGTGGACTTTAATCTCTGAATAATCAAAATTGTGACAATCCACAAAGGGTAATGATGAGACATACAGGAACAACGACTGCAGAAATTACCGGACCAGAAATAATATAAACAATATATTCTGAGAAACACTACTTAACTATATACCATGCTGTCTTTCATGTGCATTTGTGCCAATGATGAACTTAAAACGTTAAGCTTATTTAAATCACAGATTCTTTAAAAATTTGGAAATGATCTGGTATTACAGTTACTGTGGCTACAAAATCCTTGGGAAATAAGGGGAAATTTTTATTCTGGGTCTGTCACCCTTCATGTTCTTTTAAATATATTAGTCATTCTTACAGTAAAACTAAAGGATCAGTGTGCTGTGATAAGATTAGTTATCCTTGTCCTAAAAAAAACAAATATCTTGGTTTAAACATTCTGATTTTTCTCTGAAGCCCATGACATTTATATGATAGCTAGTTTGTTACCACAATTTTCCTGATCACATTATTTTAACTGTTTTCATCTTATTGCAATATTAAAATATAAAGAACAAATCTCACTCAAAATGTGTCAGTGAGGAAAAATTGTTGCTCATCAAAGAACTTTAAGATCAAGAAACATCAATACTTCTTCATACTTACATACAATATATTTTTAGGCTGTCACATTTTTCATACAGAATGTGGACTACGTATATCACGAAAAGCTTTGATTGTCAGGACATATGAGTATTGATTGAGTTACTAGGGTCATTTTAAAAGATTTAGGGAAAATATGATAGATGCCTTTTAAGTATCTGAAGGACTGTTACATGGAAGGGTAGTTAGGTTTGCTCTATTTGGTTCTGATAAGGTGCCTGGGCCCCAATTCTAAAATCACATTTCTCTTTAAAAATCACATTTCTCTCTAGCCTCAAAACACCATCCCAGGCAGTTTCTCCCCAGTGTAAGAACACAGCCTGCCCCAACAATGGTTATCTCCCTTCCTGCTACAGCAACCAGCTGCACCTATAGAACTTATTAGTCTGAACCAGCTGTGTACTGGCTGAACTGACTGTGCACTACGTCATAACGACATATACTATTCACTGACCAATCATTTTATCCTAGACTTAGACATATGAATACTCCCTTACATTTATCTTGTCTAACAAGACATTGATGAGAGCAACCTGGTATTTCTGAGCCAGTCCTGACTGTTAGTGATGTTTCAGGCCTAAAACCACACCTCCAGGTAGTCTCCCTCCCTTGGGCTATTTCCTGATGAATTTTGGGTAAGATACCTGCACAGCAGATACCCAAAGTGCATGTTCCTTTAAGAACTAACCACTCCTTAACCACTCTCTGATCCCACCCCAGAACACCCAGTTAGCATATTTGGCATAATACTACAGAATATCCTATATAAACTTTACCTGTACCCCTCTAAGGTTTCAAGTTCCCTAAGAACTCCTGCCTGCTGAAAACCATAATAAATCTTTACCTTGACCTCAACAATGCTTGAGTCTGCAAATTCATTCCAGGAAACCTGCCCCTGGCACCCCAATCTCTGTGGGGGTCTCACCCCCCCTTCCAGCCCTCATCAGTTCCAGAAGCACAGAATTAGGTGCCATGGGGAGAAGGTGGAGGGAGACAGAAGTTAGGCTTGATGTAAAGAAAAATTTCGTAACAACTGGAGCTGTTGAAAAGGCTTTGGTGGGCTGCTTTAGATGGTGCTGGGTTCCTTGTCACTGGAGATCTTTAAATAAAGGCTCAGTGACCATTTATTGGGAACACTGCAGAGGGAATTTTTGTTCAGGTACCAGTTAAACTAGATGGCTCTGAGGTTCCTCTCCAGCATGGAGCTTTGGTGAGTACTTCCAAAATTAGCAAAGCTCCATTAGTTATATGCCTCATCATATAATTTGACTAGAGACCATATATGTAAGTTTGCTGAGAAAAGACAGTATATTGTAGAAAGACTCACACAGGATTTGACATACTGGAAAATTCCCCAAACTTCTACAGGGAAATAAGTGACCAGTAGGACTCCTTCAGGTATTTCCTAAAAATGTTCCTGTTAATGCACATGTGCCTCAGTGCAAACCCCTAACTGATCGCTACTTAAAAATATTCTGAGAATATTTGTAGCTAATAGTTGAAAAGTATAAAGTTCTCTAAAAAGTCATTTTGAGTCATCTCACAAACTAATAAGTAGTATTTCCAACCCCTAAAATTTATTCCGTTCTTGACTTTAAAATCTGTAAATCACTTTTCTGCAAAAATCTATAAATGATTTCATATTTCATTTTTGAAACAGAAAACTTTATTTGAGGAACACTGGAGAGCTTCATCACGTAAGAACAACTGTACATTCAAAGTAAATATTGTTAAAATTGTTTTTCTTTACAATGTCTCACAGCTGTGCTCACTTTAATCTGATATAACTATCATGTTTTTTGTTTAAGTAGTATATTATACAACATTCCATAAATATGAAAATACCAGCACAAGAAAAAAACCTGTCAGCAATCCTGTCGTCAAGGGCCCTGAAATGATACTGGCTCGTATCCATCAATATGCTTTGATTTGTCTGCTTCAGGACAAGTTCTGACAGCTCATGTCTGCCTTCAGTTTTCTGATGTTCTATTTATCAAGGGAAAATGAAGATGAAAAAGATTTTGGATTAGCCAACACCTTAAAGTCCTCAGAAAGCATTCAGAAGTCATGCTTTTAAGGTTTTTTTCATTTGTCTTATCATCATTTGTAAGTCAGTAAGTTGTGGTCAAAGCACTATGCCTGTGTTTTGTCCACAGCTACCAATGAAGTGGTAACTAAATCTGAAATATTGACTTTGAATCCTAGGTAGCTTACTCAGAGTATATCTTTACACCAAAGCCTGTCATTTGCAAGAAAAAAAAAGTTAAAGACTGATAAAATGAAATTACAAAAGATATAATGAAAACTAGCTACAATATTATCTGAAGTTTGAAGATTTTGGTTAAATGTATACAAAAGACATTAGGTAAATTGGGGAAAGAAAATTTTTGTTGAATACTTATTTCTTCCCTGTTACATATACTGAAATGATTTCAATTTAAGAGTTTTGAAGCTTAAAATTACAGAAATGATCTGAACATTCTGTGTAGATACAAAACCTAAGAAATCAATTTAAAGTCTTGATTAAGAAAGTAGAAGTATTCTGATAGTATAATGAATGGATTACATGATTTGCATAATACTAAAGTTTTTAATGACTATAAAGCATCTTGGTAAAACTAACTATATAATGCAATTAAAAAAAGTTTAACCACTTCCCACTTTTCCAAAATACAATAGAAGTCTGTCAGCATTTGGCGATTCTTAATAGGAAATATCTTAGCTGGCTTCTTGTCGCATTTTTAAGGTTTATGCTATATATTCAAAAGGAAAAAGTAAGAAGGGTGGGTAGATATGACACATCTCATCAGGATATTAGCCCAGGCCTTTCAACCTGAAGAGCTATCTTTAATCCTATCTGAAGCTGACAGGGTTAGGGGTTCTATTTTTTCCTGCTATTCAATAAAGGAAGGGTTATTGATTCAGTTATCAGTTGGGTCTTGTAAATAATAAACAAACCTTTCTAGAGGGTGGTGTTTGTCACTGAAAAAAATGGTATCATGGTGGAAATGTTTAATGTGATTCTCCATAGCTACATTTCCTGCTGTTGAAAACTGCATGGATACACTGAAGGACTAATCACCGTATGGTGGTAAGGGGACTTTATTACTTCTCAGATATGATGCAAATTCTTCTTTACTTTGAAAACAGCTGCTCTTGAATTTCAAAATCTAGGTGAGGAATTTATGAGAAAAAGGAATTCAACATGCTTTTCAATCAATAAGCAAACCAGAATTTATTCATTGCCCAGGGCCACACAACTAGTTAGGTGTCTGAGACTGGATCTAAACTCAGGTCTTCCTCACTCCAGGCCAGGCACTCAATCATCTGTGCCATCTAGCTGCCCTGAGCAAGTCACTTAACCTCTTGTCTTCCTCAGTTAACCCAACTGTAAAATGAGAATAATAGTAACACCTGCCTTTCAGCACTGTTGTGAGGATGAAATGAGATGATAATTGTAAGCACCTGGCACCTATTAGGAATTTATTAAATACTTGGTCCATTCCTTACTCCATTTTTGAGAAGAAAAGGTTTGGAACAGTGGGATAGAGAAACAAGGAAGAGTAAAAGGATTTCCTTGACAGCAGAGACCTCAGTTAAGACTGGGTAATAAAACTGTAGTGGGCTGTCAGTAGTTACAAGAATTCTTCTAGTTCAGTTTAGTGGCATGTGATATTGGTGGGCATAATTCAAGGTTGGGATGGAGCAAGGCATGAACTGAATGAGATAGGACCAGGGAACAAAGGATTCAAGAACAGAGGATAGTATAGGCTGAGCTATTTCATCAATATGTGGAGAAGAGCATAGTCAGAGTACGTGAGATGGTGACTTGACAAAAGCAGTGAGGGGTGGACATCATAAGATACAGTGAAAACAAATAGACTTGGGAAGAGTGAAGCAGAGAGAGATGAAATTACAGGGCACGGTGATAAAGGAATTTAAATTCTTAATCTGGGGAGTGGAATACTTGAGTGTGATGCCAAGATCAAGGGTATGACTGCTTGTGTGTAGCTGTGGTGGAGTGAGTAGTTTATGGAAACTAAGCTGACGGAGGAACTGGTAGGTTAGGGTATTTGAGGAAAAATTATGTCGAAGTGTCCCAATATGAGGGCAGGAGAGGGAGTTCAGTCAGGCAGTGAATTCAATGAGAAAAGAGAGAGGATATGCTGGGGTGGGGTAGGGCAGGGTTTGGAGGATAATGATCATTAGGAACTGTTTCCAGTGATAAATTTGGATAGACTCAAAGAAGCAGACTGCTGAATGACGGAAATAAAGGGGAAATCTGGAACTGGATCGAGGAATAGCTCAACTCTAGCTCTGTAAGCATTAAATTGTGGGGTATAAGAGATGTTGCAAACCAGTACTGGAAAGGCCTAAGATGCAGTATTTACTTCAGTGAAAGCCAGAGGATAGAAAGTGCATGAAAGGAAGAGGCCTAAAATAAAGTTGCGAATTATAAATTGAGAATTCCAGAAGGTACAGTGAAAAGATATAATCCCAGTGGGAGAAGGGGTAGCAATGAAGTGGATGGAGATGAAAAAGGGGGCATGAGAGGGTAGAGAAGGGGTTTTGCTCTTTTTTCTCTGTATTTGAATACAACTATTGAGTTTTCCAGTGTTCCTTCTCAGTCTCTTTTCCTGAGACCAAACACCTCCATTCTCTTAACTGTTCCTATTATGTTTAGCTTTCCTTCCCTCACCTACACCTACCATTGAAATAGAGAATGTTTTACCCTTGTTTTTCAACTACAAAAAATTTGAGTTTTCACCCACAACAAATTTATAGAGCATAATCTCAGCTGTTACTCAATTCTACTTATAGTAGACTCCCTACCACATTTCTAACAACGATTGCTCCTGGTATTGTCCTTTTTCCTAAAGCTCCCAATCTCATTCCAAAGCCCAAGATTTATAGCAGATAATTTAGCTTATTTCACAGAATGGAACCATCTGATTGGTGAGCATCCTCAATTTCCCTCGTTATTCAAAATTTCTCAGCATTATCACCCAATCTATTCTGTTGTTCTGTTCACAGAAGAGATATCCCCATTGTTCATTAAATAGTAATGAGAATAGTTTTTATATAGTGCTTTCTATGCAACAGTAACTGGGCTAAACACTTTGCAATTATCGCATTTGATCCTCATAACAACCCTGGGAGGTAAGTGCTAATATCACCTCCATTTTACAGATGAGGAAATTGAGTCAAAGAGAGGTTAAATGACTGCCTAGTGTCTGAAGCTGGATTTGGATTCTGGTTTTTCCGATTCCATTTTGCCACTTGGCTGCCGACTCTTCCCTCAATCTCACTTCCACTGACTCAACTGGTGTCCCAGTCTCTTTTCTAATCCATCTGACATACTGATGTTCCTAAACTATAGGTCTGATCACCTGCCCAAGAAGCTTCAGTGACTCCCAACTGTCTCTAGGATAAAATACAAGTTTTTCAGCCTGGTATTTAAAGCCTTCTGTAATTTGGCTATCTCCCTTTCCAGTCATTTCATATCTGGTTATAAGCTTAACTACTGGAGGACCAGAGGGCCCCATGTTTGTGGTATTTGAAAGAAGCTAGGAAATCCAAAGGGTAGAGGTAAGGAGGACAAGTTTCACGTATGGAGAGAGCTTGTACAAAGGCTGTCCATTAGATGGAACGTGTTCTATAAGAAAAGCTGATGTCAGTTTACCAAAATGAAATGATACTGGGAAGGCAATTGGGACCCAGACTGTGGAGGGCTTTAAGCACAAGACTGTATTTTATTCTAGAGACAACAGAAAGCCACTGAAACTTTCTCATCTGGTGACGTAGTTAGATCTGTGCTTCAGGAATATCCATTTGTCTATTTCTGCAATAGTCTAAAAGGTCTTTCTCTTTGCTTTGCATTCTCCACTCTCCCATCTCCTTGACTGTTATAAGGGTTAATTATGCTTTTAGTGTGATTTATTTTTTGCCCTTATAGGCAATGAAGTTCAGTTGACTATTAGCCATCTATCACTCCCCTTCCTCTTATGGGCTCTCATGTAAACCCCACCCTTAACTACACCCGTAACTACAAGTTTTATTCTCCCTCAGTCTTTCTTCTGCCTCTTCTTGGCTTTCATGGAGAAACAGTAGCTTTATCTAAGTACATCTAAGTCACATAAGTGAAAGTTTTCTTTCCCTGAAACAAACTCATCTCCTGTAACATGACTGCTGTAATCTTCAGCTCTTCCCACTTCAGTTATTCAACTCAAAGACTTTCTTGGGGATAGGGAACAGGTTATTTCTAGGGACAAAATTGCCAGAACTTTGCAAATTTAGGAAGGCTAGAGGTCAGTAAAGTTAAAGTGTAAACTGCAGTATTTTATTTTTCTGCTATTTAAAACAAAGTTCAGCCACAAATTGACAATGACAACACTGATAAATGAAGTAAGGTCTCTGGTATTATCACAAAGAAGCCATTTCAAGCTTCTGAAAGTCTATACTCTCTTTCAATTCAGGCTTAGGCTCACCTTGAATATATAATTACACATTTGATTTTTTGGCTAAACAGTAAGGAAACTAACAATTTACTTGTTAGCTTCCATTTAGTAGCAGATAATCTACTGGAGAAGGGAAACATCAGATTAATGGTGCTGAGAAGTTACTTGGGTACATGGTATAATTTGGCCTTAATGTATCTGTTTGTCTAATTGAGCCACAAATAACTCAATTTGCCACAAATGTTGTGTTCATTTATGCATAACTCTACCATGAGCTGACTTTTCAAATTTGTTAAGCAATTACCAAACCACTTAGTCATGATACAACATTATATACAATTATCTACAATTTTCATCCTGTCCATGCGCCACATAGATTGAAGTCTCTTCCTAATATGCACAAATATTCTGCTTGTCTTGTACTCAAATGGCTTTGCAGAATGAATCCCATCTATGAAAAATATTTTATTAACAAAATATGCATTTACAATCATTCACAACCTGAAAATAAGCTTCAACTGAGGGTACTCGAAATCTTTACAAACTGGTTATTCAGACAACTTAAAGTATGGTAAATGCAGGTAACATCATTAAAAGCTTTAAGCTATTCACATACCTGGAAATTCACAAGTTTGTTTAGGATATGGCACATAGACATACATGACCAAAATGTAGAGAATAAGGATTATTAAGGTAAAGAATTGCTATCCAAATCATATACAACTATAATGGAATTACGCGAAGCTCACTGTACTTCTCCAACATAAAATGAAGAATCAATAGTCTTGATTGGAGAGCTAGTTTAGTTTTATGTTGCTTAGGATGTACAGATATGGAAAGAAAATACAGCTGAAAAAAGAAAAAGAAATATTGAATGGAAATGATATACATAGCTAGCAAAGCGAATATCAAAACTGGAATGTTCTAAAGGTGAATTAATTGGGTCAATGGCAATAATTACTATCTTAGAGAGTTTGGAAATGAAAAACATCTATGAAAATAGTGAAAAAGAAACAAAACAATTGTAGTATGTACTCAAATTTCACACAAGCTAGATTTGGAGAAAATGTGTAGTTCCCATTTGGAACAGTACAGCATTAATTAAAATTGTCACTCAGAGTCAATTAGTTACAGGACAAGGCTAAGACCAAGGTGGTAGATTCAATCCAATGAGGAATAGTTATCTTCACAGAGAAAAAAACCCCACCACTGGACAAATAATATAATTTGTAAGGTCTGCTATTAGGTCATTAGTTTTGTTTTATTTTTTTTCAAATTAAGGATGATGCATTAAAGAGTATAAAATGAACCATTATTTTTTATCAAAATGTCTATCAACAACCTAATTAATCATTTCTGCCTTGATACCTATAACTTTGTTGTATTTTTTTTTTCAACTCAATTGAATTGGGATTCCCTAAGCATTAGGATCTATAAAGATATGATACAGACCTTATGATCTAAAAGGGAAAGAGGACAATGAGAACACAACAAGCATAAACCATGATAAAAATGGTCAGAGAAATAAAGGAGAGGTTCAGGAAAAACACTGAGAAATCTGGGGAAATGTGTAACTTGAAATGTGTAACTTTCAGCTTTGATTGTTGGAGGAAAAGTTATTGTGAAAGAATAGATTCATGTACATGAATGGGAGTAATATGAGAAGTATTAGAGATACAGACTAGAGTCATACTGTGAAAGTCTTTGAATGCTGGAATCAGGATTATATATATACTTTAGCAGTGGGAAACTAAGGAAGGTTTTGGATAGAAGAGTGACAGAATTGGAAAGATTAGAAAGACTGAAAAGACTTGACAATTGACTAGATAAAGGGATGAGGGGGAAAGTAACTCAGAGATGGTTCTGGGGCTGAGAATCTGGATGATGTGGAAGATGGGTAGCAATATCACAAGAAATCGAGAAGCCAGGGGAGACACAGGCTTGGGGAAGAAACAGAAGAATTATTCAACTTTGGATCAAGTCTTCTAATGTGGAATTATTCAATTGGAAAAAGGAAAGTGGAGTTGAGGGGAAAGCCTGAGGATAGATATTTGACAGTTATGTGATAGGTGATAAAGATTCTTTGAAATCTTGGGCATGTATGAGATCAAGAGAAAACACAGAGACGAATAAAAAGAGTAGGGTAAAATTAAGAAAAGGAACCTGCAAAAAATTCAATGAAAAAAAGATGGAAAGAGATCAAGGAAGAGCAATGGAAAGTTATGGGAGAAGAGAAGAGCACACTAAGTAGGAGAGGGTAGTCAACAGAATCAAATATTTATTAAGGAAGATAACTATTCTGTCACTGAAAAAGATCCCCCAAATATCCCTCTTAATAGTGGTGAGAGGTATGTACTGCGCTAACCATATTTCACCTGCCCTCACATATATTTGTTGAGAAGATTACTAGGTACAAAGTGTTGAACTAAGTAAAAAAAGGTGAAAGAAAAAAAAGAAAAAGGAAAGCTAAGGTCCTACCTTAACTCATGAGCTACAAATTGGACAGTCTATGACAATGAGGCTGTTTTCCTTAATTGGCTTGAAGAGTAACCAAATCCACTAAGGTCACTAACTAGCCATCAAATGATTGTGGACAAGCCACTTAACCTATTCTTTCTGAAGTTGCTTCCAGCTACAAATTCTTAAACTTCATTCCACTTATTAGCACCATACTTTATAGAAGTGTCAAACATATGGCACAGTGTGGCTCAACTAAATTAAAATGTAATTGGTAAATATTTAATAATATAAATGAAAATACAATAAAAATAGATTATATTACATTTTAAAACTAAGGCAATATGCAACTTGTAAGGAACTTTAGATATGGATTATTAAGATACCCCATTTCTATCTAAATTTCGCTACTCTATATCATTAACAACAGATAGAATAAATTTAGGTTGACAAATCCAATGACCAAAAAATTAAGTTGAAACAATTGCACATACATATTAATGGTGAGCCAGATACTACTCCTTGCTTTCTGATAGTGGCGAATTAACTACATCTGCAAAGGCAGAATAAAATCCATAATATAACTATTTTGAAACACCTCGCTTTCTCCTAAGTAGTTTGCCAAAAAACAACAAAATAATCCACAAAACCTGTTGCAGAGAATAGTGACTTACAACAAATAGAGATCAAATACAGAGTATAAGACTGATGTAATAGTCTATACTAAGTGTTTTCAAACTTTTGAAAAAAAAATTGCATCTTACATAAACATAAGAAACCAAATGCCAAGAAAGTTTCCAAATTATATATAGTTCCAGTCTTATTTTACAGCAAGAAGTCTAAAGATAAACACTGAGTTTTTTGCACGTCTAAATCAACAATTTTTTTTTAAAAATATAAACCAAGTTAATATGACTGAATTCAGATCAAAGGTAGTTTCTCCTTTTTCAAGAGAGAAAAAAGATAACCTACAGCACTACATTAAACATCTTGGGAGCAAGAAAAAATTAGTTAGCTTTAAGGTGACCTGGAAGAGTTTTGAAAAGTAGTATGAACTCACAATTATTTAAATAAATGGAAGATAACCATGGGGTGGATAATCCAAAAGTAATTTCTCTCTGGTTTTAACATGTATCACTGTAATACTTCAGAAAACTCTTTCATTTTCTTCTGGTTAATATTAAAATGGGAAAGGCAATAGAAGAGAATAAACATTACAGTGCCTACTATGTACCAGATATTGTGCTAAACATTTTTTATGAATGAATACTACTTCATTTGATGCTCACAACAACTCTGTGAAGTAGGTACTATTATTATCCCCATTTTACAATTGAGGAAAGTGAGGCAAGCAGACTTGCCTAGGTCACAGAGTTAGTTAAGTGTCTGAGGGAAAATTCAAACTTAGGTCTGACTCCAAACTATTTACTGTGCTGACAGCTGCCTGAGTAAAATGATTTTGCATTTCTCATGGACACAACTCCTATAGATGGAAGCAACACAGAAGTACTGTGGGTGAAATAAATTAATTTGCTGCAGGGAACTTACGATTAGGTACAAGTGGACAAATTTTTAATCCTGAAATATTTCTCCTTTATTTTACTCAGGTATTTCAAAGGTGTCTTTTCAAAATATCCCAAAAATTCTTTAATACTATAGTCATCTATTAGTAGCTATTTGGTGATTTTAAAAATTATACATTGTTTTTTAAGGCACTAATACTCTTTTTCTTTGACCATAAACTAAACTTGAGTTAAGCCATCAAAATAGATATTTGTCACCTTATTTTGGTATTCATAGAGGCCTATATTAATGCAGCAAAAATTAAACCCCAAAATCCATGTAATCTTTCACTTCTCTTGATTTGACATATGAAAGATCTTTCGTTTATAAAATGAGGATAAAGGATGGGAAAAAAAAAATCACTTGACTTCTTCTTACCCACACTGATTTAAGTTCTTAAATAGTTTTGAAAATAAATGTTAAAAATTCAATGTTATTTAATAATATATGTTAGTAACAAACGTTTTTAAAAAGCTATCAGGGTCCTGGATAAAGAAAAGTTAAGGCATAATTCCTACATAAAAATTTTAGAAAGATTGCTTCTCCACATGAAGAACTTCAGTTAAACACACATTTTCGTTGTGGTGAGAAGAAATGAATTCAGTCCTTATAAGCATGGTCCATGGTGTCACAAGATTTAACAAATTCCAATGATAGCACTTATTAGACAGAAGCAACTTTTGGGTGGATTAACACCTTTACCAACTAGGAATCTGACGTTCAGTGATGAAAAAGACCTTAAGAGATTAATCTAGTACATCTCCTATGTTTAACAGAAAATGAACTTTGGGAAATGTTCTGCTTAAGATTGCATGGCTAGTTAGTGGCGAAGCAGAGATTACAACCCAAATGCTGTAATTCATAGGATCATAGATTTAGAGGTGGAAAGTCCTCAGAGGCCACGCAAACCCAACACTCTCCTTTTATAGATGAGGAAAACGAGCACCACGGAATCTAAGTGACTTGCCCAAGGTCACACAGGTATGTGTCAGAGGTAGGATTTTAACTTACTCTAGGGCCAGTGCTCTTTCCACCATACTTGTTATCTTTTTATTACATTTCTTTCAACTATACCCACTCTGAATCATTAACAATGATAATTTGTGGTAGTTTCATTTGAAGTATTGTCTTAATTTTAAACATTCTGTACTAAGGCTGTCTGTATCACCATGTTTATGGATAATTAAAACCACTCACTGAGAAACATTAATGATGGTTTTACATTTCCCTACTGACCAAGAGTCTGGCTTTAGTTTTATGAGCTTAAAAACTTTCAAAGATGACCCTAGGACTTCTGAGGTCCTAGGGTGACTACCAGGGTGTTTGTAAGGAACTAGGCTATTTCCTTACCACCACCACCCTTTAAAAAAGGACAGCTATTGTCATTTCATCTCATCCTCAAATTCTTTTATGATGTGGATATAATCAACTTTTACTATTTCATTTGTTAATTAGGTATGCAGTTATAAGTTTTATGGTTTTGGTATCTGTCACACATAATTAGATCATGTACTTTTATAGTGTCAAAAGTCACAGCTTCTTTTAAAAGAAAAAATTAGTGCCTTTATTTCTGACACGCTAAGTTTTGAAGCCACAAGTGAGAATAGATTGCCAATGTCAATAATTGTAAGCTTCAACATCAATTAGTAAATAGTCCTTAACTATTCCAATTGTGCACTACTGTAAGATTTAACTAAGACATAAACTGATAGTATGGGAACTGATGCTTGAAGATTTGAAACACTTATGAGAGATCCTTTGTATATAGAATTACTTTCACTTTAGGTTAGGCAGCAAATGGATATCTTGGAGGCTATTGTTAATAGATTATTTAGTACAACAGAATTATTTATGTTTAAATCTGCATACTATATCAACAGAATAGTCCTGACGGTCTATATTTGCTGAGGAGAGGTACTAATTATTGTCAACCTATTTAGAAGAAATTAAGTTTCCAAAATGGAACTAAGACAAAAATTTTCATACATATCTACAGTATGGCCAACATACTTAATGAAATATATAAAATCATAAAAAATAAAAAGCCCATGTTGTGATTTTTAACGTTTGATGGTCTTTATTTACAACTTTGTTGGCAAAAAAGGCAGAGGGAAAATTTAAAACGGTTTACAGAGGGCATTCCAAATGATGCTGTCAGTTTAAAGAACCTGCATCTTTAATGTCCATCTCATTAATTATCCAAAGAAACCCAACACTGAATCTGCATAAGTAGTCTATTTATGAAATACAGTTTTCTTATTTTAGGAAGTCTTTTTTTTAATATATAAATACAAAGGAAATCAAACCACTCATTAAAAAGATGCAGCTTAAATGAGGGATATTTTCAATACGTATGTTGTACTTGGTAATAACACATGCCCAATGAAACTCACAAGTTGGAAAAAAGCAGTTATACTTTCTACTTCCATTATTTACAAAATCTTTTCTGTAATGATCATTATATTTCAGATTATTTATGACTTACTCTGAGGTGCAGTCAAGGTCAGAATAGAGGTGAAAAGGGTGAATATTCCTTTCTTTTTTTTTTTTTTGGTTGAAGGAATAGGTACCCTCCCAAAATCAGTGTGAGAAACCATAAACATCCTGTTTAAGAATTCTAGACAGGAGAAAAAAATTAACATAGTCAATTTCAATTTATGTTGAGCTGACAATTTTTTTCATCTGACTTGCTTATTGTCATTCTTCTAAGTCAAGTGTGTTTAATTCTTCTTCTAGTTCATCCAAATCCTCTCCAGTAAAAAGGTTTTCATCAACAGGAACAGCACCAATAACTCCATTTTCCTGTTCTTCTTCATTATTTTCTTCCAAATCACTTTGTTCTCCATTTTCAGCTCCACCTCCTGAAGCTTCACTCAATTTATTATCTGAAAATAAAGAAAATTTAATAAATCTGAAAACAGAATAGCCATTTCAGTACTTAGTTGAAAATCTAAAGCTATAAAATAGGCTTGTTATGTCCCATCCCACTTATATTCTTTTTCCCATTTAAGAACTGCTTTACTGTATTAGTATTTATCTCACATTGCCATGTATTACAGATATTATTGAGAATGTAACATGTCTGTCTCCCCAGCAGCAAAGTTCTTTGAAAGAAGAGATCTGTCTTACTCATTTTTAAGCCTTCTTAAGGATGTAGTACACTGGTTTGTACTAAGCAGTTGTCAGTTATTATTCACTGAATCAGAAATCTATTTTTTTTTTTTAAAGAGAAGCTGATAGGATGAAGGTCTGTATTAGACATGACACAACCTTGAAGGTACTGAAGAAATGATTCTCAAAAAATCTGAAAGAGGATTTCAATGGTTTGTAGAAATAAACCAGCAAACCAATGACTGTATTACTATCAAAAACAGATGACCCAGGGATTATCAGTAACTACCAACCAACAGGCCTACTTTCACACCTCTATATAGCTTTATGAAGAAACAGAACAAGGAGAAGTTAAGTTAAGGTTCACACAGCTTGTGTCTGAAATGGGTCTTTCTGACTCAAAGTCTAGCATTCTATCCATTGTGCCACCTAGCTGTCCTAAAAAAAAAAAAAATTCTATTTGGGGTTTTTTTGGTTGCATATTAAAAAAAAAAAAGATTATTCACCAGAGCAAAATTCTTCCTTCAAAGATTTTCCTCTAAAAGGTATGTACAATGCATGAAAAAATTATGTAACTGAATTTTGACATGAAACAACCTCTCCAAAAAAATTAGGGTGGTAGGTCATTGAAAGAGCAAGAACAAAGCAGATGGGACTGTAAAGGAGAAACATCATAAAGGATGTCATCAGACATGGGACTGAATATGCAAGTGGGGACAACAAAATAAGAAGAACAAGGGATAATTCAAGGACAGGTGGTATACAAGTTAAGTCAAGAACTCCAGAGGAAGGTACCACTTTTGGTGGATCTCTTGAGAAGAATGTGGACAAGATTCAGAGAGGAGGAGGAGACAGATGGATGGGGTGCAATCCGTACAATGGAGAGAATACTTACAGTGATAAGATCTAAGATCCATCATACTATTCAAGTATTACTTACATTAAAACCTTGTATTTTAGTATGGGATCAAACTAGCAAGTTCATTACAAATTATATGTGAATTGAGAAATATTTTTCTAATTATCTAGTAACAAAAAAAACAATGCAACTATAATACTATTACTGCCAGGGTAGAAGTGACTAATAAGCTAGAGATAGTCCTTTTTCCCAATTATAAGGAAACTAAGATTTCTGCAGAACAAACAATTAATCTAGCAGTTTCAGCATACTGATGCAATTTGAAGTTTGTGGACCTAGGTTCCAGCTCTGCAACTTACAATCTTCTCACCATTCCTGTTTGGTCCCTGATCTTATCTGTAAAGCCAGGGGGTTGCTCCTAAGGTCTGTGTGGTCCAGCTTTAAATCTAGGATCCTCAAGTTCTCTCCTTCATACTGTTGTGGTACTAAGAATAGGACTGAGCTTATTTTTCACTACTCTCTGCACCCCCATCTCCTTTGCTTTTTGTACTTCTCTCTTATACTATTCCTTTCCCAATTCTAGTCAATTTTTTTCTCTCCATTCCCATTTTAAAAATGCTGAGAAAATCTTGTTTAACAAAAGGAAAAAACCTGAAGTGATATTCCACCTTCTACCTTCTGCAGTGCAACCGCCCCACAACATTTCACTGAAATGTATGCCAATTTTAGTACAAAATCTAATGTCTTCTGAATATAACCCCAGTACTTTTCTTTTCTACTGTCATTTCCTTATTTTGTCTACTACTGTGCTAATACTTTACACCTGAAGTTATGATAGAAAAAGAAATCAATGACACTATCCTTGGAAAATCATTGGGTAGGTTTGGTTCATTTTTAAACTTCTCCTCTAATTAAGAAATGATTAATCTCAACAGTGTTTCTTTTCACTGTCTTCTACTAATATCTCACACCCAAAGTTTCAGGTCTGGATTAAGATGCTCAGGCTCAGTTATCAATTATCAATTAAGTAACTATGATGTGCCACACATTGTCTGATGTTAGAGATACACAGATAAAAATGCAATATCTAACCCAAGAAATTTAGTCTATTCAGAGAAAACAACATATACATAGTAAGTATAAAAGATAATTTGTGGCAGCAGTAGCTGGGGGATCTAGAGGGCATTAAGAAAGGCTTCATTTAGGACAGATGTTCCCAAACTTATTTGGCCTATTGTGCCCTTTTCAAAAACAAAAGAAAAGTATTCACTGCAACCCCTGGAAATCTTTCTTTAAGTTTTAAACAATTTTTTAAAAAAAAATTGCATAATTTCCAAAAAAAAAAGATGCACATTTCATTCAATGATTTATGGCAAATTTGTAGGGTTTTTTTCCTGCACTGAAATTTTGATAAGGCAATATTGCAGCATGTAACCATACAGTATGCGTGTATGTACGCATGTATATATATGTATACGTGTATATATGTATAGGATGTAAACTAGTCATTACATGAACATTCCTGCTAAGGCATGCTGAACTTCCTGACAATGCACTAAATGCTCGCCTGCCAACACTTCGTTGTTAAGATCTGCTGGTGGACTTGACCACTGATCAGTTATAACTTGCATGTTGTGTGTTTATTTGGAAAATAATGTAATCACTACAACTTCAATGCTGTTACACAAATGATGAAACATGTACAAATTGTTTTTCAAAATTTTCTTCTCTTCTTTCCTTATGCTTCCACCAACCCCTTATTTTTAGTCAACACCCTCCCCCCCGCAATTGCTCCACAGGCTACTACCCCCCCCAATTGTTGCAATACCCTCCAGGAGGGAGATTATTGCCCACTTTGGGAACCTCTGGTAAGAAGTGGCACCTGAGCTAAGTTTCAAATGAAGCTAAGGATTCTAAGAGACATATCAGGGTAAAACATACTTCAGGAATGAAATTCTGTCAACAAAGAAGGCCAGTTTGGGTTGTACTAAAGCATATATGATGTGAACTAATGTATAAACACTGGAAACCTGGTTATGAAGGGCTTTAAATGCCAAACAGTAATTTGCATTTGACATGACAGGTAATGCAGAGCCTGGGAGTCCACCTACATTTTAGGATTATAACTTTGGCAGCTAAGAAGAGAATGATCTGAGGGGTGAGGAGGGATAGAGTAAAGAAAATCTGAGACAGGGAGTCTAGTCCAGGTAAGAAGTGAAGAAAAAAAGGCTTGAAGTAGGTTGGTGGCTATTCTTAGAAAGGTTGTGATTTCGTAAGTTAAAATACATTTCATTTTCTTTATAGAACTTCATCTCCGTTCAGATACAGAGGAGTGAAACATTAAGAGTACAGAATCACTGGCACTGCCTTACGGCATACTATGTTGGGAAGACAGATAAAAATGCTACCACAAGATACGCTTATTTAAACATAACCATACACAAATACAATAATGCAGTCATAGTGGGACAATTAAGGAAAGGACTGTCTAAGAAATGAGCAGTTTAATAGTTAAGTAAGAAACCTCTCTGGCTCCAAGTGCCACCTGGAGGTATTAAACAATGTTTGTTTGTGGATGAAACTAAGAATCCAGGCCAATTCTCATACGCAACTGGAGTTTTCTTCAGTTTCTACTTCTTTTTTCATTGCTCAGATTTTACTGACTAGCAACGTTAAACTATTGAGATGATATTTCAATACTGTTGCCACCAATCCTTGCCTGACCTAAACATGGATGTTTACTTTCTTTTCCTTCTATCACCTGAAAAAAAAAGTGATTAAAAAAAGATTCTGCTTGCATTCAACAGGTGAGAAGGGGGTAAACTGAAACAAGTTTACAGAGAACAGAACTGTCAAACTACAGCATATTCATGATGCTGATATTTAAACCTCCAAACACCCAGTCATTTAGACATAAATTGTAAGTTGCCTCAGCATATCTGGCACCTCCTTCTTCTAGCTATGCCTCCAAACCAATTCTGATTCCTTGAGATTTTTAACTGGTAACTCTTCTTTAAGTGCCATTAGTCCTCCACACATCAGCAAAACTTTACCCAGACTGATAAGTCATATACTCACCTACAACAGAAATGTGAATCTTAAATGTCCCACAAATTTACAATAGCCAACCTACACTACATATAGTCATTACTACATACATTTCCAACATTAAGAAGGGTTTTTAAACAAAAAGAAAAAAGTAATTGAGAAAGATGGCAGTATGAAAAAGGAATGAAAGGGCAGCAGAAAGGAAGACAAAGGGCACAAGGTCAGGGTTTTCTCTAATGCTCTTTAATCTGCCAGCACAGGTTCCTTCTGCCTCCCCCCCCAACAAAGAAAAAGCAAAAACAAACCCTCCCTTCCCCCAATTAGGTAAAAGAAAAACATTAGGCTCTCCTGAGAACATCAGAGGAGCTAGGATAAGGATGGGGACAAATTACATAAGCTGGTATCGAGGATTTGGAGGTCCAGAGGCAAATCGGTCAAAAGTGTAAGGACTTAGGGTAAGAGAAGAACTGTCTCTTGAACTTTTCTGCCTCACAAATAATCCCATCATTTTAGACAGCCCTGTAAGCAGGTGAGATGTATTACCTGGAGGTGGGTAGTCAAACATAAAAAATGGAAAATCCAAGCAGTAGTAATAGTACCCAGTGCCACTCAGCTAATAAGGGGATCATTTGTATGTAAAGGCCACATGCAATTTAGGTGTGCTTAAGTTATTGGCTTCCCATTAGAAAATTATTTCCATAACATCATTTGCTTCCCACTTTGATTTACCATTTTCCTTTCCCTGATCATGGCAAAAATGAAGAATGTGTTTAATGACACCTCTTTAACCCAATTTAAGAAATACCAGTATAGAAACTTCAGATATTTACTTAAAACTTAATCAGTGCTTTTTAGTTTGCCGTATTTGAATAAAAAATGTTCCAAACTGTGTTACTGGCTAATTTTAACAATTGCCAAATGGATTATTTATCCCTTGGACTTGTATGCAGAAGCTTAATAAACATCCTATGATGTAAGATGTTTATTAAGTATCGTTTGGAATAGGGCTTTAAAATATAATGTATTACCATGTTTACCTTCTAGCAATTATCTATGTTGGTTGTTTGCCTAATTTTAAAAATGGTGAAACTATGGAACTTAAAACTATTGTAGTTTAATTATTAAAAAGGTTGTAAAAGTCGATTCCAAAATTAAAAGAACATTGCAACACAAAGTGCTATAGCATGTTATCTAAGATATAAAGAAAACATACTTTATCTAGTTCCCAAGGGTTAGTTACAAAGCAAGAGGATATATATGCAGTATTTGTCTTTTACTATTATATTCATTTCTTAACTATCACAAGTAGAGATATTTCACAAAAACATACATTTCTTTTGTGATTCCTAACTCTTGAGAGACTTTAAAAAAAAATATAATGACTTGATTCAATTGTCTACTTCTTGGAAATATAGATAAATTAGCTTACTTACCATCCTTCTCTACTGAAGTATATGTACTGAATCTTTCAAGACTGGCCACAGTAATACCAGTCTCATCCACGTCCTTTGGGATATACTGGCTCAAATCTATATCATTTACTCTTACTAGATCTTCAATCTTCAAGAAAAAAACACAAAAATAAAAATTTAATATGAATAGATATTATGGATTAAAATATCTGACATCTATAATAGATCTATCATTCATGCATTTTTTGGGGGGGAACACTTCTCATATAAGTGTCCAAAAATCAACCCCCAAATCAACCAATGTTACATGACGCCAGGTGAAAATGCTCAACTCTGAATGACAATCCAAGCAATTTATGCTTAAATTTCTTTTTAAACTCCTGAGTAATACAACTTACTGGTCAAACAGGCATTCCCGTTTCAGGGAATTATTTCATACTTACTACCCATCTCCAGGAGAGGAATTCAGTCAGTCTATTTGTTATCACTGCCAAATGTACTCATAATCACTTGACCATGACTATTTCACTGACCCTACTCTCCCCATTACTCCTTTTACCCTTTTTTACTAATTCTGCTCTGCTACTGATTTTATTTAGTTCTCTACACAAAGTGAAGAGGACTGGTTTCTAAAGTCAGAGGCACCTAGAACTGATAACAGCTTTGCTACTTACAAGTGTGATGTTAGGAAACTTACTTCGACCCTCAGAGCTTCACCTCCCTCATCTGTTAAATAAGGGGACTGGATTTAAGACCCTAATATTCCACTTTATCAATAACCCTTTAACAATAATTAAGACATAAGTGGTTATCATCATCCTTTTACCTCATCACCACCTGTTCCTTGAGTGTACCGGGTATCATCTGCTTCTTCATCATCATCATCAACCAGCTCAGGACGAAATTCAAATACTTCACGGCCACTGATCTACTCATGTACATAACACATTATATTAAATACTCAATGTTAGAATTTCTGAATTAAAGAACAATCAAGAATTGCCTACTGCAGGTTTCTTGTTTAACTTGCCATATAGTTACTAGTCTAACATTTCATTTAGTTACTATCTTTAGTACTGACAAAATAATTAAGAACCTACCACCAGTGCTTTTCCTGCCTTAAAGTCTGCTTTTCTTCTTTCCATATCTTGTTCAAGCTTATCAATCTTTTCTTGTCTTTTCCTTTTCTTCCATGCAAGGAAAGACTCTAAAGTGATTTTGGTAACATTTGGTCCTAAAGCAGAACGCTGGAGAGATTAAAAAAAAGTTAATAATCCTTTTTAGAAAGCCATGTTTCCAATATTATATCAAGAACAGCATTTTTTACAATGGCCCTGCTTCCAAGAATTATTCTGAAGATTCCACGGTAGCAAAATGAGTCAACATTTAATTTTCTCCCACAAACATCAGAGGCCAATAATTCTTAAAAATGAGGTTCAACTTTACTTAATGTATTATAGCCTAATTATACCACATTTCAAATAGTCAAAAGTTTTTACAAAATTAGAAACAATATGAAGTGCTTCCTAGAACTATAGTCCCAAGAGCTAAATAATTAAATCTTTACTACCACCTAGGAAAGTGATAAGAAATAATGAAATAAAAATTTTATTTCATTTTTTCCTTGCTTAAATTAATAACTTATAAGGCAAATGCATAATGAAAATGTTAACTGAAGATTGTGAATCATGACGAAATCTGTAAGTCTAGGAAATAGAATGGTGAACCCTACTAACATAAATCACATTTGTACATAATTTTACTCTATTGTAGATTATCCATGCCGAGACAGAAGTAACAAACTTTGAAATACACAAACAATCCAAGTTTAGTTTTGGTCAAGTTTTAAGAAGTCCTATTCTTCTTCCCTCTTTGGCTGGGCTACCTGACTGTTGAGAGGGCTTAAATGAGATGGTCATCAACAAGTCCCAACTTCTAATGAAATGGAGGACCATCAGGGTCTATATACTTTACTAGTGCCTGCTAAAGATGCTGCAGGCCAAGGAATCTTAACTTGAAGTTCAAAAATTCTAAAGAAATACACACAGCCTCAGTTTCAATATAACTGGTTTCCTTTATAATCCTATGTATTTCACTTTATAAACTTAAGACATTACTCTGAGAAAGGATCCTAGGTTTCCCTGGGCTGCCAGAGAAGTCCATGAAACAAAAACTTAAGAACCTCAGTGCCAAATAAACTATGTATTTAGCAACCAAGGATTGGAGGGCCTTGCCATCTACTCTGGAGGTGAACTTCCTTTTGTGTTATCTATCTCCCCCATTTAGACTATATGAGGTCCTTGAGAGTAGGGTTTATTTTTATTTTTCTATTTGTATTCCTGGCACTTAGCACAGTGCTTGATACATAGCAAATACTTAATATTTTAAAGTTAATTCCTTTCTGATAAATCTCTCACTAAAATTAAAGTTGCAAAACAGAAAGATTTTGATTCTATCTTGAGATTTTTTTCTTTCTTCTCATGTCTTATTGTTTAGTCATTACAGTCACATCTGACTGTCTGAGACCCCAGACAGGGTTTTGTTGGAAAAGATATTGGAACAGCCTGCCATTTCCTTCACCAGTGCATCAAGACAAACAAAGGTTAAGTAACTTCCCCAGGGTCTTCTTCCATTTTTTAAACATTAGCTAGTCTTTATTACAACTGGGTGTCAAATTCATCCACCCATCATCCATCCATGCATCCATCCATGCCATCATCATCGATGCTTCCCTCAGGCCTGTGCCTAGCACTGGGAGTTGCTTCTGGGGCGACACTCTGTTGGGAGAAGGGAGCTCAGCAGAAGAGCAAATACAGGGTCAACAGCTTCTAGGGAGTCTGGGGGCCAAAGGGACCATGTGGTGCTCCATGTGTTTGAGGGAGTGTTTGCACAGTTTGCATGCAGGTTCCTGTTGCTAACAGAAGAAGGTGAAGGGGGCTCCCTGTGCTGGATCCAGTGATCCCGGGGCAGTTTGTTCGGCCAGAGATGTTGCAGCTGCCTCAGCAGAGCCCACACTGTGTCCAGGCACAAGCTAGTCCAGAGCTCCCTGGGGACTTCCCCAGGGAAACAGGCCTGGCACCATGTGGTGCCTCAGGAGTCCTGGAAGAAGTTACTGTAGATCAGGAAGACTAACTCCTTCTCCAAGAACTTTTTATCAAATTAGAGCAATGTCCATGGCTTCTAGGCAGTAACACAGGAGTTGGTAGGGATTAGGCAGAGGGTCTGGTCTGCTCAGGTCTTCTTGACTCCACTCCCAGCATTCTATCACTAAACCATCTAGTTACCTCACAGCTACTCATATCTACATACACATAAATTCCTTCAAACCAGTTTTCAAAAAAGCATAATTTTATATTAGTGGACTAAAGCTGAAAGCTAAATAAAAAATATATAAGCTTGATATCAGAACAAGAAAATCTTTACAATTAAACTGGCTATATCAATCATATTTTTCAAACAAAACAGTGCTGCTGCCCCCAAGTGGTAAACATTAAAAATTCACAATAAAGGGTGGTTTCTTTAGGGTTGGAAAAAACCGAAGCCCCCTCCAAAAAAAAGAATGAAACCCCCAAAACAAAAACACACCCCCAAACAAAAAATCTTGTTATAGTTACCTCTCTTTCTATTAGATCTTCTAATGAGATTTCATCTTCTTTTTCTTCTTTCTTTTTATCTTTTTTTAATACAAAACCAGGAGGAAGAGCATGACGGTACATGCAATTATCACCACCTCCAGGGCAAACCCAAAACCAGCCATATTTGTTGTTTTCAATAGCATCAAGAAAATGCTTGCACACCTATAAAGAAACAATAATTTTCACTGATAACTGCTCTTCTCCCTAAACACTTTTGTGGTAATATTGAGAATATAGAAAAGACAAATTTTTGTCCATAGAAACACAAAATTTCAGCTTAAAAAAACAGTAACCTTACAAGGGAACAAAAATGCAAAGAAAAACTTTGGAGCCACTGTATTATAAAATAATGCAATGGTCAACTAATAATTAGTTACACTTGTACACACACAAATGACAGATTTAGTTGAATCTTTAAAGAAATGATTTTATGTAATTCAATGCTAACATTTATAAAGCTCATGTTAATAGTCATTAAGGAAAATAATAAAATAGCCTGTTTTTATAAAATACAAGTTTACTAATCTGAGATAGTCATGTAGATATTGGTAGTTTTTCGTAACAGTTATTAAGGCACAAGGAACAAAGAGGTCTAAAAGTACAAAGGATAGCTAGTAAAGAATTATAGATAAATACAAATAGCTCAGTGAAAAGGTCTGAGAAATAGGGCAGATCACATGAACTTTAATAATTGTATCAACTTTTTGGGACACTAAAATTATTTCATGCCTAAAATTCATCATTTCCCCAAATGGAAAAATGTTTTCCTCCAGTTTTAGTAATTAAAAATTATACCAACTGAGATCTTGAATTCCAAAGACCACTTAGTTCAATGTTCATAGATAAGGAAAAGAATAAAAAAAAAGGATTGCTATCTCTTCCAATAATCATGATCATTTAGGTTCTTAAAAAGTAGTAAAATCAAAAAAGGACAAATGGTAGAAATTTATCACTTGTTTTCAAAGCAAAATCAGAAGAAAAAAGGAAATGACAGCAAAATACAAGAATGGCATATAGATTCTATAAGTAGCCAAAGAGTTGGTTTCAATGTAACCCCAAAGGAAACATTTCACAAATTACCAATAGTCTTTTAATCGCCACATTTAAAGGTCATTTCTTAATTCTCACATTTCTTAAATTTTATTCTCAAACCTCTCTGCAATTTCTGTCACTACTGATCACTGTTTTTCCCTCTCTTCTCTCTAGGGTTTCATGAAACTTCCAGTTCTACTCCTATTGTCTCACCACTCATCTGCTTTCCTAGCTTCCCTTGCTTAATGTTCCTCTAAGTCTTGTATCCTCCAAAGATCTGTTCCCGGGCCTTTTTGTCTCTCTATATACCATTTTTCTTGATCTTACCAGCAACCATACATTCAATTTTATCACATCTATGGCAGATGATTCTCAAATTTATTTATCTAGCCCTAACCATCTCCCTTTAGTCTCTCATCTCAAATTGCCTTCTGTATGTTACTCAATAGACATCTTAAACTCAGCATGTCCAAAAAAACTCAACTCGTTTCCCTCCAAAACTCACCCTCCTTCTCTATTGCAAATTTCCCTCATTCTTAACTCATCACTCTTACATGTCCCCCTCCCCATTCAATAAGTATCATCCACTCTACCTTTCAAACATCTCTTGAATATGTCTCTTTCTCCTCTGACACTAATTTTTAGACTATTGCCAGAGCTTTTTAATTGGTTTCCCTGCCTCAAATTTCTCTCCCGGCCATTCTACCTTTCATTCTGCTTCTCTTTATCATTTAATAAAATCCAGTGACTTCCTATTATGTTCAGGATAAAATATAACATCCTCTCTTTGGCTTTTAAAGCCCTTCATAGTGTGGTCTCTTCCTACTTTTCCACTGCTATTATACCTTACTCCCCTTTCCACATACGCTGCTATTTGGTAATTCAATGACATTGGCTTCCTTCCTGCTCTTTTCACATGACACTCAATAACCTAAGTACATTTCTGCTGGCTGTCCCCGCCCCCCCACTCCCCCAAACCTCTCCTTCCTCTATCTTTTGGCATCCTTCAGCTTCTAGTTATCAGGTATCTTACCTTTTGCAAGAAGTCCTTCCTAATTTTCCTTAATGCTAGTGCCTTTCATCTAAGATTACCTCTAAACTATCCTGTATATATATTTTGTGCAGTTGTTTGCATGTTGTCTTTCTCATAAGACAGTGAGCTCCTTAAGAGCAGGTACTGTTTTTCTCTTTCATTGAAGTCTCATCATGTAGCATTGTGTGTCACACAGCAGGTACTTAAAAATGTTTTTCTTAGCTATCGACATGGTTTGTTTGATCATATTGTTTGGCAGTGCTTATGATGACTGTGAACAAAAATAACATCATGAAGAAAACTGACGTTCATGTACCAGCTTCAGGATGAAGAGGCACAGAAATCTGATGAGCTGAAAGGACAAAGTAGAGGTGTTGGGACATATGGAACAATAGTAGGAACAGTTTCTATTCACTGGAAAGAGCACTAAAATTGGGAGTCACGGGACTTGAGTTCCAACCCTAGCTCTTTACCCATGTGCTACTATACTCTAAACCTGAATAAATCACTAAACGTCTTTGGACCTCAGTTTTACTGGAAGGACTAGAATACTTTCAAGGTCCCTTTCAAGGCCTAAATTTATGATCATATGAGGACAAAACTGATTAAAATGTCATGGATAAGAAGATCATGACCGTGAAAAGCAAAGAAGGTTATATTAATTTGACAAAAAGCTTGACCTGAAACCCAATTAAGCTTTATCATTCCAAGAATACATGTAGAGGAAGACAACAAGCTAACAATAATACAACAAAATGATGGAAAAATGCATGGACATGGAAATATTTCTTTAAGAATTCACTTACAACAATCATTAAAGGAATATTGTGTTGACGTTAACACTTAAAGCTTTTAAGGGAAATAAAATCCAGGAAATAGGAGAGGCAGAGGTAATGGGGAAAGCGTGACAACACCTCCAGCCTAGTTGGCCAAACATCTCTATAGACATTCTGATGTTTCCATGCAGGAACTCTTAAAAGTCAGTCTAACAATCTATAGGAGCTAAATGAATAAAAAATGTCTGGTGTTCTGACTATGCCATGCATTTGAAAGACCAGTTGGTCTAGGTAATATATCAGTATATTTATCTTGGGCAGATATTTTAAACGAGCAATGCATTAGGCCCAGAAGTGAGTAGGAGGAGTAGAACATGTTTAACCATATTTACAGGTCTACATGTGGTTTTAATGATCCAAAACTACTCTCTGGAACAAAGCTCCACCTTCTAAACACAAATGTTCTCCCAGTAATGTTATATGATGATAAATCTCAAACACTAGAATCAAGTCAGTCAAAGGTCACTGGAGGGATGCATGGTGGATATAGGATGTTAACAGAATTATTTCCAGGGATAATCTACACAGAGGAGGTGGTGTACATTACATTTAGTTCAGGAAAAGGAAGGGGAGGAGAGAGTCTGATAAAAATAAGAGATAACAGCAGATGGGCATAATGAGTTTTTGCTGGCACTCATAAAACATAAAATGACCTAAAGTAAGGTCCCCAGGACATCGGGGAAATCTATGGTAGAACATGGAAAATAACTACATGGGATGGAATTGTGCAGGACTGTAATTTGCACCAGTGGCTTGATAGTCAAATCAATGAAATAACAGACTCTTTTTAGGCATATCAAGTATTCTAAAGTCTGTTTTAAAGACTAAAACCTCATTCTCCCAAAACCCACACTTATACTTAACATAAACCGTAATTGTTTTTGATTTTAAGGTACGACCTATTAAAAAAAGTCAAATACCTTCTTTCCACATTAATTTCTCCCTAATGATAAAAAATACTGCAAACTCAATTCAAGAAAAGGACATACTATTTGAGTTTTTGGTTTTTTCTTTTCCGCCTCACCATGCTTCTTGTTCACCACTTCTTCCAACTTTTTCTCATCCCAATTATCCATGGTATCTAGATGTGAAAGATGTGAAAATTAATATAATTATAGCTCCTCCCCTAATACATAATATTCCTTCTAAGGAAAATTTGGATACTTTATTAAAGGCAGATAATATCACAAAAATATTGCTGGTGCAGTTAGCTGTTCTTTACTTGTTTTAATTTAACACATAAAGAATTATGATTTTACAAGTCAGAAAAAAATGATAATCTTTAGGCAAGCGATTCCAATTATGTTTATGAAAATTCTTTAAGCTACTGAACACCACTACCAACAAACTAAAAACTGATATTCAGATTTAATAAAAAATCTATACATACCCTTTTCAAGTTCTTCATCTCTTGCATCTATATAAACACTTCGTTTTTCACATTTTCTTTCCAGAGATAAATCATGGGAGAACTTACATTTGTCTCCTTTAGTACATTGCCCTTGCTTGAAGAATGCACATACCACTGATTTGGGATCTGCACCTGTGACAAAAAAAAATTAAAATTTGGCATTATAACCTTGTACTGATCCTGTTTGGAAGTAGGCAGAGTTTAGAATCCAAATATGTGAATCAGGCATTATCATCATCAGAATCATGAGGAACTGTTTCAGTATGGAGCACAATTAGCTTTGGTATAAATGTAAGTTCAATAAAAAGACTGAGCTATAATCACATGTATATAATGCTATTTTTTTATTTGAAAAAATCTAGATCTGTGATATCATAGGTAAAGTAATTTCCACTGTGGAAACTCCTTCACAGAAGAATATTAGTAACTCATCCATAACTTAAAGTATAAGAGTTATCCAGGGCACTGAGAGCTTAAGACATTTGCCTGTGGTCACAACTTTAATACGTATCAAGCCTTCCTGATGACCCCAAGACCACTTCATGACGACCAACTTGTTTATTTCTTTACTTTTCAATCTAATTCAACAAATCTTTTACCTACTTCATGATAAGCATGGTACTTAGATACAAACATTACATACAAATATGAAGATCTAGGATGAAGAGGACTTTGTTAACAACAGATTAAGGGGCCCCCATAGCATAAATGAAAGGTGTAAAACAGAAGAAAGAGACTGAAGATGAAAGCTAAGTTGCACAGAAACGAAAGAGATACCAGGGGAAAGATGCTTTTTTATGTTGGCAGACTGTGACTTAATGATAAGAATTATGGAACCAATTAGTAAAAGTTTGCCAGCTATAAGGTTAATGAAATATAAGTTTCTTGGAGCTGGCCCTTTAAGGTCCTGGGATAACTGAGGGAAATATTAGTGGCACTGACAGTGCCCCTTTTCTTCAAAGAAAACTGGAATGAGGTGGCAAAGCTAATTAAATTACCAGATGACTGGATCCTCAAAGTCAGTAGCAAGGTCTCATAAAGTGCTTTGAGTTACACTGGGTCACAGTCATAGAACATGAAGCACGGAAAAAGGTCTTTTGGGGAAGAGGATAGATTATGTGCTGGGGTAATAATAATGACAGTAATTCAAGTCTTTTGGCTCTTCTGGTATTTCTTAGGGGGAGAAAAACAGCTACAAGATCAGCATCTCAAGACTGCCTGTAGTTATCCTAAGGTACTCAAAGTAAAAAAAAATTTAATTCAATTTAAATTTTTAAAAAATGTCATATATTACACCATGTATGAGGAACAAAGTAGACTCAAAAACAGAAATGTTAACTCTAAAGTTATAAAGTTATTGGTATAAACAAATACTATCAGGTCGTTGCTTATAATTGGCAACAAAACTCTTTATGTTATTTCACAATACACACCATAAAATCTGTGCACCTCTGACACAGTCTAAATTATTTTGATACAAGATGTTAAAATTTAAATGTTTAAGTGTTAAAATCTTTCCAATTAAAAAATCTCTATTCTCTCTCACCCGCTTTTCCCCCCATTTGGGAAACAAAAAACAAAAACACCCCAACAACCCCCCCCATCCCCAACATATATAGTCAAGTAAAACACCCGTTCCTAAATAGGCCGTGTTCAAAAAATAAATGTTAAATTTGTACACCGAGACCATTACCTCTCTTTCAGGGAGTAAAAATTTTCTGGAATTTGCATACACTAGAATGTAACTGTACCATGTGTAAAATAGGTGGGCCCACTTGTGTTTGACTTACAGAGCTGAATAAATAATTAACAGCATGAAGGGAGTTATTAGTCAAGGGCAGACCTGATCGAAAGGATCATCAATTACAAGCTAGTTATTTTTAGTAAGAATGCTTTGAAAACAGAAATGCATATGAAATGGATTTCCAATTTTACCTTTACTTATTTTCTGAGCAGCAACTACTGGTTTGAATAGTTCATTTAGCTCCTGAAGTTCTTTCTTCTTGTCATCTTTCTTCAATTTTTTATCACCTTCATTTTGTGCAGCCTATAATTCCAGATTTAAAGTATTAATTTTGGCTCACTTAACATTCCAAAGATTAAATACAACGAAGCACTGCTATGCTAAGGATTGGTTATATCATAACCAATGCAATTTGTATACCATGCAATACAGAAAGCAAATAATGTAAGCATTACCCTTGTCTGACAGTAATATTAGGATGATGCTCTTTTGCACCTTAAATATACTTAAAATAGGATTTTCATTAATATAATAGAAGATGCTAAAGAAATTTTAACCCATTAGTTTTTAAGGATTTTATCCTTTAGCTGGAACTGATATCTATGAAATTATTAGCACACAATAAATTCAATAGAACCAATAAATTATCACTTTCTTAAAGTCATTTTTTTTCCCTTTTTGATCTTAGAGTACTTCTTCAAAACTTCCTTAGTTTGTATTTATTTGAAGGTAAATATACATACTGGAAAATACAGCAACATGAGAGGCTAGCTGTTCATTAAAACATTTTGGTTAATAGCTATTTTCTAAGTATTTCATTATATCCACTTGCCAAAAATCTTCTGGAAAAAAAAATCACATTTTCCTAACAAAAACAATTAAAATTGTTTTTCTACTTAGTTCCTTCAGGTGGTGTATTTGCTAAAATCTTATTGTACAGACCAACAGAAGTGACAAGAGATGAGAATCCTAGTGTTAGGGAAGTCAGCATAGGTATATTCCTCATAAACTTATATAACGAAAAATAACTTTCTAGTCTCACTGAATGCTAGTTTTATAAAGTCGGCTAATACCTTTTCAAAAATTCAGCTGTATGAATCTAAGTGAACAAAGTTATGCATGTGTGTCTGTGAGTACACGCACATAGATAATGCACACTGTAACATTTCATTATCTATTGTAACAGTGTAACATTATTTGGCACTAAGTGACAACCATGAAGTGTTTCACCTACGGGAATTTTTAAAAAGAAGCAAAACGTATCCATTTTTGTTCTTACCATTCCTATGCAACCTCAGTTCTTGACACAATTTTATTAAGTCCATGCCATGCTGTTTAAAAATTAATCCTCTGCCATTATTTCTAAAAATGCCTTTATGGCTTTTTTCTTTTAAATTAACTGGTAATGAGTTTGTACATTGACACTGTAGTTCTTACACAAGTCTTCCCATCCCTCCTCTGCCTTTTTTCTTCCTTTCAAGTCTGTTTATTTTTGTGGTTTTATTCATTCTTGAGTGCTTACCAACCCCCTACAACTTCTTTTGCAAAAGTTCAGGCCATAGGGTTCTACTATACCTTCTTACAAACTTGTCATCCTATGTCGTGCTCTGTTCTCCTTCTTTACAATAAATTCTAAATTGAAGTAGTCATATTCCACTGTCTCGTTGCCCAACCAATGTTCCCATTGTTCCTGCATCATCAGTTCTCTTCATTGATTCTTTTTTCCTATGTTTTTTTTGCTTAGGCTTATTCTTTCCAAATCTGAGACTGATTATCATTTACAGCTACTATCAGTAGAGTAAGCCTTTAAGACACAACTTATGCTGACTCTTCTAATTCTTGCATAGTGAGAAAACATATGGGCTACACTATAAAAATTATATCTAAATTAAGCATAAATGTATTTTTGAAATACATAAGATCAAAAGCCAATCCCCAATTGATAAGTGCTTAAATAAAGAATTCTTAAAAGAAAAAGTGTCAACTATGAACCACATTAAATAATGCTAAAAATTAATAATAATGATGATAAAGAAATGCAAATCAAATAACTTAAGTTTCACATCACCTTTGGAAAAGTGGCCAAGTTGGCAAAAGACTATGGGAACAGTCAATGTGGGAGGGGTTGTGAAAGACAGGCCCAACTTGGTACCTTGTTAGTGGAGCTGAGAACTGGTCCAATTATTCTGAAAAAGCAATTTGGAATCATGCCAAAAAAAGTGACAAAAATGCCCATGCAATTTGACTCAAAGATTATGCCTTTCAGCATATGTTCCAAGAAGATGATTAATAAAAGGGCTCCACCATACACCAAAATATTTATAACAAACCTTTTCTGTTAGTAAAGAATTGTAAACAAAATAGATGTTCTAGAGAATGGGTGAAAAAATTTGTCACACACAGAAATGTATGGTACAATACTATGATGTAATGAATCTGATGAACAGATAAGTGTGGGAAAACTGATGCAAACGAACAGAACTAGGGAAACAACATACAGACTAACTACAATAACATAAATGAAGAGAACAACAAAACAATTAAAGTTGCATGTGGTGAAACTATAACGTCTAATCTGGGCCCCAAAGAAAAGAGAAGGCACCACTTTCTACGTCCTTGCAGAGGTAGGGGAACAGGCACATGGAACACTACTTGTAGTGTCAGACCTTTTAAATATGTTGATTAGTTTTGCTGAATTGCTTTCCCATCTTTTAAAATTTTTTGATATTAAAGATGGTGCTCAGAGAAGGATAAGAGAGGAATTTAACAAAAAACAAAAACTCACTTCACTTAAATATTTTTTGTAGGTCTTGCTGTCTGCCACAGTTAATGGCAAGGTTTTCCCTATTCTGGAATCAGAAGTGTGCACATGGTTAACAGGAAGACATTGCCAGAACCCACTGAAAAAGGGAATTAATTTTTTGAATCAAGTTCCAATTAACAGATATTTCTTGTTCATAACAGTTTTACAGATTAAATGTAAAATAGCTTTTATGATAGAGCATTATCATTCAGATCAAAGTCAGGTAGCTCAGGAAAATAAGGAATGCAGTAGGCTCATTAAATTGCAGTATGATAGCTCATCTGACAAAACACTTCTTCATGAATAAATAAACTTAACACGAAAATTACTTACCTGTCGTGGATTCTGCTGACCAAATTTAACTTGATGAGTCACAGCCTTGATGAACTTCTGTTGTTTTGCCCCTTTCTTATTCTTCAAACCAAATGTTTTATCCTAAATGAGAAATATCATAAAAAAGGTCTTCACAAAGGTTTCAACTAGGTTTCCACTAGTCATTAAGTTCTTTTCTCCCTCTTTTACATTCACAAGGTGACTTTCACATCTTTTTTTTAAAGTTCCTATCCAAAATCACACTTAAAGTAGACAAGTGATCAATATGTTTTTAAAAAGTCAAATCTTGGAAGAAGTGTTTTTGTGAATTAGTTATTAAGCACCTGCTGAGTCCTATTAAAGAGTATCAATTTTGCTCATTTCATTGCCTAGGTACTTCCCCTAATACTTGAAGATAAGTTAGATAAAAAATAAAAAACCCACTGTTATTGTAAGATAACAAACAACCCTCATAACTATTTGGTACTGGTTAAAATACAGAAATGAATATACAGTATAAATGAGGACTAGACTAGAATAGGGAAGATCCAAATGTAATCAAATACAACTGTCTGGCATTCCAACAATTAACATGCATTTAGTATGCACCTACCATGTGTCAAGAAAACACAATCAGAAGGAAGTACAGTGTAGTACAGATTAGGTTTAGACCAGCATCACTAATAATAAGCTTGAAATGTACTGAACTTCATATAAAAATCCCATCATAAAAAGAATTATGGGAATGGAAAATCTTTTCATGGCTATGACCTGGGAGAATTTTTAACCAAATGAAGGAGAGTGAACATAAAAGAAAAAATAATTTGCATTATAAATAACAATAGACAAGACTAAGAGCTATTCCTAGCAGATTAAAAAAAGTCAAAGGACACAAGTTTTCAGAAAAAAAAAAAACCCCAACCCACAAATAATCAACCATAAGACTGCTACTACTAAAAGAAATGAAAATTAAATACCTCACATTAAATAAACTGGCAAAGATGATAAAAAGAAGCACAATGTTGGAGAGGCTTTGGGAAGACAAACTAATAAGTCAATTCACTGTTGGGAAAGTTAGGAATTGGTCCAATTGATCTAGAAAAGCAAACAGAAGGCTGCTGTAATGGTCCAGAAGAGCTATTAGGGCCCTGAATTAGAGTAGTGGCCTAAATCTCTCTTATGGACCATTGCAATGGCTTTCTTAATAGGTCTCACCTTCAATCTCACTTCTTTCCACACCATCTGTATACACCACTCCTAAAACACCTTTGATCATTTATATTCCTTAAAATTCAGGGCACCACATTCACTTTACAACTGGGTTTCAAATTACCTTTCCAGCTTTATTATATTCTTTGTCAGGCACTCTATGTTTGAGTCATATTGGCCTTCTTGCTGTTACCCCACTTTTCTCTTTGTACTTTTATTGGTGTCTCCCCTTGCCTGAAATACATTTCTTCCTTACTTTTACTTCTTAGAATCTCCAGTTTCCTTCAGAATTTCACTTTCTACACAAGCCTTTCCATAGCTGCTCATCCCTCAAATTAATTTGTATTTATTCTGTAGATACATGCACTCATTTACTGTTCTTCCAACAGAATGTAAACTCTTGAAGAGCAGACTTTCATTTTTGGCTTTTCATATCCAGTTCTAGGACACTGCTTGGCACACTGAACACTTAATACTTACTTGACTGGAAAATGGAAGAGAGAGGAGAGGGACTAAAAGCTACCATATTAGCATGTGAGTGTCTGATAGCATCAAAGCATCCCTGAAGAATTTATCTTAGTTCAATTTCCTCACAGGTCATATGACATTTTTAGTAAGTGGTAATGTGACTTGCATATACTCTTCCAAATCCAGAACTCCTGTCACTAAATACAGCAAACTAGTATCTGATTTCAATAGCTAGACTAGTATTTCTGTCCACTGGCAATAAATTGTATTTGATGTTCATAATGATGATTCCAAGGCACTTGCAAGATCCTGAAGTGTTTCCTAAATTAAAGATTAAAGTATATATTTCAAATATCTGGTTCATCTTATTATTTTTTTAATTCAGTCATTTTTGGGGTGGGCATATATCTATATCTTGAGATACATTTGAATGCATTTAGAATACAAACTAATGTTTGTATTCATTCCACCTCAGCCTCACAAGGTCACATTGTTACACTGTAATGATAACTGCCTATTATTCCTACTCTTCTTATGCCTCTCCCTTCCTTAACCAATTCTTTGCTTTTGAGATCTGCGATTCTTCCATCTCTTAGTACCTGCTCAGGCCATTACCTTAGTTCATTTTCCTCTTTTCCAATTCTGCCTATTAATTAGCCATTTTAAAGCTACACTCTACTTGCCTCTAATCTCAACTGTCCTGATGCTCAATTTATCTCTTGCCAAACTTGTCCTGGATTATCCAACTTTAATTAGGCCTTCTCTGAAGCAAAGTAATCCTTTTAATCTTCCCCAATTGATTTTCCCCACTCTTCACAGAAGTTACAGAAAAACTTCTTTGCTCTCCTTAAAGCCTTTCACATCTCCCTTTTCTTCCACCATGGGTTCAAATCTTCTAGATGTAGATGACTTTTAGACCTACATATATAGCCCCAATCTATCTTCTGATCTTCAGTTCCACATCACCAATTGCTGGACATTTTAAAACATCTCAACTTCAACATATCCAAAAACAAACTCAATATCCTCTCCTCAAACAACGCCCTCTCTCAACTTTCCTATTTATGTCAAAGGCTCCAAATCCTTATCTTCCAGGTTTGTAACTTAAAATACTCCTCTTTTCCCCCCTGTACTAGACTGAGATACTGCACACTATAAACTGTCTTTTGTCTTTTTGTATCCCAAACCTTTTGCATAGTGCTTGGCACAAAGCAGTCTCTTAATAAATGCTGACAGACTGAGCAACCTCACTTCATATACCTTATCAGTTGGCTGTCAATCCTATTTTTACTTAGACATTATGTATTATTAGCCTATAGACTGAAATATTCATTCACCTACTTATAACATAAAAATGAACATAATCAGTTGTTAAACCTTATAAACTTTGTAAATAAATGTTAACATGAAAATGTCTTCATATCAAGAATAAGATAAAAACACTATTCTGGTACTAAAAGCTTCAAAAAGACATCAATAAGTATGGGGGAGGGAACAGGCTAAGCAAACAAAAGGTATAATGCATGTATGAGGTTTTGAACCTCAGTTACCAACTAATTCTTCTTAGTTTTAATAAGCAGTAATTTTGAAGGAGGGGGGTCTATCCTCTTTCTTAAGTAAATAGTTGGCTAGATTTAATTTTGGTATTTCTTGTGAGTTCAGGTATGAAGCTGTTTAAATCATTTTTACTTTCCTCTGGAGATGTCTCTGTTAAGTAAAGCAAAGCTAAAGAGTTCAACTTTTTAAAAAGATCAAGTTTAATATATTTAGACACTACGTGCATGACCTTGGACAAGTCAAATCATAACTGCCCTTCCATTTGGAAAGAAAAAAGATTAGATGGGCTGTGAACTCCTTTCTAGAAATAAACGTAGAATTTTATCATATTTAGAAATGATGGTGATTAAAAAAAAAATCAATAAAAATCTGGTTAAGAACAGAACATAGCTAGCATAAAAAAACTGGTTGGAAATGGAAAATTGCAAGTGATTATAACATCTTAAAAACTAGAAAAGTTCAAATAAACTAGAAAAAAAGTCCAACTCAAGCATCATATAACTAAAAGGAACACAGATTAGGCACTTAGATGGTTGAATGAAATGACAGCATCAAAATCTCTTTGTAATATAGGTCCTTGTGGCCAGTTATCAATGAAGCTGACATAGCACCCAGCAGATATTTTGCTAAAGTACACAGGTACTCAAGTAACAATGATTTCATTGACTTCATGAGAGCTGTGAAGTGTAAGGTGTAGAGCAAAATGGTGGAAGGGGTGGGGGAAAGCAGATGGATAAGTAGATGGCCATCCCACGTACTTATCTCTAACTTGAGGCAAGGAAAAAACCAACCCAAACAACACTGAAATAGACCTAGATCTCATTCTCCAGCAACTTATTCTTTTAAATACAGGAAACTATATATCTAAAAGTCTTTTAACTGACATACTGTACGACAGCAGGTGAGGTGAAAAGATTTAAGCCTTCATTATGTTATTTTGTGACATTCCAAAAAAAGAATAAACTCTTCCTAAAAACAAAAATGATAACAGAAATATTTTTTTTGCTGTCAAATTATTTAATAAGACTATTTCAAAAATATTTTACTGAAACAAACAGGTTCAAATTGAGAATGTATGGTTTTGATCCTCACATGCTAGATTTCCTTAAGTATTAAGTAGTAATTAGTCAACTAAACCCCTAAGAGAAGTGTAAAAACTTAACTGACATTAAAAAAAAACTTTTAAAAGCACTAGGAAAAATAAGCACCTCACAAAGGTTGTTCTGAGATAGAAACAAAAAAAGTTTTATGTACTTATGCGCTGAATGTTTATGTCTTTAAATTATAATTACAGGTAACACCAATAGTAAGGAAAGATTGGAATCAGGATAATCCTTTAAGGTAATGACTTTAAAGTCACTTTCTTATGTTTCTAGTACTACAAGTTGGTTCTGAACTACAAGTTCTATTACATAAACAAATATATTACACTACTTTGAAAAACTCCAAATTTAAAAGCTTAATCTTGATTTTCAAGGGCTGACACCTAATAACTGAATGAATATAAACAGACATCGAGTGGTGTATGGCAACATACTTTAGAGGGACAAATTTCCAAGACCTTAAGTTTTGAATTACCCCAATCTCTTCCTTAGAAACTATATATTTTGGGTAAAAGTTTTGTTAGTTATTTTTGCAGTTCCTTTATGGAGGAGATCAGATTGAAATGGAAACATTAGTGGGACAAAGAAGAACTTTCTTATAATTATCTTTTTCTCTCCATGTTCCTTTTTTTTGGTTGTTGTTGAAGTGGGTGTGGAGGAGGAGTAAAGCAGAGGCCCAGAGAGTGGAAGAATGAATTGCCAGACTGACAGAGAGAACCGGCGGATCAAGGAACAGCAAGCACAGCCTTTCCAACTCCTCCAGCACCCGGTGTACTGGATGGAAAGGACAAAGGCCATCAGTCTGCATAGGAGAGGACACTGGAGGGGGGGGAGGGGAGAGAAACGGTCGTACTTCAAAATCCAGAGAGAATACAGAGTATGTGTGAGGGTATGTTTTGCAAAGATGGGGGGACAGGGCAGCAGCAGCAGAAGCCCGAAGGGGGAGGGGCAGCAGGAGCAGTACAGGCCTCGCCATTTCCTCCTCCCCCACCCTCAGCTCACCCCAGCCACTGGTCATAGTCACTATGGCAATAGGAAGGGAAGCGTCACTATAGGAATTAGGGAGAACAGAAGTTATGAGGTTAAGAAAGGGGTAGGGAGGAGTCCATGAAGCAGGACGGGTTGCAAAGGAGCAGGGTTGGAACTGAGGCGAGGCACGTGGACTCCAGGGGCCTGCGGGACCCGGGCGCGGGCGCTGAGGAGGCCCAGTTCCGGAGGGAAGAGGGAGGGGCCGCTCACTCACCTCAATGATTTTCTCCTTCTTTTTCTGCTCCGCTTTCTTGTTGCCCCCAGCCGCAGCCTGTTTCTTAGGGGGCATCGCGGAGAGGGCCCAGGCACTGCACTGCTAGGGCCCGACTGTAGGGGAATGGGGGGAAGGGAAGAAGGGCACCGCCGCCACCGCCACTGCTGCCTAGCGCGGAAGGCAAGTCGCTCACGCCCGGGCGAAAAGCGGCCTTTGCGACAGGTCAGAACCGGTGCCGCGGAGCATTGTGGGGGCCTACTCTCGAGAAGCAACCGGAAGCTGGGATACGCATGCGTCGCATAGCGTGTTGCGAAAGGGGAGGGTAGGAAATCCCTGCGCGTCACGCCGCCTTGCCACCTCAGGCCTCTTCCGGAGGTCCTACGTGGGCTACGTCTGGCGAGCTTAGGCCCCGTAAGGCGTGGCTGGGAGAGCGGAAGTTCTTTGGCGTCCTGGTGGTTATTAACTGGGAGGTGGGTGCTGATTTTCGGAGTTTGCTACTTTCTTTCCGCTTGACAGCCACTGATCGAATTAACCTTCATGTCTTGTTATCAGGTCTGGCAAGTTCTGGAGTGACTCCCGTCTTTGCGTATTGTGTGGACCGAGGCCACGTTGCCGCTTTTGGTGGAGAACCAGGCTGGGGTCTGAATCTACCCCCGACTGAGAACTCATCCTGCCGGCTCCCCTGATTCCAGGTGTTGATTTGCGGGGCGAGAGGCTTGGGGGGCCCTACTTCTCTGCTTCTGTGGTGGCATTGGGGTCCGTAGGTATCTGGGTTTTAACGTCTGGACGGTACTGTCTTAGGAAGCAGGATGAGACGTGGAAGATTGGTAGCTGCGCACCCTCCATGATAAGGACACGTGGCCTGAAAGTCTCAGTAGTTCCCTTTAAAAAAACCCGAACTGTCCTTGATTTCTTAACTAGTGTTGCTGTCGGAGTCATCTCTTGAGATGTTTTTGTTTTTCCAAGATGTAAATTTAGGCCCAGAGAAGTTGAATGATAACCGGTTCCTGGAAGAGCCCATTTTGAAATACTGGTCTCTAGATTGACTCCCACCCCCAACCCCCGTCCCGGATTCCTTTCATTATGTTGAGACTACTGTGGACCTTTGAATTCAATTTGACATGCCTTTTAAAGTGGCTTATTTTGTGGGTTGGGAGATACAACCCCCCCACCCCCACCCCCAAAAAAAAAACCAAAACAGGAACCTAAAGGGGCCCCTACCCTTCAGGAACTTATTTACCGCGGAGGAGGTGGGGGGTGGGATTGGTAGCAAGAGTAAGATGCAAGATATACAAGACAGCGTATTGAGGGAGAGCACTAAAGAGGGTTCAAGAAAGCCTTGTGCATGGACTTAGCACTTGAGTCATGTACTTTGAAAAGGAACCTATGAGTTTTGTGAAGGATAGGCGGTGAATATGTCCTGATGTGTTGGACCACTTGGCACGGAATCGTTGTAGAAGGTGGAATGATGTTTTGGGAAAAACAGTCGGTGTTCCACTTTGGAAGGGCTGGAGCCTAAAGTAAAGTGAAATGAATCGACAGGTGGATGGAAACTGGGTCATGGGGAATTTTAAATTCTATGCAGAGAATTTTGTATTTTGTCCTGTAGACAATAGGGAAGACTTTTGAATAGAGGGATTGCAAAAGAAAACAAATAAAGTGGTTAGGTATACAAATAACTATAATACAAATTAGAAAATAAGTGTGTAATTTCTGAGGACTTTGGGAAGGATGAGAGGAACAGAGAAAGGGCAATAGTGGTGCAATAGTGTTGAACTTGGAGTCAGGTATGCCTAGATTTGAATTCTGAATCAGAATCTTACTAGCTGTGGGATCCAGTACAAGTCACTTAACCCCTTAACTTCAGTTTCCTCATTTGTGAAATAGGGATAATTATTGAAGGTACATCACAATTATGGCAATCAACTTGGTTAATATATGCAAACCTTACAAGGACTATATAAATGTTATTAGCTACTATTATTAATAGTTATGGTAACTGGAACACTGGAAAAAATGATAGATTTGGGGTCAAGGGATCTTGATTCCAGTCCACAATCTGGCAATTACTGCCAGTGGGGGCTCTATTTTCTTCAAGTACAAAGAGAGGTTAGGCTAGATGACCTAAATATTTTTAAGCTTTTTTCTTTTGATTATATTTTTATTGCATAGAAATTTATTTTAGTTTAGATGTTCTGTCATCTAATTTGTTTTATACAAAAAAGAAATTTCCCTTCTGTAATAGTTAAAATATATTCTATTCTCCTAAATTTTTTATAGTTTTTTTTTTGTTTGTCAGCTAGTTGCAGTTCATTGATGTGTATGTGAAGTGTGAAATATAGCCATTTCCCAGCAAAGCAATTGCTAACCAGTTTTCCCTAACACATGTTAAATCCTTTTCCTAGTTTTTAATCTATAAAATTTCTATAACTTTTATCAAACACTAATATTTTGTATACATTTGATTGGAATCTGCTATCTTATTTCATTTATGTATTTTTTTTTTTTTGCTTCATTTTTCTACTACAATTAACCAGATAGTTTTGGTGACAACCACTTCCGTAATTTGCTTTGAAGTCTGAAAAGGCAGTGCCATAGTCATTTGTTTTCACCTCAGTGTGTCCCTTGAATATTCTTTTCTGTTTGTTTTTTCCATGTATTTTCATGATTTCATACAGTTCTATAAGAAACCTTTTGATATTTTGGCATTGCTTTTAATGTATAAATTAATTTGGGAGTTGCCATTTTTTACTATATTAATCTAATTCATCAATTTAACTTCAGGTTTAACTTCATTCTAGTTGTATTTTTAGTTATCCTATTTTGTTTTACATTATATGCTATGATTTTCTTGATTTCATTTCACTGTCTTAATTTTTTTGATTGAGATAGTTGGATTTTTTAGATGTACTAGAAAGGAGATTGATAGGAATGAGACAGATCTCTGCTAATAGTAATGTTTCATCTTGATATTTTTGAATAACTTGGGTTATTTGGTGATTATTTATTCTTGGTTTGAAAAAATAAACCTGGGAATTCCAGTGTGTGTGTGTGTGTGTGTGTGTGTGTGTGTTGGATGGGAGTGAGTAAATCTTTGATGATTTGTCTTGTTTCTTCCTCTGAGGTTGGTCTAATTGTTAATTTCTTATTGTGGCCTTTCCCTAGTCCCACCACAGTCATGGCTCGTGGTCCCAAGAAGCACCTGAAGCGTGTGGCAGCCCCAAAGCATTGGATGCTTGATAAATTGACAGGAGTTTTTGCTCCTAGACCCTCCACAGGCCCTCATAAGCTGCGGGAGTGCCTCCCCCTCATCATCTTTCTTAGAAATAGACTCAAGTATGCCCTGACAGGAGATGAGGTTAAGAAGATCTGTATGCAGCGGTTCATCAAGATTGATGGCAAAGTCCGTACTGACATTACCTACCCTGCTGGTTTTATGGATGTCATCAGCATCGATAAGACAGGAGAGCATTTCCGTTTGGTGTATGACACCAAGGGTCGTTTTGCTGTGCATCGCATCACAGCTGAAGAGGCAAAATATAAATTGTGCAAAGTGAGAAAGATCTTTGTGGCTACAAAAGGTATCCCTCATCTGGTGACCCATGATGCCCGTACTATCCGTTATCCAGATCCTCTAATCAAAGTGAATGACACTGTCCAGATTGATTTAGAGACTGGTAAGATCACTGATTTCATCAAATTTGATACTGGCAACCTATGTATGGTAACTGGTGGTGCTAATTTGGGTCGAATTGGTGTGATCACCAATAGGGAGAGGCATCCAGGCTCTTTTGATGTTGTCCATGTGAAGGATGCCAATGGCAATAGCTTTGCCACTAGGCTTTCAAACATTTTTGTTATTGGCAAAGGTAACAAGCCTTGGATCTCTCTACCCCGTGGAAAAGGTATCCGTCTCACCATTGCTGAAGAAAGAGATAAGAGATTGGCAGCCAAACAGAGCAGTGGATAAATGAAGATGAGGACTAAGGGCTTATATGATTAGATAAAGCTTTTACAACATGGAAAAAATTTCCTTTTGGTAATTGATACTATTGTAGGTAGTCATCTATTTTCTTTATCTTGTAAGATTTATTGGAATATAGCTGTGTGGGCTGTTTTTCTTTAATAGTTTATATTCTCTTGGTCAACTTTTGGTTTATTCTAGTTTAACAAAAACATATATTTCTGCCTTTTATAATTTGTTGGCTTTTATAAGGTAGTCTGAAATTAATATTTATGAGTATTCTATATGCATTTGAAAAGAATGCCCTGCTTATCCTGTTTACTTCTCTTTATGTAACTTGTAATTCTAATGTATTTAAGTAAGTTCAGATCAAATATTTAGTCTTAACTTCTTTATTGTGTTTATCATTCTGGTGGTAGAATGTTGATATCTATTATATTCTTGTCTTTTTTCTTGTATCACTGTTATACTTCCTTTTCATATTTTAGTATTTGTGTTTGGCTCAAATAAAGTGAGAATTATTGCATACTTGTTAATGTTTTCTGTTACAACTTTATCAAATCGTTTTTGTGCTTCTTCAGAGAGCTTCTGTTAACCAACCAATAGTAGTGCCAATTCGATACTCACAGCACCTACAGTGGCTATGAATATGCCAGCACAGTACTGAATCACAAAATACAAGACCCTTCATATGGAAGACAGAACCAAAACTTTTATTCAAACACCAGAAAACCAAATCCATCATAGTAATTAAGAAGTCTATAAACATAATCAGGCCTTCCCACAAACAAACACTCACAATGCCAGCTGCCTGCTTCCTCTGTCCTTCCCAGCTCTGACTAGTCTGACCAACCTGACCAACTTCCTCTCAACTCTGCTTCAGCTCTGCTTCTTGCTGTTCGGTCCTTCCTGCTTCGCCCATTCAGCAAACTTCTCCCACTACAGGTGATTTTGGCTTCCATGTGATTTAAGCAGGTCACATTGGCCTATTAATGCATGGGAAAGATCTTCCCATTTGAATTATCATTATACCAGTCAAAAAACACTAAGTGCTTACTCTGTGCCAGGCACTATGCTAATAGGCACTGGGAATACAAGCATAAGCAATCAAAAAAGAAAAACCCGTCCTTAAGGAACTTACATTCTAGGAGGGGAAGATAATATACATAAGAAAGCTGAAAATCTGCCAAATGGGATGGTAGTGCTGGGAAGGGGGGAAGTTACGTATGGGGTATTAGGGTAAAAGCCACAGAAAAGTAGAGCAGGTAAGGGGAATGAAAAAGGGCAGACCTAAGCTGCTTCCCAAAGTGGAGGCTCTGAGAGGAATTGTTCAGTGAGAGAAAGGGGCTTTGTGGGAAATTCCAGAGTGTACGCAGGCATTGAGGGAAGTTTTAGGTTGAGAGGGAAGCTGAGGCATGGTGGCAGTCTGGACCCCTCCCCAAAATGGAGACCTGGAGAGGGTCTTACCAGATGATTAAGGCATCTTTATTTCACTGCAGCTTTCTTTTTCTTAATTTCATTTACAGTGAGAATGGCAGTATCACCATAGCTTAGTTTCTCCCATTTTGTGGCAGTGTAGTAGTTGTTGGACAAAAATCTATTTAGCTTATCAAGAGTTAAATTTGTAGGAGTCCAAACTTGCTTCTTAACCTCTTCTGCTGCTTTGCCACTATAACCGAAGATTTCAGTCTCCAGAGCCTAATGGATATTTTTTTCCTTTGCTTTACATCTAAAGGATTAAGCCCCAACTTATTTATCTTAGAATTCAGATAGAGACTGGATCTGTGGAACTCCCAGATAAGGAAACTCCTACAAATGCAAATACTTTATGGTTTGGTCCCGGATACTAAGAAGTGACTTGTCGAATCTTTTTCCTGAAGCCGGCTGTCCATTTTCTGTGTTTTCTGCTGCCTGTTATTTATATTTTGAGAATAATAGTTTAAAATGGTTTAGTAAAAAATCTTAAGGATGCTATCATTTTTGGGGGGGCGACTTGGTGGCAGATTGGATAGAGCACTGGGCCTGGAGTCAGGAAGACAAGTTCAAATTTGGCCTCAGACACTGATTAGCTGAGTGACCCTGGACAAGTCACATAACCATTTATAAAATGATCTGGAGAAGGAAATGGCAATCCATATCTTTGCCAATAAAACCCAAATGGCGTCACAAAGAGTTGGACATGACTAAACAACGAAAGTACAAGTGTTTCAAGAATCCCCTTTTTTTCTCAAAGTTATTTGTGGACGTTGGGTGATGAACTAATGAGGCAGGGATGAGATGACATTTTTGAAATTTGTAACTTTCTCTTTAAAAAATTGTTGCTATGAAAAGCATGCTTTTAATATCATAACTGAGTAATTTAATTATCAAACATACTGATGGCAGTTAGAAAAATAAAGATTTTGCTCTCCCAACTCTTGATTGTTAACCAGTATCTGAAAGTGGTTTCAGAGTAACTTTTGACCTGTGTAAGATATGTACCATTTTTCAGGTATGGAATATAATTAAAGCTTTCTAACCATGCCAACTTTTTTTTTGCCTAATATTAACAGTTGTACTTGATAAAAGGCTGCAATTATGAAATAGCAAAGGACAAGATAGAACCTGTTTACTTTCAGAATTCAAAATTGAACATGTATGATTTTTTTTATATTTGCTTTATTGAAATGACCACTTTACAGCTATCCTTAAAATAGATATTTATGAATTTTCTAGTTTCTGAAAGTGTCTTTCATATAAATGCAGGAGAAATATTTTTAAAAAACACATTTTACATGTTTTTCGTCAAGCCTAACTGTTGTTCCTTTATGCTATAAATGGCACGAAATATTTTTGAAAAGTTATCTAATAGTTTTCGCTTAACTCATCCTGTTATGGCCTAAGACCTCTTTTCCAGGAAAAATGTATGTTTTCTTTAAGTTGATTTTTATATAGTATGAACTCAAGTCCCTTCATTCTGGTTATCTGCTGCACGCTTAGTTAACAGCCATTTATTAAGGGCTTTCTAAATGCTAGGTACGAAGCTGAGAGATGCAACGAAAAGCAAAAGACAGTGCCTTTTCTTGAGCTCATTCTAATGGGGGATACGTAAACAAACTATACCAACCAATTATGTACAGGGTAAATAGGAAGTATATACTAGCATTAAGAAAGGCTTAGCCTACCAGCATTAAGATCAGGAGGGCTTCTTGTAGAAGATGGAATTTTAGCTGAGATTTGAAGGAAGCTAAGGGAATCCAGGAGATGGGGATGAGAGAGAGCATTCTAGGCATGGGGGACAGTCAGAGAAAATACCTGGAGTTGGGATGTGGAGTGTCTTGTGTGAGAAATAAAAAAGAGGAAGGTGTCACTGGATCGCAGAGGCCTTGGGGGTTCTGCAAAAGAAGACTGTGAAAGAGGGAAAGACAGAATAAGTTATGAATGGCTTTGAATGCCAAACAGGACTTCATTTTTGATCCTACAGGAGATAGGGTTTACTGAGTAAGGGAGTTTATTGAATAGAGGAGGATGAGATTCAGACCTTTACTTTAGGAAGACTAATTTGATAGCTTAGTGGAGGATGGACTGTAATGAGAGACCAGGAAGGGAGATAATCCAGAAGGTGTGAGATGATAAGTGACTGGACTGAGTGGTAGTAGTGTCAGAGTAGAGAAGGGTTGATGTTCAAGAGGTATTACGACAGAATCAACAGGACTTCTTGGCAACTCATTGGATAGGGGAGGATGAGACAAGTTCAGGATGACACCTGGGTTTGAACCTGGGTGACTAGGAGGAAGTTAGGAAATGAGAGGGTTTTGGGAGAAAAATGAGTTCTGTTTTGACATGTCTAGGGGACATCTGCTTCAAGATATTCAATAGACAATTCAAGATCTGAGTCTAAAAGTTAGGGGAGTGGTAAGGACTGGATAAATAAATCTAAAAATCCTCAATGTAGAAATGATAATTACATGAACAAGCAAAATAACATGGAGGAAAGAGGGCCTTGGCTAGAATCTTGAGGAACACTGGCTTTTACTGGATATGACCTAGATGAAGATCTAGCAAAGAGAAGGATCAATTAGGTTAGAGGAGGACTAGGATAAAGTAGTGTCATGAAAATCTAGAGAAAATATAGTGTCAAGAAGAGAGTGACCAATAGTTTTCAAAGGCTGCAGTGAGATCAAGAAAGATGAGGACTGAGGAAAAAGCCATTAGATTCTACAATTAAGACATTGGTACTTCTGGAGACAGCCAGTGCCTTTCCTAAAATGAGGCTCCCATAAGTGAATACAGGACTTCAGAAGTCTGACCAGGACAGCATAATGGAATTATCCCTACTCCTGTTGGACAGAATATCTTTCTATGCAGCTGAAAATCATGTTAGCTTTTTTTTTGACTCATCTAGAGTTTATAGTTCATCAAGACCCTCAGATCTATTAAAGATGAACACTCAACAGTGAAAAATAATTAAGATGATGCAATTGTAGAAGTCTAGAGAGGGCCAATTTTGAAACTTGGAAGACTTATATTTAAGTCTTGCCTCATATTCATACCAGCTCTGTGGTCAGGGGCAAGTCATTAAACATTTTAGTGTCCCAGAAAACTCATGACAACTGAAGTTAGATAAGTTGATCTATTATTAGTAGAGGGGGTTCCCAGTATGAGACATCCCTGTATTGATGAAATCACACATTTAGGCCAAAACAGATAGTTCCAAGGACTCAAAAAGTGATAGTCCCACCACTCTTAATGCTGCTAAGTTTTTGGAGTGAACTTCATATTTCTTTTATTTGAAAGCCTCTTATTCCTTCAGGATGGAAATTTAAACTCTTCTACTCCAAAGTCTGAGCACAACTCAAACAATTGTTTTAATACCTTCTACTTGAATTTGTGAAATCTTTTAAGCACCAGCCCTCTAGGCAGGTCTTTGGTTATCCCTTTTAGTTCTGGAGTTCTTCTGTAGGATCCCAAATTTAAGTTAGATGGGACCTTAAAGGTTATCTAGTTCAAACCCTACATTTTTACAGTGAGGAAACTCAGGCCCAAAGAGACCCAAGTGACTTGCTCACAATTATATAGGCTCTCATGGATAGGATTTGAACCTAGGTCTTAGGAATCCCAATCTAGCAGTCATTTTTTTTTTTTTTTTTAGCATCACAATGGTCTCCAGAAAGATCACTGATCCCGGGGTGAAATAATGTGCATTTATGTTAGGTTTTAAGAAGGAACCCTAAAGAGATGAGGAAATATCCAGAGAGACTTATACTCAACCAGGCCTGAAGTCATTTTACTGTCTTCTGACTTGAAGTGAGGAAACCAAAGAAGTTGTAGAGTCTCAAGTCCTTGTAAAGGTTTGAGGGAACCCTTTTAAGATCAAGTCATATCATGCCTACCTGGAAGAAAGCTTCCTAGAGAAGTGTTAAACTACAGTATTAAATAGCTACACTTTACTGAGATACTTCCAAGCTACTTGCTTTCCTCAGAAGCCTGAGGTTGGACTTTAAGGTAGTATGTTTATCTGGTCATCATCTGACAAGTTGACTATTCTCTTCGTGTACAGAAGATGAAAGTAAGGACAAATGATAGGATGGGTAGGATAAAGGTAAAAGAATTCTATAAAAATAGGAAGATTAAAGCCCAGGGTTTTCAATAAATACTAAGGATAATAGAGAAGATTTTTTTTTTTTAAGTTACATTGGGGGCAAAAGAAAAATCAAGAAAGAGATAGGACCACTGCCTGTCATGGATGGGAGCAGTGATACAGTGATAATGAGTGCTGAAGAGGAGATGTATCCACTCAATTTATATTTCACTGTTCTTTACAAAGGAAGTCGATTGTCATATTGGAAAAGACAAAATATTAATAGGGAAAGGAAACCTATTATAAGTGAGTAAATTGTGAAAGAGAACCAAGATGCTTAAAAGGGTTTCAAGTCACCAAACCCTGACATATAGCCCAGAGTTCTGAGAAATCTTGTGGTTAGAATTGTTGAACTATCATCAGTGATGTTTGAGGAATCATAGGTAGGAAGTGCCAAAGACTGAAGGTGGGCAAATATTGTTCTCTTTTTCAAGAAGGAAAAGAGCGTATTTCAAACTTTCAGCTAGTGAATTTTGATGCAATTTCTATCCAAGGGATGATTTGAGAATACAAAGGAAAGGTGATTACTACAGGCTTGTAAAAACATGTTACTGAAGAGGTAGTCAGGTATAGTGGATAGAGATCTGGAATTTAGAATCAGAGGAACTTGATTCAAATTACTGTCTATTATCTGACCTTGAAAATGTCACACACACACCCCCCCCCCCCAAAAAAAGAAAAAGCCACATCCTCTGTGGGTCTGTTTCCTTGTCCATAAAATGAGAGTTACCTTGTTGGCTGCTGAGGTCCCTTCTAGTTCTAAGTATGTGATCTTGTGAAAATTAGTAAATCCTCTCTCTCTTTTACTTTAAGGTAAATGATGTTGTAGATATTGTAGACAATTCATGCTTTGGGTAAGGGTTGGAATAGACTAATTCTGAATTGCATTTCAACTTTAGGATTTTTTGATTCTATGTCCTGCCCTTGACCTCACCTACTCCCTCCTTTCTCTCACCTCTGACTCCCACCAACTTGGATATGCAGATATTTTGCTAATCTTCTACCCATATTCTGCCATCATAGCTGCTACCACCCTTAATCTTCAGCCACAGTACTGAGTTGCAATTGTATGGTCAACTCTGACTTGCTTCATTAGGAAATTTCTTGACACTACCAACCTGGCCTTACTTAGTTTGGTTCATTTGGGGCAGCTATTGTTGCCTATTTATGGAATTGATGACATTATGACTGTAAGAGGAAATGGAGTGATGCAGGACTCCTAGTTAACTTTAAAAAAGTGGAACTGTATATAGATCCCTTTTCACATGGTACTATTCTCCCTACAATATTAAGTTCCCCTCAGATCTTAGAAAATGAACTTTCTGACCAGTTTCCAGACTGCTTGAGGTGCCTCCACACCTTAATGTCTTTCATAAGAGCTTCCTGACTATTAATATGCTTATTTAATCACTGAATTCCAGCAAGTGTTCATTGATTCTCCTGAGGATCTTCAGTCAAAAGCTCTGGCAAGGTGGTGGTTCTGTCCTCTACTCTGTGAGTTTCTTGAAGATTGTTCGCTCATACCTTGGATTCAAGTGAGGCTGTTTTAGCTGAAGGCATATGATATTTTTGTCAAATTTGTCTAGGTGGTAGTGACTGACATTTTTATTTACCTTGATCCCTTGTTAGTTCAGTTCAGAGAGTTATTAGGCACATACATACAAAGCACAATGCCAGGTTTGGGAGAAATGAAAATAAAGACAATGCATTTCTTTTTCTTAAGGAGCTTACAGTCTGTTATTGTTTAATCACCAGTATAATTAACTATGATACAAGATAGAATGTGATGGGGTCAAACAAGAATGCCAGCAGAATACTCTAGCAAATTTTGAGGAGGGAGAGGTTTCATTCAACCAAGAAGATCAGGAAAGTTTGATAAAGAATATGGCAACTGAGATGGAATGAAAAAGTAATTCTGGATGGGATTGAAAATAAAAGCCAGGAATTTTCTTAGGGTAACAGACTTTGACTAGTCCTCATATCAGAGCAGGTGCTATCTGTCAAGCCATAGTTGTCATTCAGACCACCTAGCACCAGGGGAGGCTCTTAGGTTGGGTCTAAGTTCTCTCTGGCTCTCAGAAAGCTGGTTGTTACTACTCTTCCAGTACTTCTAGCCCTTGGTGGTTTGAATTGTTTTTCTCCTATGACCTGACCTCATCCCTTTCTACATTTTAGTTAAGTTCTTCCCCTTCATCCTGATCACCACTGTTAATCACTCATTCAGCAATAAATTATGGCTAAAATAAATGTTTGAGTAATGCAAATAATGAAAGCAAAGTGAAATGGATCATCAATGCCCAAGCCATTCTCACTCGGCCTTAATCTTTGGTCTTCCAAGCTAAACCCACTAAGCTCGGTTTCCCTGCACCTCACTGTTACTCCCCAATCCTGGGTGGAGAAGGGTGAATGTTAGCATGTTAAGAGATGAACTTGATCCTCAAAGCAGGAAAGATATTACCTGTATGGCCTGGAATCACTTGCCTTGTCACAGACACTGTTGCAGTCACCAATCCAGCTCTGCTTGTTATGATTTCTGACTCCAGTATTCTTGTTCCTGTGAGTCCTAAGAACTACCTCCCTATTGCTGATTTGCTCTTGTTTATCTGGTTGTATTTACCATACCCACTTAAATCTGACTCATGCCACAAAGGTCACAGGACTTTGCTATTAAATTTTTAACACAGGAAAGCTGTTGAAGCGTGCATGCAGATTGGGTCTATCTCAATCACTGTTTTGCTATATTTTCAAAAGATTCCACTCTGCTAACATTTCAAGTTCCCCTCTATTCCCATACTCCATTCTGCCTACAAATCTGACAAATTCAAATTGTGGTCCCGTCTGGAGCATAGGTAGAGCTGTTTCATACTAGCTTCTTCTCAGTCTCGTTTGCTAGATCTTCATCTGATCATTCCCTCTAATCATAAGTCTTCCTCAGGGAACTAGGACTGCAAATTCTAGGACCTGCTTTTCTTCTTCCTCCATACTACTTCACTTGGTGGTCTTGTCAATTCCCATGGATTTAATTACTATCTCTATGCTGCTGACAATTCTCAAATCAACCTATCCTGCTCCAAACTCTGCTGACCTCCAACAATCTTACAACTCCAACTGCCTTTCAGACATCTTAAATTGTATGTCCAGTACACATTATAAACTAAATATATCTAAGACAGAACTCATTATCTTTCCCCCAAACTCTTTCCCTCTCCTATCTTCTCTATTACTGGGCTGGCAGTGGGCACAAACCATCCTCCTGGTCCTTCGGGCTCAATATGTAGAAGGCATTATCTCCCCTCCTCCCAGCCTCCCAATCCAATCCAATCTATTGTCAACGACTGTTGATTTTACCTTTACAACATGTCTTGAGTACATTCCCTTTTCTCCTCTGACATTGCCACCCATCTGGTACAGGCCCTCATTACCTCACACCTGAACTATTGTAGCCTACTGGTGACCTATGGTAGAGATGTCAAACATGTAGCTGGTCTGCATGTCCTAGTGTTGACTGAAAAAGACTAAAATGAAATTGGGAAATATTTAATAAAATAAAAAATAGAATATGGATAATGTTAATTTATGTTTTATATGTTAATATATGTTAATATATGATTTTCTAAGTTGGTATGCACCTGCAGGGATATTTATATACAGTTTAGTGGCCCTAATTCTATTTGAGTTTTGTATTGCTGGCCTAGAATGTATAGCCATCACTATTTCCTTCTATTTGTTGGGGGTCAATAATATGAAACCTTACAACTATAACAATATTGCTTCTCTTTCACTCTATCTCACTTCTCTCCCCATCCCCCTGATACTTATCCAAATATACTCCATCATGCTTAATTGATTATTTCTAGGTTTTCCTTATGATAATATATTTTCTTAATATTTTTTAAAAAGCTGCTTCTACTGCCCCTTTTATTTATTTTGTTCTTTTAGAACAGAATATATTCTATATGAACATTCTAGTTATGTTTCCTCTCCCACTGTCTCAGTAATTGAACCTCTGCTCCTCTGTAACCACAAATATAGAGGTTGGGGCAGTTTCTATGATTTGCTATACCCAAGGGATTATCATAGATAAAGTCATTTAACTGTGATAAGGTACAAGAATGTGGGACCAGGAGGCATGAAACCTAGTTTCTAGCCCCTAATTTGCCTCTAATTTGCTATGTGATCATGGCAAGCAATGTACCCCTCTGGATCCTAGTTTCCTAATCTATAAAACGAGGAGGTTGGAATAGATGAACTTCAAGATCCCTTCAGCTATAGTGTTTTGCTTTTAAGAATTTCACTAATATTGTGTTGTTGTTGCAAATTAAAAATTAAAACTGAAAAAGGAGGAAAAACTGTATAAGCTTGAGATAGGCCAAGACAGTGATAGATAAGAGAAATAGAATTACATCTCCTGAATGTAAAATGTGTGGAGGGTCCATAATATTTTTACCCATTATAATTATAATGTTGGAAAATCTGCTGGAGATTTAGTGTTGAATATGACCAACTTAATACCTGTCATAAAATTATTCACTACTTTGGCTTTAAATGCCTACTCAGCACGACAGACAGTGACCTTTTAGTACATGTACTTTCCTTTATGCTAATAATTCTGGTAGTTCATTCCCAGCCCCATACTTCTGTCCCCTTTTGGTTTCATTGGGGTTACAAACTACAGGGGAATATGAAGGAAAAGATGATCTTGTATAAGTAGACGTTAATTTATAAATATTACAGATCACCAGCATGAAAGTAGTTTAACTAAACAGTATATGACGCTGTTAAATTTTCCACTAATCTCTTTAAAGTAATACCATTCTAAATTTTTTAGGTTAAAACTACTAAATGTTCCTTTATTATGAAACTAATATTTACATTGTAAGTCATAGGTAAGATAAAAAAAAGATTTAAAGATGACCAAAGAGAGAGCATACTTTTCTGGAGATCAATATAATTCTGATAAATATAAATGTAAATAATTTTTAGGGCAGCTAGGTGGCACAGGGGATGAGTGCCAGGCTTGGAGTCAGGAAGGCTCGTCTTTATGAATTCAAATCTGGCCTCAGACATTTGCTAACTGTGTGGCCCTGGGCAAGTCACTTAACCCTGTTTGCCTCAGTTTCTCATCTGTTGTTGTTTGTTCATCATTCTCAAAGAGGACCAGTGATATCATGAGTGTGATGTCTTGACTTGTGCATGAATTGGATTTAAGTGAGGCATAGCTGTGCAAAGTCATCAGCCTCATTCCTTCAGAATCATCAAAGTCTAGTGGTAAGACAAAAGTTAAGACAACTGATGATGGTCCAAGATGCAGTAAGTGACCTTTGCCTTTCTAAGTTGACATCTTTTCCCAAGCTCAATTTGTCTGAGTCTGTGCCCATTCAATAACTAAGGTCTAGGTAAGAATTGGGAAAAAAAGATAGCCCAGTTTACTACCACAAAGATATAAATCTGGTCTGAGTTTCTGGATAGAACAGAAAACATTTGCTATTTATATTCATTCTGAGCCACCAGAACCTAAACAATGAGGCACTGAGGCTTGGGTTGGAGGCTATTTTTGACCATTCAGTGAAAATCTGAATGATCTAGGTATGGTCAAGTAGCTCCATTTAAAACACAGTGGACTTTAAAAGTCTTTTTTTGCCCCAGGGTTATTTATATTTCAAGAAATCATAATGAAAACTACGTAGGACAAAAAGCAAATTGTCCCAGCTTTTTGAAAGAAGCAGAAAGAAGGAGAAGAAGAGAAAAAAAAGGAAGAAGAAGAAACAATAGCATTCCCCAATTTCTGCTTGAATTGGCAAGTTGAGTCCCCAAGGGCAGCTACTACTATTCTCAGATAAAATGGCGAAGACAGCTAATTCAAAATGTTCTTGTAGAAAGTTCCTAACTCCTTAGGATTCCCCCTTGCCATGCCTTTTTCATGGCTCTGTCTTAAACACTGTCTTTTTTTTGTCAGTTTGTATTTTTTTATTAAATTATTTTGTTTTCAGTGTTCTATGATCACTTCCATGTATCTTAGATTTTTTTCTCCTCCCCATCCCTTATTCTCCTCCCCTCCTCACTTCTTCCCTGAGACAGCATACAATTTTACATAGGTTCTATACATACATTCCTATTAAATACATTTTCACCTTTGTCATGTTGCATAGAAGAATTAAAATGAATGGGAGAAATCATAAAACAAAACAAAACATAATGCAAAAGAAAATGGTCTGCTTCATTCTGCGATCAAATTCCATAGTTCTTTCTCTAGATGTGGAAGGCATTTTGCCTCGAGTCCATTGGGAATTTTTTAAGTCCTTGCATTGCAATGAAGTACTAAGTCTACCAGAAAAATTCCTTGCACACTGTGGTTGTTGCTGTGTGCAAAGTTCTGGTTCTGCTCCTTTCACTCAGCATCAGTTCATATAACTCTTACCAGGCCTCTCTCTGAAGTCTTCCTGTTCATCATTTCTTATAGCACAATAGTATTCCATTACATTCATATACTGCAATTTATTCAGCTATTCCGCAATTGATGGGCATCCCCTTGATTTCCAGTTTTTGGTTACCACAAAGAGCTGCTATAAATATTTTTGCACATGTGGGCCCCTTTCCCATTTTTATGATCTCTTGGGTATACGGTCCTAGAAGCACTATTGCTGGGTCAAAGGGTATGCACATTTTTGTAGCCCTTTGGATGTAGTTCCAAATTGCTCTCCAGAATGGTTGGATCAGCTCACAGCTCCACCAATGACGAATTAGTGTTCCAACTCTCCCACATCTTCTCCAACATTTATCATCTTCCTGTTTTGTCATGTTAGCCAATCTGATAGGTGTGATGTGGTATCTCAGAGTTATTTTGATTTGCATCTCTCTAATCAATAATGATTTAGAGCATTTTTTCATATGACTAGAGATAGCCTTAATTTCTTCCTCCGAAAACTGCCTGTTCATATCCTTTGATTATTTATTAAACACTATCTTAATAAGGCCAGAATTCAACCCTCCTGCCAGTGTGAAACAGCAAAATACTTTCAGCTTTGTCACTGTCCCTGGCCATGGTGCTGACCCCCTCTCAGGTAACATAGATATAAATTACTTGGTTCAGGCCTCTAGTACCAGTAACCTGTCAGTGGCTCTTATTGCTTTTGCTGTATCTCACCAGACCAAAATATAGATACTCTGTAATGATATAATTATTTCAAGTTAAACATAAATTTTATCAAAAAAAAGCTAAAACTTGCTAAATTTGTGGGGAAAAGAATGGTTTATATTTGAATACAGTAAAAAAAGAATATTAAACATTACACCATAATTAAAAGAAGTGGCACAGTGTGGTGGTTAGAGGGCTGGCACTGGAGTGAGGAAAACTGGGTTCAAGTCCTACTTCTAAAACATACTGAATGAGTGACCTTGGATAAATAATTTAATCTCTTACTGTCGTAGTCAATTGACTAATACCATAAATTGCAGAATGATTGTTGATCTGCATTGATGGAAGATCTATCCTCATTTGGATCTTCCTGTACTGATTAAATGACAGATTTGGACACCACCACCCCCCCCCCCCCCCGAATAGCATTACTAATATTACCAATGTAAGTGGCAATTGATGAAGACAACTAAAAAACAGTTATTTCAACAAAACTTAATCTACATTTAGTGATAGCTGATGTATGAACATTTCTCAGAACAGCCATTCTTTTGTAATGTGGACAGTGCTGTGTGTGGCAAAGGGCAGAGGTGAGTGAATTACTAAGTAAGTTAATTCAGGGAATAATACTGGCATGGCACAGTTGTGATTTAATGAGATTTTCTCCCAAATTCCCAACAAGTTTTGTATAGCCCTACTTACTAAAATTCTGGAGAAGCAAATCTGAAGTACATATGATATGCCTGTGTTTCACTGGAGAATATGCACAAGCTCCACAGTGAGACTTTGTAATGTACTGAAATGAGGTCATAGAACCCCTCAAATGGGAAACCTAAGCAGTCCTTATTCTCCATGATTGACAGATGTCAATAACCCATCATTATGAACCTCATCTGTAAAATGAACTGGAGGAGGAAATGGCAAACCACTCCAATATCTTTGCCAAGAAGATCCCAAATGGAATCCCAGTCAGACATGACTGAAATACTGAACAACAACAACAAAAATAATTTTTACATTTAAAATCAGAATTATTGGGAAACAAGTTCAGCACTTCTTAAGAATGAGAATGTGGTTAATAAAAAATGTAGAAAATAGTGGAGATGTTATCCCTTGGTTCAGGTCCTTTCCTCACACTACTGTATATCTATTACACAAAACAGGGTAGCATTTAACAGAGTTGCCAGTTAATTTTTGTATCCTCTGCACTGGATCTGGGACCTCTTTTTGACCTGGTGCACAGCTTCTACCTTTGTTTGAGTTCTCCTTGTTGTTTCCTGTTCCTAGGATCAAAAGAATTCTCTATTTGTCTCCTGTCAACCTGGGCTGGAAAAATGTCTTATTTCTTCTTAGATTTCCTGATCAGAACCTTGATCTGGGACCACAAAGTCAACTCTAAAAAAAACAAAAAAACATTTCAGGAGAAGAATCATCCCTGGTGGTGAAAATTAAAAGACTCAGAGGGACTGACTTTTCCCACTTCACTGGGAAGCTTTCACTAGTGAAAGCTAGAAAAAGAAGTAGAAAATGAAGAGAGGTGAGATAATTTTTTAAATCTTTGATTTACTAAACTACTGCTTCTTAAACAGTGGGTCAAGACCCCACATAGGATTGCGAAAAATTTGGCAACAGTAAAAGGTTTCTGAATGCTCAATGACCAAAAGATAATTAAAACTGAAATGTGTAATGATCTGAGGTGTTTCTGAAAGTGCATCGCATAACTTCACTGTGGTCTTGGTTCTGAACATAAAGCATGTGCACTTTGCACTGTACATGCTGTCATGCCACACAACACCAGTGAATGCTTCCTAACATGAAAAGGGGTCATGAATAGAAAAAGTTTAAGAAACCCTGTCCAAACAGTTGATCAGAATGGTTGAACTTGACATCACCCACAAATGTACCAGTTCCAGTTTCATGAACCTTGAAATTCCCTTATCTCATCCTTATCTGTTTTCATGCCATTTTTCCGTATTCCTTGCCACCTCAAACTCTGTTCATCATCTTTACTGTGGTCTCATTTCTTGACTCTTCAGTTTCCTTTCCTAGGCTATCATCTGTGCTTTAGCTAGACCTTCCTCTCTTTTCCATCTTGACCCGTTAGTGAATCACTTCATCTCTACACTTTTTCTCTTGAGTGTCTTTCCCCTTTAACGTATTACTAACCTTGATTTGTCTAACCTTTAACCTTGGGTCACTTGTACCATTTGCTTCTACACACGTACTCATATACACAACTTCACTGAATGAAGTTGTAAGTAATAATAACAATAATAAGAAAACCCCAACTCTGCTGACTGGGTCCTCTACAAATTAACTCACTATCCCATTCATCACAGCAGCTCTTCTAAACATTTTTACCCCTCCTTTTATCTACTATGGCTCCTCCTCCCCTCATCCTTTCAGCTGAGAACCTTGCTCTCTGTTTTACTAGAAAAAGGAATGAGGCCATTTATCCAAAGATCCACCTCTCTGGTCCTCATCTTACATCACCTAGATGTCTTCTGCATCTCCTCCTTCACCCATCTTGCATGAAGAAGTTCTCCTTACAAGGCAAGCCCCACTACTTGTGTAAGTGATTCCATTCTAACCTGTTATCTCCAGCAGATTTCCCCTTCCATCGTTCTAGCCCTCTCATTTATCTTCAGTATCTTGTCTACTGGCTGCTTCCCTACTGCCTACAAACATACCCAATTCCTCCCCATTCTCTGAACACATGCATGTCATCATTCATCCCACTTAGCTATCGTCTCATATTTCTTCTCTCTTTTGGAACTAAACTCTTTGAGAAGGCCATTTACAATAGGCACCATTTCCTTTCCACTCACTCTCTTATCTCTCTGCAGTCTAACTTGCCCTTTTTTTTTTGTATCCCAGTGCTTAAGCACAGTTCCTGTGCCATAGTAGGTATTTAAATGTTTGTTGATTCATTGGTGTGCTTTATAGATTTGTAGGGAGATTTTTTTTTGGGGGGGGAATTCTTAGTACTTCTTCTTGCACCTTAGCCATCTTGGCTTTCCTCATCTCCTTGTTTTAAAATACAGTTCTGGGAATTACCATTCTACCAGTAACACAACTAATGTTTACTTCAAATGGACTAAAAAATAAATAACTCCTCTGTATGCTCTGTAATACCATTTACTCATGAAATGTTTACCTCTTCTTCTGGAGTCAGGTCCCAAAGTTATTAATAAAAGGAGATTATAAAAGAGAAATCCTCCCTTTTCTGACCAAGTATGTGATCAAGGGATTTTCTTTAGGAAGTGTTTAGAAGAACAATGATATAATAAATATCTAGGGGAATATAGAGAGCAAAGCAAAAAGTACCTAATTACTAGAGGCTAAATAAAGAGCAGTCCTATTCACAGCACTCAAAGTAGAAAAATGTCCTTTTACAAAGAGAAATAGGGTGGATTTCTCCTCCGTTCAATATTCCACACTTTCTAGGACCTCCTGCTTGGTATCTGTAGTTTTGTTCCTTTTCTACTCATTGGAATCCAGGCAAGGTTGAGTGGAAAGCTGTGCTGAAAGGTGAGTATATTTGTTGTTTACTACACTATTGGATGAGGAATATAGGCAAGAGATGTGTGCATCTTTTATGCTGGAAAATCTCTAATTTCAATAGTTTTATATTTCTAAGACAGTATGTTATTTTTATGTTACATATTTTCATGATTTCCAGCATTTTTTCTTTCAATTTTATATGCAATATACAAATTACATTTCCTTAATGATTATAATTTTTCTCATCTTAGTGAATTATTTTTCACATTACGGTATTGACAAATAGGATGAAATGATGTTAACCTAAACTAAGGTTTTTCTAAAATTTTCTTACTACTTGCTTATAGGTTTTAAGTTTAAATCATCTTTGAATAATAACTTAAAAAATGAAGTCTTAAATAAATTCTTAAAATGATTGCAACACAAAAAATGAAGGGGGATAAAAAACGATCAGTTCAATGATATACAGTTGGAATTACCCATTCTCACAAATGCACTTACAAGAGCGTTAGAAGCTAACTTGCAATTTACAGTATAGCCACTAGATGTCACAATTGGCATACACTAAAACCATGTTTCTTGCTTCCTTCATTTCAGTAAAAGCCACTGGAAGTCCTCTTGTACCTATATGATTTGGATTTTCTAAATGCATAAAATTACATTTTAGAAAGTAATTAGTGGGTACCCTTCTAGCCCTGCCCTTAGGAATTTCATATAGCCTAGTATATTCCACCTCAACATTCCATAGCATTTCTGTGGTCTAATCCCAGACGACCTGTATAATGAGATAGACAATAACAATATTACACATATAATCAATACTTACTGACATAATAATGATTATTCTAATGTTAGAGATTTAAGAGAATTATAAATGTTTTTTATTACATCAGAGAACTTCTTTGCTATTCATTCTTATCAAATAGTTTCAAATGGAAAAAGAAAAATCAAGTTTTAAATACTGTAGTTTATCATGCTTGTCAAATTTGAAGTAATGCTATGCCCTATTTTCATGTCATCACTGTGTTTTATTATTTGTTAATGCTAATTTACAATTCACACCCACACTGAGACACAATGGGATTATTGTGTTTGAGTTTATTAGCACTTATTAAAATGCGATGGGATGTTATTATAAAAAGTGAAATCATTTGTAATTTAGTTTTCACAGATTGTAGGATTTTAAAAAATAGAGATTAGAAAAACCATTTTTGTTTTAGAATCTGCTGACATTTTTCTTTTGTTTTGAGCTTCTTTTAGCTCTGAGTATTTTATTCTTATAAATTAGAGTGTCTTCACTAAACCAGTGATTTTCCATATTTTCTTCTTTCTATTCTTTACTTCTTTAAACAGTGTTATCAAATGAGATTCAAACATTTCTAAGGTAAGAGGATCTGAACTACTAAAATATTCAGGAAAGCTACAATATAAGGAAAGAACTTCATTAATGTAAAATCATAGAATATTATCCTGGAAGGGACCAGCTCCTTCATTTCATAAGTAGGAAAAGTAAAGGCTAGGGAGATTAATCACTTTCAAGATCACATAGCTAGTCAGTGTTAGGGCCTGGGTTGCAACTCTCTTGACTGGGTTCTCTTTCATTTTCCACCCACCATGCTGCCTCCTTACTGGTGGCTTTTTACGAGGGTTTTCATTTGTGTTGTACTGTCTTGTATTTTAGATTGCTCTTACTTTGTTCCAAGTACATAGTATAGTAGTATACTTTAGTTTCTTGTAGCATCTGCAGGGTGCATTTTTTTTCTGTATAGTCTGGAAAGGTGGTATAATTCCTTGTTGGTTGAGGGCAGGGTTGAAGTTCTGATTTGATTATGTTATTGTACTATATATGCCTGGACAAATGTCGGAGTAAAAATTACTGAACATTTGTGAAGGAAAGCTAATAATAATAGTAAAAAAAGATTAGCATTAAGCATTTTTTTTAAAAAAATAGCATACTTGGAGCAAATAGTTCACAACATCAATCTAGGGTCAATTAAGAACTTTCATAAAAATTAGAAGTCTAGACAACTCTACTGGATTTTATTTATATTATGTATAGCATTCTTGCTGACTCAGTAGGATGAAATTGAGATAATATTTGTAAAAGTATTTACTTAGTGCACTGCCAATTTACATAATGAATACTCTATAAATGCTTATAAATAAATGTTTCCTTTCCCCCATTCTGAGGAATTCTAAAGAGTCCTAAAATTTGTGCAAGCTGATAATTGCTTTGGTGGTAGAGTAGTTAAACAACTTGAGACTTTAAGATCATGCTAATCATTAACTATATGGTGAAAAACTGCAGGATCATTTATTCATTCAGCAATCATTTATTAAATTCTAGGCACTGGGGATACAAGACAAAAACAAAGGCAATTCCTGTCATCAAAGAGTTTATATGCCTAATTTAAGAAAGTTATCAAAATAATAGTTGAAAGGAATAAGCATTCTATACCCCAGAAATTTGGAGACTTGATTTCAAAATGTAAAAGCATATGTTGTTTTCATTTTTAAAAAAAATATATATTTATTTTCAGTTTTCAACATTCACTTACACAAAATTTTAAATTTCAAATATTCTCCCCATCTCCTTCCTCCCCCCACCTCAGGACAGCATGTACTTTGATTACCCTTTCTTCCAATCTGCCCTTCCTTCTATCACCCCCCAACCCCATCCTCTTCCCATCTATTTTCATGTAGGGCAAAATAGATTTCTATACTCCATTGCCTATATATCTTATTTCTTTGTTGCATGCAAGTCATTTTTAAAGCTTTGAGTTCCACATTCTCTCCTTTCCCCCTCCCCATCCATCCTTATTGAAAAAGCAAGCAATTCAGTTATGGTTATACATGTGTAGCCATGCAAAACACTTCCGTTAACAGTCATGTTGTGAAAGACTAACTATATTTCCCCTCCATCCTTTCCCACCCTCCATTTATTCTGTTCTCTCCTTTGACCAGTCCCTCTACCAAAGTGTTTACTTCTGATTACCCCTTCCCTCAATCTGCCATCCCTTCCATTAATCCCCCTCTCTTATCCCCTTCCTCCTGCTTTCCTGTAGGGTAAGATGAACTTCCATACCCAATTGAGTGTGTATGTTATTCCCTCCTGAAGCCAAATCTGAAGAAAGAAAGGCTCGCTTATTCCCTTTCATCTTCTCCTTCTTCCTCTTCATTTCAAAAGCTCTTTCTTGCCTCTTTTATGTGAAATGATTTACTATATTCTACCTTTCCCTATCTCTTTCTCCTGGTATGTTCTCCTCAACACTTAGTTTTCTTTTTTAGATATTATCCCTTCATATTCAGCTCACCCTGTGCCCTCTCTCTCTCCAAACATATACATACACATACATGTGTGTATATATATATATACACATATATTTACACACACACACATATATATATATACATATATATATACATACACACACATATGTATATATATTCCTTCCAACTATCCTAATACTGAGAAAGATCTCATGAGTTACAAATATCATCTTTCCATGTATGAATGTAAACAGTTCAACTTAATAAGTCCCTTAGGATTTTACTTTCCTGTTTACCTTTTATGCTTCTCTTGATTCTTCTATTTGAAAGTCAAATCTTCTATTTAGCTCTGATCTTTTCAACAAGCATGCTTGAAAGTCCTCTATTTCATTAAAATTCCATTTTTCCCCTGAAGTATTATACTTAGTTTTGCTGGGTAAATGATTGTTGGTTTTAATACTATATCCTTTGACCTCTAGAATATCATATTCCAAGCCCTCTGATCCTTTAGTGTAGAAGCTGATAAATCTTGTTTTATCCTGATTGTGTTTCTGCAATACTTGAATTGTTTCTTTTTGACTGCTTGTAATATTTTCTCCTTGACTTGGAAACTCTGGAATTTGACTACATTATTCCTAGGAGTTTTCATTTTTGGGATCTCTTTCAGGAGGTGATTTGTGGATTAATTCCATTTCTATTTTACCCTCTAGAATATCATGGCAGTTTTCCTTGATAATTTGTTGAAAGATGATATCTAGGCTCTTTCTTTTTTTATCAGGTTCTTCAGATAGTTTAATAATTTCTAAATTATCTCTCCTGCATCCATTTTCCAAAGTTAGTTGTTTTTCCAATGAGATACACTTCACATTGTATTCTATTTTTTCATTCTTTTAGTTTTATTTTATAATTTCTTGATTTCTCGTAAAGTCAGTAGCTTTCATTTGCTCCATTCTAATTTTGAAGGAATTATTTTCTTCAGTGAGATTTTGAAACTTCTTTTCCATCTGGCCAATTCTTCTTTTTAGGACATTCTTCTCCTTATTGGCTTTTTGGACCTCTTTTGCCATTTGAGTTATAATTTTAAAACTGTTATTTTCTTCAACATTTTTGGGGGCGGGGTTTCTTTAGTAAGGTGTCAACTTGTTTTTCATTATTTTCTTACATCACTCTCATTTCTCTTCCCAATTTTTCCTCTACTTCTCTTACTTGATTTTCAAAATCCTTTTTGAGCTCTTCCATGGACTGAGACCAATTCATATTTTTTTTGGAGGTATTGGATGCAGTAGCTTTGGTTTTGTTGTCTTCTTTTGGTTGTGTGTTTTGATCTTTCTTCTCACCAATGGTGTAAGAAAATACCTTTTCATCAAGAAAGTAAGAATCTAGTCTGTTTTTTCCCCTCTGCTCATTTTCCCAGCCAATTACTTGACTTTTGAGTTCTTTGTTATGTGGAGGGCTCCAGAAGCAGCCTCTGCTTCAATAGTCTTCGCTGCTGCCCTGGGGCTGGGGTTAGACCACACTTCCCTCTCCCCAGGTAAGAAACCCTTCCCACTGACCTGTGAAGATGTCTTTGGCATTTGTGGGTTGAGAGGTCTGGAAACCACAGAATCTGCCAGTGATTCAGTCCTCAAAGGCCTGCTTGAGCTCTGTCCATGCCAGCGTGGCCCATGCCAAACTGTGCACCACTCCCAGCCTTATGCCATAGACCCTTCCTATCAATTTCCCAGATTGTCTTGGACTGGAAATTTGCTTCATTCTGTCGTTTTGTGGCTTCTGGTATGGTAGAATTTGTTCGGAGTCATTTTTTACAGGTTTTTTGAGGGGTTTGGAAGGAGAGCTCTAGCAGGTCCCTGCTTCTATTCTGACATCTTGACTCTGCTGCACATTGTTTTCATTTGTTAAATTTCAGTAAATATATATTTGTCAGTCTGAATAAAATATTCAACCAGAAAATTAAAAACTTTTTTTGAGGAGAGGTATGCTATGTTATCATAAATATTGGAAACCTACTGGTGAGGAAACTCCCTCTAATAATTGCCAGTGGGTAGAGAGAGGTTAAGTAACTTGTCCAGGCTCACAACTACCTATATCAGTGATGGTACTTGAAATCTGCTAAGATCTTGAGGCAGGTTCTCTGACTGTTATGCCATACTGCCTCTCAGATATAATATAGCTTTCAAAAATGTTGAATTTGCAAGAAAATATAAGCTGAAATTATATTTGACTTTTCTTGAGATTTTTGAAAGGTTAGCATGTTTACTTCTCATAAAGAATCAGGAGAATTATGAATGGCTAAGATAGGTATAAGATAAAGTAAAAGATAAACTGAGATGATGTAATCATCAGTTATCAAGTATATACCTAAAAAGATTCATTTTAAGGTACATACTTGATAATTAGGGTTTATTGTTACAGGGAGCTCATTTTGTTTGAGAATAGTTAAGAAATCTATTTCTTTCTCTTTTTAGAGATAGTTGAAACCAGGAAACAAGGATGGTAGGATCAACTTTTGTAGGAAAAATACATGGTAAGTATTTTCCTTTGTTATCATCAAAAATAGGGGGAATTACATCCCAGCAATTGATAAACATCCTGTTTATGAGAGGAACAAAAATTATGTGAATACCATAAAAGTTATCAATAGATTGAAATGTCATTTCTTATCAATATATTCTAAGAACGTTATTCATAAGTGACATTATGTTAGAGATTTACCAGTATCTAATTAGCGTCTTTCTTATTAATTAGCACTTTAGTAATAGTGACTTCTATGAAAACAAAATAAAAATAGGATTTAAGGAGTAAACATTTTAATTTGTAGTTTTTGCTTTATAGGATCCTACTTATCAGTTTTCTTCAGTGAGATTGACTTATCTTTGGCATCCTCAATGATTGATTTAACAAGAAAGGTGATTGCTACTGTAATCATAGATATGTCAGAGAGCACAGTAGAAAGAAGAATGATACTCTTATTGATACTGCAAGATCTTGCACTATATATAGATGTCTTTACAAAAACAAAGAACAAACATGGAAAGACTAGTTACAGCCCATCCTCTTGTCAGTGATGGAAGAATCACTGAAGAAACAGAATGGTCTAAGTAGTAATTTACGGTAGTAATTGAATTTAAAATATACTAATATATAATAATCTTATTTTCTTAAAATTTTTATTGTGGGGATTCTCACAAATTTGCTTAAACACAATGATGTTTTAGCAACTTTTTTTCACAAAAGTAATTCAAATAAATTAAAATAATATATTTATTGCTTTTCTGGCCTGTTTATTGCCTTAGAAAATAATTCTTTACTAAGATATCAAATTTTTCATGATTATTTATATAATTTATATATTTATATCACAAATATGTGTATTTATACATACATATATATATATATATATATACATGTAAATTTATATAATGGCAGCCATTGGAATAATTCTTTTAAACTCACTTGTCTTATTTAATTACATATTTAAACTGGTAGAGTGGTGCTGGAAGTCAGGGAGCATGGCTAATTTTATTTACTTTGGATTCTCCTAAATGCTTGTCCCTAAAGATGTTGGGACATCTCTATGTTAAGTCAATTGGGAGCAATTATGCAGTCAAAACAGCCATTCATGACTGGGGAAATAATTCTAGGATCATATAATGGGAACTAGGGGCTGGGAAAAGAATACTTGTGATTGATTTTGTGTCTCATGCTTCCTGGACCTTGGGACCTTCTCTAGGGCCAGAAGAGAAGCATGTAACTGGAATAGTTCAAAAAGACATCTGCATTACACTAGTGATTCTTAAACTAAATGCTCAAATTATAAGTAAGCTTTTCATCTTTGTCTTATTTTCCCCTAAAATTGAAGTTTTTTTTTTCCTATCCTGAAAGAACTCCAGATATGTAAAATTTGGAGACTGAATTTGGAGTATTTTAAAAAAGAACAATGCTTGCAAAGTCCAAGAGATGGCAGTCAGCATCTTTTTAAAAATAAAAATCATAGTAATTCTACTAATGTACTTTCTTTATTTTAATAACATCAGCACTGCAGTAATCATTAAAAGAATGAAAACTGTGCTGAAATTGTAAACACGAATATTTCGTGGGTTCTGTGTACTTTAAAAAGATTCCTTGGAGTACTTTACAAGGCAAACTGACAAGTTGTTTTTTTTTAATTTTTTGTTACTGCATTATTATCAGGGCATGGTTTCCTCCTAAATTATTTATGCAGCAGGAAGATTAAGAAATAATCTATCCTTGAATGTTGAATTCTGAGGTGCTTATATTAAAGCAGACTTCATTGTAATACCCAGAAGCTATATAATGACATCCACATTTTAATAGAATTTTATAGTTTACAAAGCACTTTTACATATGTTTCAGTTGATTTTCATAACAACCCTTTGCAAGAGGCAGGAGAGATTATTTCCAGTTTACAGATGAGGAATTCTTAGAGATGTTAAGGGATTTTTACCAGTGTCACATAGTTTAAGACTAGAAGAGCTTGGACTCAAGTTTTCTTTCCATTACATCATATTTTCTTCTCTTATAGAAACCATATCCTGAAACTTTCATATTTAATGTGAAATTCATTTAATAAAGAAAAATTCCTATGTGGCAGATATAGGATATTTCATATAGGGTGGAGTTGGGAGATAAGACAATGACTTTTGTGACAAGTTTATCACCTATTTTACATCAGACTTTTACTATGTTGTATATTTCAGGTGATACTAAAGGAAGAATGCCAAACATTATAAAAGATGCACAGTTGTACTTTAATAATGATCATAAAAAAATCCTATGTCTTTCATTGCTGAGTCCCAGTCTTTGATAATGACCTGGATTCACAGTTCCATCCTGTGATTTGAGCCTCATCACCTCCAGGGGAAAGTATTTTGGAGTCAACAGCTCACTCATCAGACGTATACATTTCATATATAGCTCATGAAAATAGTGTTGATTATATGGTTCCATCTATTTTCCTTGGCAAACTGGATTTGGGACATTACCACTGTCCAGATTCCTCCATCTTCTCTCATGGAGTCTGGATTCAGAACTCCCCTTTCCTGAGGCCACCTAATTCCTTCTCTGGGAACTCCTTGGCCACCTTGCCCAGCTGCTGCCATTGCCTGAGATATGTAGTTGCTTTCTTCTCAGGGACTATCTTTTTAAGAGACCGTAATCCTAACTGTCCATAGATACCATTAATGAATCTAGTGACAGTGCTACTCTCAGATCTCTTAGCTCTTTTTTTCAGTGCTCCATTTTCTCTGTTTCATTTGATGAATTTATGAGGCACAGCTATACCTTAGCTTGATCCTCAGCTAGGCATTAAGAGGTCAACAAATACCAGTCCAAGGGTACTTCCCACCCCTTACTCCTCCATCAAAGCAATACATCAGAATCCCAATGAGGTTATTTCCATCTATCCTTGGGTTACGTGCGACTGATAATTAGCCCCTGCTAGTTTAGATCCATTATTGGAATGAAACAACACACTACTAGGTTACTCAACGAAAGGTTTACTTAGCTATAACACAGAAAGGCCACTCAACAAAGAGATGCCATTCAGTAGGGGTAGTTGGATACCCATGTCTCTATAGGAAAAGGAAGTGTGTTGACACAGCTTGTGGTGCATCTGCCAAGTCTGAAGTCTCCAACTCTGCCGCTTGGGGGTCTTTTTATGTCCTTGTGTGAATAGGAATTCAGTCAATATAACCCGACTGGGACACTTGGTGCATTGGATAGAGAATCAGGCCTGGAGTCAGGAAGACCAGAGTTTGAATCCAGCCTCACACACTAAATCCTGAGCAAATCACTTAACCCAGTTTACCTCAGTTTCTTCGTATGTACAATGAACTTGAGAAGGAAATGGCAAACCACTCTAGGGAGTCATGAAGAATTGAATACAACTAAATAACAACAAAATAAATATGGAGGAGGGGAGATGCTATGGCTGGATCATATACAAAATCAAGAAGACACAATCAAAGTCCTAAACAAAGGATTTATCTTTTAACCTCATCAAGTTGATCTGACTCTTAATCAACGCTTTACATAAGTAAGACTTTTCCTGATAATTAGAGCTGTCCACAAACAGACTAGATTAACTCATCATCCTTATATTCTTCCCCAGTAGAATTTTGAATTCTTTTTCTCAGTTGGCCCTGATGGACTTTTGAGTACCAGGCTTACGTAACACTTCCTAGCCATCTTCTTGCCATTCTGCATATACCCTTGCTATCCCTATCTCTGAGAGGGAAACTTTCACATCTCTTTCCAGGAACTAGGAATCTATGGCACTTCTGCTATTTCTATGTCATGCTACATATGTTACTCTCCTACCTTCTTTCTTAAATTAATCTGTGTTGTCTTCTCCCATTAGAGTATATGTTTCTCAAAGGCAGGAACTATTTTGTTTGCTTTTATTTGTATCTTTACAGTTTTACATAGTGTTTGGCATTTAGTAAGTACTACATAAATGTAAGTTGTATTATTATTGTTATCATTAGTAGTAGTAGGTAATAGTAGTAAGAGCTTAGTAGATACTCTCCATCTCTGTCTTGATTTCTCTTTGTCTTTTTAATGAGTGAGATTGTTATCACTAGCAGATTTTCATTCAGAGGCTGGATCACTAAAATATGTTGGAAAGAAGATTCCTGTAATGATTAGGAGGCTGGTCTTGTACAGTTTTTATGCTTCCTTCTAATTCTGTGATTCTATTATAAGCATTGATATGTAGGGAATTTTAGGGAAATTTTGCTTGATATTTTATAGTAGATTATCTACTTCACTATGAAGCTTTCTTTTCTGTACTATCTACTTGGATTACACACCTTTGACACTAGGCACCAGTGAGAAGAAACTGGGGAGGTTGAAACTTAAATCTCTTGATCACCTGGGTTCAATTTCTGCCTAAGGCACTAGCTGTCTGGTCTAGTTACTTCATGTCTCTGGATCTCAGTTTCCTTAGCTATAAAATTAAGGTGTCAAACTCAGTGACCTCTAAATCTGTGAACTCTTGCTATTTTATGCCATAGAAGGGCCATTTATGTTACAAAATATGCAGATTTTCCATTTATTTGCTTTCCATTTCTATTTATTCTATTTATTTTTCTGTTAAACTTTAGTCAATTTCTCTTTACTCATTGTCTCCTATAAAGGTGGAAGTGAATCTAGAAGTAATTATAAGATGTCCTCTTAAACCTTTCAACCACATAATTAACATAATTATTATACTTCTGATTGTATGCAATTATGATAGCAGTAATCATATTTCATCTTCAAATTCTAATTGGACCTCGTACATCCTTATCAAAGATAGTTTCAAATGAATAATAAATATTTCCTCCATGGAAGACCTCATTATGGTATAGAAATGATCCTGTGTTCTAAAAAGTGAATACAAGATCTTTTAGGTCCTGCCAAACTGGAAAGCCTTCCAGTATATCCAGGGACCATCTTGTAGCTGATGTAGGGTGGAAAAATAGGTCATGGGAAATGAGTAAATTGAGGAGCTCAGAAATTAGATTGTTTGAAGGAGTGTCAATATGTATGTTAAGGTCTCTAGTGGAAGGTTAGGAGTTTGGAAGAAGAGAAAGACTGTGAGGTAGTCATTGAACTTATTGAGAAAGGAAGAAGAGTGTCTTCAAGTTTGGTAGATAACAGCTATCAGATTCTGGATTGGGTGATACACATGGATTGAATGATCCTCAAAGGAGGAGAGGTTACTAAGGTAGAGTAGTGGAAGGAGAAGTTGGAAGTAGCAATGGGAAATTAGGAGTATTTCCACTACCCCACTATAACCAGTGAGTTGAGGGAGCAGTCATAAGTAAGAATGCAAGTGCTTGAAAGAATGGTCTTTGAAGCCCCTTCACATTGAGAGAGTCAGGTCTCAGTGAATGCAATGAAATGGAAGGAAGGATTGAGAAAGGAAAAGGTTTAAGGTGAAAGCAGGTTTGTCTGCTGTGGAGCCGGTATTACAGAGAGCACAATGGAAGAGGTGAGTAGAACTTGGCTGATGTGTTAGCAGCAGGATTTCATCAAGAGAAATGACAACAAGGAAACAGATAATGGACAAGGGGAGAGCAGGATTATTTCTATCTATTGCTGGACTATCTCAGGAGATTCATCCTTCATAAAGGGTTTATGGCTACTTATCAGGGATCAGTTTTTTAGGGAGGATTCTTGTTCAAATAGAAATTAGATCAGATGACCTCTGAGGTCCTTTCCAAATCAGATTTTGTGATCTAGGAACTTTTCTTTCCATGACATTGTAGTTTCAATGTGTGACACATGTTGACCTGGTTCTGTCTGATTTTAGTGTGATTTCTTATTCACATATTCAAATATACAGCAGACAGTTCTTTCTTTACTTCACCTGTTATCAGTGCCAGTGTTACTTCCATATTGTACTCTTTCTCCCAGGGACCATTTCCTTCTCTTCCTCCCCATCTGTTTTCCCAGTTATCCCACCATTGCTGTATCTGAGCTGCTAATGTCAAAATGAGCTTATATATTTTATTGGAAATAAAGTTCATTTCTTTAAAGGTGCCTCTATTCAGTTCCTTTTGTCTTATATTCAGTGAATTATTGTATGTGTTGTAGTTATTAAAGTACGTAGATAAGGTTGAGTATATTTTATGTAGCTTGAACCTTGTTATTGAGTGTGGTTTTGGAGATGGTTCTATAAACGTAAGCTACAGCATAATAGCAAAGCATCTTTACTTGCTCAGTACCAAATTTTCTAAGTTTGCATCTAAAGAAGCATTTCATTCCATGAGCAATGAATCACATTCAAAATAAAGAAAAATATAGTCTTTTTTGCAATGTATTTATGTAATTCTTGCTAATGCTAATGTAACTTATTCACATGCATCCAGGGGAAAAATACTGGCAAATTCTCAATTAAAATGTGCATTTTTGAGTTTCCTGCAGGTAGCCACTTCTAGATTCAAAGGTTTATCATTAATGACACTGAGAGTATGGTAGCCAAGAGATTAGAATTCATAAATCAGGCACAGTGCTTGTTTAATGTTGCTTTAATGCTGAGGGGAAATTGTACCTTTAAAATGTGTAAAGTAGAATTCTTCCAAGGGGTAAGCTTATGTTCTAAGGTAAATCTATATAGAAAGCTTTTTCATTTTTCCAATTTTATGCAACTAACGTCTGTCCTATGACTTAATTTTGGTCATTTTAATGTATAAAAGAATTAGAAAAATCTAACAAGTATTGGTATTTGAATGCATAAATTTATAATAACCATATTTTTAATGCAGTTAAAATTGTACTATTATTTAGGAAATAGAAATGATTCAAAAATATGTATTTTAAAATATTTCTGCTGGAAATACATCTAAACATTTGTTTTTAACATGTTATTTTGTGTTTATACCTAGAAGTCCTGAACTCCTCAGAACTTATACTTTAATATTGCCTTCCTTCATGAAAGTGAACAGAGATTACTGACCTGTGCTAAAGGAGCCCAAAGATTGTCAAATTGTACCAAACTCAAAAGACTTCAATTAATGTTCATTTGAAAGTTTGTGTCTGCTGCCTAAAGACCAGCCAAAATAAACACAAAGAGGATTATAACTAAAGAGATGACTATCAGGTTATGACTTTACTCTGTTCACATCAACTCATGATAGGGACACAAATATAGGAATGCATATTTAAAAGGAAGTTTTTGTGTGTTTGTGTTTGTCCCTTCAATTTAAAACTGACCAAACATGCAGCAGGGGTTTTCAACCTGGGGTGAGTGAACTTGCTTTTAAAAAAATTATAAAAATTTTAAAAAAATTTTTGATAACTGCATTCAATATAATTGGTCTCCTTTATAATCTTATGTATTTTATTTTATGCTTTGAAAAACTTTATTTTGAGAAGGGGTTCATAGGTTTTATTTGATTGCCCAAGGGGTTCATGATACAAACACATTCAAATTTGAGAACTCCTGATTTAGAGCAAATGCTCCCTAAACAAGAATGTATGCTACAACATGTCTGACCATGTTGGGGCCTATTTTAGCCCTGGGCAAGTGCTTACTGGCCCTTTTCTTAGATGAGAGACACTCCAATATGTAAAGTAATAACAAAAATGCACTGAATGAATATAAGTATATTCACCATACCTATTGTATGATTTAGAGACTGGAAACTAGCTTAGGAGAGTTAAAAGTTAAATTGAAAATTCAGGCCATGAGCAAATGCTGGCACTTTTGTTCCTTTTATGAGCTCATAACTACCTAAACAGAGGAGAGTTTTTCAGAAGTTCAGCCAAGACCATGAGAAGCTGGCACTTCTCTCTGAGAGAAGGAATTAGTCATGGAATGTCAGATTCCCTCCTCACTTCCTTTTATCCTTCCCTTGCCTCTTCAACCAATTACAAGGCTCAAAAATCCCAAAATATAGATTTGGGATCAGAGGTAATGGACAATACTTCACTATCTCAACAATCCCCACCTGGAAACCCTCAAAGAGTGAATGAGGATCCTAGAATATGATACTTTTTTTTTTTTTTACCTTTTGATGTCCAAAAAGGGAAAACTGAGAGACAATTTGAAATGGCCATATCATTACTGCCAAATGAATGAAGATTGGAGGACCACAGCAGCCCTCTTTCTCTCCAGACTGCTTTAAAGAGTGTCCTTTATAGATTAGGTACAAATGATATTGTAGTAAATGACCGTAGTGTTCTAGTATATGATAAACCCAAAGATCCAAGCTTTTGGAACAAAAACTCATTATTTGAAAAAAAAAAATGCTAGGGAAACTGGAAAACAGTACAACTAAAACTACGTATACACCAACTTTCCACACCACATACCAAGATAAGTTCTAAATGGATACATGATTTATACCTAATAGGTGATACCATAAACAAATTAAGAGAATATGGAATAGTTTATCTACCAGATTTGTGGATGAGGGAAGATTTAGGACCAGAGAAGACATAGAGAGCATTACAAAATGTAAACTAGATAATTTTGATTATATAAAATTAAAAAGTTTTGCACAAACAAAACAATGCAACCAAATTTATAAGGAAAGAAAAAAATTGGGAAAAACTTTTTGCATCAAGTATCTCCGATAAAGGTCTCATTTCTCAAATATATAGAGAACTGAGTTAAATTTATAAAAATATAAGTCATTCCACAACTGATAAATGGTCAAAGGATATGAACAGGCAGTTTTCAGACAAAGAAATTAAAGCTATCTATAGTCATATGAAAATGCTCTATAAAACTATTGATTAGAGAAATGCAAATTAAAGCAACTTTGAGGTACCACCTTACATCTATCAGACTGACTAATATGACAAAAAAGGAAAATGTTGGATGTTGGAGAGGATGAGGGAAAGCTGGGACACTGTTGGCAGAATTGTGAACTGATCCAACTATTCTGGAAAGCAGTGTGGAACTATGCCCAAAGTGCTATAAAACTGTTGTACCATTTGATCCAACAATGTCACTGCTAGGTCTATATCCCAAAGATATCCAAAAAAAGGGAAAAGGATCTATTTGTACAACATTATTTATAGCAGTTCTTTTTGTGGCAGTTAAGAATTAGAAATCAAAGGGATGTCCATCAACTGGGAAATGGCTAAACAAGCTGTGGTATATGATTATAATATGGTATTATTGTGCTATAAGTAATGACAAGCGGAATGATTTCAGAAAAATCTGAAAAGGCTAATATGAACTGAGAGTGAAGTGAACAGAACCAGCAGAGCATTGTACATATAACACCGATATCGTTTGATGAATTGTGACTATTCTCAGTGATACAATGATCCAAGACAACCCCAAAAGACTAATGACGAAGCACGTTATCTGCCTCCAGAGAAAGAACTGATATTGTCTGAATACAGACTGAAGTATGCCATTTTTCACTTTCATTTTTTTCTTTTATTCAAATCTTCTAGTACAAAAAAACTAATATGGAAATGTTTTACATAATTGCACATGTATAACCTATATATGATTGTTTACTATCTTAGGGAGGGGGGAGGAGAGAGTGGGAATTTGGAACTCAAAAGTTTAAATAAAATGTTAAAAAAAAGAATGTGTAATAAATTTCACTTGGACATACAGATCTTCTTTCTGAGTTTTTTCTCTTTATTCTCTTCTTAGCCTGGTTGCTGATTAGCCACAAAGTCTTTACTGCCAAATATCCGACTTGAGCAGCAAAGTCTGATTAACTCTCCTTCTTTAAAACTTCTAGGACTCACACAAATAGCCTTCACTTAAATTGCTGTAGTTGAGTCATCAAGGGACTGTATAGCCACTGCTTTAATTGTTAGAAAAACTTTCCTTCCATGGAATCTAAAATTTTCCTGTTTAGAACATTTATTCATTGTTTCTAATTCTACCCTCCTAAACAGAGTAAGTTACTCAGGTATCCAGGGAGAGAGGCTTTATGGAAAAGAAATTTTATTTAGAAGTATTCCCCATATTTTTATTTTGAAAAGTCTTCACAATCTCCTCATTTCACTCACTTATGTTGGAAAAATACTTTATTATTAATCGTTTATTAATACTGTTTGATCTAGCTTTAGGTAGAAATCAGTCTAACCCGAAAGCTTATTTAGGCCAGGCTGACCTTTGAGACATTCTAGACAAGTCATTGAAGAAAATGAGTGTTTAGGTTCCACCCAGTGCTCTGATGTTGTTTTGAATTCATCCAAAGTCTGTGATTCGGGTTCTCCAAATTAGGTTGATTTGCCTACTGATAAAATATCTCAAATTATTCCCTACTGAGGCCAATCAAGCAAGTGGACTTATGCCCTTATCTGAACTCTGTATAATGTAAACTTCACAGATTCTGGGGAGGGATCCACTCCTACTTCTAGTTTTTCCTGTCAAATGAGCAAATAAATTTCTTCTAAAACTATTGGCATTCATTCTTGTGACTAACAGTTATGGCAAGGAGCATGAAATTTCCCAGATGGTCACTTGTGTAACCTAAAGGTTCTCTAAGATCCTGGAAACTGAGTAAATCTTTGTAATTTTAGGATTGAACAGAGCAGAACCTAACCAACAAGGGATCAGATTGGTTGTAGGGAGAACCTGATGAGTCCCTGTAATGTTAATGAGAGTTGCTTGAATAGAGGAGGCTTATTATGTAAGAGTTAAAGATCTTCCCTGCCCATTAATAGGCCTCACTTAGAGCCTATTAAGGGAAGTTTTGTTAATTTCTAATGAGGTAGTGGGTCACTAGGGTCATGATGCCCTCTAACTCTGAAAAGTGTATATGTATGCGGAGGTGAGGTTTTGCTTTGGGGACTTGGAAGAAGGTTCATGTGCCAGATGAGATACTGGGTAGTCTTTAAGGAGTCCCCTTTTCCTCTCCTCCCCCCTGACTTGGAAAACCCAGATGTTGGTGCTTCTCTCTAATAACTATGTATATATGTAATGGTTAGACAGTTGGATATGTCTGTTGATCTGTGATGTATGTATTGTCTGTGGTCAGACAGTTAGAAGCCCTGTCTGTTCATCTTTCTTTCTCTGCTTGTATTTTCTCTGTTGGTATATGTAATTAAAGTAGATTGCTAACCCCTCAAAAGTTGCTTTCCTTTTAGAAAAGCAGATCTATGAACCTGTGCTAGCAGGCCCTCCTGTGTATGTTTGGGAGTTTGATGCTACAGTCCTCTAGGATTCAGCTCAAACACAGTCCAGGTCCTGATTCTAGGTCTAGAAAATTAAGATATTTGACCTTAGCCCAGGGAAAGTTTCAGGCAGTGTTAGAATTACCCCAGAAAATCCACAAAATAATTGGTCTTGGCTTGCTCAATTGAGGGCTTAGTAAGCAGTTGTTAAAAATCTTGTTTAAAGTAGGCTGGGGGTTCTTTGGTAGAACTTTCTCTTTTTTCTCTTCCTTTATTTCTCCTCAACTTTTCCATATATGTATGACTATTCTGTAGCTGTCTTGATATCTGGTGAATATAATGGTATGAGCCAGAACTTGAAAGCAAGGACAGTCAGGTCACAGGACTGAACTGACAGGAAAGCTGCTGGACTGTTTTATCATGGTTAACTGATTGAGATTAGTACTAGTTCTATACTCATTCTATGCTTAAGAAAATCTTTGGTTAGTGAGAGGAACTTGTATTTGGCAAGCAGTGAGATGGGTTTTGACTGTGGCTTTCATTTAAGAAGTTCACTAGCATACAGAAAGTTTTGAAGAGGAACAACCCAGCAAAAATGTAAATTAGCAAGGGTGGGGAAGATTAATGCAGCTTCAAATGTGAAATAGCTCTGCTAGCTATCTGCAATGTTGGGCAACACTTCTGCTTCAGCTGCCTTCATGGCCATTGGAACAAATTGTTCTTATCCACCCATTCCACCAGGGAAATTCTTCACGTGCTTGGGGTATACACCCCCCTAACTCATCAATGACTTTGAGACCCCTTGGTTACCCTCAACCTGGTTTGGCTTGTCTGCTGAAATGGTTTTCTGGGGTGTGGCCACTGTGCATGCTGCAGCTTCTTAGAGCCACAGGTAGAACAGGTAGACACCAAAGGTGGAAAGTAGCCCTGAAAAGGGCTCATTTTATGGACTAAAAATCTATGGTGCAATCACAGCTACTCAGTGCTGATGGAGCCACATTGATTAGTGATAAGGACATGATCTTAGAAGATGGGTGAAACACTTCCATAGTGTTCTCAACAGACCCTCATCAATCAATGCTGAGGCCGTTGACTATTTACCTCAGGTTGAAGTCAATCCCTCCTTAGGTGAACTTCCAACTGAAGAAGAGGTTTTGAGTGCCATTAGGCTCCTTTCATGTGACAAAGCACCTGGTGCTGATTCTATTCCAACTGAGATTTACAAGGTAGGGGGACCACTGTTCATACAAAAACTGGCTGAAAGACTATATTTCCCTCCATCCTATCCTGCCCTCTATTTATTCTGTTCTTTTAACCTTGCCCCTCCCCAAAAGTGTTTACTTCTAATCACAGCCTTCTCCCTTTGTCCTCATTTCTATCATCCCTCCCACACCCCACTTATCCCATTCTCCCCTACTTCCCTGTAGTGTAACATAGATTTTCATACCAAATTGAGTGTTCATGTTATTCCCTCTTTAAGCCAAATGGGATGAGAGTAAGCTTTATTTTTTCCCTCTCACCTCCCCCCTTTCCCTCTCCATTGAAAAAACTTTTTCTTGCCTGTTTTATGACAAATAATTTGCACCATTCCATTGCTTCTTTTCTCCTCCCAATATATTCGTTTCTCACCTCTTAATTTTATTTTTTCAGGTATCATCCCTTCCTATTCAACTCACCCTGTGCCCTCTCTCTCTACATATGTATATAATCCATCCAACTACCCAAATACTGAGAGAAGTCTCAAGAATTACAGATATTATCTTTCTGTGTAAGAATGTAAACAGTTCAACTTTAGTAAGTCCCTTATGATTTCTCTTTCATGTTTCTCTTGATTCTTGTGTTTGAAAGTCACATTTTCTAGTCAACTCTGGTATTTTCATCAAGAATGCTTGAAAGTCATCTATTTCATTGAATGACTATTTTATCCCTTCAAGTATTATACTCAGTTTTTCTGGGTAGGTGATCCTTGGTTTTAAGTCTACCTTCTTTGACCTCTGGAATATCATATCCCAAGCCCTTTGATCCCTTAATGTAGAAGCTGCTAGATCTTGTGTTATCCTGATTGTATTTCCACAATACTCAAATTGTTTCTTTCTAGCTGCTTGCAATATTTTCTCCTTGACCTGGGAACTCTGGAATTTGACTCCAATATTACTATGAGTTTTCCTTTTGGGATCTCTTTCAGGAGGTGATTGGTGAATTCTTTCAATGTTTATTTTACCCTCTGGTTCTAGAATATCAGGGCAGTTTTCCTTGATAATTTAATGAAAGATGATGTCTAAGCTCTTTTTTTGATCATGGTTTTCAGGTAGTCTCATAGTTTTTAAATTGGCTCTCCTGGATCTATTTTCTAGATCGGTGTTTTATCCAATGAGACATTTCATATTGTCTTCAATTTTTCATTCTTTTGGTTTTGTTTTATAATTTCTTAGTTTCTCATAAAGTCATTAGCTTCCATCTGCTCCATTCTGATTTTTAAAGAACTAATTTCTTCATTGAGCTTTTGAATCTCCTTTTCCATTTGGCTAATTCTGCTTTTTAAAGCATTTTTTTCTCCTCATTGGCTTTTGGGATCTCTTTTGCCATTTGGGTTAGTCTGTTTTTAAAGGAGTTATTTTCTTCAGCAGTTTTTTAAGTCTCCTTTAGCAAGCTGTTGACTTGCTTTTCATGATTTTCTTGCATCACTCTCATTTCTCTTCCCAATTTTTCCTCCACCTCTCTTACTTGATTTTCAAAATCCTTTTTGAGCTCTTCCATGGCCTGAGATCACTGCATATTTTTTTGGAGGTTTTGAATGCAGAAGCCTTGACTTTTATGTCTTCCTCTGATGGTATGCTTTGTTCTTCCTCAGCTGAAAGGATGGAAGAAAATACCTGTTCACCAAGAAAGTAAACTTCTATAGTCTTATTTTTTTCCATTTTTTGGTCATTGTCTCAGCCAGTTACTTGAGTTTTGAGTCTTTTGTCAAGGGGAGGGTATACTCTAGGAATCTCTAAGTTCTCAGTTCCTCCAATGTGGCCCAATCAAGGAAGAGGCATTTACTTCTCTCTTGACCTGTGCTCTGGTCTAGGAACAACCACAAGCTTTTCTGCCCAGGATCCTCTCTAGAGCCTCCACCAGCTCTACCACCAGCCCCACCATGCCAGTGCTCCCCCTCACCCCAGGACCACCACTCAAGGCTGAGATTCAGATCAGCGACTCAATTCTCCCAGGGTCTTTAGGGAGAGGGCTGTAAAAATGGATGCTGCCACCTCCTGGGGTCGGGGCCAGACCTTTCACCCTTCTCACTCAGGTGATAGAGCTTTCTCACTGATCTTTGAAACTGTGGGGTGAGAAATCTGGGAATTGCAACTGCTGCCCGTGATTCTGCATCCTGAAGCCTGCTCCAGTCCTGTCCCTGCCAGACAGTGTGGCTAGGGCCAGGCTGCACTCCACTCTGAGCCCAGTGTGATAGACCTTTCCTGTCAGCCTTCCAGGATGCCTTGTGCTGGAAATCTCTTTCACTGTGTTATGTTGTGGATTCTGCTAGAATTTATTTAGAGTCATTTTTTACAGATATTTTATGGGCTATGGGGGGAAAGCCTCTACAGGTCTGTCCTTCTACTCTACCATCTTGACTGTGCCCCCTCATTAATCTTTTTTTTTTTTTAAGCTTTTTGTGATGCTTGTGGCTATATATGTTCTTGTTGTTGCTTTCAATGACTGGGAAATTTTCCTGTATTGTGTAGTACACTTGTCTTCTGATGCAAGTCTAAGCTCCCTGATTTGCAGCCCTTGATGCTTACTCAGTTTGACTCCTCTGATTATGAGATATTGGGAAAATTTTGTCAGCAATCACATCTCTATACCTCCTTAAAAGTATTCTTTCAAGCTCTTAATAAGATGAACAGTATCATGTGGAGAGTGCCTCCACTGACTCAGATTATTTTAATGAACTTCCTTTTAAACATAGCTCTCTGTTTCTGAAATTGTGCTTCCATTAGTACAGAAATGATGGGTTTTAAGGATGCCAAGTGAGGGAAGTTGTGAGAAAACTTTATTGCAGTTTTTGAAATTAGTCCTGAGTGGTTAGAGCTCAGACTTGTTTAATGTTTCACCAGGACTTGCAGGTCATGCTAACACCTAGGAACCTTCCAGGGGAGCTGAAGATTGCTGCAAGGAATTTACAGAGTTTACTTTCCTTAAACATCTCAAACAGCCTATGGTCTTATCTAGAAAAGTTCTAGTCAATCAACTGTTGTTTTTTTCTTGCCTTTGTTTGAACTCTATGTAATGTAAAACTTACAGAGGCTTAGGGGAGTAGACCACCTTTTTTTTTCTCTACCCTTTGTTAGAGAACTTAGTAAACTTCTTTCTAATTTTTTTTTCAGTTTTGAGTTCTCAACTGATAGGTCAAGTGGTGGTATTGCTGGGTCAAATGATATGGATAGATCAGTGAGCTTTTGGGCACAGTTATGGACTCATTCTTAGAATGGCTAAATAATTCATAGTTTTGCTAACAGTATAGTAGTATGCCTCTTGCTACATCTTGAATATGATACCTTTATCAGAGAAACTTGCTGCAAAGATTTTTATCCTCTACTTACCTGTTTCTCTTTTAATTCTATTTATATTGGTTTTCTTTGTGCAACATTTAAAAACTTTTATGTAAAAAGAATTGTCCATTTTATCTTTTGTGATCCTTTCTATCTTTTGTTTGGTTATTAACTTTCCTTTTATCCATATATATGAAAGGTAATGTCTTCCTTGCTTCACTTTCTAGTTTTATTTATGATATCTTCTGTTGTGCTAAATGCATGTATCTGTTTAGAATTTACCTTGATATGTGATGTAAAATATTGACCTGTATTTTGTTTCTTCCAGATTGCTTTCTAGTTATCCCCACTGTTTTTATTAGTGAGTCCTTGCTTCAGAAGTTGGTGTCTTTAGGATAATCGAACACTAGCCTATTGTGTTTGCATTCATCTCTGGTTGGTGTACCTGATTTGTGTAACTGATCACTCTATATTTTTTCTATTTTATTTTTTTCAGTTCCAAATTCTCTATCTTTCTCCGCTAACTCCCCTACCATCAAGAATACTAGAAATACAATATCCATTATACATATGAAGTCATATATATCATAACTTCAATTTAACCATGATTAAAAAAAAAAAGAAAGAGAAAAAATATGTTTCAGTGAATACTCTGAGTCTATCAGTTCTTTATCTGGTGAATAACATTTTTCATAATCATAATTGCAGCTGTGGTAGATCATTATATTGATTAGAGTAAGCAAATTTTTCAGTTGCTTTTCTTTACAATATTGCTATTATTGTATATATTGTGCTAATGGCTCTCCTCATCAGTTCATATAAGTCTTCCCAAGTTCATCTGAAACCATCTCCTTTATTATTTCTTAAAACACAGTGGTATTCCATCACATTTATATACCATAACTTGTTCACCTATTCCCCGATTCATGGGCATCCCTCAATTTCTAATTCTTTGCCACTATAAAAGGAGCAGCTGTAAATTTTTTTTTTACATATAGGTGCTTTTCCTTTTTTAAAAAATCTCTTTTGGGATAGAGACCTAATATTTCTAGATCAAAGGGTATGCACAATTTTACAGCCTTTTGAACATAATTCCAAATTGTTCTCCAGAATAGTTAGACTAGTTTATAGCTCTTTACAGCTCCACTAACAGAATATTAGTGTACTATGTTGTCACATTCCCTCAAACATTTATCATTTTCCTTTTTGTCATCTTAGCCAGTCTGGTTGTATAGGATGGTATCTCAGAGTTGTTTTATTTATGAGTGATCTAAAACATTTCCCCCCCAAAATGAAACCTTGAAGAAAAAAAAGAACCTAGAATCTGATGATTCACAAGTGAATTCTGTTAAATATTGAAAAAAATTATTCCAGTCCTCTATCTACTATGCCACCAACCAGGTTAGATTTATAGAATGAATACACAAATAGTTCAATATAAGGAAACACTTTAACATAATAGAACATACTGATAATTAGAAACACATGATTATTTCAATACATAGTAGAAGAGATTTCACAAAATCCAACACCCATGCTTGTTAAAAATACTAGAAAGTACAGGAACAAATGGACTGAAAATTAATATAGTAAACAATATCTATCTAAAAGCAAGAGTCTTCATTTATGTAATATGGAAAAACTCTAGGCCTTTTCTGTAGGATTAGGGGTAAATCAAAGATGCCATTATCATCATTATTTTTTTGATATTGTACTAGAAATACAATGAATTACATGAGAAAATAAATTAAAGGAATGATCATAGGCAGTGAGGAAATAAAACTATTACTTTTTGCAGATGATATGATGGTTTATTTAGAGAACTCTAAAGAGGTGACTAAAAAGCTAGTTGAAATAATAACTTCAATAGAGTTGTAGGATATAAAAAACCTCATACAAATCATAAGTATTTCTATATATTACAAAACAAAATGCAGCATGAAGAAATAGAAGGAGAAATTCCATTTAAAATAATGGCAGACAATATAAAATACCTGGGAGTCTACTCACCAAGATACCCATAGGAGCTATATGAACACAATGACCTGATACTCTTCACACAAATCCAAAAAAAAAGAGAAATATTAATTACTTATGAGTGAGTCAAACAAATATAATTAAAATGACCATACTACCTAAATTAATTTTCTTATTTACTGCTATACAAATTAAACTAGCAAAGAATTACTTCATAGAGCTAGAAAAAATAACAAAATTCATCTGAAGAACAACGTCAAGAGTCTCAGAAGAATCAATGGAAAAAATATGAAGAAGGGGGGACTATCAATATCAGATCTTAAATAATCTTACAAAACATTACACACCAGAACAGATTGGTACAGGTTAAGAAATAGACTGATTGATCAATGGAATAAATTAGGTATACAATATACAGAAGCAAATGAACACAGTAAAACTAGTGTTTTATAAATCCAAACATCCCAGTTATTGGGGCAAGAACTCACTCTCTGACAAAAACTGCTGAGAAAACTGGAAAGTAGTGTGGCAGAAACTAGGTATAGACCAACATTTCACACTGTGTTCTAAGATAAACTCCAAATAGATATGTGATTTAGAAATGAAGAGTGATATCATAAGCAAATGAGGAGAGCATAGAAAAAATGATCTGTCAAATCTATGGTTAGGGGAAGTATTTGTGACCAAACAAGTGACAGAGAGGTTCATGGGAGGTAAAATGGGTAATTTTGATCAGACAAATTTAAAAAGTTTTTGTACAAACAAAACCAGTGTAGCCAAAAGAAAAAGAAAAGCAGGCAATGGGGGAGGGAGGAGGAAGAGATTTTACTACATATTTCTCTGATTAAGGTCTAATTTCTCAAATATATAAGGAACTGACCCAACTTTATAAGAGCCATTTCCCAACTGATATGAAATGGCAGTTTTCAGAGAAAGGAATCAAGATTATTAATCATCATTTGAAATATGATTTTTGATTCCAACAATTCAATTAACCTCTCTATTTTTATAAATTATACGAGCACTGTATATTTTATTATTTTCCCCCAAATTGGTTCCCAATTTCATTATAAATTTAATGGTTTAGTTTGCTTTAAATTTTGTTAATCTCTTCTTTATATTAATAATTTTCAGTTTGCTATTTTAGAGAATTTTCTGCTTTTCTACTTTTTAAAAATATTTATTTTATTTTTAATTTGTGAAATAAAATATGCATTTCCATAACAGTAGAATAATAAAAAGATGATTGCTCATGAAACTGCAAATCTAGTTTGTACAACTTGCTGAAGGCAGATTGTAAGAGGGTTATGAAGAAAGTGTTAGATGAGGCGTTTGGTTATGAATGGGAGACTAGATATAGCGTAATTCCTTAAGGGGACTATAGAGTGAAATGAAGCTATTTTAAGGATTAGGGAATGTTTGTAAATGATAGAGAGGGAGTCAATGAATAAGCCAATGGTACTGAAGAGGAGAAAAAATAAGGAATGATTGATCAAGGAATTGGATCAAGCTCTTGGAAAAGTTAGGATTAAGAACATGAATGGAGGGACTGGCTTGGATAAGAAAGGCAACCTCTTCATCAGGGATTGGAATAAAAGAAGAGAGAATGTCAGATAGTGAATAGAAGCTTTAAGATATGGAGGGAGAAGAAGAAGCTTGCAAATGAATGGCTTTACTTTTCTTAGTAAAGTAGGAGATAAAGTGCTCCATCTGAGAGTAAGTGGGGGAAAGAGATGATGTTGGAGTTCTGAAGGAAAGAAAGCTTAGAGTAACAACTGTAGGAAGTTTGATAGTCAGCCAAATAAGAATGAAAAGATTGTTGTGTACTGAGGGCCCCGAGTCATATAAATTTGTAGTAAACCCAACTGTCATGGTAACATTTGTCATTCTACAGCCATATTCAGTAGTATAGGGACAGGAGTGGAGAAGACAGATGGTGATGGTAAGGGGAATGGGAAAAATCATGGTTGGGGCTTAGTAATACATGACTAATGATAGCGGAGGAAGTTCAAGGATAGTTGGTACTATATGTTTTAACTGGTCAAAACTATGAAGGGAGAGAAATGAGTCCAGAACTGAATTTAAAGATTAAGAGAAGAGTTCTTTGGAGAGATGGAGGTCATAGTGAGGACAAGCGATAGGTTTAGGAGGTGTGAAGAAAAAGGAGAAATTGAGATATAGGAAGTTCTGGTCAAAGAAAGACCAGAAAGGAATTTCAGTGTTAAGGATAATGTAATAACTAGCATTTATATAGCATGTGCGAAGTGCTTCACAAATGTCATATTTTATTCTTATAATAACACTGGGAGGTAAATTATATTATTATCCCCATTTTACAGATGAGGAAACTGAGGCAAATGGGCTTATTGCCTCATCCAGGGTCACACAAATGGTAAATGTCTGAGACTGGATTTGAACTCAAGTCTTCCTGATTCCAGGTCCTGTGCTCTATCCACTGTGCAACCTAGCTGTCTCAGTTTTGAGAATCAAGGACATTATGGGTGGCAGAATTATAATGAAGATAGAATACATGGGAGTTTTGGAGATTGATAGAATGGGAAACTATAGTGTTTTGAGGGGACATCAACATGTGTATTAATATCATGTGTGAGGTACATCTTTATGTATGAGGGCAGAAGTTTGGGTAGAAAGGAAGATTATAAATCAGGTAATGAATTCCTTGAAAAGGAAGGAAGATGACTGGGAGGCAGTAGTGATGATGGCAATAGGGGCAGTCTGGAAGTGAAAGTGAGGAGCAATTAGTTTGCTTATTCCTCTTGGTGACCTAGAGCACTGGGTGACATGAGAGAAGGGGCACTTATTATGGGATAGGGTGATAAGAGATGTAATGTCTTTTTGGGAGACTCAGATTTCCCTTGGTACAAGAATACGTAAAAAGAGTAAAATGAGAGGTCCAGATTAAAAGGAAAAGTTTAAGTTCCAGAAGGCATGAGTTTGGAAGTACAGAAGGGGATCTTAACTAGAGAGTTAAAGCTGAGGTGGATAGGGATGAGACTATGGGGAGAGATATGAGGGAGAAAAGATTTTGACACTAGATCAAAAAAAAAAGTCAGGGAATGGGAACCAAGAATTTGCCTTCTATTAAAAAAAAGGTGTCAGTCTTGTACTCTGAAGCTTTACACAGTCCACAGATAAAAGAGAAAAGTATGGATTTTTGGACTGGTGTTTAGATAGCCCTTAATATTACAGTGGCAGAGTTATTTGTGCTGTCAGGAGAGAGACAGTTTCAGATGACCACCTTTATATATATATTAGGGTATATATTAGAGTAGTACACTGAGTAGTATATTGGACTGATCAGGAGAGTTGAATCTACTGGAAGGGACTCACAAGAATGTGAGAGTTTGATGGTATTGACTGTTTGTGAGTCTTTTGTGTTTTATATTTTCTCTAAAGCTAGATAACAGTTGTCCTGTATTCTATATTAAGAACTAGGTCCTTGCATGGAAGCTGGGGTCCTTTGACCAACATTTGAGAAGACTTTGACATGAGGTATATTCTGAGATTTTCAGGGAAAACTCTCGATTGGGCAAAATAAGCCAAAGATTTATGATTTGGGGAGCAGATTGAATCCAGTCCATGTAACCTCAGAGTTTGGCTATCATATAACATGAACAACAGAAGTATCAAAAGACATACCTGATGATTAATCAGTGATATAAAGTATGCTACTCCAGTTTGAGAATGATATAAAGCCCTACATGTAGCAGATTTAATGACTCTGGTTAATGATACCATACAAGCTAGCTTATGTTAAACACACAACAAGACATGAGAAGACACATGCTTATCCATTTCTCAGTTGTAGTTTCGGTCCTGAAAGATGAAAGACATAGACACAGTAACCAAACCTACCCAGAACTATAGACTGCTTAGGCATAATCTAGATCTACTGTCATGAACAGAAATTTGCTATCACCAAGGGTATGGATAAAAGAATGTCTCAGAGGCCATTTCAAAAAGTGTTTTGAGGAGCATCAGGATCGTTAGGAAAAGTAGTTAGTCTTTCTTGATGACAACTTTGAAGAAGACAGGACTCTCCTACATATATTGGTTCTGTTTTGTTTGTTAAATATTTCTCAAGATACTTTATGGTCATACTTTGTATGACTTGAGAGACACATAAGCAAAAAGAACACTGTGTCTGGAATCAGAGGTATTGGGTTCAAATCTTAGATGTGTCACTTAATACCTGAGTGATCTTGGACAGGTCAGTCAGTACTTGAAGAAATTAATTCAGGCTATTTGCTGGAAGGTCAAATACTGAAGATGAAGCTTAAATACTTTGGTCATATAATGAGAAGAGGGACTCATTGGAAAAGGCCCTGATGTTCAGAAAGATTCAAGGCAGGGGATGGCAGAAAATAAAATGGATAGATAGTGTCTTGGAAACAACAAACATGAACTTGGACAGACTGAGAAATAGTGGAGGACATAAGGGATACATGTTATGGTCCATGGAGTCCTGAAATGACATGACAACAAAATGACAACAAAACTTGGACAGGTTACTTAACCTTCTCTGGGCCTCTGTCTCTTCAAATGTAAAATGAAGGATTCAAACTCAGCCTCAAAGGTCCCTTCCATCTGTAATTCTAAAACAATTATTACTCTGGTTCCACTGCCTTGTGAAGAAATTGTTTGCCTAATTTTGACACAAATGGTAGAATATCATGTAACAAATCACCAACTCCTTTCATCATACCAACTGATCTTTTTGTCCTACAATCCTTTGGTAAGTTTGACCTGCTTGGTTTTTAAGAGTTTATGGGACCTTACTATATCAATCTGGTATAGCATTTCAAAATCTACTTAACCTCTATTTTATCTCACTTATTATCCTTTAGGCACAATGTTTGATTAATACCAGTAGCAAAACCAAACTAAATGGAATCAAACGTATTGATAGAGACAGAAACTCTTTTTTTTGCTTTGTTTTTTAAATCTTTATTGTATCATTGACCCCTTCTAGCCTTTATAACCTTTCTCAGAATTAAAAAAAAAAATATGGGATTAACAAGGAAATCAATTGTAATGAAAGAGTTAACTATATATATATATATATATATATGTGTATATATATATATGTTATATATATGGCTTTATTTTTATTTATTTTCTGGGTTCTACAATCACTACCATATAACTTAGATTTTTCCCCCCCAAGATGGCATACAAATTTATATAGGTTCTACATATACATTCCTATTAAATACATTTTCACTGTAGTTATGCTGTGCAGAAGAATGAAAATGAATGGGAGAAATCATATAACAAACCAAAACATAATACACACAAAAAAATAATCTGCTACATTCTATGATTGAATTCCATAGTTCTTTCTCTGGATGTGGAAGGCATTTTGCCTTAAGAGACCATTGGGAATTTTTTTTAAGTTCTTGCATTGCAATGAAGTTCCCAGTCTACCAGAAAAATCTCTCACACACTGTGGTCATTGCTGTGCACAAAGTTCTCCTGGTTTTGCTCCTTTTGCTCAGCATCAGATCATATAAGTCTTTCCAGGCCTCTCGGAAGACTTCTGTTCATCATTTCTTATAGCACAATAGTATTCCATTACAATCATATACCATAATTTATTCAGCCATTCCCCAATTGATGGGCATCCCCTTGATTTCCAGTTTTTGGCCACCACAGAGAGAGCTGCTATAAATATTTTTGTACATGTGGGACCCTTTCTCATTTTTTTGATCTCTTGGGGATATAGTCCTAGATGCGATATTGCTGGGTAGAGACAGAAACACTTGAAGTCATCTACTCAAAACAAATGAGAAGACATTAATACATAAAATTTCAGAAAAAAGGGTAAAGAAAGTGACTTGCACTTTATTCTACTTATGAATAAAATAATTTGATGTTTTGTTCTCAGAACCTTCTGATAATTGAAATATATTCTGGAGTAAAAAAAAAAATGACCATGTTCAATTCACATTCTGTAAACCCAGTGTTTGAGAGCCCTAGTATACACCCGCCCACCCACACCTGCATATGTACATATTTACTTAATAAAAGCTTTTGTAGAAGATATTACTTTTTTGTTGCATAATCCTGCATAAGTACATATTGCATTACATTGCTTCAGTATAAATTGTCTGAAATGGAATTGTTTTATTTGGTAATCATATTGCAGAAAGGTCAATAGTTCAACGAAAAGAAAATGAGGTACTGTTAGCTTTGGTTTTTATTTACAGTCTGTGGAAATGTTCTAGTTTTTTAATGCATCCATATGAAATAAACCAATATATTTATATGGGTTGACAAACTGTTACTGAATAAAATAGAGTAATCTAGAAAACAATTTACCCTAATGGAATTTAGTCCTCTTCTGTAGTGATGTTTTTCTATTGAAATAAAGCTGAGCTCAATATTTGGCATCACAGAATAGTTTGTCTTTTGAAATTTGTATTCAAATGTTATTATAGCCAAAGAGAAGTATTTTCCATCTCATCTAACAGATCAAGTACAGATATAATACTCAAAACAATTAAATGTTTCTAGAGTCAAAAATAGAATCAATAAGGTGCCAATTGATAATAAAAATTCTGCATCATCACATTAAGGGTGGGCACATTTGGGTACCAAACATTTCAGTATAAATAAAACTGGCTTGTACTGCTATTATCATATTTCATTACTTTAATCGTATGCATGAGCTGGTGGGTGAATACCAACAGAGACCTACTCAGAAGAAGGGGGTATATTTTTGTGCTTGAAACGCAACCTTTTAAATCTTATTTTATAGTTTTCCTTATTTAAAAGAGAATTTGATACATATAGACAATTTCAAAATAATAATTCAAAATAAGTATATAGCTATGCTTATATAAATACTATATATCAGTATGGTATTTAAAACAATATTGTGATTTATGGACACTGTATCAGTAAGTACCTCAACATACACAGGGGGACCTGGTATCACAGGTTCTTATATCTGCATTCATAAAAGGATAGGCAACTTTTGAGGGGTTAATAATCACTTTAACCAAGCACATATATCATTCACCTATTTCAGGGGAGTCTGCACCCCAAACTTCAAAGCAAATACAGAGAAATTAAAAGTCAACAGACATGCTTCCAAAATGTCTGACCATTAACATACATACATCTTTACCAGAGAGGGGGAACATCTGGGTTTCTCAAAGCTAGGGGTGAAGGGTGTTGGGGGATGGGGTGAGGGGCTCCTTAGTGGCTTCCCAGAGTCCTCTTCTAGCCAAACAAACACTTGTAGTCAGTAAGCTCCAAAGTAAAACCTCACCCTCAGAGTATTTATACACTTTTTAGAGCCAGAGAGCATAACCCTCTGACCCAGAGCTTCAGTGGAAAAGACAAAAAGTACTTGGGACCCTCCTACAAAACAATTCCCCTAATCAAGCTTCCCACAGCGGGCAGACCCATCAATGGGTGGGAAAGATCCTTCTCAATCACATTCAAATAGAGGCATTATAGTGCTTGATTATACTAAAACAAAAACAGCAAAAGACATTACAGACACCATTACAGACTTGCCATTACAGACACCTAGAGAGCATCATACTATTTTATTCGTTATTCAGATCTATGTTAATAATGAAAATAAAATTTTAAACTTCAATATACCATTTTTACCACAAACAGAAAATTCTAGGCTATCTAATAACCAGACAAACAGTTAAATTTTAGCTGGTTAATCTGAATGTAACAACTATTCCTTCAACATTTATGGGGTTGTCACCTCTGACTAGGTAGAAGAGAGAGAACACATATCTTTGTAAAAATCTTCTTATCTACCTTTTCATGGATCACAAGCAAGTGAATAATAAGATATGATAAGGATTAGACCTGAAATTTTTCTGGTATAGGGAATTCCCAGTGAAGAATTTCCTCTTCCAATGCAGATTAGTACCTTCTTTGCAAACTTACAGTCTTGGAAAGTTGTTTAGAGCACTAAGGTTAAGTAATTTGACCAGGGTCACATAGTATGCATCAGAAATCAGATTTGAAGCTACATGTTCTTGTCCTGAGGCTAGCTCTCACTGTGCAAGATACCATTGTGCCAAGGGGTCAAAAACATACTTCAATACCTCTTGCTTTCAATATAAAATTTCCATTTTTGAAATGATGGCCCTTGCTATTTGTGAGTACTATGACTGTTTACAAGTAAAATAGTTATCTTCTTCATTGCTTTGTACTTATCTATAATGTATAATTGCATATACTCAAACATATGCAAGCATATAAACAATATTCCTGGCCACTTCTGTAGACTCAGTTGGGAAAGCCATCAAGTCATGAATAGTCCTGTTTCATTTTGAATTCAATTTCCAACACAAACAGACCAAAAGCATTTAAATGGGAGCATCTTTTAAAACAGAAATTAAATTAAATGCTCCAATTCAATCTGTTCAAAAACACTAAAGCAAAGGAAATGAAGTTGAGGGGTGCTAGGTGATGGGGTTCAGACTCTGGGAGCCTCCTTGAGCTCCCCTTGAATCTTCCCACTTAACCTGGCTTTTCTTACTCAAATCTAATCTTTCCATTTATTCAGGCAGTCTCTGGAAGCTCATCAAGATCAAGATCTCTGGATTGCCCCACCTGCTTCCCACCTAAACCCTCCATTGTCTGATATCTCCTGATAGCCTCCAGCTGTTTCCAGCCTTTGACCCTCCTTGGATTCCCTCCTTGGACTTCTCCTCAAGACCCTTCCTAAACCCCTCCTCCCATCACCCTGGACTACCAGACCACCCCCCCCCCCCCCACACACACACATCCCTCCTATACTCTTTTCTGTATTTCGGTTCCATCTTGCCTCTATGCAGGCACTCAGATGCAATCCAGCTCAGACTCTGTCTAGCTGGGATTCTATCTGGCCCGCTTGTGGATACAAGCATCACAAATGCTTAGGTTCCTTAAGAGCCAACCCAATTTGGAGAATCTTTAATAAGCTTTTGTTTTCTTTGGCTTTAAGAAGGCTTGAGTCAAATTCATTTGAGCATGAGCCAGACTGTCAGTATTTTGGGATCCACCATCACCCCTGAACCTAGTCACTAGTGTGTGGGATGGCTCAGGTCCCTACATAAATCAGTTACTCAGAGGCCTCTCAAAGTGATGACAGAAAGTTGATTTACTAGATTCTTGAGAATCAGGACAGTCCTACAGCAGTTCACCTGGAGTAGGAAAGCCGAAGACAAAGAAAAGGCAGTGATTTATATAGACCCTAACGCAAGTCCCTCCCTCCCCACTGACCATTATCCTCATTAGCTGAGAATATGATCTTACATTCTATGCATGAAATCTAACCAATCCCTTTTGAAATGAAGACATTGAAGAATTAGGTAAACTTTATCCAATCATTGAGACCCTAATGTACTACACAGTTTTATATCCTTATATGGAATTATTCTGTTCTAAAAATATAGTAACCTTGAGCCTCTCAGTCTTACCTCACCCCTGGGAGAAGAATTACAATCTGACAAGTCTTCACTAAACCTATCCCACTCACTATGGACTCCAAAATACTGACATTCTGAGTCCTGCTCGAATGAATTCAACTCAAGCCTTCTTAAAGCCAAAGAAAACAAGGTTTATTAAAGATTTGCCATCTTGGATTGGCTCTTAAGGAGCCTAAGCATTTGTAATGCTTGTATTCACAAGTGGACCAGGTAGAATCTCAGCTAGACAGAGTCTGAGCTGAATTGAACTGAGTGCCTTGATGGAGGCAAGATGGAACTTAAATACAGAAATGACTGTAGGAGGGATCTGGGGGTGGTCTGTTAGTCTATGGTGATGGGAGGAGGGGTTTAGGGAGGGTCTTGAGGAGAAGTCCAAGGAGGGAGTGACTGCTCAAATGTTGGAAACAACTGGAGACAATCAGGAGATATCTGACAGTGGAGGGTTTGGGTGGGAAGCAGGTGGGGCAATTAAGAGGTAACAGATAATGGCCACAGATTTGAGTATGAAAGGCCAGATTAAGTGGGGAGATTAAAGGAGAATTCAGTTTGAGTATGAAAAGCCAGGTTTAGTGGGGAGATTCAAGGAGAGAATTCAGGAATCCAGAGTCTGAACCCCATCAGAAATACAGAGTCAAACTGATGAGGTTGAGGGGTGATCATGGACCCCAAGATACTGACAGTCTGGCTTGTGCTCAGATGAATTCGACTCAAGCCTTCTTAAAGCCAAAGAAAACAAAAGCTTATTAAAGATTCTCCAAATTGGGTTGGCTCTTAAGGAACCTAAGCATTTGTGATGCTTGTATTCACAAGCGGGCCAGATAGAATCCCAGCTAGACAGAGTCTGAGCTGGATTGCATCTGAGTGCCTGCATAGAGGCAAGATGGAACTGAAATACAGAAAAGAGTATAGGAGGGATGTGTGTGTGTGTGTGGGGGGGGGGGGGGGGGGGGTGGTCTGGTAGTCCAGGGTGATGGGAGGAGGGGTTTAGGAAGGGTCTTGAGGAGAAGTCCAAGGAGGGAATCCAAGGAGGGTCAAAGGCTGGAAACAGCTGGAGGCTATCAGGAGATATCAGACAATGGAGGGTTTAGGTGGGAAGCAGGTGGGGCAATCCAGAGATCTTGATCTTGATGAGCTTCCAGAGACTGCCTGAATAAATGGAAAGATTAGATTTGAGTAAGAAAAGCCAGGTTAAGTGGGAAGATTCAAGGGGAGCTCAAGGAGGCTCTCAGAGTCTGAACCCCATCAAAATTGTCAGAAGGTTCAGATATTGAAAGTATTCAGTCTTTTAAAATTCTATGCCTACATTTCCAAAATATCAGACTTGAAAGGGACCTCAGAGGGCCTGAACTAGAACTTTTTTTGTATTACATGGTAGACAGGTTGTTTAAACACCTGTAATGAAGGGAGACGATTCCATTTTTGGATGCCTCTAACTATTAATTATTCTGTTATTTGTCAGAAACGTTGGCCTGGGAAGTGATGTTGGGCCTTAAATGATTCATTTTTTCTAGCCAGAAACTATTTAAATTTACAAACAAGTGGCTGTTAGTACTATTTAAGAGGCCTAATCCTACTCGAAAAGCTGGCAACTTTCCAAAGAGAGGTGATTCTATTAATTAGGATTTGAAAGCATAAGAACTTTGGGGACATATCTTAGCTTAACTAATATATGTGCCTACCTTACAAACTGAGAGTATTGCTGCAAATTGGGCAGAATCAGATGACAAAATTACTCCCAAACCTTCTTGGGTGTATATTGATATGAGCTTATAGGACTTCTTAGCTCTAAACGCAGCAGGCAAAGAGGACAGAGCTGAGTGGAATAGGTTTAGTGAAGACTTCTCAAGTTGTAATTCTTCTCCCAGGGGTGAGGTAAGACTGAGGGGCTCAAGGTCACTATATTTTTAGTATAGAATAACTCCATATAAGGATATAACACTAGGTAGTACATTAGGGTCTCAATGATTGGATAAAGTTTACTTAATTCTTTAATGTCTTCATTTCAAAAGTGATTGGTTAGATTTCGTGTCTAGAATGTAAGATCATATTCTCAGCTAATGAGAATAATGGTCAGTGGGGTGGGGAGGGACTGTGTTAGAGTCTATATAAATCACTGTCTTTTCTTTGTCTTCGGCTTTCCCTCTCCTGGTAAAACTAGGGATTGCCCCTTTTCTCGAGAATTGAATAAATAAACTTTCTGTCACCACTTTGAGAGGCCTCTGATTGATTATTTTAGTGGAGATTCCGAGCCATCCCACAGAGTTTGGGGGCTTGTCCGGGGTCTGTGGCTTTTCAGAGAGACGGCTGACAGCTCAGTTCAAAGACAGGCGCGCCCGTGGGGGAGGCCTTTTTCCACCTCCCCCTCGGTCCTTGAAATGAGCTGCTGGGCCTCCCTCTCTGCAAAGTAACGACCCGAAGCAGAGGAACTCTGTGAGGACAGAAAGAATAGAGATAAGGACTCCAAAGACTCCGAAGCTGTGAAGTGTGTGAAAATGCCAACCGGTTGGTGTTGAAAGTTGCAGTCAGGCAACTTGTAAGCGTACAACTTGGCGGTAAGCGCGGAGGGGGTCCTGGGGGGTCAATTCGTTGAGTCTTAGATAGACTCGGGGAGAAGGTGACGACTCCCAACCAAATTAGTGGACTGCGGGACCCCAAGGTGAAGGGCCCCCCCCAAAAACGTTTGCTGGGTGACTGCGGGTGGGTGGGTGACCCCCACTGAGAGCTAGCGAGGGAGCTAGCAAGATTTGTTGAGTCATAGACTAGGAGGTGTTGGTGACAACCCTCGTCCAAAAGAATGGGGAAGGGGCAGTCCAAACCCCACTGAGCTTCGGAATGGAGTCAGGAAATACCGGTAAATAGTCCCTTGGGAAACCGATTACAAAATTGGCACGAGTTACCAAAATACAAAGGAAAAGATAAGAAGAAGATGATTAAGTATTATTGTTTCATATGGGGTGAAAGAGACATTGGAGGAGGCACAATCTGGCCCAAATATGGTTCCTCTGAAGATTGGGTATGTCAAAAGCTAAATTTATATGTGAATGGGAAGGACCCTTTGATTCTGGAGGAGGTTATTTATGCCAGTCTCTGGCTTCCAGGGGCCCAGCTATTTTTGTCTAAAGCTAAGCATCAGGAGGCGGGAAAGAAAGAACAGGAGACAGTCCCACCTCACCCCTGGGATCCTCTTCTTTCTATTCCACCGCCTTATGCCTTACCCCCTCCTCAGGCGGAAGGCCCCCTGCCAGTTCCACCACCAGAATCACCCTCTGCTCGTGCCCCTGAACCCAGTAGCATTTCTCTAATAGATTTAGAGAAACCTGATAAGCCAACATGTGAGGGTCTAAATAGGGAGCTGAGGCAGTTAAAGAAAGATTTGGAAAATTTCCCCCTTTCAAAACCCTCTACTCTGGAGGCTAAAGTGTATCCTCTTAGGGAGGTTCCAATGGGACCAGAACAAATAGGATATGTCAGTGCTCCAGTAAACGGCACTGAGGTCAGAAATTTCAAGAAAGATTTGAAGTCAATTATGGAAGACCCTGTGGGGGTAGCAGAACAATTAGATCATTTTCTGGGACCTAACATTTACCCCTGGGGTGAATTAATGCATATTATGAACATGCTATTTACTCAGGAGGAAAAAAACTCTTATCCGGAGGGCTGCCGTGGTGGAGTGGGAACGACGCCATCCCCCAGCCCCGGGGGTGGTGTCAGCTGAACAAAAATACCCCACCATGGACCCTGGTTGGGATAACAATAATCAGGTGCATAGATAGCACATGCAGGATTTGAGGGAATTGATCATTACAGGAATTAGAGATGCTGTACCCAAACCACAGAATTTGGGGAAGGCCTTTGAGATTATGCAGAAGAGGGAAGAAACCCCTTCAGAGTTTTTAGAGAGGTTGAAGGAGGGGGTTAGAAAATTCTCGGGCTTAGATCCCCGAGATCCTGATACAGAGGCCATGTTAAAGATTCATTTTGTTATCAACACATGGCCAGATATTAGCAGGAAACTGCAGAAAATAGAAGGGTGGAATAAGAAACCACTTGGGGAATTATTAGAAGAAGCCACCAAGGTCTTTGTGAGGAGAGAGGATGAGAAGCAAAAGAATAAAGCAAAATTGTTTTTGCAGTCAGTACAGAAAATCACTGATGCAGTTGTGAAACAACAGGAAGGTCAGAAGGTGTGTGATTGGAACCAAGGCCCTGAAAATATAAGACAAAGGGACTTGGGGGTGGCCCAGTACATACGTAGAAAAGGACCACAGAGAGGCCCAAACTGTTGGGCATGTGGAAAGAAGGGGCACATATCAAGGAATTGTCCTCAGCAGAGAGATGAGCAGAAAGTCTGCTCTCTCATGGAACTGGAAGACTAGGGGTACCAAGGGCTCATTGAAAAAGCCCACCCGGAGCCTTTGGTAAATTTAAGGGTGGGACCCCACAGAGAGGAAATGGTGTTTTTAGTGGATTCTGGGGCAGCCCGGACCTCAATTACCCGATTGCCCCAGGGAGTAGATTTATCTAAGGAAGTCCTAATAATTTCAGGAGTCAAAGGAGAAAATTTTCCAGTCTCCATGACAAAGAAAATTGAATTGGAATATCAGGAAATTAAAGTGTTAGGACAAGTACTCTTGGTCCCAGAAGCTGGGGTAAATCTCCTGGGGAGAGACTTGATAACAAGACTATCTATTGGCCTCATTCCCCATGGTACTTTAATTGTGCCAACTAAAATATATGAGATGAGGGAGGAAGAGAGAGAGCAAGTTGACCCTCAAGTGTGGGCCAGCCCAACAAATCCTGGCAGGCTAAACATCACGCCACTCAGAATTAGACTGAGGGATCCAAACTCAGTAGTTAGGGTCAAACAGTACCCGGTTTCATTAGAAGGGAAGAGAGGGCTAAAGCCAGTGATAAAGGGACTCTTAGCAGCAGGACTCATAGAAACTTGCATCTCTCCTTTCAATACTCCCATTCTCCCCGTAAAGAAGAAAGATGGGAAATATAGAATGGTTCAAGACTTAAGAGAAGTTAACAAGATTGTCTTATCATCTCACCCAGTGGTGCCAGACCCCTATACCATACTAGGAAGGATACCTGAAAATAGCTCATGGTTTAGTGTAATAGATTTAAAAGATGCTTTCTGGAGTTGTCCCTTGGACCAAGAGAGTAGAGATATTTTTGCCTTTGAATGGGAGGATCCAGACACGGGGAGAAGACAACAGTATAGATGGTGTGTCCTGCCTCAAGGATACACTGAATCCCCAAATTTGTTTGGACAGGTCTTAGAGAGAGTATTGGAAGCCTTTGACCCTGTGGCAGGAGTCAGAATTCTCCAATATGTGGATGATTTGCTCATAGCTGGGGGAAAACGTGAGGTAGTTAGTTTAACAACTATAAGGCTCTTAAACTATTTGGGACTACAGGGGTGAAGGGTCTCACAAGATAAATTGCAATTTGTAGAAAGGGAAGTGAAGTACCTAGGTCATTTGATAAGTAAAGGAAAAAAGAAGTTAGATCCCTCTCGGGTGGAAGGAATAATACAGACAGCTAAACCAGAAAATAAAAGAGCACTCAGAAAATTCCTGGGCCTAGTGGGATATTGCAGGAATTGGATAGACTCATATGCAGTCCTAACTAAACCCTTATACGGCCATCTGCTGGAAGGGAAACCAGAACATATTCAATGGGACCTTGAGAGTGAACAGAGCTTTAAACAGCTCAAGGACATTCTAATCTCAGCCCCAGTATTGATGTTACCCTCATTAGAAAAGCCCTTTCATCTCTTTGTGAACACAGATAGAGGAGTGGCCTTGGGAGTCCTGGCACAAACGAGAGGAGGGGAGAGGCATCCAGTGGCATTTTTATCAAAAATGTTAGATCCAGTAGCAAAAGGATGGCCAACTTGTATACAGGCTGTAGCAGCCACCGCCCTCCTGGTAAAGGAAAGCAGAAAAATAACTTTTGGAGGCTGTTTGATTGTGAGTGTACCTCATCAGGTGCGATCCATCTTGAATCAGAGAGCTGGGAGGTGGCTGACAGATTCAAGAATTCTGAAGTATGATGCTATATTATTAGAAAAAGATGATTTAATACTGTCTCAAGGTCATAACCTCAATCCAGCTGGTTTTCTGTCAGCCTCTCCTGAGGAGCCTGTAGACCTGGAACACTGTTGTTTGGATATAATTGATTATCAGACAAAGGTCCGGGAAGATTTACAGGATTCCCCGTTGTTTGAGGGAGTAAATTGGTTTATAGATGGATCCTCCCGGGTGGTAGAAGGAAAGAGACTGAATGGGTATGCCATAATAGATGGGGATAGAAATTCTTTAGTACAGGCTAGTAGTTTACCTAAGACTTGGTCAGCACAAACTTGTGAACTGTATGCTGTGCATCAGGCTTTAAAACTATTAGATGGGAAAGAGGGATCTATATATACAGACTCTAAATACGTCTGGGGAGTAGCTCACATCTTTGGAAAAATCTGGGAAGAAAGAGGAATGATAAATAGTAAGGGAAGGGAGCTAGCCCACACCACCTTACTAACTAAAGTATTGAGCAGTTTATTGCTGCCCAAAGCAATTGCTATTGTGCATGTGAAGGGACATCAAATAGGGAACACCTATGAGGCTAAGGGCAATCGCCTTGCCGATGAGGAAGCAAGGAAGGCCAGGGAAAGCGAACTTAGACAGGCTGAAATGTTGGTATTAATTCCTGCTTTGCCTCCCAATCTCCCCTCCCCATCCTATACTCAGGAAGAGAAGAAGAAGGCTCAAGACTTGGGAGCCAAGGAGGCAGAAGGAGGACGTTGGTTCCTCCCAGATGGCCGTGAGGTACTGACCAAGGCAGGGATGAGACGAATCTTACAACACCTACATCAAGGTAGTCATTGGGATGTCCAAAACCTGTGCGATGCTGTATTGACTAAGTTTGTGTCACCGGGTTTATACACACTGGCCAGACAATTGATGGAGGGCTGTCTGATTTGTCGAAGGACAAACAAGACTGCTCAACGCCATGCCCCGCAAGGGGGCAGGCCCCCGGGATGCAGACCCTTCCAAAGTATTCAGGTGGACTTCACCGAACTACCAGCAGTGGGCAGTCTCAAATACCTGCTGGTCATAGTAGACCATCTGACCTCATGGGTAGAGGCTTTTCCCTCATCACGAGCCACTGCCTCCTTAGTTAGTAAGATATTATTGGAACATATCATTCCACGGTATGGCATGGTGGAGAGGATAGATTCGGATCAAGGCACTCATTTTACTGCCAAGGTCTTGCAGTCATTAGTAAAAGCATTAGAGATTTCTTGGGAGTTCCACACTCCTTGACATCCTCCTTCCTCAGGCAAGGTAGAAAGAATGAATCAGGAAATCAAGAAACAACTAACTAGATTAGCTTTGGAAACACAGTTACCATGGACTAAGTGTTTACCATTGGCTCTTTTAAGAATTAGAACGAAACCTCGTAGAGATGTGGGCTTATCTCCTTATGAACTTTTGTATGGACATCCCTACCCGGGAATGCAGGAAGGAAACTGGGATCCAATTGCTGAGAATAAGGATAGATTTATAAGAGAATATGTATTTGCTTTACTTAAACATTTGCATGAATTACGACTCAGGGGACTTATTGCTCAGACTTCCCCTCTAGGTTTTGTGGTGCACAAATTTAACCCCGGCGATTGGGTCCTGATCCGGGTGTGGAAAGAGGAGAAGTTGACTCCGAGCTGGGAAGGTCCCTACCAGGTTCTCCTGACTTCAGACACAGCTGTAAGAACCCAAGAACGAGGCTGGACTCACCATACCAGAGTAAAGGAACCGTGGAAGCCCCGAAGGAGTGGACTGCAGAACCTGACCAAACAAATGAACTGAAGCTCCGTATGAAGCGTGTGTGAGAACACACAAAATCTGGAAGAAGAAAAGCTAATGAGGCCTATATATAAATTCATTATAAGTTTTGTTATTTGGGGAACTATACTAGGAATATTATTGTTTGTTCTTAACAGGATTCTCTGTTCAGCAATTGTCCTAAGCCATTTACCACAATATCTAAACAGGACTCTTCTATTAAGACTGTGTGGACTTGACAAACCTTGGGAACAAAGCAACCTCAGCGGCTAAGTCAATGGCCATGGGTAGCAGTGCCGCTGAGTCCAGTTTGGATTCTAAGTAATAGATCTGTAGTACATGATGGGACAAGATTCTGGACAAGCCAAGAGAAACACCAATGGTCATTGTCCGAATCAGTTGTGGGTGAACATTGTTTAAATCAAACAGGACCTGAGTTGCAGGAGACATGGTTGGGAGAAAGCACTTGTAGGTGGACATTCACATGAAGACCAGAAACCCTGGCTCATATCGATTGTGCCCAGTATGACTATTTGTGGAGCTGCATATATATGAATAGTACTAAGAATAACACAGAATATAAAGAGTGGGTATGGAAGTGGGAGAATGGAACACATAGGATGATGTTTGATACTTACTGGAGTGTAATCAATAGAACTGGGGAGAATTATCAACATTGTATATGGAAGAAACAACAACAACTATGGAAGTGTAAGTCAGAAATCATGACAGGAGGACCATTAGGCCCAGACGATGTAAAGTACTTTCCAGCTGTGGATTATAGGGTAAGATTGTTTCTAGGGGAAAATCCAGCTTTGAGGGGACATTGTTGGATATGTGGACAAACAGCTTATACTCACCTTCCTTTAAACTGGAGGGGTGTTTGTTATATTGGATTGGTGAGACCTAAATTCTTTTTCTTGCCCGAATCAGGGAAACGGCATCTGGGGGTTCCTCTATATGATGATCTAGTAAAAAGGAAGAGGAACATTGATACCTCCCTCACTCAAACTGGAAATGCAAATGGGTGGGGTGATACTTGGCCTCCTGAGAGGATAATCAGAGAGTATGGGCCTGCAACTTGGGCCCAAGATGGGAGTTGGGGTTATAGAACCCCTATATATCTATTAAATAGACTAATCAGACTCCAAGCAGTAGTTGAAATTATTACCAATCAAACAGCAAAAGCTTTGGACTTATTGGTTGATCAAGCCACACAAACTAGGGAAGCAGTACTGCAACATAGATAAATCTTAGATTATTTACTTGCAGAAGAAGGAGGAGTTTGTGGAAAGCTCAATGTATCTACATGTTGCTTGAAAATTGATGATAATGGAAGAATAGTGAAAGAGATCACCAAGAATATCAGGAAGGTTGCTCATGTTCCTGTACAAACTTGGAAATCCCTTTCTAATACATCTTGGTGGTCTTGGTTTGAAGGGAGCTGGTGGAAAAGACTACTGTGGTTTGTCCTCATAGCAATTAGTGGTATTATATTACTTCCAATTTGTCTACCTTGCTTGATTTCACTTATTACTAAAATAGTTAGAAATTCTCTACTAAAACTTGCTACAGTAGAAGAGAGGACCGAGGGAGCCATTCGGTTGATGGTACTGAAAAGAGAAGGATGGGCACCTGTGGAGACAAGGGACAGGAATGATCCTGATTGGGATGAGGAGATTAATAGACAGTGTGAGATCATGTTACAGAACTTCGGTTAAAATGAGAAGTCTTCAGATTAACATAATAAGAGGAGGGATTGAGTGGAATAGGTTTAGTGAAGACTTCTCAGGTTGTAATTCTTCTCCCAGGGGTGAGGTAAGACTGAGGGGCTCAAGGTCACTATATTTTTAGTATAGAATAACTCCATATAAGGATATAACACTAGGTAGTACATTAGGGTCTCAATGATTGGATAAAGTTTACTTAATTCTTTAATGTCTTCATTTCAAAAGTGATTGGTTAGATTTCGTGTCTAGAATGTAAGATCATATTCTCAGCTAATGAGTATAATGGTCATTGGGTGGGGGGGGGGGAGGGACTGTGTTAGAGTCTATATAAATCACTGTCTTTCTTTGTCTTCGGCTTTCCCTCTCCTGGTAAAACTAGGGATTGCCCCTTTTCTCGAGAATCGAATAAATAAACTTTCTGTCACCACTTTGAGAGGCCTCTGATTGATTATTTTAGTGGAGATTCCGAGCCATCCTACACAGAGCTGATTGTTCCTCTTTGTATCAGAAGAGAACAGTCAAAGGAATGATCTTGGTGGCTTATCAGCTCCCATGGGTTTAATCATTATCTTTATGCTGATGGCTTACAGATTATATATCAGTACCTGTCTCTTCCCTGACTTTCTGTTCTGTGTCACCAACTGCCTGTTGAGTATTTCAAACTCAATGTTGTGAAGGCATATCAAACTCAAAATATACAAAACAGACATTATTTTTCTCCCCATGCCTACCCTCCTTACAAATTCCCTATTTATTTCAAAGGTACCATCATTCTTCCAGTCTCTCAGATTCAGAACTGTGACATTTTTCTTGACCCCCAACTCTCAACCCCCCTTATCTATAATATGTACATATTATCTCTTGCAAGTGAATTTAAGTTCCGGCTGAATTGAGATTGTCTCATTCTTTTCATTTGTATCCCTAGCACCTATCACAATAGCTAATATATAGGAGGTACTTAATAAATGCTTGTTTATTGAATGACTGAGATTCCTTCACCCCTTTGAAACTATTTTATAACCTGTAAAATGAGATAATATACATATTAAGTTATTTTTCAAACCTTCGAGTGCTATATGGATGTGAACCATTATTATGAGAACAAGATAGGATGTCCACCACAAATTCAGCAAGGGCAAGATACATAACCAGTCTGTACAAACTTCCTTCTTTGTGGTTCCTTTTTCCCACTTGCCCTGGTTTCTAAATTCCAGGTCAGAAGACAGCAATTCTAGCTCTGCTGTTCTCTGCATCTTTTTCTTCGAAGACAGACTGGAGAACTTTGTTCAATCACTTGATGACAGTCAATGGCAGTTAATTTTCCTTGAAAATCTACCTTATTCTATAATTTTACTCAAAATTTTTGCTTGTTTAAGCTTTCAAAGAACACTATTTTTACTTAGTTGAATGAGAATATATGGGAAAACACAAACATAAGAATTAGGTTAAAATTTTTTTTAATCTTATAATATCATTAATGTAATAACTGACCTTTGTGTAGTTTTAATGTTTTCAAAGCATTTTGATGTATTAATAATACCTAGCATTTATATAGCACTTTAAGTTTTGTAAATAATATTTGTATATTGTTGTTCTGTCATGTCCAACTTTTGGTGACCCTGTGGACCATAATGTCCATTGGATTTTCTTGGTAAAGGTACTGTAGTGGTTTGCCATTACCTTCTTCAGTGGATTATGGCAGACAGAGGTTAAGTGACTTGACCAGGGCCACGCAGCTGGTGAGTGTCTGAGGCCAGATCTGGACTTAGGTTTTTCTGATTCCAGGCCCAGTGATATATTCACTGAGCCACCTAGCTACTTCTTTAATATCTGTATAGCAAAATGCTATACAAATTTGATTTAATTTGATCTTCACCACAACCCTGTATTATAGGTGCTCTTATTAACTCTTTCTTATACATGAAGAAACTGAAGTAGAGAGTTAAGAGACACAGTTAAGGTCACAGCTAGTAAATGTCTGAGGTGGGATTTGAACTCATGTTTTCCTAACACTGAGTCCAGCTACCTCTATCTTACCTCATTAGAGCCTTAACCATCCAGTAAAGAATATACTACAGGTGTTGATATTTCCTTATCAGCTTTTTGCTGATGGGAAAACTCAGACTCATAAGGGTAAAGAGAGCAGTAAAGGTCACACAGCTAGTAAATTCAGAGGCAGGATGCAAACCCAGGTCTTTCTGACATCAGGTCCAATATTTTATCTGATATACCACATTGATTCTCTGTCATTGTCACATAACTGTTTTCCATTTATACCACAAGCATATGGGCAGGGTACTCAAATAAACGAATGCAAAGCACTATGTGTGGTAAAAATTCTCAGAAAGAGATTTTAATTTTCCCTATTTTCCTTTACCTTCATATTTATGTGGTATTTGTTTTCTACTTTCTTGTTATTGCTATGTGTAATTGTGTGAATTACTTCCATTTGAACTGTCTTAGGAAGATTCTGAAGATCACTTGGCAGGACAATGTACCAGACACTGAGGTCCTTACTCAAACTAAACTGCCAAGCATTCAAACTATGCTTCAGAGAGTGCAACTCTGATGGGCTGGCCATGTTGTTCAAATGCAAAATGTACACTTTCCAAAAAGACTATTTTAAGAAGAACTCGCATGGGGGAGGCAATTACATGGTGGTCAGAAGTGATAGAAGGACACTCTCAAGGTCTCTCTCAAGAACTGATTGTGTGACATGGGAGACATTGGCCCAGGACTGCTCAGCATGGCATGCCCACATCAGAAAGGATGCTGTCTTCTATGAGCAAAACAGAATTTAAACAGCACAAAGGAAATGTAGAATGCACACATTTGGAGTAATAACTCCATATGTTCATGGGGACTATCTGTGCCCAATCTATGGTAGAGCATTCTGAGCTCATATTGGTCTGATCAGCCACAGTCTGACACATTGAACCTTAAGTTTATCATGGTGATGTCATTTTGGTCCTCTTCAAGAATGAAGGACAAAAAACCGACCTTTCTTTCAATTAACCCAGATACTTGTGAATGATATGGAATATGATATATCCATTCTGTATTGTTTAATACACAGTATCCCTTCATGTCATTACCCTCTAAATGTGACTCATTGCCACTTTGAATCTGCATTGGGATTCCATAATATAGACATGATATCTAGAGTTTTACAGGTGTTTTTCTGGATTGCATTCTTATAGGGACAAGCTACTAGTACACCCGAATAAGTGTCAACACAAGTACATATAAATTTCCATCCTTTATCTTGGGGTAGGGGTCTAGTATAAACTATTTGCCAAATTTGGCTGATACTTTTCCCCTTGATATCTTTCTAGTTACTACCTGATGAACAGTTTGTTCCTTTTCCAATTGCCATAACATTCCTTTGCTACTTGTTTTAACAGTGAATGAGAGATGTTTATACCTTGGTCTTGTGTCCACTGGTGTGCGGCCTGGACCTCTAAATGCCCAGCCATTTGTTGGGCCATTTTGCTAATATCAGATCATCAGTTGGTTTCAGAGTAGGGACAATACATTGAGTAGCAATCTTTGCTAGTTGATCAGCATGTGCATTGTACCCACATTCTGGCATAGTGAGGGCCATATGAGCATCTACATGAAAAACTGACAAATTAGTAACCAAAGATGTGTTCCATATATCTTCACACAATTCTTTGCCCCAGACTTGTTTGCTATGAATTTCCCAATTTTGGTTTTTCCACATGGTCATTCATGTAGCTAACCCATTAGCTACCCCTCATGAATTAGTGAATATATGACACTGTCCTCTTTGTTCTGTTTTGATAGTTTGATGTACTGCCATAAGTTCAGCATATTGACTACTTCCACCCATCCCAGTACGTTCCAAAGTCTACCTGGTTACATGGGTTATAGGCTACTGCTTTCCAATGTCTTTTGTGGTCCAAATATTTTGCTGTCCCATCAGTAAACCATGAGTGTCTCCTTTATTCTTCAGTTAACCCATCATATCCCTCATTACATTTTACCAAGGACTGTACGAACTGTTGCTTTGGTTCAGAGGGTATATCATTTCCCTTAGTATCTATGTTTGCTATAGATTCATGTAAAGCAGAAACTCCACTTTTGCCTGCTTTAAATCTATTTTAAATATACCATTTCCATTTAATTATGCTAGCCTCTTGAGCATGTCCAGTTCTGTGAGAAGTTGGGGTACTCATTACCGAGGTCATAGTTGGGATTCCAGGCCTTAATATTACCTCATGGCTTAAAGTCAGTTGTTCAGTCTCTACCAGAGCCCACTATGCATCTAACAACTGCTTTTCAAAAGGGGTATATTGAACTCCAGATGAAGGGACTTTCCTAGACCAAAATCCTAAAGGCATGTTTTGGCTTTGTTGTTTTTGCCATTAACTTCAGTTTGCATATTCATCCTGTACAGTCACTTGTAATTCCACTGGCCACTTTTCATAGGCCATAAATATAGAGCCAGTTGTATAGCGGCCTTTGATTCTTCAAAAGCTTTGCTCTGCTTAAGTCCCCAATCAAATTCATATTTTTTCCTAGTAATTTTACATAAGGGTTTCAAAATTTCTCCTAGATATGTTATGTGATGTTGCCAGTATTCAAATAATCCTATAAACTTTTAGGCCTTTTTCTTATTGGTGGGGATAGGAAAATCCTGAATCTTTTGTTGGACTTGTGGGAGAATCTCTCTCAGACCTTTATTCCTTTGTATACCCCAAAATTTTACAGTTTGAACTGGCCCTTGAATATTTGTAGTATTAATTTTCCACACTTTGCTTTTCATATGCTCAATTAAAAGTGGTATGTCCTTCTCTACTTCTTTTACATTTTTTCCATGTATCATAATATCATCTATGTAGTGGCTAAGCTGTATACCAGGTACCTCTAATTCATCAAATGTTCAGCCACAATCCTATGAAAAATAGTGGGGCTATGCAGATATCCTTGTGGCAAGCATATGAAAGTATATTGTCGGCCCTGGCAAATGAAAGTAAATTGATCCCATTGTTTAGAATCTATCAGGATAGTAAAGAAAGATTTGGCTAAATCAATAACTGCATACCAAGTCCCATCATATTTTGGATCCTTTCTATTATGGTATTGGTATCTGTAACAATAGCATACAAGGGAGAGTCACCTTATTCAATTGTCTATAATCCACTGTCATCTCCATGTCCTATCTGACTTTCATACTGGCTAGACAGGATTATTCCATCAAGTGGTTATAGGGACTAGCACTCTTGCCTCAACATATGTCTTTATAGTATTGGTAATTTCATCTTGCTCACCTGACACATGACATTGCTTTAAAGTAATTACTTCAGAAGGTTCAGACAAAGTGATTGGGTCCATTTTTATTTTACCCACTAAAACTGTATTAATTCCTGTCTTCCTTTCTGCAAATTGGTATCTCCCCTCAGGTAAATTTAAAGTCGTACCTCTCAATATACCTATTCAAATGATGTATTCAGGAATGGGTACAATTACTGTGGTGTATTCTTTCTTAGGTAATTGTCAAATTTTCATTGTGAGTTTGACTTGTCTAGCTGATATTTCACCCCTCCCACTCCTATGATGGTGATAGGAGTTCCATGTTTAAGCTTATCAGTGTTTCCATTTATAAGGGAGGCCTCTGCCCCAGTATCTATTAATATCCTAGTTACAGTATTTGATCCATTTTTCCAGTATATGGTCAAATTGATATGGGGTCTGTAATCCCATTTGTATATTTCTTTAATCTGAGCTGAGGCTCTGTCAATTTCCTGTTCTTCCTGAAGGTGTGACAAGCTTGGATAGAAGGGTTCAGGAGGATCTGTAGGGGCAGTTCTTACTTCACTATTCCGTCTATTATCAAGCCCCTTTTCTTGGTATATTCTGTATAGTTCATTATTTGGAATATCATCTATGCTTCCAAAATCTACTCCTGCTCTCAATAGAGCAGTAGACAATTCTTTCCTTATCAATCTATTCTGAATTTGAATCTGCTGGTTATTTATTCTTTTCTCATCGAGAAAATATATCTTTTTCCCAGTTCCCTAAGTCACTTAACTGTGAAATCTTGTTCAGCACCTCTTAAAGAGGATGCCCTTTTCACCAAATTATTAGAGTCAAAACTAGGTGCTTGTAAGCAAGATATGTCATCTTCACGATTATATTCCTATGGGAAACCACAAAGGGGGTATCATAGTATGTATCTGTGTTTCCAGTCATTATGGCAGTCTTCATTACCTCTTCCTTTAACTTTCTTATATAATCCCTAAGTGAATATCAGGGTCTATCTCCACTGGTCACATAGAGTCAGTAGGATACTGCTTACTGCATCCTTCAGCAACCAAAGCTAACAGATTAGTCATATTTTTACCTCCTTGTATAGTGTAATCTCTAAAGGCTTGATGTACAAAAGGATTATGACTGATACCTGTAAATTTCAAGCAATCTATGCTATCTATAGATATTCCTCTGGCCCCTTCATCACTGATTCTCACCATCCAAAATGTTAACAATTCTGTCATCCTTTGGGTGAACTGACTCAAAATATCTCTGATCTCCTGCAGAGTAAAATTCTCAATTATCTTCCTAGACACTGTGTTCCCTGCTTGGTTCTCCTGTTTTCACCTTACTGTGGGGCCAGCTTTGGCCTGAGAAATCTCTCCCTGTAACATTGTTTCATTTTCTGACTTTGTTACTTTTTCTGCCCACACACTCTCCTGGCAGTTGTTGTCATGGCAACTAGGCTGTGTATGTGTACAAAGTTTGTATGCACACCTCTTTTGCCAGCCTTAACAGCTTTTTATTCCACCTGAGACCTCCCATCTTGCTATTTTAAAAGAGAGCCAGAATTCTGAGAATTCTCCTGCAGCCTTTCCTACATACTCCTAACAACTCTTTCCCTGGTCTTAATTGGTATTCCTTGCAAACACTTTTCCAACTCTGTAGATTCCCACTCCTATAACCTTGGCTCCCAGTTCTTACAGGGTTCAGTGCTTTTAGTCCATTCCCTTGAGAGGGAGGAATACCGTAAATCCTCCCATCCTGGGATATCCATTTTTTCCTCTAAATCCTTTCTGCCTGCAAATAGAGATTTTATACCCTGTGATCCTGTTCTTGACACCAAATGTATCACAAAGGCAATATTCACAGCACTGAGGGTGACTATGAATATGCTAATACAATTCTGAATTGCAAAGTATAACAGACTCTCCATATAGAAGGCAGAAGAAAACATTTATTCAGACACCAGAATGCCAAATCCCAACATCAGAAAGCCAAATCTGTCATAGCAACCAAGAAGTCAATATACAATAGCACTGCTGGGACAAAGGCATTTCCAAGCCTTCCCCCCTCACCTCTCCTTTCTAGGGCCTTCCCACAAACAATCATGAACCTAACTGTGTCTGCATCCTTCCCAGTTCTGACTAGTCCGACCAACTTCCTCCCAACTCTGCTCCTCCCTTCCTGTTCCATCTGTTCAGCAAACTCCTCCCACCACATGTGACTTAGGCTTCTGTGTGATTTAAGCAGGTGACATGGGCCTATTAACGAATGAGAAAGACCTCCCCATTTAAATTACCATTATGGTGGCGCTACTGAACAATTAGTAGAACATATGTAACCTGAGTTATTTTTCTAGTTGTAATAATTTTGCACCTTATTCCACTATTCCAGAGGTTCTTATTCTTTTTTGGATCATAGGACTCCTTTGGAAATCTAGTAAAGCCTATGGACCACTTCTCAGTATGTTTTTAAATGCATAAAATTAGGATTACAAAGGAAATTAATTACATTGAAATAAGATGATCAAAATTTATAAAGTTCATGGACCACAGATTAAGAACATGTTGTATACTTTCTCTTAAAGTGTACTTTCTGACCAGTGGCATGCATTTGTAGAATGATAGCTCTCTGGGTACAGATAATTTTCCAGCCCTGTACTAATATGGAACTGTTACAATGGATTAATCATTTGCTTAGCACAGTGCCTGATTCAATGATCTGTCTGTCTATCTATCTATCTCTCTATCTATCTATCTATCTATCTATCTATCTATCTATCTATCTATCTATCTATCTATCTATCTATCTATCTATCTACCTACCTACCTACCTACCTACCTACCTACCTACCTACCTACCTACCTGTCTGTCTGTCTGTCTGTCTGTCTGTCTGTCTGTCTGTCTGTCTGTCTATCTATCTATCTATCTAACTAATGCTTCCAAGATTTGGACGTTTATTAATAGAAGGTTTTACCACTGATGAAGTTCAAAACTCCTTAGCAACTTAGTCAATGATCTTTGAGAATTTCTGCGGCCAAAAATCTATTCATCTTGAAACCAAATTGGTGATTAGCCTCTCCTTGGCTTGGCTTTGGAAATGTGCATATTACTGGTTCAGAACTTGAAGCCTTTCCATCTTGGCAGGTCCTACTGGAGCTTGTACTCTTCTGTCATAGCTTTTATCTCAAGCCATGACACAAAATCTGTTCTATTATGATGCAGTAAATGTCTTGGGAATCTTAAGTATAAGATGAAAAAGTTACTTTCCTCAAACAGATACTTTAAAAGAGTCACAATGAATGAAGTTCTAAAAGGTCTTCACTTACATACAAAAGCTGCATCCAGAAATTGCAGATAGAGGCATCCTGCTTGGAGGTAGAAGTTCATTTTGTTCAATCTGCATTCTAGAGTGAACCCCTATATGATCCTCAAAGAAGCTCCTTCTCTCCAGATAATGGCCTATTCAAAGACCTCCACTTGTGCCCTTAAATGACCCACTTAGAGGGAAGTTCCTAATCATCTATTACAAGCTTCACCAATGACTGTACCCTGTTTTAGTTAATTCCCAATATGCCACATCCTTCAATGAAAGGATAACTTCTACACGAAGAAGAGGCATCAGAGTAGGACTTTATTATAGATGCTCTGTTACATGGGAACTAAAACAAAAATGAAGTTGCTTATGAAACAGAAAATATTGTGTGATTTGTTAATTTTAGCACAAAATTATTCTGTGGCAGTATGAGTAGAATCAGAGAATCATAGAAAGTTAGATCTGTAACGGAGCTCTTCAATTTCAATTAGGGAAAATGAAGCTCAGTAAGCCATTGTTGAATACCAATTTAGGCTAAAAGCTAGAGGTTACTTTTCTCATGTTTTAAGGCTGCTTCCTGGTCATGATGGCAAATTTTCTGTATTTCTACTATTACAATTAGCCTAGTACTTGGAATCAAATGGATGGTGTTATTTTCCCTCTGCTTTCTCAGACAGAATGACTTCACCTACAGTAAACCTGACAGACCTTCTCCCCAAACCCCATCCTTTCAGCATAATAACTGACAAAATAAAATACCCAGAAGGGGGGCAAGAGCAATTAGTCAGACTCTGTGGTGACACAATGCATGTTCTACATCAATGAATGGGATTTAAATGGGGCACAAGATGAGCTCTATTTGCAGCAAAACTGACTAATAGGCTGAGCTAATCTGAGAAAAATGATTTGGTACACAACTCTAAAGGTTAGCTGACAAAACAGATGGCTGAAAGTTTTTTTTTCTACTTTCGTCTTTGAGATGTAGCTTTTAGAATGGATGCTTCATATAGGAAAATTTTGACTTTGGGGAGTTTTTTTCAGGAAATGCTGAAAAGTTCATTTATGATACAGAAATATAAACCATTTGCTTCCACAGCTGTAAACATAAATTAGCAAGGTACATGACCCAATGATCAGGGTAAAGGTTCTTTGAGCAAATTCTCTTGAATCAATAGTCTGGGAAAAAATGTTACATTTACTGTGTTGCTTATGTTCCAAAGGAAAGTTAAGAGTAGGAGTGAGTGAGTATAAATGAGTATAACGTATATTCTGATAACCAGGATCAACAGCTGAGTATCAACTACTTGTAGTATGTTTATAGTTCCATATTTTATCTCTTAAGATATATAAGGAAATAATTTTATTTTAAAATCAACTAGCAGGCACATTGAGTAATGTAATTTAAAATTGATTTCATTTATCAGTCTAAATAGAAAATGTTAGGGTTACCATATTGATCTATAACATCTAATCAAATGAAAAGCACCTTGTTGCAGATTGGTATCATTAACACTTGAATGTTTCCTGGGAAAATAAATCCTTAATACATTAAATTCTTTGAAATCTTAGTGTCACAATAGTCCTCCAAAGTGTTTATTATATTTATTTTAATGTGTTATACTTCTCAAGAGTAGCTTGAAAAGGTAATTAAAACTTTTATCAATACTTGATTTACAAGATTTAAAATTTACTATTTTGATGTTATAAATTAATTCATGCAAAATCACAATGCGTATAACTTTAAAAGAAATATCTTGGACTGGGTATAATTCTTTGGCTTTCTAACCTTTGGTCTGGGGATGTACTTGTTCTTTAGTACTTTTGGACTAATTCCTTTTCTGTTCAGAAAGACTCTCATGTCTAAGGGATTCTAAATGTAATGGCATGGGATGTGTTTGTGATCCTAATGATGCCTACATATTAAAAATATAGTACTCATGGAAGTCTTTAGTAGGTTCCAACAGGGAACAGAGGCTGCCTGCTCATTGGATATAGCCTATATATTTAGCTTTGTTAGCACAGTATATTAATAACAAAGACAAGAAGCAGGGTATAGAGACCAAGAGCACATTCAGAAGGTAGAAGTTCAAGTCCCAGATAAGACATTTTCTACTTTACACAAGATTTTATTTAGCACTTACTATGCACCAGATGCTGTATGGAGACACAAAAGTTAAAGTTAAACAATTTGTTTCCTCAAGGAGTTTATATTTTACTGAAGGGCAATAATATGCACACAAATAAATAAAATATATGCAAAATTGGCCAAAAAAAGAGCAATTTTGAGGGGTATGTGGCACTAACTGGGGGACTTTAAAAAGGCCTCCTTAGAAGAGGTGACATTGGGTCAAACCCCTCCTCTTCTCATTATTACACTTGATTTGCTCTCTCTGTCCCAGAAATCTCTGCTCTTTTTCAATCACTTCTTGTTCCTCAGCCCCATGATGTTATAAGAAGAGATCCTTAAAAAAATTGCAGTAGCACATGGGCGCTACAGATATGCTTGGTTTTAAAATCTAGAAAATGTGCCTATAAAGAAATGTGGCTTCTAACATGAAGAGATGGACCAGATCAGAATTTTTCCATAGGTGGCAATTCCTTCAAAGTGGTCTTCTTCAGAAATCATATAATTGTTCCAGCAGTGATACTATTTGCCAAAAAGATTTTTGGGACTCATTTTTTTGGGATGGTTTTCAGAGCTAGTAGCACATTTCTTTGAATATAACCAGTAATGGGAAATTATTAAGATTTGATTTGAGTTTTAGAATCAGTCAAAAACCATTTGGAGCCAACTATGGTAAATGAGGCCAGTTATTCTTAAAGGGAAATATATATGTGTGTGTATAAATATACGTACATACATACATATATATATATGTATATATCTTGTGTGTGTATATGTTACTAATAAATAATTCTGTTGAATGAAGTTTGAATATAAAGTATCTTAGGTTTGTGATTAACTCTTGGATTATAAAGTGATGAGAGACTTTTTAAAGTGCTTTGTAAATGGTTTCCAAAAACATTTCTCAAAGAGGAATTTCAGAAATATTTGGAACAACAGCAGCATCACTGGAATAGTGTTCTATGGTGATAATTTCAAAGGCAATAGTGCTTATTCAGACAGAGCTAGACAAGCTCTGGCACAGAGTTCATTTAAAATAAAAGCTGACAATATATTTGTTTTTTTTTTCTATTTTCTATTTTTACTTTATTCCAAGTGGGTCAAATAGAAATTTGGTTTAGAGTGCTATTTTCAATGGCCATTACTGAGATTTAAATTTATTTTATTCTTTTCATTTACATGTAAAAACTTTTTTTCATTCTTTAAAAATTTTTTGACTTCTGAATTCTTTCCCTCCTTCCTCTCCCCTCTCATTGAGATGACAAGCAATTTGATATAGCCCTCTGATTCTTTAATGTAAAGTTACTTATGTGTTATCCTGTGGCTTCATGATATTTGAATTTTCTCGTTGACTTGGGAGCTCTGGAATTTGTCTATAATATTCCTGGTAGTTTTTGTTTTGGGTTCTCTTTGAGGAGATGCTTGATAGATTCTTTCAATTTCTGTTTTACCCTCTGATTCTAGGATATCAGGGCAGTTCTCCTTGATAATTTCTTGAAATATGATATTTAGGCTCTTTTTTGGATCAGGGCTTTTGGGTAGTACCATAATTCTTAAATTATCTCTCTTGGATCTATTTTTCAGGTCAGTTGTTTTTCCAATGAAATATTTTACATTTTTTCTATTTCTCCATTCTTTTGATTTTTTTTTTCTTGTTTTCTGACATCTCGGGGAGTCATTAACTTCTACTTGCCCATTTCTAATTTTTAAGGAGTTCTTTTCTTCATTAAGTTTTGTACCTCCTTTTCCATTTGTCCAATATTATTTTTCAAGAAGTTTTTCTCTTCAGTAGATTTTTGTGCCTCTTTTACCATTTGACCTATTCTTTTTTATTATTACTAATTTATTTATTTTTAGTTTTCAACATTCATTTCCACAAGATTTGGAGTTCCAAATTTTCTCCCCATCTCTCCTTTCTGCCCACCCCAAGATATCTTGCATTCTAATTATCCTTTCCCACAATTTGCTCTCTCTTCTATCACATCCCTCCCTTCTCTTATCCTTTTCCCCTCTATTTTCTTGTAGAACAAGATAAATTTTTACACCCCATTTCCTATATGTCTTATTTCCCAGTTGCATGTAAAAACAATTTTTAACATTTGTTATAAAATTTTGAGTTCCAATTTCTCTCCCTTCCTCCCTCCCCACCCATTCCCACAGAGAAGGCAAACAATTTGATATAGGTTATATATGTGTAGTCATGCTAAACACTTCCATGAAAGTCATGTTGTGAAAGACTAACTATATTTCCCTCCATCCTATCCTGCCCCCCCATTTATTCTATTCTCTCTTTTGACCCTTTCCCTCCTCAAAAGTGTTTATTTCTAATTACCCTCTCCTCCCATTTGTCCTCCCTTCTGTCATCCCCCCATTCCTCACTTATCCCTTTCTCCCCAACTTTCCTGTAGTGTAAGATAGATTTTCATACCAAATTGAATGTGCATGTTATTCCCTCCTTAAGCCAAATATGATGAGAGTAAGGTTGATTCTTTCCCTATCATCTCCTTCCTATTTCCCTCCATTGAAAACACTTTTTCTTGCCTTTTTATGTGAGAGATAATTTACCCCATTTTATCTCTCCCTTTCTTTTCCCAATATATTCCTCTCTCATGCCTTAATTTTTTTTAGATTTAATCCCTTCATATTCAATTCATCCTGTGCCTTCTATATATGTACATATAATCCCTCCAACTACCCTAATACTGAGAAAAATCTCAAGAGTTACAAATATGATCTTTCCATGTAGGAATGTTAACAGTTCAACTTTAGTAAGTCTCTTACGATTTCTCTTTCCTGTTTACCTTTTCATGCTTCTCTTGATTCTTGTGTTTAAAGTCAAATTTTCTATTCAGCTCTTGTCTTTTCATCAAGAATACTTGAAAGTCCTCTATTGCATTGAATGACCATTTTTTCCCCTGAAATATTATACTCAGTTTTGCTGATTCTTGGTTTAAATCCTAGCTCCTTTGACCTCTGGAATATCATATTCCAAGCCCTACAATCCCTTAATGTAGAAACTGCTAGATCTTGTGTTATCCTGATTGTATTTATACAGTACTCAAATTGTTTCTTTCTGGGTGCTTACAATATTTTCTCCTTGATATGGGAACTCTGGAATTTGGCTACCATATTCCTAGGAGTTTTGCTCTTGGGATCTCTTTCAGGAGATGATTGATAGATTCTTTCAATTATCTATTTTATCCTCTGGTTCTAGAATATCAGGGAATTTTTTCTTGATAATTTCTCAAAAGATGATGTCTAGGTTCTTTTTTTGATCATGGCTTTTAGGTAGTCTAATAATTTTTAAATTGTCTCTCCTGGATCTATTTTCCAGCTCAGTTGTTTTTTCCAATGAGATATTTCACATTATATGCTTTTTTTCTTTTGTTTTATAATTTTTTGATTTTTCATAAAGTCTTTAGCTTTCATCAGCTCCATTCTAATCTTTAAGGAATTATTTTCTTCAGTGAGCTTTTACATCTGGTCAGTTCTGCTTTTTAAGGTACTCTTCTCCTCATTAGCTTTTTGGATCTCTTTTGCCATTAGGGTTGGTCTATTTTTTAAGGTGTTAATTTCTTCACCATTCTTTTGGGTTTTCTTTAGCAAGCTGTTGATTTATTTTTCATTATTTTCTTGCATCACTCTCATTTCTCTTCTCAATTTTCCCTCTACTTCTTTTACTTGATTTTCAAAATCCTTTTTGAGCTCTTCCAGGTCTGAGACCAATTCATATACTTCTTGGAGGCTTTGGATATAGGAGCTTTGACTTTGTTGACTTCTGTTTGTGTATTTTGGTCTTTCTTGTCACAAAAGTAAGATTCTATAGTCTGAGTTTTTTTCTGGTTTTTACCCATTTCCTCAGCCATTTTCTTGACTTTTGAGCTCTTTGTCAAGGTAGTTCTCTGTTTCCAGTGGTGATGGTGGGGTATACTGTCAGTCACTTGCTCCCTCCACAATCTGTGGACCTAGAGCTACAGAAACATTGGCTGCAGCTGCTCCTGCTGCTGCTGAGTCTGTCATGGGCTTCTCCACCCCCTTTGCCTCCCTGGGACTGGGGCCATACCACTCTATTTTCCCTCACAGGTCTGACCAGTTTTTTTTCCACTGACCTTTCAATGCGTCCTTTGTGGTTTGGGGTTGTGAAGTCTGGAAACCACAACAGTTGCCAGTGATTCAGTCTCCCCACCTCCCACCAGGCCTGCTCAGGTCCTGTCTGTGCCAGCATGGCCAAGCTGGATTGTATTCTGCTCCCAGCATGGGGTAATAGACACTTCCCTTTGACCTTCCAGGCCATCTTGGGCTGGAGATTTACTTCACTCCCTCATTCTGTGGGCTCTTCATCTCCAGAATTTGTTTAGAGTCATTTTTTACAGGTATTTGGCTGGGCTTGGGGGGACAGTTCTAGAAGTCCCTGCTTCTCCTCAGCTATCTTGGCCCCACCTATTCTGTTTTTTAAGATCGTATTTTATTTAGTTTTTTTTTTATTGTTCTTCCTTTAGCAAGCTGTTGACTCTTTTTCATGATTTTCTTGCCTCACTCTAATTTCTTTTCCCATTTTTTCCCTCTACCTCTCTTATTTGATTTTTTAAATCCTTTATGAGCTCTTCTAAGAATTTTTGGGGAGCCTTAGAAAAATTTGCATTTTTCTTTGAAGCTTTAGTTGTAAGTTTTTGACTTTGTTGTTTTCATTTGAGTTTCTCTTTTCGTCTTCCATGTCACCATAGTACCTTTCAATAGCTGTTTTTTTTTCTTCTCATTTTCCCTGTCTATTTCTTGAGCTTTAACTTTATGTTAAAGTTAGGCTTCTCCTTGGAGGAGGAGGCACTGTCCCAAGCTTCAGGTTTTTTGTGCTGCTATTTATAGAGCTAGTTCTTTGGAATGTTATGAATTTTCAGTTCTTCCAAGGTGGTATGATCTAAGGAGAGGCATTGGTCACTGTTCTACTTTTCTGTGCTCTGGTCTGAGAATGACACCAAGTACTCTTTCCCACCCTGTAACACCTGGGTTTCCCCTCTCCTGCAGCTGAATTCTCCAATGTGCTGTATAGCTCCTCCTCATTCTGGGACTGGGACCCAGAGTCATGTATGGGTAATGCAACATTGTCTAGCCCTCAGTGCCAGCAAAGGATAATTTCCTGCTGACCAGGATCCTCTTATTATCTGTGGCCTGAGACCTCCAGTAGCTGCTGCTGTTGATTCATTCACTCCTAAGTCCTGTTGCTTACTTGCACTTGGCATAGCCTGCTACTGGCTGCTCAGTAGAGGGTCACGGGCCTCACTGCTGTCCTTTTCCAGATTGCAGGACCTGCTGTTGGCCTGGTGGTGCAGTTTGTGCTAGACTATATTCTACTCTCACTCCAGTGAGACAGACCTTTCCTGCTAACCTTTTAAGTTGTTCAGGGTTGGAAAATTGTTTTACCCTGTCCTTTTTGTTCTTCTGTGGCTTCAGAATTCATTTTCAGGCATTGTTTTAAAGTTGTTTAAATACTAAAATTTAGAGGTGAACATTTGATTATAATAAAAAGGCATATGAGAAATATTACTCAAATTAAAAGATTATAACCATGGGATTGATATTTTTTGTTGATCATTGATTTAGGGGGGATTTGTAAAGGTAGAAAATATTTAATTAGTTTAAGGTTCTATTTCAGTGATTCTGTTGAGGATAAGGTTCCCAGAGGATTTTTCTGTCTAGAGAATAGCTTTATGTAAGTAAATAATACCCATACCCCCTAATTTCTGTGCTGCTTTTTAGGCTATCATGAGAAGTTTCATTTTATTAGGAGACTGGATATATTCTAGATTAGGCTTTGTTTTCTGTTGAATTGACATTCTGTGTTCTTTCATTCTTAAAATTCTCTCTCTGCTATTATTCATCCTTACCTCTACACTTTTCTAGTGGTCTAGCAGAGCTATAACTAGGAACTTTTTACTTGTTACAGATGCCACAGACTATGCTTTGGAGAGAAGCAGCATTAAAAGTATCTTGTGTTCCAGGCTTGAAACCAGGAAGATCTGAGTTTAAAGGGGACCTCCAAACACATTTATTAGCTGTGTGAGTTTAGGCAAGTCACTTTGCCTTGTTTGCCTCTGTTTCCTCATCTGTAAAATGAGCAGGAGAAGGAAATGGCAAACCACTCTAGTATCTTTGCCAAGAAACCCCAAATAGGATCAGGAAGAGTTGAACATGACTAAAATGATTGAACAACCACAAAGTAAGTTTGAGACAAAAAGGAGAGAATAAATGACATAAACCAATTATTAGGAAATAACATTAACACTACCTTGATATTCTCCACAAAGTAGGCATTCAATAAATGTTCATTGCAAAACAAATTTTTGGCATGAATTATTTTCCTACAAAGTATATTCTGAGTCCTGTACCTTCCTCTGGTGCCTTATTGTAGTAAGAAAGTGATCCTGTTTTTTTGAAGGCCATGTTAGGAAGGTGAGACATGGGGAGACAGATATTCTGGGATACTGAAGCAAGGCTGGAGAGGTTGAACTCAAGGGGGGGATGGGAAGGAGCTATACCTTCATAAAAGTGGAGCTCACACTAGCAATTTGGTGGCTTTATTTATTAACTAATTATTTTTTCTTGCTAAGTTCTTTTGTCTCTATACCTTACCAAAGGACTTGAAGTGCTGGTGAGTCTTTTCAATTTCCCTCCTAGAAGGAAAGTTTAATTTGCTCCTTCCCAGTTAATGATTATGTGAGCAAGTGGTGTGTGTGTGTGTGTTTAGCAAAGTGGTATTAAAATGAAATGCAGACTAACCTTTTGATTTAGCTTAGTGTGCATAAACCTGAACTTGCCAGGGGGAGAAGCAACAATTATTGTGGGTACTTCTTTTTACAAAGTATTTTTTCTGAATATCATTCTTTAGTTTAAGATTGTATACTGAATGAGTAGCTTTTGATTCTAAGCATCTGAGGAAACTGTGTACTTGCTTGAACACCTAAACAGGTATGACAACTCCTCAGAGGGTGAGAAAGATTTATTTCCTTTGTATGTAAAATGTCAAATGAACTTAGGACAAAGGGAAAATGACACACAAAAAGGAAAGAACAAATGGCATAAACCAGTTATTAGAAAATAACATTAATACTACCTTGTTATTACAAAAGTAAGCATTCAGTAATGGTTGACTGAAAAAAAATTACAGCATGAATTTTTTTTCTGCAAAGTATATTTTGAATCCTTTACTATCACCTTCCTCTGGTGCCTTATTGTAGTAGGAAAGTGATCTTGTTTTCTTAAAGGCAGCATTAGCATAACAGACACTCTGGGTGGTCTTTTTCAACCAAGAAGTCTTTGACCTTGGTCAAGGAAAAAAATGTGTATCTGTGAGCTGGTTACCAGCCTGGCTGCATTTTGAGAGGCTCATTACTAAAAGGTTGGCTAGTAGGGGCAGAAGTGACTGTTGTTATTTACCCTAGATACATCTTAGAAATATCTGTTTTAACATATAGAGTGGTTGTGATCTGCTTTGTCAAGGAAAGTGGTCATGCCAATGAAATCAGATTTTTTTTTTTAAGGATTGAAGGAGATGCATCCTGAATACAATGAAAAGGATAAAAGTTAAGCCTGAAAGAGTCTCTGAAAAGAAAGAAAACTGAGGAGCAAAGACTGCCCCTTTAGGATATCCATGGAGTTCTGGCTTATCAGCCAATCAAAAGACTTTTTATTATTCTATCATGTCACATGACCCTTCAATTATCATGGCCAATACGAAGCAGCCAGAGGACGTCTGCTCTTTTGCTGAAGATGGCAGTGAGGGAGAAGGGAAAGATCCCTCCACTATACATGTCCAGAAGTAAACCCACTCAAGTATCCATTCATTTAACTGGTATGCCTACTGAAGGTAGTGATATAGTGGGGGAGAGAAGGGGCATTGTGCAAAGAGGGGGGCTTACATTTTCAAGGAGTTTTCTTTTTCCTTATTTGCTTTTCATAGATTCTTAAATTCTAAAGTTAGTTTAATTATATTAGTTTTTATCCCCACAACTCCCCCTTTTTTCTTTGCATGGAATTTAATGCAATGAAAAGATTGAATTTTTCAGGGTCCTCTCTCCATTATGGCTTATGTTTACAGTATGTCATATCTTAAAGGATTTTTCTTGAATCTGTGTTTTTATTATGTGCTATATGCACAGCGTAAACATGGACCTGCTTTTGAAGGGAGTCACAACCCAAGACATTACCGTGCATTTTTATTATGAGATGCAAATGAATATTCAATTAAGATGCAAATGTTTCATTTTAAAAAGCTGGATAAGATGTGCTTAACCAGCTGGTTAAATTTAAACTGCCAAAAATAAATCTAGTACCAGAATATTTTCTGGCTCATTTTCCTTTGATTATGAATTGGATACCCTATCATAGTCTCTTAGCATTTTTCTAGGAAAGTCAAATTATTTTGGTGCTTACTGATGCTACCTTTCTTACATAATCTTCTGTATGTTCTTCAATTCAAACTTAATTACCAGAAAATACCTGTGTTGATATTTGTTTTTTGTTTAATCTGCTTTCTATTATGCTGCTTAAAAAAGGGGCTGGCCTGAGGAATTCTCTCTTCTACCGAAAGATAAATATCAGCAATATCAATTGATTATTCTTATTGTAAATATGATTTCAGGGGTATGAGGAATTCCCATTTTGAAAATTCTCTCCACCAATTCATATCAATAATTCCTTGAGAGTTGTCTATGTGATTCTTGTTAATGTCATTCTATAAATATTTTCCATTTTAGATACATGTATACATTTGCCATAATAAATATACTCAATAGAATATTATTAAGATAGGGCATATCTAGTATATGTTTCTTCCTGGTTTATCAATGCTTCAGCTAGGGTATTGTGGCCTATCACAATTACATTAATATGCACTAAGTATTTTGCAGAAGTTTATATCATCCAACTTCTACAGACAGGAACCTAGGAAATGTGAATAACACAACACTTGTGTTACGAACATGCTTTGTCTCAGGCCCATTATTACTTTTAAATGCTTCTGAGTAATGGGACCATAGGTTTGTGCAGCCGAGGACTTTTTTTGATTAAGTGAATTACTGTTTCCTCAAATTTTCCTTCTTTGTAGCAAATGAAGGCATGGATTAGGCAATCCCCCCTTCTAAATAGCCATTTACAAAATAAATAAAGGAAACCTGGTCTGCTTGTCACTCTTCTTTCTGCATTCAGGCTTTAAGAGAACAGATGACAAAGTGTTCTGGGTCTTTGGTAATTTTCTTTCTTGAACAAAACATCAAAATGAGGTTGTCAGAGGACAATAGACTTCACTGGTGAGTTTTAATCTGCCGAGGCTATGGGAGCCTAAGGAGAGTTTCATACTGAAGAGGGAGTTATTTGTTGGACAAGGAGCTTACTAAATACCACATGGGAGAAAACTCATTTACAACAAATGGGCCAGTTGGTGCATCAAATCAGTACTTAATCTATGCCTGCCAGAGAAACTTGTGAATAGTGTTAGTTCAGTGGAATGAGTCTCTCTGCATGTGAACCATGCCTTTTCTCTTCCATTTGTCCTAATCACAAACCAATTCAGTTTTCTGAGGCTATTTTCTGAAGAGTTCTATACATGCAAAAAAAGAAATTCAGAAATTAAATACGGAGAAATTAGACTAGAGAGTATATTCTCATGGATATCTACTTGGATATTCTTCTAAATGTAGCAAATTGTTGTTAAACCCCTTGCTTGGCAGGAAAACATGTGATTTCATCATAGTTTGTTTTATGCAAGGCTCTATTGCTTTCATCCACATGGGGGTCATTTAAAGGATGATCAAATCATAATGAATAAACTTGATATCTTTTAAAGAACCTGAGTATTTTTAAAAAATGTGCTTTCATGTTATCACTACAAAATCTGATAGTTTGGAAACAAAATGCTATTACAAGAAGACTATACTAAAGTAGCAGTTATAAATGTAGGGGCAGTGGGATGCATGGTTGTTGTCCTTTGTTTTCAAAGAGGACCAAAATACATCACCATGATAAAGTGAAGTTTCAGTGTGTCCGACTGTGGCTGATCAGACCAATATGAGCTCAGAATGCTCTACTACAGGTTGGGCACAGATAGTCCATATGAGTATTTGGGGTAGATACTCCAAATTTTCTCACCCTACATTTACTTTGTGTTGCCTCAATTCTGCTTTGCTCATAGAGCACAGTACCCTTTCTGATGTGGGTACACCATGCTAAGCAGTCCTATGCCAGTGTCTCCCATGTTGCATCGTGAAATCCAAAGTTCTTGAGAGAGACCTTGAGAGTGTCCTTGTATCACTTCCTCTGATCACCATGTGATTGCCTGCCCCATGTGAGTTCTCTATAAAACAGTCTTTTCAGCAAGTATATACTTTATATTCGAACAACGTGGCCAGCCCATTGGAGTTGTACTCTCTGAAGCATAGTTAGCATAGTTTGAATGCTTGGCAATTCAGCTCGAGCAAGTACTTCAGTGTCTGGTACCTTATCCTGTCAGGTGATCCTCAGAATCTTCCTAATACAGTTCAAATGGAAGCGATTCAGTTTCCTGGCATGGTACTGGTAGATTGATCATGTTTCACAGGTATACAACAATAAGGTCAGCACAATGGCTCTGTAGACCTTCAGTCTCATACCTCTTCTCTCCCAAACTTTTCTTTGGAGCCTCCCAAACACTAAGCTAGCTCTGGCAATACGTACATCAACCTCATTGTGAATGTGTACCTCCCTGGAAAGTACACTACCAAGGTAAGTGAACTTATCCAAAGCATTTGAAACTTCTCCATTTGCTGTAATCAATGGTTCCACATATGGATGGTATAGTGGTGGCTGATGGAGCACCTGTGTTTTCTTGGTGTTAATTATTAGGCCAAAATTAGTGCAGGCAGCAGAGAATTAATCCATGCTTTGCATCTCAGCTTCAGAGGCTGCATTGAGTGCACAATCATCTGCAAACAGAAAATCATGCACAAACACTCCCTCCACATTAGTCTTGGCTGGTAGCCTGTTCACATCGAAGAACTTACCATCAATATGGTAGTTGACTTGGATACCGTGTTCATCCTCATTAAAACCATCTGACAATATGACTGAAAACAGATGTATAGTGGAATGGGCAATGATTGACCTGGATGTTAGAAGACTGCTCCGGTAATTTTATCAACTAGGTTTAGGGGTATAGTTTCCTCATCTCTCTGAAAGAATCCAAGTTAAACATTTTCTGTTTCCAGCAAATCAATCAGGGTGGTTCTGGGCACAGTTTTTCATATTTCCAATTCTATATAGTTGGCTATTGATTTGGGAAGACTTGGGCTTTCTCCATTTAGGTGTCTTCCCCAGTGCTTTCTACTAAAGAATATCAGCAAAATCCATGTAGCACAATTCTTAAAAGCAATCTGGAAATTAATATTTTTTTCCATAAGATTCCAGGCCTACTGTAGCTGGTGGACTCTTTCCCCCTTGTTCCTCAAATGTGGTTATACAGTTTATATAGTCATTGCTACAACTGTATAAAAATAGTTATAGTAAATAGACATATCACTGTATAAAATGACAGTTATACATCATTTTACAAAATTCTTATAGGTCATCACTTATTTTAGGACATATGAGAACCTACCTATCAATCAGTCAGTTAGCTAGCATTTAATATGTACTTTGCTATGTGCCAGGCACTGTGGTAAATGATGGGGATATAAAGAAAGGCAAAAGACAGTCCCTGTTCTCAAGGAGATTATAGTCTATCGAGAGAAACAATATAAAAAGTAACATGTACAAACAATATTTATAAAGGATAAATTTAGCGTAATCTCAGAGGGAAGGTGCTAAGATTAAGGAGAACTTGGAAAGGTTTCTACCCCATCCAAAGATAATAAAGAAAAGGGAAAAAAAAAAGTCAAGCTTACCCTTTTCCTCAAAGGAAAATTCTTACTCTAGTAGGTCTCATAACAAGGATAGATAACATGAGTTGATTGGAAGTCATGGCCTTTATTTCAGGGGATAAATTGTCCCAGGTGAAGATTCCTTTGTGTCCCTGAAACAAAGAGGGTACCCACAAGTTTCTCAGGGATATCTGACAGAGGACATCCAAAATTTCTGCAGGGATATTATGGAACACATAGGGACTCCAACTGGAAATACAGACCAAAATTGCCAGTAGGTCCCTGTAATACCAGATATTCCCCAATGTACCCTTTTTAAGCAGTACATGAGTATATTTGGAAATCTTCTTGGAGTATACTCTTAAGAGGAGGCATAATAACTAAAAGAGAAAAAGTGGCCCTTTTGGGTCAGCCTACCTAAATCATACCATGTGAGTCCAGAGCTTTGGGGGCCTGTGGTCATGGATTATATAAATAAGAACGACACTAAATAAAGTAAGAACATTCATTATTTAATGAGTACCTTTAAGTTCAGTTATAAAATGAAGAGTCATTGGCAATAATAATAGCTAACGTTTATCTTGAGCTTTAAGCTTTTGGAAAGTGAAAAACATATGTCATCTCATTTAACCCACATAATAATTTAATGAGGCAGGTCCTGTTATTATATCCATTTTATAGATCAGGAAACTAAGGGTAGCAGAGGTTAAGTGACTTGATCTGGGTCATACAACTAGTATCTGAGGCAGGATTCAAACCCAGTTTTTCCTGACCCCAAGTCTACCTCTCTAACTTATTTCATTTGAGAATTTGAGCTTTAAAAATATGTTTTCTTGAATTGAGGTCACCTGTGTGTGTGGTGTTTTGAACTTATGATTTTTTTTCAGGGGAGGCATAGTTTTTGGAAAATAAAAGAAAGGCTACTTTTCAGATCGGAGTAAAAAATACAGTTTTAAATTTATTACAACAGATGCTGGTTTCTATACCAAATGAACTTCCACATTTGCAGAATATTTGAATTTATATAAAATCACTATTTATGCTCATTTTATAATTTTTGATTATACTTCTTTACTATTGGTCTTCATAGTCATAGCTCTTGTATTACCTGTGTTTATAATTTATTTTGATTTTCAAACAAGCAAGTGAAGAGTTTGGTTTTTTCTATATTGCATTAACTTTGTAGGGGAGAGAGAAAATGGAAGGAGAGGCCGAGGGATAGAGACAGGAAAAAATATAGACATAGAAGACTACAGAGGAGAAGTGCAAGGAAATGAGAGAAGACAGGAGAGAAGAGAGAGAAGGCAGACAGAGATGGAAGATTTCAGTTAAAAAATGAAAAGGTATGTGTGAGTACCAAAGTCAATTACGCTTAAGGCAATAACAGGTCAATATTATTATCAAAAAATGGTCAAAGACTTAGAAACTGATTCCTTTCCATGTGCTTTCTTCTTGCTGATGTAGGCATTTTCTTGTTTTTGTTGTTTTTTAGGAGATCTGTTTTGGTCCTCTGGGATATTGAATTTAAAAAGTTGTTTTAATCAAGTGATACTCACATTTTCTGGCTGAAACTCAGAGTTATCTTATTTTTAGAAGGATTGAATGAAGTGTGCTTATAGGAAATAACAATAATGAGGGACATTTGTTTGATACTTATATTTTATTCTCTCTATGGTGAGTGTAAAATAAATGTAAATTGTCTGACTGAAAGAGGGAATAAAAAGTCAAGAAGACAGTGGAAAGAGCACTTACTTTCAAATTCTTTCCATTAGTTTCTTTGTTACTTGGGCGGGGCACTTCTCCTGTCTAGAACTCATTTTCCTCAAATATAAAATGAAAAGGTTGGATGGGATGGCTTCTAATATCTCTTTTAGCTAAAAACTTACGATCCATTGAATTGTGTTCAGATCTTGACTATGCTTTTGAATAGCTTCACATTTGTCAATAATATCCAACTTCATTTAGCTTTAGCTTTCTCATCTACAAAATGAGAACACGGACTAGATAATTCTGTTAGAACTTTTGGCTTTAAATTTTTGTAATTTTATGAAGAGGAGGGAAAACAAAACTATCCACAGCAGGTGAAGAAAGATATTGGGTCCAGTAAAATCTGAAAGGTGTTCATTTACGTTCAGTTATTGACTAATGTAGAAACAATTTATCTCTAGACCCACTCTCTGCTCAATCAATAAGCTAGTTTCAAATTGAGCAATAATCTGACTTTTTACAGAGCACATCTTTTTCTATTATGTGACAGGTGTAAATTTAGTTTCCCTGGATCAGTTTTCAAGTTTTTTTTTCCTCTTTTCTTCTCTATAATCAGCTAAACATATGCATGGCTCTTTGACCTCTGGTTTTTCCTCTGTGACACTTTGTGAATGTTTTCATATAAGCTTCATGATTTTGTGTGAAAGGGATCCTTTAACAGGTCAAATAATATGGCAGCAGGCTAGAGAGTGAAATTTCATAGTCTGTAATCTGTACCAGTAAATGATTGGGATTGACAGCCTATGACCTAGATTCCTTTCTACATTACTGGGTGTCTTGATAATCTCTAACTTGAAATTTTTGATTCATTTCATTGTCTCTTCTAATCATATGTTATAGAAATTCCAATGTGGAAATCATTTAGTTCACCTAAGAACTGACTAAGAATTTGTACTATAACATCCTCAACAAGGTGGTCATCCTGTCGCCTGAGGAAGTTTATTCCAATTTTAGATAGCTCTGATTGTTGGCAAGCTATTTCTTGCTAGGAGTCAAAATCTGCCTCTGCAGCTTCCACTCATTTCTTCTACTTCTGCCTTCTAGGACCAAGCAAAACAAGTATAATCCCTCTTGCACATGATGATCCTTTTAAATACTGAATGTAGTTATTATGTGCTCCTTGAGCTTTCTCTTGGATAAACATCCCCAGTTTCTTTAATCTTTATATGGCAAAGTCTCCCCATCTGTGCACCCACTTCATTGCTGTAGGGTAATTCATTCCGTTTTGCTGGAATGCTTTCTATTTGGATAGTACTAAGGCATGGTATGAAAATGTGGTCTTTTCAATGGAGGCAACTCCTCAGTGAGGCAATTCCTTCTACCAATGCAGATTTGCAACTGCTTTGCAACTTAGAGCAAGAATTTCTAGCTTTTTGTGTAATGGATTCCTTTGACAGTCAGATAAAGCTTATGGATCCCTTCTCAGAATAATGCTTTTAAATACATAAAATAAAATATGTATGAATAAGCAGGAAACCAACTATATTAAAAATATATATATATATATATATATTGAAATATAAATATATCAGAGTATATTAGATAAAAGTTCATAGCCCCCATGTTCAGAATTGCTATCTTGAACAGCTGCTCAGGACAGTTGAGAGATTATATAAGCCTGACCTCTGACATTGTGTGCCAGTCTGTATATGTCAGAGTGAGGAATTGAACTCAGAGGTTTTTGAGCTTGATGATGTCTTTGAGCTCTCTATCCACTCTACTGTGCTACCTGTCACTGATAGTTAGTATGTTGGAGTCAAATATACATTATGATGCAGTCAGAAAAGACTCTACATTAAATACTGGGGATCATTGTAGCCACAGAATCACAGAACATTAGAACTAGAAGGGACTTTAGTGATCAAATTGCATAAACAAATCATATCATAGTTGAGGAAGCTGAGGCCAAGAGGAGGGTACGTGATTCACTTAAGGTACCACAGTGAGCGAATATCAGAGCATAAAACAATAGAACTTTAAAGTTGGAAGTAATTTTAAAAATTATCTAGACCATACTCTATTAGGAAACCAGTGCTCAGAGAAAATGTGTGTTGCTGAAGATTTCATAGCTATAGTGGCACAACCAAGGTTAGAACTCAGATAATAGGATCATGAGGGCAGTTAGGTGGTACAGTGGATAGAGTGCTGGGCCTAGAGTCAGGAAGACACATCTTCCCAAGTTCAGATCTGGCCTCAGACACTTACTAGCAGTGTGACCTTGGATAAATCAATTAACCCTGTTTGCCTTGGTTTCCTCATCTATAAAATGATCTGGAGAAGAAAATGGCAAACTACTTCAAGAAAATCCCAAAGGGGAATATTAAGAGTTAATGATAACTGAAAAACAACTAAACAAAAAATAGGAACATAGATTTAGAGACTGAAAAGACACTAGAATTGATCTGGCCCATTCACTTCATTTTGCAGAGGAGACATTTAGGCCCAGAGCAAAAAAAAAAAATGAAGTACAAATCTGTTGTCCTGACTTGAAGCCCAATGTTATTTCTATTTCACAATGGTGTCTTTCTTCAAAGATATATGGAACTGGGCCTTAGCAATACTGTGAACTATGAAGACTGTTTTCCTTTTGTTGACACTTGTTACCTAGTATCCTCATTCTTTCTTACCTTTCCCCATCAAAACCTGTTCTTCAAAAAGCACCAAAATCTCATTCACACTGAAGTATCATTGTGATAACTAATGTGTTAAGGCTACTGGAAGGTGTTTTATCAGAGAATGAATATGTTTGGTTTAAGTCCAACAATAAAAAGAATTGTTGAATTTCAAGCATAGCAAGAATGATGATTGAGAGTTGTTTGTTTGTTTTTTGTGAGGGCATCACAAGTAGCATCACAAGTCAAGTAGCATTTATTAAGCATCTACTATGTGCTAGGCACTGTGCTAAGAGCTGAGAAAAGAAAGGTAAAAGACAGGCCCTGCTCTCAGGAGCTTACAATTTATTGAGGAAGACAGCATTCAAACACCTAGGTACATACAGGATATGCTCAGGATAAATAGGAGAAAATCAATAGAGGGAAGGCATTGGCATTAAAGGAGATCAGGAAAGGCTTCTTGCAGAAAGTGTTATTCTAGCTACAATTCAAAGGAAACCAGGGAAGCTAGGAAGCAGAAGTGAGGAGAGAGAGAGAGAGAGAGAGAGAGAGAGAGAATTCAGGAAAGGAGGAAATCCAGGTCAGTGTCATGGGATCATAGAATGTAAAATATGACAAGACTGGAGATTATGGAGGCCTTTATAAGTCAAACAAAGGATTTTATATTTGATCTTGGAGGTGATAGGGAGTCATTGGAGTTGATTGAATGGGGGAAAGGGTGGTGACATGCTCAGACCAGCATTTTAAGAAGATTATTTTAACAAAGGACAGAACTAGAGTGTGGAGATACTTGAGACAGGGAGACCATGAATGAGTCCAGGAATGAGGTGATGAGAAGAAAGAAATAGGGCCTTAACAGGATCCCTAGAATTAAGCTACATATTCTATACATTCTATACATTTATAGAAACTTTCTATACATTTATGACTGGTCCTATTTTTGCGTACTGGTGAGCTGTGTTAATTACAGCACTAACAAGGCCATAAAAGTGTCATCTCCCATCAAAATAAGTTAATTTTTTTTTCAGATCCATAGATTGTGATGCTCCTCCTGTTCTAATTAATTTATGATCTCACAGATGTAGATATTTCCTCCAATAGTATGGAACTCCTTTTCATTCTCTATGATTCTTGCCATGGTTCCTCAAAATCCTGTAGAGACAATCTGCCCAGTTTGTTTGAAGCTTTAATCTAGATAACAATAATAACCAGCATTTATGTAATGCTTTAAAGTTTGGGCAGTCTTTTACAAATATTTTGCTTATCTTCACAACGATCCTATAGTAGGAAATGGGAATCCATTTTGTAGAAGAAGAAACTGAGATAGATAGACGTGAAGTGACTTGCCCAGGGTCACATAGCTAGTAAATATCTGAGACCAGATTTGAACTCATCTCTTCTGACTCCAGGTTCACTGTTCTATCTACTTCACCGCTGAATAGTTAATATTTTGTAGGTCCCAGTTTAGTTAGAGAAGGAAATGGTAAACCACTTCAATATCTTTGCCAAGAAAACCCCATGGACAGTATGTATGGTCCATGGGGACATGAAGAGTAAGACACAACTGAATGACTGAACAATACACTAGCATAGCATTAGGGCTATTAAGAAGGAAAGACTATTATTCTTCCCTTGTAATACATGAGCATTTTGCTTTGTTTTCCACTTCAACATTTCCCAAATTGTAGCCCTTCTCTCATTCCTGGTGTGTAAGCCATTGACTGTCATACAGCACAGCCTATTTAAGCTGACTACATCTCTTTGCAGTTTTGGGTCACCTGAAATTTTAATTTTTTGTGAGATTATTGTGTTTCATAAAGTAATATTGGGAAAATATGGCTGTTAAACCTGGAGTTTTGTGTCAGGCATCAGTCTGTGATAATTAAGAGCATTCTAAAATTGATTCAATTTTAACTCCTCCCTTTCTGAATATATGTATATACTACATGTAGTATTTATATATGTTTACATATAGCTATATAAAATATAAGCTACTCTTCCCTCTCTCCCATTCCCTCTCAAATCTGGTTGGTATGAAATGTGAGTATGGCTTATAACCAATCATGCTCTCAGTTTCATAGGTAAAGAATCCATGATTTAAGATGACACATTGGGAATTCATTCTGTGCAATATTTTGGTACAGTTGATAGTTTTGTAACAGCATGAGAAAAAATAGCTCCTGAATGTATTATCCATGACTTCGCTAAATGTGACTTTTCAAATGTAATGGATCATAGTGAAGATGAGATAGTGTGGGAAGACCAGAAAAAAAAATGGCATTGAAAGTGATGATGAAGGTGAAGAAAGCAATGGCTATAAAAATGAATGAGATTTTTGTGAGGCATACAAAGATGTGAAAAAATATACAACATTTTAAACATAGTTATTTAATGTATTTTTTCAATGTTTAATTTTCTTTCAAAGCAATGCCACTTTAGGAGGATAGTCTATATTTGGATTAATACAGTGTATGTGATTTTCATTTGTGTTTAGAAATATTAATGACAGTCATAAATTAATCTATTTCTTTATCAATAATCTATTTATTGAGAGACTCGTAAAAGATTATCTCATGTAGCCTTTGTTTCTATACTACAGCTGCTGTTTTCAAAGCCTGGAGCTATTTGCGATTTTACTTGCCCTCTTTCTTGTTTGCTGAATGCTTTGGCTCAAAAAAGAACCCCTCCATCTGTTTTTGGTACATCAGGCTCATCTCTCTGCCCTTGTGGCTTCCCATGAGCCTGTAATTATGTCACATTTCTTTAAGCTATGCTTCAGTTTGTCCTTACAGCATTTTTTCCCTTGCACACTGTGTTTAGTTTCTGCACACATATATTAGCTTACTTGAACCCCTACTTGGCTAGACCACTCTGACCCAAAGTGACCTTCTTCTGGCTGTGTGAATAGAATTAATATTCCTGAGCATGTGAGATTTTTGGAACAGTAGTAGAGTAAAACTATTGATTGTGTTTTGTGATTTATTTTTATTTTTAAAGGACAGGAGTGCTTGAAGTAACAATATTCAAGGCAAAAGAAATTATAAAGCTTTAAAATCTCAAGCCCTAGAAAACCTCTGAATTGATAAAATTCATGGGAATTCTTTTACGTCAAATATTCCAATACTCAAATGGATTTGTGATCTCATCCATGTTGGTATTCTCTCCTATGCAAGTCTTTCAGACCTGCCCAACCTCTATGACTTTCATCTATGTCCTCTCATAGATTCTGTCCTGTAATAGGTAGTCTACTCATTGTGCCTTGGCTGGAGGAGGGGGAGGCACAAAGGACTGGATCATACTTTGATAATTTGGATCTATGTCCCCAATAGAACATTGTAGAAGGCCATAGGTTATTAACAAAAAATAAACACTGAAGATAACCTTGGTCTTTATTTTGAAAATGCTTTTAGAAGGACTTATATAGCTCTGGGATTGTGCTCGTCCTTTGTTGCCAAAGAAAAGACAATGTCATCAGAGAAATGATGACATGACTTGCACTTGACTTTGTTTTGAGTGAGGGAGGGCTGTTCAATGTTACCAGCCTCACTTCTCCTCCAGAGCCATCTGGATCCAGTGACCAGATATTTATCAAGGTAACTGGAGATGGCCCAGGGTGCAATGGGAGACATTGTCCCCTTAGGTCAAGGCCTATTCAGTACTCACTTAGGGTGAGATAATGCCTATTCAGTGTATAGTCCTGTTTAAGAAGTAGTCAGGGGATGGCCCCTTTAATGAGGCAAAGAAAAATAACTACATCAGGCTGGGAGGGAAACAGCAACAGTCACTATTGATAATCACTCTTAAGCCAGGAGGGTCCAGAAAACAGCCCTTAAGTGGAGCTTGGGCAGGGGTCTAGTGTGGTACAGTCTATGGGCTTAAGAGTGCAGTAGGTTTAAGGTTTTGGGAAGGAAGGGAAGGGAAGGGAAGGGAAGGGAAGGGAAGGGAAGGGAAGGGAAGGGAAGGGAAGGATCTAGCCAGCAAATCTTAAGTTAACTGGGCATCCTCTGGCCATCCAAATTTACCTTACTTTGGATAGGAGAAGAAGGAGACGGGGAGACAGAGAGGAGAGGAGGAACTGAGTTACCTACCTAACCGGGTTACCATTCAGGCAGCTGGGTCTACTCACAAGTTGCTGTATTCATCCTTCATTGCTGAAGAAGACCATACCATCAGTGAAATGATGACATGACTTGCACTTGACTTTGTTTTGAGTGAGGGGTGACTGTTCAACATCACCAGCCTCACTTCTCCTCCAGAGCCATCTGGATCCAGTGACCAGCTCTGGGATAATGCCACTGGCGAACAACTTCATGGTTTTTTTTTTGTTTTGTGTTTTTGTTTATTTTTTTTATTAGTGGAAGCATGGTATAGTGGGAAGGCATAGGTATCAGTAAGACTTAAGTTCAAATATTACTTCTCAGATATATGCCAGCAATGTCACCTTAGCCAAGCCACTTAACCATTTAGAACCCTCAGTTGACTTTTTCAGTTGAGTTGCAGTAGTGGGAGGACTTTCCACACTGGAAGCTCCTGACACTGATGAAATCCTAGGCCCAGACCAAAAAAAAAAATGTTTTTAATATCAAATGGCCTCAAAACTTACTGCATGTTTTAAAGAAGCTCATATGAGGACCATGGGAGCAAAATAAATTACTTTGGGTCTTTTATTGGAAAGTCTATAAAACTTACCCCTGGAATAAATATTTTAGTGACTTAAGAGGCACTTTTTGTTTCAGTGTTTATAGAGCTCCATTCTGTTCATTTCTAAGTAATCCAAAAATGCAAAAGGAAAAAGAAACAAGCAAAAATATTTATATTGTCCATGAAGATAAAAAATTAAGAACTGAAATGGAACACATAAAACATATGTAATTTAGTAAAGGTGAATAATTTTTCTGAAACTACCTGATGCATTCCTCTCATGTGTCTCCCTACCTCAAGAATTGGGTTATATTTATATGTTTGTTTTAATTTAAGGAGATCAAAATCAGTAAAAACTTAGAAGTTAATGAAAGTGACTGGTATTTATATGTTTAGCTTCTCACACTCTCCTAAATATCCCTGGGGTACTAAAGTGAGATTTTGAAGAAGGTAGTAAAAGAAAAGTTATTGGAATTTTAACATCTTTGATGTTATTCCAGAAACGATAAGAGAGGAAAGGTAAACAGTTCTCCTAAACAATTTCTTCTATATTAAGCTTATCATCTTGATATATATTTTTTAATCTATTTATTTATTTTTTAAATGTTTGTAATTTTTAATTTATTTATTTAACTTTTAACATTCATTTTAACAAAATTTTGGGTTCCAAATTTTCTCCCCTTTTGTCCCCTCCCCCCCCAAACACCAAGCATTCTAATTGCCCCTATGACCAATCTGCTCTCTCTTCTATCATCCCTCTCTGCCCTTGTCTCCATCTTCTCTTTTGTCCTGTAGGGGCAGATAACTTTCTATACCTGTTTACCTGTATTTCTTATTTCCTAGTGGCAAGAACAGTACTCGACAGTTGTTCCTAAAACTTTGAGTTCCAACTTCTTTACCTCCCTCCCTCCCCACCCCTTCCGTTTGGAAGGCAAGCAATTCAATATAGGCCAAATCTGTGTAGTTTTGCAAATGACTTCCATAATAGTTGTGTTGTATAAGACTAACTATATTTCCCTCCATCCTATCCTGTCCCCCATTACTTCTATTCTCTTTTGATCCTGTCCCTCCCCATGAGTGTCGACCTCATATTGCTCCCTCCTCCCCATGCCCTCCCTTCCATCATCCCCCCCCACCCTGCTTATCCCCTTATCCCCCACTTTCCTGTATTGTAAGATAGGTTTTCATACCAAAATGAGTGTGCATTTTATTCCTTCCTTTAGTGGAATGTGATGAGAGTAGACTTCATGTTTTTCTCTCACCTCCCCTCGTTATCCCTCCACTAATGAGTCTTTTGCTTGCCTCTTTTATGAGAGATAATTTGCCCCATTCCATTTCTCCCTCTCTCCTCCCAATATATTTCTCTCTCACTGCTTGATTTCATTTTTTTAAGATATGATCCCATCCTCTTCAATTCACTCTGTGCATTCTGTCTCTATGTGTGTGTGTGCATGCGTGTGCATGTGTGTGTGTGTAATCTCACCCAGCACCCAGATACTGAAAAGTTTCAAGAGTTACAAATATTGTCTTTCCATGTAGGAATGTAAACAGTTCAACTTTAGTAAGTCCCTTATGACTTCTCTTTGCTATTCACCTTTTCATGCTTCTCTTCATTCTTGTGTTTGAGAGTCAAATTTTCTTTTCAGGTCTGGTCTTTTCATCAAGAATGCTTGAAAGTCCTCTGTTTCATTGAAAGACCAGTTTTTCCCCTGAAGTATTATACTCAGTTTTACTGGGTAGGTGATTCTTGGTTTTAGTCCTAGTTCCTTTGACTTCTGGAATATCCTATCCCATGCCCTTTGATCCTTAATGTAGAAGCTGCTAGATCTTGTGTTATCCTGATTGTATTTCCACAATACTTGAATTGTTTCTTTCTAGCTGCTTGCAATATTTTCTCCTTGACCTGGGAATTCTGGAATTTGGCCACAATGTTCCTAGGAGTTTCTTTTTTTGGATCTCTTTCAGGCGGTGTTCTGTGGATTCCTTGAATATTTATTTTGCCCTCTGGTTCTAGAATCTCAGGGCAGTTTTCCTTGATAATTTCATGAAAGATGATGTCTAGGCTCTTTTTTGATCATGGCTTTCAGGTGGTCCCATAATTTTTAAATTGTCTCTCCTGGATCTATTTTCCAGGTCAGTTGTTTTTCCAATGAGATATTTCACATTCTCTTCCATTTTTTCACTCTTTTGGTTTTGTTTTGTATTTTCTTGGTTTCTCATAAAGTCATTAGCCTCCATCTGTTCCATTCTAATTTTGAAAGAACTATTTTCTTCAGTGATCTTTTGAATCTCCTTTTCCATTTGGCTAACTCTGCTTTTGAAAGCATTCTTCTCCTCATTGGCTTCTTGAACCTCTTTTGCCAATTGAGTTAGCCTATTGTTCAGGGTGTTATTTTCTTCAGCATTTTTTTGGGTCTCCTTTAGCAGGGTGCTGATCTGCTGTTTGTGCTTGCATGTCTTTGATTGCTCTTTCCAGTTTTTCCTCCAGTCCTCTAACATAATTTTCAAAATTTTCTGAGCCCTTTTTGAGCTTTTCCATGGTCTGAGACCACTGAGTGGTCTGGGATGCAGAAGCCCTGACTTCCGTGTCTTTCCCTGATAGTGAGCACTGCTCTTCCTCATCAAAAAGGATGGGAGGAGAAACCTGTTCACCAAGAAAATAACCCTCTATAGTCTTGGTTTTTTTTCCCTTTTCTGGGCATTTTCCCAGCCAGTGACTTGACCTCTGAATATTCTCCTCACACCCACCTCGCCTCCAGATCCTCCCAGCCAGCGCTTGGGGTCTGAAACTCAAATGCTGCTTCCCAGCCTCAGGGCTTTGGGCAGGGGCAGGGCTGCTATTCAGTGTGAGATTAAGTTCAGGTGCTCAGGTGGGGGCAGGGTCGCCCCCCCCCCCCCCCCCCCCGGGCTCAGTTCCCTCAGGGGGTTTATGCAGAGACCTTCAACAATGGATCCAAGGTCCTGCCTGCTTGGGGAGCCCCAGTCTGCTCCCGCCTCCGCTGTTGCCTCCTGAGGGGGCCTGAGTTATGGGGGCACCCCACTCCCCTCTCGACCCACCAAGGAGACCCTCTCACCGACCCCCATCACCTGTGGGTGGAGGGACCCTTGCGGCCGCTGGAGATCCCGTCCCTGAAGCCCACTCGGATCTTTTCCTCTCGGTGCCATGGCCGTGGCAGGACTGGGCTGGGCTCCGCATCTGCAGCGCGATGGACCTTTTACGAGAGGTTTGCAGGTCCCTCTGGGACAGAAATCTTCTTCGCTTCACTGTTCTGTGGCCTCTGCTGCTCCAGAATTCGCCGTGAATTCCTTTTTACAGATGTTCTATGTGTTATGGGTTCGGAGCTATGTGTATGTGTGTCTTTCTACTCCGCCATCTTGGCTCCGCCCTCATCTTGATATTTTTGATTCACATGGACATTAACTCAGGCAAACCTAATATTGTGGAGCAAATAGCAAGCATAGCCTTTCTCTGTTTTCCAGTAAAATATTTTCCAGTAAAATATGGCATATTTGTCATTATTGTTGTGGGAAGTACTATATAAACCACTATATTATATAAATTTATATACATATAATATGGATATGCACAAACATATGTGCTTATATAAGCACCATATAAGGGTTCATAGCTTTGGGATGATACTGTCTATCAGTTGTTAGTCTCTTTTTCAAAAAAAGGAAGAGAATAGGATCTGCAAACCTTAGGTCCCTGAGTTTGACTTTGATTACTGGGAAAATTATAGAGCAGATCATTGAAGAGATGCTTGGTGAACATTTAGGAAAAGAAATTATGATTACAAAGAGCCAGTGTGGCTTCATCAAGAATGGGTTACGCCAGACTAACTTTATTTCCTTTTTTGACAAAGTTACTCAAGTAGTAGATCAGGGGAAAGTTTTAGACCAAATTTACCAAGTTTTTAGCAAAGCATTAGATAAATCATAATTTAGTTCTGTAGGAAAAGATAGGGAGAAGTGGAGCAGACAGTGCAAGGTAGATTTGGAACTGCTTGAATGACTCCATTGGAGGGCTCAAGAGATCTGTGATCGGACTTAACATTAAAAAAATCAATGACTTGGGTAAAGGCATAGATAAAAGACTTGTCACATTTGTAGATGACCCAAAGCTAACCTACTTGGTGACAAAGAGCTTGGAAAGCTGGAACATTGGCCTGAAGCAAAGAAGGTTAAATTTAATAAGGATAAATTCTTACACTTGGGATATAAAAAAACAACTTCACAAGCAAGAGTTGGGGGAGGCATGGCTAGATGACAGTTTGTCTGAAAAAGATCTGAGGGTGTTAGTTAGTGGCAGGTTCTATAGTGTGTCTTGATGGCCAGAAAAGCTAATGAGATTTTGAATTGCATTAAGAGAGGTATCTAAGAGATTGTAATTCTTCTGTTCTCTGATCTGGTGTAGGAGATAAGGAATTTGAGAGAGATTTTATAGAGGACAGAGTAAGAAAGAGTTTCCTCAGTTTCAGCTATATTAATGACTACTGTTTGAATGTGGCTAAAACTTTTAATATGCAACACCTGTTCATTCAGATAGTGATTGGAGCTTGAACTCAGCTGGCTAGCAGCATTCTCTTATTTGTAACCAACTGCCTAGGGACCTCAGTGGCTCTCTAGGCTACATAGTTAAGGGTGGTCTGAATAAAAGGGACTGATTTTTCTAATTACTTCATTGCAGCATCCACCTGGACCTAGCAGGTGAGGCCAGAAAATTTCCGTAGCCAACTTGTAAGGTCTTTATTAGGGTTTTCCTCTGCTGTTGGAGATATAATCTTACCACCTTCAATAAAAGTCCTTTCTGCCACCATGTTTAGATTCCAGTCCTATTTCTCCCATGATTCAAACCCAAGCTCTCCATATGGTTAGATGATACCGAGAGTATTTTATTCGGTTCTGGTTAACACGGTTTAAGAACAAGTTTAATAAGCTTGAGAGCATCAGAAGAGGGCAACCAGGATGGTGTCCATATAATCTGAAAAAAGATTTAAAGAACTGAGATTGTTTAGCTTGAAGGATAAAAGAGTCAGAGGTAGTAGTAGGGGGTTTGATATCTATGTTTAAGTATTTGAAAAGCTGTCATGCATATGATAGATTAGAAATATTCTGTTTGACCTCAGAGAGTACAACCAGAAGCAGTGGGTAGAATGTGTAAAAGAAAAATTTAGTTTTGATGTTAGGAAAAAAATTCCCACCATTTATAACTATCCCAAGGTGGAACTGACTCTATCAGGAGTTATTGGTGTCCCCCTCCTTGGAGGTCTTGAAGCAGTGACTTCAAGCCATGTTCACATTCCTTTTGGGAAGTGTTTGAACGAGATGGTCACCTTTCTTTAAAATACTGTGATTCTGTGTCAGATGGACATTTTCTTGGAGAACAATATGGCTGCTGCTTTTGGAGAGCTAATGTGGCTCCTATAATGTCAGTTAATTGAGAGGGAATTGGAAAGCAAGTGCTGGTCACATATGCTCTTTCACTGCAAAACTCAGATCCTTCTTGTTACACTGGTATGGAATGCCTGGACTACATATTGCCCTTTGCTCCTTGGACTTTTTTGATTCTGTTATCAATTGCTTTTTGTTTCTCACATATCTCTTTTTGTTTTCGGTTCTCTGGTTTAGCTCCTATCTTTCTTGTCAGAGATTCTGACTTTTTATGACCATTCTCAAAGTTCTGGTTTCTCTCTGCACAGGGACCTTTTGGTTTTCATTTCTCCTTGATCTTCAACCCATTAGTCTTTAGCCTCTACTATGGAGGATGCCTAGGAGAACTTTAACCCACAGAAGATGCAATCTCCAGCTCTGATATGGGGCTAATTGTTTCTTTTAAAAATTTATTTATTGTTTTTTAGTTTTCAACATTCACTTTTATAAGATTTTGAGTTCCATATTTTTTTCTCCCTCTTTCTCCGCTGCTTCCCCAAGATGGCATGCGATCTGATATAGGCTATGCATGTACAATCATATCACATATATTTCCACATTAGTCATGTTCTAAAAGAAGAATCAGAACAAAAGGAAAAAAACCAATAGAAAGAAAAAACAAAAAACAACAAAAAAGAGAAAATAGTATACTTTGATCTGCATTCAGAGTCCACAGTTCTTTTTTCTGGATGTGAATAGCATCTTCCATCATGAGTCTTTTGGAATTGTCTTAGCTCATTTAATTGCTGGGAAGAACTAAGTCTTAACAATGTTGCTATTACCGTATACAATATTCTCCTGGTTCTGCTCACTTCACTCAGCACCAGTTCCTGCAAGTCTTTCAAGGTTTTTCTGAAATCTGCTTGCTCACCATTTCTTATGGAACAATAGTATTCCATTACATTCATATACCACAACTTGTTCAGCCATCCCCCAATTGAAGGCCATCCCCTCAATTTCCAATCTTTGCCACCACAAAAAGAACTGCTATAAACATTTTTGTGCATGTGGGTCCTTTCCTCTTTTGTTATGATATCTTTTGGATACAGAACCAAGTAGTGGTATTGCTGGATCAAAGGGTATGCATAGTTTTACAACTCTTTGGTCATAGTTCAAAATTGCTTTCCAGAATGGTTGGATTACAACTCTATCAACAATGCATTAGTGTTCCAATTTTCACACATCTCTAGCATTTATCATTTTCCTTTTATCTCACATTAGCTATTCTGATAGATGTGGGGTGGTACCTCAAGGTTGTTTTAATGTGCATTTCTTTAATTAATAGTGATTTAGAGCATTTTTATATGACTATAGATAGCTTTAATTTCTTCATCTGGAAACTGCTGGTTGATATCCTTTAACCATTTACCAACTAGAGAATGATTTGTATTCTTATAAATTTGACTCAGTTCTCTATATATTTTAGAAATGAGGCCTTTAACAGAAACACTGGTAGTCAAAATTGTTTCCCAGCTTTCTGTTTTCCTTGTAATCTTGGTATCATTGGCTTTGTTTGTGCAAAACCTTTTTACTTTAATGTAATCAAAATTATCCAATTTGTGTTTCAAAATGTTCTCTATCTCTTGTTTGTTCATAACTTCCTCCCTTCTCCATAGATCTCACAGGTAAACGATTCCTTGCTTTCCTAGTTTGCTTATAGTATTACCTTTTATGTCTAAATCATGTACCCATTTTGACCTTATCTTGGTACCTAATTCTGGGTTTTCAAAGATTTCACAAAATTTCTCAGCTCATGTTGCTGGCAAAGAATAACCTCATAGTTCTTTTGTAATGCAGGGGCTTCTTGGGTAGTAATTAAACTGGCATTCTTATATCAGATTGCCTCAGAAATCTTACTATCTTTTGAGGGTGTCACACCTCTAACATTTATTGCAGTGAAACCCCTTCCAGAACCTTAAAATCTTCTGTCAGTGTACAATTGTATATCATTCCTTTTAAGCTGGCTGCTCTTATTCTAGAAAAGAGAGAAAGATTTTTATTAATACTAACCATCACACATCAATAGACATCTACAGTGATGAAAATTATAGTATCTTCTTAAAATGTGACCAGAGTCACAACATTTAGAGGAAGATTTTATTCATAGAGGAACCTAATACTTGCTACAGGACCCCCTGATATTTGTTACTAAAGTTGTCAATAAAGGGTCTTTTACCATTCCCTGCTGATACAACTGTGTGAAGGGGAGTAGTGTGAAAAAAAGTATGGAAAGATAGCCAGAATATCTGTACTTTAAAGTCCAAGATGAGGAGTTTATATTTTTTCTTGTAAAAAATAGGGAGCCTTTGAAGCCTATTGAGTGGATGGTGGCATGGCTAGGTGCTTTAGGAATGTTAAATAGGCATCCTGTGGAGGACGGATTTGAGAGGGGAAGAAACAAATCAATCACAGATATACACTCCTGGTATTTGTCCTTTCCCTCAGCTTCATAAACTTGGTATCACCCTCAGTTTCTTGCCCCACATATATAATCAATTATCCAGTCTTGTTCATTTGCATAATGTCTTGTAAATACATATTTTCCTTTCTGTTCACTCACACAGCCACCATCTTAGTTCAGGTCCTGATCACCCCAAAACTAGGTTGTTACAATGGCTTCCCAATTGGTCTTCCTGTCTCAGATTTTCCCACTCCAGTCTATCCTCTACACAGTTGTAAAAGTGATTTTCCTAAAGTGCATGTTTAACCATATTTCTCTCCTATTTAGTTAGTTCCACTGATCACTATGGGATGAAATGTCATTTCATCTTTATCACATCCTTTAAAAATTTCTATCTTTTTGCAAGTTTTTTAATGTATTTAATTGTAAATACAATAGTATGTGTACATGTATATAGTTTATAATTGAATGCACATGTGAGATATGTATTCAAAAATTATTTTCCAACAAGTCAAAAAAATTGGGAGACCACTGCCATAGATGAAATTAAAGTTTTGCTTTCCCTAAAGTGTTCTATATCTGTATCTCCATAGTATACTGATTTCTTTTTTTAACTTGTTTTTAATAAAAAATTCTAAGATAATCAGTGTTAATTTTGAATATACATCTGTTCTGAAGTGCTCTCTCTCACACTGTCGCTGTCTCTCCCTCTCTCTCTTTTCTGTGTGTGTGTATGTGTGTGTGTGAGTGTCTGTGGTGTCTGTTGGGGAGAGGAATTGTTGAAGACAGGAGAGAGAGTGTGGAACAGAAAAGTGAGAAAACAGTTTTGTGGAAGGAACATCAACCTCTAGGCATATTTCATGTGCTACAGACAATCAATCATGTTCTGTTCTTATTGCCAGAATATTAGATTCTGGGAAAAGTTCTGAGAGAGAGTATTTAGATAGTACTCTAATGTGATATGTTTAAATGTGGGGAACATTTGTTTGGACTCTAAACAAGTTATTTGGAAAGTTAGCACTTTAACTAAGGTGGTTTTAACATGAGGCAAGCTAAGGACCTTTAAATGGAGTATCTCTTTCCTGCCAAACCCACTCTCTGCTAAGCCATACTGTTCTTCCTATTTCTATTTACCTTTTTGATCAGATATTTTCAAGAACACAGAAAGCTATTGAATAAGCATTATTCTTGCAACCTCCATCTGAAAGAACTTCTTTTGATTTAATTTGAATTTGAATTCCATGGATTCATGCATAGATTCACCAAAGGTAGTAGGGAAGGAGCTACGATGAGAAAGAGTACCTGGCAGAGAGAAGGAATGATCTGCCAGATTGTACAATCATCACCTTTGTCATTTTATTTTCTTAAATGATGTCTTTTAGAATTCTTACCTTAACTTAAAATTATTTTCCCACCATAGAAAACTAAGTACAACCTAAGGCAAGAAAGGATATTGTTATTCTAGAAATCCCAAATGTATTTCTACAAACTAATTTATGAGGATCCTGTATAAGAAGTTATACAGAGAGTACAAAATTTCTTTTCCATACTCAACCAAGATTTTTTTTGACCTTGTGTAATCATTTTATTGTTTTTCTCAAAATGGAAAAAAAAATGCTAGGCAAAACATTGCTCTAAAGGACTCTAGAGAAGATAGAGTAGACAGGAGTGTGTGTGTGTGTGTGTGTGTGTGTGTGTGTGTGTGTATAGACAGGAAAAAGGACAAAAAAATGTAGGTATAGGGATGTATGAAGCATTTTGAAATTGCTATCCAAGATTTATTTGTTTTCTACTTTTAATTTTTGGAAAAAAGGATTACTTCTCTTCCTCTCCCCCACTCCCCCGATTCTCTAACTTGAAATACTTAAGATCTGTGGGCCACTGTCATAACTGGATTCAGACTAAGTAAAGTTGTTTTCTGCTGATCAGTAAGTCAAACTTTGATGTCTTCTAGGTATTTATCAATGTATGATATTGATCATCTTGTCAAGAAAAAATTTAGTAAATAGCTTCATAGAGTGACTAAAAGAAGGAAAATGGGAAAGGAAGAAAGAACAACACATATGATATATTTTAATGTTTAATGATTTGTGATTTTAAGGAATTGCAAGACTTTTAAACTTGACTTTGTGTCCTTTGTTGTTTAATGTTTCAATGCACTAACTTGATACTTAAGTCCACTTACATGACATAGAACAAGAACTTTTTAAAAAATTTAAATGGTAGTTTATTTTTTCCCAATTATATTACAACAAAATTTTTAGCATTCATTTTCACAAGATTTTGAGTTTCAAATTTTTCTCCCTCCCTCTATCCCCTCCTTTCTTCTGAAAATGGTAAGCACTTTGATATAGTTTATACATGTGAAGATATATGGAGCATATTTCCACATTCATCACAGTTGTGGAAAAAGAAACAGATCAAAAAGAAACAAAACTGGGAAAAAAGAAGGTGAAAAAATATGCTTCAATCTGCATTGAGTCCATCAGTTCCTTTACTAGATATGGATGGCATTTTCCTTTGTGAGTCTTTTGAATTTGTCTTGGATCATTGTGTTGCCAAGAAGAACTGAGTCATTCATAGTTGGTCATCACATGATGTTGTTCATACTCTGTACAATGTTTTCCTGGTTCTACCCATTTCTATTTGCATTCATTTGTACAAGTCTTTCCAGGTTTTTCTGAAATCTGCCTGCTCATCATTTCTTATTGCACAATAGTATTCCATTACATTCATATATATTCTTGGAACAAGAACTTTTAATGCAAAACATTCTAGCTGAAGGGAATATTAGAGATCACTAAGTTGTATACCCTCATTTTCCATCTGGAAAATGAGCGTAAAAGAATAATTGCCCATTGTCACAAAGCTATGTACAACCTAGGTTTCCTGGTTGCAAAGTTATATTGTTTCACTTAGCCTCATAAAAATCCTAAGGTTGTTCAGTGATTGATAGAGCAAGTCTCAATCTCTTTATCATGACATGGTGTCTCTATCTCTAGTGGATAATAGACTCAAAACTTCCACTCATGTAGGACTTAGATTGCTGAGAATTGAAAGGAAATGGTTGTGAAAAGTGATATTGAAAAGAAAGGAAAATTCAGAATGTGATGAACTAGGCTATAGGTCCAGTGTAGGAGAGGGTTGAACATGATTGCCTTGCAAATAGTTGACCCAGGTTTGTTTCTTAGTCAAGTCATCAATATTGGGATTTGTTGGTGACCTTACATTGGATGGCGGTGAGCAATGATCAAAATTACCGGTGATAAAAGCAAAAGGAGTATGGGCCCAAGACAGTATGATGGGAGAAAAAGATGAGGGAGTGTAGATGCGTCTAACTTTGGCTTTCATAGGGCTTTATGCTTACTGAGTGGTTTGCATATGTTATCTCATTTGAATCTTAGGACAGTATTGAGGTAGCTAGTCCAAGTAGCATTATTTTTTTTGACCAATAGGGAAACCGAAGTTCAGATAAACTAAATTACTTGCCTAATATCACACAGCTTTTAAGCAGTGAAATTACAACTTTAATCAAGGGCTCCTGACTTAGTCCCATGTTCTCACAGCTACAATATCTTGTCTCTCATATATGTTGAATTCATTTCTCTGTTGACTTGAGAGTGACTATGGGAGAAAGTAAAATGTAATGAAGTTATAGGAGTCATAGGCATAGTAGGCAGATGGAAAAAATAAATATAAAAGGTTCTAGTGGTCACTGAAAAGATGGTTATAATCAGCAAACTGTAGATTATTATACACTCAGGCTAGCTTGAACACCTGTTAGTAATTAGTAAAGGTTCATGGTCATTAGGTACAGGCAATTAGAAGCTAACCGTCAAATATAATCATACATGTCATACATTTATATTCACAGCTCATAATAATAACATGGATGGGATGATTGTAAAATCTTTAGAGGGCAAGATAAACTCTCTCCAAAGAAGACAATAAGCAAGAGAACTAATGAAAAAGAGCATTATTATTGACATACCATATATTCCAGAAAATCCCTAGATGCTACCAAACAGAAGGATCTTGTTAGCAAAAGAAGCAGCATTTAGTTGACGTCAGAAGAAAAAGGAAATCAATCAATTAGTAAACATTTATTAAGCAACTACTTAATATTAAGCAGCAGCCGGACACTATTTTAAGCACTGAGGACACAAAGAGAGGCAAAAGACAGTCTCTGTTCTCAAGCAATTTGCAATCTAAATCATTAGGTCCAGATTATGACTTTATTGAAGACTCACAGAAGGCTCACTCTCAGGGTTTCTTGGTATATACCCTCTACTGAGAGATTTTTAGAGGAAGCTGAGCACTAATTGCCAGGCTACAATTTGGTCTTCTCTTTTTCCTATTTCCTCAACACTTCCTTCTTCAGATATTTCTTTGTTCTCTTTTCTTCTCATCATAGCTGTTTTTTTCTTGTGGGATCTTATTTTCAACATTCCCATACTCTCCTCCACCTCTGTTGATTTGAGGTGGCCATCATTGTCCTTCCTTGCTTTCCTTTATTTCGCTGTTTTCTACTGACTTTAGTTTTTCTATTAGTTCTTTCTTCATTTTCACTGAACTCTCCTAAAATATTCTCTAATTCTCCATATTTGGAGTTGTTTTATCGGACTTCCTCATTTTTACAACTTCTTTCTCTCTTCTCCATTTAGTATAGTATACTATCATTTCATTCCTTCAACAATTTTTTTTCCCTAAGGTCCCAGCTAGTTCTACAACTTTTTGATACCTAGAGATTTAGTCTTTTGGAACCATATGTGTGTTAGAACCTAAAGTCTCTAGGAAATCTCTGTACTTACAGAGGTAGTGCCACTACCCACAAGTCAGTGACTTACAGAAAGGGTTTGGTCCGTGTGCCTAGAAGTAGACAGGATCTCCTGGGAAACATTTACCTTAGCTATAAATAGGGGAGAAGTAATGAGGGATCACATGTCTGATCCCCATTCTTCCTTCAGAGTCTGATAGTCTATAGAGAAGCCATTACTGTTACATAAAAACGGATTGATTGGGGGCGGAGCCAAGATGGCGGAGTAGAAAGACGCACATACACATAGCTCCGAACCTACAACACATAGAACATCTACAAAGAAGTAACTCACGGCGAATTCTGCACCCAGAGGCCACAGAACATTGGAGCGAGGGAGATTTCTGTTCCGGAGAGACCTGCAAACCTCTTGCAAAAGGTCCTTCAAGCTGCGGACTGGGCGCCGGGACTGGGAGCTGAGTACAGCCCTGCTGCGGCCGCGGCACCGAGAGGAAAAGATCCGAGCAGGCTTCAGGGACGGGATCTCCAGCGGCTGCACAAGTCCCTCCACCCACAGGTGACGGGGGTCAGTGAGAGAGTCTCTTTGGCGGGTCAAGGGGGGAGTGGGGTGCCCCCATGGCTCGGGCCCCCTCGGGAGACAGAAGCTGAGGGGTGGCGGCAGACTGGGGCTCCCCAACCAGGCAGGAGCCTGGATCCATTGTTGAAGGTCTGTGCATAAACTCCCTGAGGGAACTGAGCCCGTGAGGCGGCCCTGCCCCGGCCTGACCATCTGAACTTAATCTCACACTGAATAGCAGCCCTGCCCCCGCCAAAAGCCCTGAGGCTGGAAACAGCATTTGAATCTCAGACCCCAAACGCTAGCTGGGAGGATCAGGAGGCGAGGTGGGTGTGAGGAAAATATTCAGAGGTCAAGTCACTGGCTGGGAAAATGCCCAGAAAAGGGAAAAGAAATAAGACTATAGAAGGTTACTTTCTTGGTGAACAGGCATTTCCTCCCTTCTTTTCTGATGAGGAAGAACAATGCTTACCATCAGGCAAAGACACAGAAATCAAGGCTTCTGTGTCCCAGCCCACCCAATGGGCTCAGGCCATGGAAGAGCTCAAAAAGAATTTTGAAAATCAAGTTAGAGAGGTGGAGGAAAAGCTGGGAAGAGAAATGAGAGACATGAAGTCAAAGCATGAACAGCAAATCAGCTCCCTGCTAAAGGAGACCCCAAAAAATGTTGAAGAAAATAACACCTTGAAAACTAGCCTAACTCAATTGGCAAAAGAGGTTCAAAAAGCCAATGAGGAGAAGAATGCTTTCAAAAGCAGAATTAGCCAAATGGAAAAGGAGATTCAAAAGCTCACTGAAGAAAAAACGGATTGATTTGTATAAGCAGATAAAAAATTATCATGTAAAAGATGTGAAAAAGAAAAACAATCTAGGTCAAGGATAGCACTAGATTTAAGAACAGTAAGGTCACCTGAGATCTACATAAAATAAAAGCTCACGTATAAAATGCAGAAAAATAACAGGAAAAGGTATCTTATTGTTATATAAATTTTCCCTGAGCTCAAAAGTTAAAATGCCAGTGCTTTCTTTGAACTTGCTTGTCATGTTAAATCTAATGATGAATTACATAGTAGGCAAGCAGCATAACACACATGAGCTTTGGTGAGCCAGTTTGCTCTAGCGCCACGGAAAGATTAACAGTCCTATAGATTCTACTTTAAAGCAAATGATACTTGTTTTCCTCTTCTTTTAATTGTTAAATCATAATTACCAAGTGTAGTTTGGTGGCTTTTCTAATTAAGATCATCTGTTGCTGCAGGCAGATGAAGAATAAAGTGATGTTTCATTATTGGGCAGGTAACAACAATGTAGTTAGCAATTTTAGAGACTGGTAAGGTATACCAGAATAAATAAAAGTAGTGGTTTTTTTCCCCTGTGATAAAGGATTTCTTTTGTATGTGTGGTACAAATACTGGGCAGCTGGTAGTACAGTGGATAGAGCACCAGTATGGGAGTCAGGAGGACTTGGGTTCAAATCTCACTTCAGACACTTGACACTCACTAACTGTGTCACCTTGGGCAAGTCACCTAACCCCAATTGCCTCATCCTGCATCATCTTCAGTCATCCTGATGAATATCTTGTCACTGAATTCAGATGACTCTGGCGAAGTGAGGCTGGTGACCTGCACAGCCCTCCCTCGCTCAAAACAAAGTCAAATGCAAGTCATGTCATTATTTCTCTGATGGCATGGTCTTCTTTGGCAATGAAGGATGAACACACACACACAAACAAATACTATTTGTAATTGATTGATAATTTCTGATTTAGGGGAGATAATTTTACTTTTAGATTTAATTTTTTTCAATGAACACAATATGTTTTCTGACCCACACCAATAAAAAAGCAAACTCATAACAAATGTATGTAAAATAAAATAAAATAAAATAAATTGCTACTTTCTCTGTGTTCAAACTAAGATCTTAAGGGGATGCCCATCAATTGAGAAATAGCTAAACAAATGATATTACATAAATGTTATGGAATGTGTGTTTGTCCTTCGTTGCCACAGAAGACCATGCCATCAGAAAAATAATGATATAACTTGCACTTGACTTTGTTTTTTTGAGTTAGGGAGGGCTGTGTGGGTCACCAGCCTCACTTTTTCTCCAGAGCCATCTGAATCCAGTGACCAGATATTCATCAAGATGACTGGAGATGACCCAGGATGAGGCAATTGGGGCTAAGTGACCTGCCCAAGGTCATATAGCTAGTGAGTATCAAATGTCTGAGGTGAGATTTGAACTCAGGTCCTCCTGACTCCTGCACTGGTGCTCTATTCACTGCACCACCCAACTGCTCCAAATGTTATGGAATACTCTTATGCCATAAGAAATAGTGAAAGAATCATTTTCAGAGAAACCTGGGAAGACTTGTATGAAGTGACACAAAGAGATATGAACAGAAGCAGGAGAACACTTTATCCAATAACAACAATACTGTGAAGACAAACGTCTTTGGAAGATATAAAAAAGTCTTGTCTATACAATGACCCATCATGATTCCACAGGACCAATGATTAGGCATAGTACCCACCTCCCGACAGAGGGATAGAAGATATAATTTTGAATTCTATAAATGTGTAAAATATTACATTTGATATAAATACATCTCAACTGATCTTTTAACTGAGGTAAGCTTCTATAGTGTAATCCTATCAGCTGAATAGGTGATATGGTTTTGTTCCTGGCCCAAGCTGAAGATACATTTGATATCTACATTTTAATTCTTTACATTGAGGAGAGGATAGTTGATTGGGTCAAAAAACAGTGGTGAAGATAACACAGTAATTTATCTGAGTGCCTCCTTTATTAAGGTCTATTTTAAATATTTTACTCTATGCATATATATGCCTATACTATATGTATATATTTAAATATATAGATATAGATATATATGGATATAGATATACCCATATACATATATGTGTATTTATATACACCTGTAAGTCAAGATGTCTTTCCAACATAGAGAATTGGATACTAATGGGTTTCTGCTGGAAAGAACAAAATTCTTTGGCTTGGCATGAAAGAAAAGTGACCTTTTTTGCAATTATGTAAAATATAACCATATTATTCATTTTGTGACAAAAGAAGTTGAACAGAAGAATAAAGCATGAAAGAAGGGAAGGAAGAAAAAATGAAAAAAATAGCATGCTTCAGTCTGTATTTACATGCCATAAGTTCTTTCTCTGGAGGTAAATAACATTTTTCATCATGAGTCCTTTGGGATTAAAGGGACTATTTTTTGAAAATAAGTTTTCATTGATATCTTTTGTTAAAACCCAGGATCTGATTCCAAAAGCAATGTTCTTTCCTTTGCCCTAAGCTTAGAGCATGGCAAGTAGATTTGGAGTCAGGAAGGACTGGCTTTAAATCTTATATCAGAGGCTTCCTAAATCTGTGACCTTGGGCAAGTTCCTTAATCACTTTTGGTCTCAGTTGTTTTGCAAAATGAGGGAGTTGGGCTAAATGTTCTTTAAGGTCCCTTCTTGTTCTAAATTCATGATCCAATGACCTCCATTCCATGACTTCTCCTCCCTGTCTATATGAATCCCCTCAAATTCTTCTAATGTCTCCAAATGTCAACCCAACAATATACTTCCAAAAGAAGCTAATTGACTTAAAGCTTACTGAGGAATTTGAGGATCTTGATTCCTCCCTTTCCCCTAGCATAAGAGCCACTCTGAGTCATTCTGATATGTTTTTTTTCCTTCTGTACCATTTATAGAGTCACAAGACAACAGAACTAGAAATTGGAGCTATTAGAATTCAACACCATTTTCAACAAATTTCAACAAAATTCAGTGTTTTATTGATTTATTTTGGGGGGAGATTACCTCCTTGGAGTATCTCTTTACTTATTTTTTCTATGTTGTTCCTTTGCTTCATTTGACTTTGGCTTCCCTTATTCCTGAGCTGCTTGGGGAGGTCCTTAACCTTTTCTGTATGTCCTGGACCCTTTTGGCAATTTGGTGAAGCATATGTATCCTATTTTAGAATAATGATTTTAAGTGCATAAAAAAAGACATAGGATTACAAGAGAAGCAAATTATATTGAAATATATTTATCAAAATGTCAGAAAATGATTCAATAAACCCCAGGTTAAAAAACCCTTTAGGGAATTGAGTTTTCATGTAAATGGAAGTTCTATTTATTTTACTGATGAAGAAAATGAAGTAAATGGAGTAACCTCTGACAATAACCAGCATAAAATAACATAGCTAGCTATTTGTGTGGTACTCAGTTTTACTCGGGGAGGAAGGGATTTATCACAAACTTCTTAAATTGTGCTCACTTAAAGGGCTTTTTTTGTAGTTTATGAAAATAAATAGAAATAGGATGAAATTCATATTTTTGTTACAGAATTAAACCTATTTGTTAGAAGCATTCTAATTTTTTTTTTTAACAGCAAAACAAGGGTAAGAGAGTGAAAGGAAATAATTTACCATGGAGCTTAAGCCAACCTTATTACTTCCTTAAAGGATCTTCAGCATGCTAAAGTACTCCTTGGTAACACTTAGGTGACACTATAAACATTTTCCAGTGTTCTGCTTAGTTTCTTTAATTGCTAATGAACCCCACCAGGAAGAATCCACTAAAAAAAAGTCTAGGTACTTTTCAAGAGGTTACAAGTGGGTATATGGGAGAAGGTAGAGATCAAATAAATAGGAAAGGGTCCTTCCATATGTACAAACATATTTATAGCAGCTCTTTTTGTGGTATCAGAAAAGCAACAGCAAAATGGGAAATGAAAGGAATGCATCATTTGAGGAACAGATGAATATTTTTTCACCCAAATTTTAATATCTTTTTTTCCATGATTAACCATGGAGGAAAAACTAAGCTACAACAATTTTGCATACAAGTATTATACAAGCACATTATTCCTCACATTCAGATTGGGGAAGACAAGAGGTACATCATTTCTTTATTAAACAGCACTGAAGTTAAAACAGAGAAAGAGAAAGAACATAGGTCCCTGGAGATCTGATCTGTTTAATTAACATTATACCTATGCACTGTGAATGTCTAGATATCAAGAAAGAGAACTACAGAATGGTTGATTTTATTTTTCTTCCTTCTTAAAATAGTCTGATACCCAGGGTCAAAGGGTCAAACTCAGATGTACGATTTGTCCCAAGTCAGCTTCTACCATTTGAGTCACAGTTATGTTAAGTGACCCCACTGTCACAGATTAAGTTACTGTACAAACATCTAGGGTGATGTCCTTGGAACACGTTCTGATTATAGATTTGGATGTTCTTGAGTCCTACTCTGTGATATGAATGGAATGTGATAGAATACTATTATACTGTAAGAAACAAGGAAATAGATAATTGCAAAGAGAGATGGAAGAAATTCTAGGAATTGATGCAGCATGAAGTAAACACAACCAAAATAATGAAGTATACTATATTACAAGAATTAATAATTTTTAAAACTTTTGTCAACTGATGAAGAATGGAATGCACAATAACAGGAGAACAGTTTATATAGCAAAATTGTAAAGGCAAACAACTTTGAAAATTTTAAGAACCGTGATCAATACAGTAACCAGTAGTGATTCTAGATGGCCAATGATAAAATATTCTATTTCCTGACAGAGAGGTGATAGAATTAGAATACAGAATGAGACATGAATAATATTTATATACATACAAAGGGAGAATTTGCATTACCTTACTACAGAAATTGGTAACAAAGAATTTGTTTTTTCTCTCTCTTTTTTTTCAGTAGGGTGAATGGATTGGCAAGAGGAAGATAAAGTAGTTTTCTGTTAGTCAAAATAACGATTTAAAAATTAGAGAAGGTGGTATGCTATAGATATAGAATGTTGTATGCTCTTTCAGAAGAGGCCTCCCTATTGTTAGTTTTGCTTAATTTTTAGGGTTTGTTACAGGAGCCTTGCATGCAAAGGGAGTAATCTGAAAATGTATGTAAAATAAAAATAAAATATCAGTAAAACTTTAAATAAAAAGGAAAGCATGGCAGTGGGAAGAGGGGCTTGAAGAACTATACTTGGAAGTTGTTTGAAATTAAGTATTACTCCACTTTGTTGTTTGCCTATCAGAGACTTTAATGTAGGCTAGCATAGGATTCACAGACAAGCAATTGCTTGATCTTTGGAATAGCTTTCGGTTTATCTATATAGTTGTATTAAGCCCTTGGGCACCACAAGTGATACTTAGAAAGTTAAAATATCTAGGAGCCATTAAAATACTGTTTAAAAAGGACAGAATTTTACATCTAGCACCTTGAAGAAAACATCAGGCAGCGTTGTTTTCATCCTTTCTTCCTTCCTGGCACTATTGTAGGCACTGGGAATACAAAGACAAAAAAATAGAAAAAGAAACTGTCCTTTCCCTCAAGGACATGATATTCTTCAGGAGGGAAGCAACACTCACCAAGGAAAACAAATATGAAATGTATTTATAATCTTTAAGACCTGTGCTGCTATGTTGGCTGAATTGGTCTATTCGTTGGCCTATGTTAGTCTTGAATAAGAAATGGGTTGTTCATACTATAAGGAAAGGTTAACTCTCTTTATTCTTCCTTATTCTTTAAGGACATTATCTATCTATCATTAATAATAATAACAATAATAACAACAATAGTTTGAAACATCCCTCTTGTTGGCAGCACAAATTACAGTTTCATCATTTATAGTCTATTGTTCCTGCCACTTTTGATCATAAGTGAACTGAATTTTCTTAGTAATAAATCACCACAAAATAATTAATCAGCATCTCGTGGATCAGACAATTACCCCTTAGAACTTACCATAATTCACATTCATCAGCCAATACTTATAGATAGGCTTTAATTTCCTTACAATATTAGAACACATCAGTTTATATTGAAGGATTTTATTGTGCCCTTTTGAGCTCAACATTTATTAAAGGTTTTTGCCTTTATTCTCTTTCTGAACATTTATCTAACTCATGCCATGAGCTAGAGCGAGGACACATCATCCAAGCACAATAAAGAGAATTGCTGTCAAAGTGAATAGTCATTTCAGACTTATAGCATAGAAAGAATAACTTTCTACCCAGGCAAATCAAAAAAAGCTCTGGGCATCGAGAGTAGAGATAGAGAAATTCTACTTCTTGACTGAATTAAAAAACAACAACAAACAAACATCAAGATTAAAATATAATTTTAAAGTGATATGTGTTTAAAATGAAAAAAAATAAGTAATGGTCAAGTATGCTTCACTTGTGCTGAGTTAAATGACATGGTCAGAACTATACTTTAGGGAGACCACTTCGGTGGCTGAATGCAGGATGGACAGGAGTTGGGGTGGGTGGATGGGGAGACTTGAGGCAGAGAGACCAACTAGCAGGCTATTGCAGTAGTCCAAATACGAATAAGTGCTTGCACTAGAGTGGTGGCAGTATCAGAGGAGAAAGGGGGTAATAGATGAGAGAAGTTGTGAAGGTAAAATGAGCAACAGATTGCATATGGGGGTGGTGGTACTGATCAGAGACAATAAGATTTGAATATGACACATGCATTGTAAGCATATAAGATAAAGTCTGATTAAGTCAAATTAAGTCCAATTTAATGTTTTTTAAAATATAATTTATTTTCAGTTTTCAACATTCACTTGCACGAGATTTCGAATTCTAAATTTTTGTCCCCTTTCTCCCCTCCCACCACCCCAGTACAGTGTGCACCCCAACCACCCCTTTCCCCGATCTACCCTCCCTTTTATCACCCTGCTCCTTCTCCCATCCTCCTCCTCTCTATTTTCCTGTAGAGCAAGATAGATTTCTATATCCCATTGCCTGTACAACTTATTTCCCAGCTGCATGCAAAACCAATTTTTAACATTCATTTTTAAAGCTTTGAGTTCTATGTTCTCTCCCTTCCTCCTACCCTATCCACCCTCATTGAGACAGCAAATAATTCGATATAGGTCATACATGTGTAGCTATGCAAAACACTTCCATAAGAGTCATGTTCCAAAAGACTAACCATATTTCCCTGTATCCTGTCCTGTTCCCTATTTATTCCATTCTTTCCCTTGACCTGCCCCCCCAATAGTGCTTGCTTCTGATTGCCCCTTCCCCAAATCTATCCTTCCTTCTATTATCCTCTCTTTCCTATCCCCTTCCCCCATCTTGCTGCAGGGTGAGGTGGATTTCCATAGCCGATTGAATGTGTGTTATTTGCTCCTATTAAGCCAAATCTGATGAGAGTAAGGCTAACTTATTCCCTCTCACCTCACCTCTCTTCCCCTCCATTGAAAAAACTCTTTCTTGTCCTTTTTATGTGAGATGATTTACTACATTCTACCTCTCCCTTTCTTTTTTTTTCCCAGTATATTCCTCTCAATGCCTAATTTTACTTTTTTGGATGTCCTCCCTTCATATTCAGATCACACTGTGCCCTCTCTCTCTCTTTCTCTCTCTCTACATATGTACACACACAAATACATGCATACACACATACCTACACACATATAATATATATACATACACACATATGAATATATACATATATGTATATGTAGACGTATATATATATATGTATATTCCTTCTAACTACCCTAATACCAAGAAAGGTCTCATGAGTTATAAATATCTTTCCATGTAAGAATGTAAACAGTTCAACATTAATGAGTCCCCTTCTCTTTCATGTTTACTTTTTCATGTTTATCTTGATTCTTGTATTTGAAAGTCAAATTTTCTATTCAGCTCTGGTCTTTTCAACAAGAATCCTTGGAAGTCCTCTATTTCATTGAAATTCCATTTTTCCCCCTGAAGTATTATACTCAGTTTTGCTGGGTAGATGATTCTTGGTTTTAATCCTAACTCCTTTGACCTCTGGAATATCATATTCCAAGCCCTCTGATCCCTTAGTGTAGAAGTTGCTAATAGTGTGTTATCTTGATTGTGTTTCCACAATACTTGAATTGTCTCCTTCTGGCTGCTTGTAATAGTTTCTCCTTGATTGAGAACTCTGGAATCTTCCTAGGAGTTTTCCTTTTGGGATCACTTTCAGGAGGTGAATGGTTGATTCTTTCCATTTTTATTTTACCCTCTGGTTCTAAAAATATCACGGCAGTTTTCCTTGATAATTTCTTGAAAGATGATGTCTAGGCTCTTTTATAAATCATGGCTTTCAGGTAGTCCAATGATTTTTTAATTCTCTCTTCTGTATATATTTTCCAGGTCAGTTTATTTTTCAATGAGATATTTCACATTGTCTGCTATTTTTTCATTCTTTTGGTTGTTCTATAATTTCTAGATTTATCATGAAGTCACTAGCTTCCATTTGCTCCATTCTAATTTTTAAGGAATTATTTTCTTCAGAGAGTGTTTGGATCTCCTTTTCCATTTGGCTAATTTGGCTTTTTAAGGCATTCCCATTGACTTTTTTGACCTCTTTTGCCAATTGAGTTAGCCTATTTTTAAAGGTGTTATTTTCTTCAACATTTTTGGGGGATCTCCTTTAGCAAGCTGTTGACTTTTTTCATGATTTTTTTTCATCTCTCACATTTCTCTTCACAATTTTTTTCTACTTCTCTTACTTGATTTTCAAAATCCTTTTTGAGCTCTTCCATGGCCTGAGACCATTTCATATTTTTTTCTTTGAGGCTTTGGATGTAGGAGCCTTGACCTTGCTGTCTTCCTCCAGTTGTATGCTTTGGTCTTCCTCATTGTAAGAAAATATTTTTTGCCAAGAAAGTAATCTCCTATGGTATTATCTCCACCCTCTCATTTTTGGTAATTTTTCCAGGCAATTACTTGATTTTTGAACTCTTTGTTAAGTGGAAAGTATACTGCCCCAAGTTTCAGGGGTTTTGTGCAGGTGCTTTCAGAGGAGCTTTTCTAGGGACCTATAAGTTCTCAGTTGCTCCAAAGTGGTATGATCAAAAGAGAGGTGTTACTCCTCTCCTAGCTTATGCTCTGTAAGCAACCACAAGCACTCTCTTCTGCCTTGGAACTTCAAGTAAGGTTCCCTCTCCTTAGCTGCCACCAGCTCTGCCATACCACCACTTCTCCTTGCCCCAGGACTGCCACCCAGGACTGCAACCCAGATCAGCTGATTGATTCCCTTACTCTCTGTAGGCCAAGAGCTCCAGAGGCAGCCACCATTGGGGCAAGGGCTGCTGCCCCTCCTTGGGGCTGGGGCCTCAGCCTTTCCTCTCTCACCCAGGTAAAAGAGCTTTCCCACTGACCTTTGAAGCTATCTTTGGTGTTCGTGGGTTGAGAAGTTTGGAAAACATATAACTGCCAGTGATTTGACACCCTGAGGCCTTCTCCATTCCCATCTGTGATGGTCTGCCCATGCTGGGCTGAGCTACTGCTTTCCAGATTGTCTTGGTCTGCAAATCTGTTTCACTCTGTCAGTTTGTGATTTGTGCTGCTCTAGAATTTGTTTAATTTTTTACAGATATTTTGAGGGGTTTGGGGGAAGAGTTCAGGCAGATCCCTGCTTCTATTCTGCCATCTTGGCTCTACTCACTCCAATTTAGTTTTTAAGAATTCTAAATTTCCTTTGTTTAATCATAATCTATTTCTCTCATGCCCTTCAGTCTCTCTGTACCTCAATACTATCCCAGGTCATTACTCCTGTTTTATGATGAGATAAAAAAAATTCATTGTTCTAAAATGTTGAATTGGATTGCCTGTGGGTGATCACACAATTAAGAATATGTCCATTTCTAAGGATAACAGAGATGGTATGAAGGAATAGGTCATGGGAACTGAGCAGAATGTAGAACTGAAAAATGAGGATATTTAAAGGTATGTAAGTATGTGTTCTTAATTGCCCTAGAACAGGGGTGGTGAATTTGGTCACATGTGGTCCTCTAGGTCCTCAAGTACATCCCTTTGACTGAATCCAAACTTCACAGAACAAATCCCCTTAATAAAAGGATTTGTTCTGTAAAACTTGGACTCAGCCAAAAGACTGCATTCAAGGACCTAGAAGGTCACATGTGGCCTTGAAACCACAGGTTCCCCACATCTGCCCTTGAATGAGTGGGGGATTTGACATAGAGAGAATACTGAGTCAGGCATGATATTGATTGAGATGCAAGGTTAATATCCTGGGCATCAGTATTTAACAGCTATCAGAATATAGACTGGTGATAAATTGAGTTTGAATGAACCTCAGAGGGGGAAAGATTGGTTTAGTGATGACACTAAATGGAGAATCTGGAAATAGCCATGGGAAACAAGGGGTACTCTGATTCCTCCTCCACAATGACTGTTTCAGGGATATGAGTAAACATAAGAATGCCTGGTACTGGAAAGAGGTATCAGGAATCTAATGTTTCAGGAGGGAACTATATCTCCTTCAGTACCAGAAGATGGAAGAGACAAGAGAGGATCTGGTGTCAGATGAAGGGAAGTTTATTAATAATGGAGCAGTAAGAGTGGGCAGATCTGAAGTGGGATACTGAGGGCATAGGATTGATGGGGATGGGAATGAGGGAGCAGCTCATTAAGGTAGGGAGGAGGATTTGTCCTATAGGAAGTGGGTTCTAATATCACAAGGAAAAAGTCAGTAGGATGGAGTGAGATTATGCTAACCATTGCTAATCATTGTGGGTGGATACAAAACTCATAGGGTATTGTCCTTGCCTTTGCTCAAGAAATTTATAATCTAACAGGTAAAATAAACGTGAGAGAAAAACAGAGCTATTCAACTTTTATTTTGCTAATATCTTCTCTATCAAGGAGAGTTTTCTTTAGAAGCAAAATAAGATATAGTACAGCATAGCTAAGATTATTGAATCCCCCAAAATAGGGAATAAGCCAGAAGAAAATACATAAACTTATTAAATTTTTTTAAATCTAGATTTTTCAGTCCAAATGTATAATACATCAGAGAATTCAAATAACCTTTATTTGAGATCACTGAGCAATTTTTATGAATCTGTCATTAATTTTGGAGGATGACGGAGAGACCTGAAGAATTTTACAAAAGCAAGAGACGTATCTTATTTTTTTAATATGGAAAGTGAGAATTAAAGAAAGATGAGTTTTTGTGTGATACTGAAAACATTTATAAAATGAATTATTTAACAGAGAATCTGTGAGAATCTCCTTGAAATCTTGTCCTGATGCCTGATTTTGTGATGGTGGCTCTGAGTTCTTTAAGGCTATCCCAGTGGAACAAAAGCTCTTACAACTTCTACCAAGTTAAAAACACTTTCAGTACAAGCTTAATGATGAACTATAAAGAGAGTGTTATCACTGAGTTGATCACAGGATAATACTTTTTTATTTCTTCCAGTCACAGCAATGCAGGAAAGCATCTATTTTGAGGCAACTAGGTGGCTCAGGACATAGAACACTGATAAACTGATGACTAAAAGATATATTATTGATATGTATTTCTGTATTTCAGCAAAGTGTTTGAAAAGATGTAACTTGGTATCATTGCTGAGAAGGAAAATGTAATGTGTATGATGAGTTCTACCATTTAGTTCTCCCATTTAGTAGGCATGGGACATTAGGCAATATACTTGATCTTTCTGGCTCTTAATTTTTTTTCAGTAGAAAATGAAAGGGTTGAACTAGATATCATTTAACAATCCTTAACATTCTAAATCTGTGATCCTATGAGCCTCTGATAGTATAATTAGGCAGATTCATAGCTAATTAAATAGAAGTATATCAGAGTAATATTTAATAAGTTGATGTCAATCTGGGGGAAGTTATTTAGTGGCATATGTCTGGCCTCTATATTCAGTCTTGTCATATTTATATCAATGATTTGTATGAAGATGATTAGATTTATAGATAACATAAAGTTTTGGGGAATAATGAATATCTTGCATGACTGAATCAGGATACAAAAATATCTTTACAAGTTGAAACAATGGACATAACCTAATGTCCATGATGCACAGGAGACTGTGAGTGATCTTGGAAGCTATGGAGAACCCTGAAAATATCCTAGGAAATCTAGTTTACCCTGGAAAGTCTTTGTGGGATAGATGGAAAAGGAATATAGAACCAAAGAATTAAAGAATGTGAGTTGGGAAGTCTCCTAGAAATCACCTAGCCTAAAATCCTCATTTTACAGATAAGAAAACTAGAGTCTAGAGCAGTGTATTAACTTGTCAAAGGTCCCACAGATTTTACAGTATCTTTGAGGAAGGCTATCCTTAGGAAAAACATGAAATAGTTGTATTTTCTTGAAGATTCTCTTATGCTTCCTGTTGACTAATGACCTCATTTTCTCTCCTATTATTAAAAATCTGCTCTCAGGTAAGAATCTAATGAATTAATAATGCTAAGGTGTAAATGACACTTTTCTTAATATTTTTCCCTCAGAGTTAAGTAAGAGGTAATACTACTGGTTGCAAAATGAGAAGTCAAAGGAGTGAACTTTTTACTGTGAAATTACAAACATTAGATAGCAATATAGAAGAGGTAAATTTTGGGTGACTGCTAGCTTTCCTTGAAATCACACAATATAGATTTTTTTTTTTAAAAAAATTAACTTTTCAATGAACAAGAATCCATTTTTCTCCCTCCATCATCATTTCCCTTCTAACAAATATGTATAGTCAAGCAAAACTAATTCCTATATGGGCCATGTCCAAAAATATATTGGTCTCAATTTTTGCCCCCAGTCTGTCACCTTTCTGTCAGGAGGTGGGTAGCATGTTTCATAATATGTCTTCTGGAATTGTGTTTGGTCTTTTTGTGGATCAGAGAGTTCTTGTCTTTTAAAGTTGTTTGTCTCTTCTGTTTCTGCTTACTTTACTCTCTATCAGTTTATACAAGTCTTCACAGACTTCTCTGAAATTGCTTATTCATAATTTATGAGCATAATAGTATTTGAGTGTTGTATTCATATATTCATATGATACAGTATTAATATACTCTAATTTATTTAGCTATTCTCCTATTGGTGGACATCGTCTAAGTTTCCAGTTCTTTATTGACACAAAAAAGGTGCTATAAATAGGGTCCTTTTCCTCTTTCTTTGATCTCTTTAGGATATGAACCTTTTAGTGATATTTTTAGATCAAAGCATACACCCATATATTTTGGTCCACAATGCCTGGAGCAGCTCATAGCTCCAACAGTGCATTAATGTACATGCTTTCCCATTGCCCTTCCAACATTTGTCATTTTCCTTTTCTATTGATTCTACCAATATAATATGTATGAGGTAGAATTTAAAAGTTGCTTTCATTTGCATCTCTCTAATTCTTACTGATATTTCATGTGACTATATAGATAGCATGAATTTCTTCCTCTAATATTTCTCTATTCATTCCCTTTGAATATTAATCATTTCATGAATGATTCTTATTCTTACAAATTTAAATCAATCTCATATATCTAGGAAATGTGACTATTATCAGAGAAAGTTGTAGTAAATATTTTTTTTTGCTGTTACCTGCTTTCCTTCTAATTTATTTACATTGGTTTTGTTAATGTGAAAACTTTTAAATTGTGCACAATCAAACCTATCCATTTTATCTTTTGCAAGCCTCTCTTTTATTTGGTCTTTATTTCTGCCCCAAATTGTATATCTGAAAGGTTATATCTTCTTGGCTTCTCAAATGAACTTATCATGGTATTAGGCCACATATATGGACAGATAGGTGGCAACAGTGGTTAGAACACTGGACTTGGAATCAGGAAGACTCATTTTCATGAGTCCAAATTTATTTCCAGACATTTACTAGCTGTGTGATCCTGGGCAAGTCATTTAACCTTGCTTGCCTTAGTTCCTCATCTGTAAAATGAGTTAGAGAAGGAAATGGCAAACCACTCCAGTATCTTTGCTAAGTAAATCCCAAATGGGGTCATAGGGAATTGGGCACAACTGAAATATATCTAACTACAAAGAAGTCATATGTCCATTTGGGATTTATCTTGGTATATGGTGAGACAATGGTTTATACCTAATTTTTGCCAACCTTATTTCTGGTGAATAGTTACATCTTACCCCAATACCTATGGTTGTTGGATTTAGCAGATATTAGACTATTGTACTTATTTGCTTCTGTATATTGTCTGCCTAATTTATTCTCTTTGTGGATCTTTCTATTTCTTAACCAGGAACAAATTGTTTTGATGATTACTGCTTTGTATTGTTTGAAATCTGATACTGCTAGGACACTTCCCATTTCACTATTATCATTATTGTTGTTACCCTTGATTTAAAAAAAAAAATTTTTTTCTTGACAGTTTATTTTTCTGGATGAATTTTACTATTACTTTTTCAAGCATCATCAAATAATTTCTTGGTAGTTTTATTGGCATAACTCTGAATAAGCAAATTAATTTAGGTAGTATTGTGATTTTTTATTCCATTGGCCCTCCCTACCAAGGAGTAATTATGTAAATCTGTCTTCACAAAGAGTGTTTTGTAGTTGTGTTTGTATAATTATTTGTTTTGGGAGGTAGACTCTCAATTATTTTACATATTTTACAATTATTTTAAATGATGATTCTCTTTCAAACTCTCCCTGCTGTATTTTTTTATATGCACAGAAATGTTGATGATTTATGAAGTTTTATTTTATATGTTACAACTTTGCTGAAGATATTGTTTCAATTAATTTTTAAAATTGACTGTCTAGGGTTCTCTAAGTAAACCATCAAATTATCTCCAGAAAGCAATAATTTTCCTCTTTGTCTATTTTCATTCCCTCAATTCTTTTTTTCTTGTCTTATTGTGATAGATAGTATTTCTATCACCATCAAATAGTAGTACTGACAATAGACATCTTTGATTTAATAAATAAAATAAAATAAATGAGAAGAAATAAAAATAAACAAAATTTTCAAATTAAAATGAATAAAAATAAATAAGAATAAATAACATATAAAACAAAAATTAATGAAAATAAAAATAAATGAGAGGCAAAATTGAATAAAATTGATAAATAAATAAAGCAAAACCAAATATAAATTTAACAAAAACTAAAGAAAACTAAAGAAAAAGAAAATTAAAATTAAGCAAAAAAATTAAAAAAGAAATAAAAATTAAAAATAAAATTGGCCATTAAAACCAAATAAAAATAATAAATGAAAAATAACTAAAATAATAATTAAAATAACAAGTAAAATAAAAATTAATAAAAATTAAAAATCAACAAATCTCTTCCTCTTCTGAATTTAACTGGATGGCATTGGAGGTCCTTTACAGAACTATGAAGAGTAACAGGGCATGAGTGGGGAGAGATTGGAGTTAAAATCAGGAAGAACTGAATTCAAAGCTATCTCTAACATTTGGTAACTGTGTAACTCTGATCAAATCACTTTAACCTCTCTCTGTCTCAGTTTCCTCATCTGTAAAAAGAGGGAATGGGGTTAGATGTGCTAGAGTTGAAGTGACTTGTCCAAGGAATCATAGAATCAGGGATAAGACCTTAACTCATGTCTTCTAACTCCAAATTCACTGCCTTTTCCCACAATACCACACAACAAACCTGTTTCCCTCTTCTGCTAATAAACCCCTCCCAACTTAACTTGGATGATGTAATCTAGCTCAATTGTATTCTGCCTTCCTCTGAAGCATTTTGCTGTATTCTTGGAGCCATAGAGAAAGGTAGAATGGTGCAAAGAAAGACACACTGATATTGATGAACACTGGTGGATTTGTGTTCACATATCACTTGCGACACCTACCACTTGTATAACCTTGGACAATTTATGCAATAGTAATTATAATAATATCACTTTACATTTACAAAGGACTTTAAGGTTTACACAGTACTTTAAAATATTATCTCATTTTAACCACACAACCATGCTGGGAGCTATGATTACTCCTATTTTACAGGAACTGAGGCAGACAAAAGACAAGTGACTTCCCTGGGAACTTAAAAATACTGAGTGTCTGAGGCCAGGTTTAAACTTGGATCTTCCTGACTTCAGGGTCTGACACTCTATTCACTGTCCCATCTCCCTAAGCCTCAGTTTCCTTATTTATAAAATGGGAAGGTTGGGCTACATGGCTTTTAAGTAATAAATTAATTTATTAGTTTTTGGGTTTTCAAAAGTCACTTTCATACATCTTAACTTTTCTTCTTCTTCATGTCCTCTCCCTCTCCAAGATGGCAAGCAATTTTATATGGGTTCTACATATAAATTCTTATTAAACACATTTTCACATTATTCATGTTTCATAGAAGAATTAAAAAGAGAAATCAAACCAAAACTAAACATAACACAAGAGAAAATAGTCGTCTTCATTCTGAGTTTTGATTTCATAGTTCTTTCCCTGGATGTGGATGGCATTTTGCCTCCAGAGTCCTTTGGGAATGTTTTAGGTCCTTGCATTTCTGTGAAGGGCTAAGTCTATCAGAAGTAGTCCTCGCACACTGTGGCTGTTACTGTGTACAATGTTCTCCTGGTTCTGCTCCTTTCACTCAGCATCAGTTCATATAAGCCCTTCCAGGCCTCTCTGAAATACTCCTGTTTATCATTTCATATAGCACAATAATATTCCATTACATTTATATACCATAACTTGTTCAGCCATTGCCTAATTGATGGGCATCCCCTCAGTTTCCAGTTCTTGGCCACCACAAAGAGAGCTGTTATAAATATTTTTGTACATGTGGGACCTTTTCCCATTTTTATGATCTCTTTGGGATACAATTCTAGAAGTGATATTGTTAGGTCAAAGGATATGCACATTTTTGTAGCCCTTTGGGCATAGTTCCATATTGCTCTCCAGTATGGTTGGATCAGCTCACAGCTCCACCAACAATGAATTAGTGTTCGAACTCTCCCACATTTTCTCCAACATTTATTGTCTTCTTGTTTTGTCATGTTAATCAATCTGATAGGTGTGATGTTGTGTCTCAGAGCTGTTTTGATTGGCATCTCTCTAATCAATAGTGATTTAGAGCACTTTTTCATATGACTATAGATAGCTTTAATTTCTTCCTCTGAAAACTGCCTATTCATATCCTTTGACCATTTATCAATTGAGGAATGACTTGCATTCTTGTAAATTTGACTCAGTTCTCTACATATTTCAGAAACAAGGCCTTTATCACAGACACTATTTGCAAAAATTCTTTCCCAGTTTTCTGCTTTCCTCCTAATTTTGGTTGCACTGGGTTTGTTTATGCAAAAACTTTTCAATTTAATGTAATCAAAACTATCCATTTTGTACTTCATAATGCTCTCTGTCTCTTGTTTGGTCATAAATTTCTCTATTACCCATAAATCTGATAAATATACTATTCCTTGCTTCCTTACTTTGTTCAAAGTATCAGCCTTTACACCTAGATCATACATCCATTTGAACTTCATTCTTGTGTATGGTGTCAGGCATTGATCTATGCCCAGTTTCTGCCACACTGTTATCCAGTTTTCCCAACAGTTTTTATGAAACAGTGAGTTCTTATCCCAGAAGCTGTGGTTCTTGGCTTTATCAAACAGTAGACTGCTATATTAATTGACTACTGTGTCTTTAGTACCTAACCTAGTCCACTGATCTACCCCTCTATTTCTTATCCAGTACCAGGTGATTTTCATGATTGCTACTTTATAACAATTTGAAATCTGCAAGGGCTAGCATTTCTTCCCTAGCATTTCTTATCATTAATTTCCTTGATATTCTGCACCCTTTGTTCTTCCAGATGAATTTTGATATTTTTTTTTTAGCTGTAGAAAATCATTTTCTGGTAGTTCGGTATGGCACTGAATAAGTAAATTAATTTAGGTAGAATTGTCATTTTTATTATATTAGCTCTGCCTACCCACGAGCAACTGATGTTTTTCCAATTACTTAGATCTGACTTTATGTATGTGAAAAGTGTTTTATAATTGTGTTCATATAGTCCCTGGGTTTGTTTTGGCAAGTAGACTCCCCGATATTTTATAGTGTATACTATAGCTTTAAATGGGATTTCTCTTTCTGTCTCTTGCTGTTGAGCTTTGTTAGTAATATATAGAAAAGCAGATGATTTATGTGGGTTTCTTTTGTAATCTACAGCTTTGTCAAAGTTGTTTATTACTTCAAGTAGTTTTTTACTAGATTCTCTGGAATTCTCTAAGTGTATCATCATATCGTCTGTAAAGAGTGATAACTTAGTTTCTTCTTTGCTTGTTCTAATTCCTTCAATTTCTTCTGTTATTGCTAAAGCTAACATTTCTAGTACCATATTGAATAAAAGTGGTGGTGATGGACATCCTTGTTTCATCCCTGATCTTATTGGAAATGCATCTAGTTTATCCTCTTTGCATATAATGCTTGCTGATGGTTTTGGGTAGATAATGTTTATTATTTAGGAAGATTCCATTTATTCCTATGCCCTATAGTGTTTTCAATAGGAATGGGTACTGTATTTTGTCAAAAACTTCTTCTGCATCTATTGAAATAATCATATGGTTTCTGTTAGTTTTGTTGTTGATATGATCCATAATGCTGATAGTTTTCCTAATATTGAACCAGCCCTGCATTCCTGGTATAAATTCTACCTGATCATAATGTCTTGTTCTCATAATAAGTTGCTGTATTCTTTTTGCTAATATCTTATTTAAAATTTTTGCATCTATATTTATTAGAGGAATTGGTCTACAATTTTCTTTCACCATTTTGTCTCTTCCTGGTTTAGGTATCAGAACCATATTTGTATCATAATAGGAATTTGGTAGGACTCTGATTATGTTCCCAAATAGTCTATATAGTATTCCAATTAACTGTTCTTTAAATGTTTTATAGAATTCACTTGTAAATCCATCTGGCCCTGGAGATTTTTCATAGGGAATTTATTGATTGCTTTTTCAGTTTCTTTTTCTGAGATGGGATTATTTAAGTCTTCAACTTCCTCTTCTGTTAATCTGGGCAGTTTATATATTTTTGCAATATTCATTCATTTCACTTAGATTGTTAAATTTATTCACATACTTCTGGGCAAAGTAATTTCTAATTATTTTTAAATTTCCTCCTCTTTGGAGGTGAGTTCACCCTTTTCATTTTTGATATTGGTAATTTGGTTTTCATCTTTTTTTAAATCAAAGTAACCAAAGGTTTATCAATTTTATTTTTTTTACAAAACCAACTCTTAGTTTTATTTATTAGTTCAGTAGTTTTCTTAATTTCATCTTATTAATCTCTTCTTTGGTTTTCAGTATTTCTAGTTTGATATTTACTTGGGAATTTTCAGTTTGTTCTTTTTCTAGTTTTTTCAGTTGCATGACCAATTCATTGATCTCCTCTTTCCCTATTTTATTTATGTAGGCATTCAGTGATATAAAATTTTCCCTAAGAATTGCTTTTGCAGCATGCCATAAGTTTTGGCAGGTTATCTCATTATTGTCATTCTCTTGAATGAAAGTATTGATTGTTTCTATGATTTGTTGTTTAACTCCCTCATTTTTTAGGATTAAATTATTTAGTTTCCAATTAATTTTTAGTCTACCTTTCCATGGACTTTTATTACATATAATTTTTTATTGCATTATGAATTGAGAAGGATGCACTGACTATCTCTGACTTTCTGCCCTTCATTTGTGAGGTTTTTGTGCCCTAGTACATGGTCAATTTTTTTGTATATGTGCTGAGAAAAAGATATATTCCTTTTTATCCCCATTCAGTTTTCTCTAGAGATCTATCATATCTACCTTATCCAGAGTTCTATTTACCTCCTTAACTTCTTTCTTGTTTATTCTGAGGTGAGATTTATCAAGTTTAGAGAGGCAGGGGCTGAGATTTCCTGCTAGTATGGTTTTGCTGTCTATTTCTTCCTATAATTCCCTTAACTTATCATCTAAGAATCTGGATGCTATACCACTTGGTGCATATATGTTTAGTGATGGTATTGCTTCATTGTCTGTGGTGACTTTTAGCAGAATATAGTTTCCTTCCTTATCTTTTTTGATTAAATCTATTTCTGCTTTTGCTTTGTCTGAGATTAGGATTGCTATCCCTGCTTATTTTTTTTTTCATCAGCTGAGGCATAATATATTCTGCTCCAAACTTTTACCTTTACCCTGTGTATATCTCACTGTTTCAAATGTGTTTCTTGTAAACAACATGTTGTTGGATTATGGTTTTTTAATCCATTCTGTATCCACCTCCATTTTATGGGAGAGTTTATTCTATTCAGACTCACAGTTATAATAGCTATCTTTGTCTTTCTCTCTATCCTATTTCCCCCTGTTTATGCTTTTAGTTCTTCTTTCTTCCTTCCCCTCCAAATTAGTTTTAATTTTTGATCACCACCTCCCTTAGTCTTCCCTCCCTTCTATCAGCCCCCTCCCATTTACTTCCCTTTTCCTTTACTACTTCTTCCCTCCCTTTAACCTCTTCTCCCTTTTCTTTCTTATTAAACACATTTTCACATTAGTCATGTTGCATAGAAGAATTAAAAAGAATGGGAGAAATCATGAGAGAAACCAAACCAAAACATAACACAAGAGAAAATAGTCTGTTTCATTCTGTGTTCCAGTTCCTTGGTTCTTTCTCTGTATGTGGATGGCATTTTGCCTCGAGTCCTTTGGGAATATTTTAGGTCCTTGCACTGCTGTGAAGGGCTTAGTCTATCAGAATAAGTTCTCACACACTGTGGCCATTACTCTATACAATGTTCTTCTGGCTCTGCTCATTTCACTCAGCATCAGTTCATAGAAGTCCTTCCAAGTCTCTCTGAAGTCCTCCTGTTCATCATTTCTTATCAATTTTTTAGTGGATTGGAAACACCCCTTCATAGATATCATTCTTTTCAAAATTCCAAATCCATATCCTCATATGAAAGGAGTTTTTCAGTTTTTATTAGTTGTAAATAACTGTAGATGCTTGTTTTGGGTCAATTAGTCAGTGAATAAATATTTATTAAGCATTTACTATGTGCCTAAGTTCTAGGGTTACAGAAATGTAAAAAACAGCCCCTGTTCTCTAGGAGTCTAATGGGGGAGATGATATAAAAGCTTAGAACCTGGTGCAATGGGAAGGGCATTAGTTTTAGAGTCATAGGGTCTGGGTTCAAATTCTATTTTTGGCATTTGCTACTTGTGTATAATAATGAGCAAGACATATTCCCTCTGTAGTCCTCATTTTCTTTATACGTAAATTGAGGGTGTTGGAATAGGACAATGGCCTCCAAACCTTTTTTTTTTGATACTACACTTGTATCAGAAAGTAATTTTGAAACATGCTTACCCTTTATGTGTGTGTTTATTGATTTATAAATAATGCACATTTATTTTTGTACTAATGAGTATTTTGTAAAACTTATGCAAAAATTGAGGAGACAGATAGATAGAACAGTGGATAGACTCTAGTGCCCTGGAGTCAAGGAGATCTGAGTTCAAATTCAGCGTAGGAAGATTACTAACTGTGTGACCGTGGACAAGTTATTTAACCTTTGTTTACCTCAATGTCTTCAACTACAAAATGAGGACCTGGAGAAGCAAATGACAAACCACTTCAGCATTTTTGCAAAGAAAAACCCATAGAAATTGTGGTCATGAAGAACTGAACATGTGTAAGTGTCTTAACAACAAAAAGGTAAAAATTAAAAAGGATGAGACAATGAAGAAATAATATTTGATCTTTGAGTTAATAGGGAGTCATTGCAGCTTATTGAGTAGAGGAGTGACACAGAAAAACCTACACTTTCATAGCTCTGTTGAGGATGTATTGCAAAAGAGAAAGACTTGGGGCAGGGGGCTCAGTTAGGAAGTAATTAAAAGTTCAAGCAAAAAGTAATGAAAGTCTCAGCTAGGATGGTGGCTATTTGAATAGAGAAAAGAGGACAGATATGAGAAGCATTGTGAAAGTAGAAATGATAGGATTTGGCAGCTGATTAGAGATGTGGGTTAAATGGATGAATGAATGGGAATTCAAACAACTCTGAGGTACCACCTGACACTCAAAAAGTTGACTAAGATGACAAAAAAGGAGAATGACAAATACTGAAAGAAATGTAGGAAAACAAGGACATGAATGTGAACTGGCCCAGCCATATTGGAAAGGAATTTGGAATTACCCCACAAAAGGTATCAAACTTTGAATATCCTTTGACCCACCTATACTGCTACTTGGTCTGTATCACAAAAAGATCAAAGAAAGAGGAAAAGGACCCCTATGCAAAAAATATTTATAGCAGCTCTTTTTATGGTGGCAAAGAATTGGAAACTGAGGAGATTGTCCATCAGTGGGATAGCTGAACAAATTCTAGTATATGGATATGGTGGAAAACTATTGTGCTATAAGGAATGATGAAAGGGATGGTTTCAGAAAAAACTGGGAAGACTTGTATAAATTAATGCAAAGTGAAGTGAGCAGAACCAGGAGAACAATTTATACAAAAGCAAAAATATTATGAAGATAATGAACTTTGAAAGACTTAGTAACTCTGATCAACACAATGATCAACCACAATTCCAAAAGATTCATGATGAAACATGCTATCCACATATAGATAGAAACCTGATGGACTCAGAGTGCAGACTGAAGCATGTTTTCTTTTTTTTTATTTTAAATTTTTTCTTTATTTTATTCTGAACTTAATAAATAAACATTTCTACAACATAGTAGAACAGGAAAAAAAGACAATTGCACATGAAAATGCAATTTTATTATGTACAACTTGATATTTCTTTTAAGTATATAATAAAGTTATCATGTAACCTTTTTTTTCCTCTTTCTTTTCCATCCCAGCATTATACTCAGTTTTGTTGGTCACATTACTCCGTAGTAAGTCTACATCTTTTGCCTTCTCGAATATCATTTTCTAAGATTTCTTGCTTTTTATTGTGATGGCTATTAAACCTCTTCAATCTCCTTTACTTCCAAAACCTTCCCTCTGTTGATTATTTTCAATTTATATTATAAGTAACTTGTTTGCACCTAAATAAATGTCACCCCCTTCTCATTAGATTGTGAGTTCCTTAGGTGTAGATACTGTCTTTCGCCTTTCTTTGTATCTCCTGCACCTAGCACAGTACTTGGCACATAAGAGACTCTAAATAAATGTTTAATGATTGATTGAATCATTAAACATTATGGATAGATGTGATTATGGATTTTTGATACTTGAGTTTTTTCTTTCTTGCTGTTTGTAGAATATTTTTCTTTGACAGGATTTCTGGATTTTTGCTATGTTGTTCCTGGAAGTTTTGGGGATCTTTTTCAGGAAGTAACCAGTGGATTCTTTTGGTTTCTACTTTGCCTTCTGAGTCTAAGGGATGTAGGTAGTTTAAAAAAATTATATCATGAGATACCATTTTTACATTATTTTTTGGATAATGGCTTTTAGGTAATTCAATGATTCATAAATTATTTCTACTTGATCTGTTTTCCAGGTCATTTGTTTTTGACATGAGATATTTTACATTTTCTCCTATTTTTTCAGTGTTTTTTCTTTGTTTCATTGTTTCTCATTGCCTTTGGATTCATTAATTCCAATCTATACATTCTGATTTTCAATGGGTTGCTGTTTGGGTAATATTTTGTACCTCTTGGACAAAGTGATCAATTGTCTTTCAAAATCTTTCTGTAATAGTTCTCATCTAATTCCTTCCTCTCAGGCTCACATTTCAAATATCAAATAATTTTTGAACTCAATTTTAGATGCTTGTTTTATGTCTTCCTGGAGTTCTATCTGGACTTATGTTCAGGCTGCATTTTTCTTTGAGTCTGTCTGAAAATATTTTGGAGTCACTTTCTTCTTCTAGGTTTTTATCTCAGATATCCTTTTCACCATAACAGCTCTATATATTTTGGATTGTTTTTGGTTTACTTATTCTTCCATACTTATTTCCCAAACTGAATTTTTGTTTTTTAGGGGGCCAAACTTATATGTTCTGGAAGAAATGTCTGAATCTTGATTGGTCCTATCTTCTATAATCCTGAGTTGCTCTTTTCCTCAGGTTTTGAGTGCAGTGTTCTTCAAGAATCTCAGAGATAGCTCAGCCTCTATGCATTCAGTGTGCCCAAAGTAGTCCAAGCCAGGGCAAAGTTTGAACCCTGACTTCTTGTTCTGAATTTTGCAAGTACTTGACTTGGGTCTGGGTATGATCAAGGTAACTACAAGCTTGTCCTGTTTGGTGCTCTGGAAGACCGCTTCTAGATTCAACTTCCAGCTATTTAGAAGAATTTATGGGTTCCAGGCAACAGAACTCCCCCGTAGCTGGAGCTCCCTGCCTCTGTTATTTTACTTCACACCAGGCTAGATGTTAAATCTGAGACCCCATCCCAGTCCTGGGATCAGAGCTGCACAACTGCTGTGTGTTTCTATCTCTGCTCTGTGCCTTGGACCACCACACCTTGGTACAGGTTCCCTACTCAACTTATGTTGACTTATAGTCAAACTCTGGAGAAGGAGCAACACAGCTGCTAGTTGGTACCTCTTCTCATTGTCCACATAGCACCATCCCTTTCTCTTTTGGATCCAGAAAAAACTTCTTTCCCTGGTGCATAGCTTGTGGCCCAATTAGGCCCTGTGCTGGACGGCTTCACTTTCTTGGCTAGACCCTGCTTCCATTGTTCAAAAACATCCATCTCTCTTCCTATGCTAACTTGGGCTGGAAAAATGAGTCACTGTCATTTTTTCCTAGGGATTAGGATTCAGGATTAGGTCTGGTGCATTTTCTAGGTCTTCTGGAGTAGTAGGAGAAAGGGACAGGACAATACTGCTTCTTCCTACTTTCAGTTTTGGCTGGTCTCTAACCACCTAGCTTTAATATTCATGCTCATAAGACTGGATCTTCATGGAGAGTCCTAATTCATTTAGGCAGTCTCAGGGCTTCTCATTTTTTGGTAACAGCAGCTGCAGTGTGCTTCAAATGCTGACAATGTTTCATGTCAGCTTCCCTGTAGTAGAAATGTACAGAAGAGTTAGGTACCCCACAGGGAGGGAATTGGGAGAGTGCTTTTGGCCTGCCTCTTTCATATAGCTTAGTTCTTGACTGCTATTCTATTTTTCATGTTACTATTTCATTAGAACAATCATTGAATATTTAGTGAGTTTTCAGATGCCTGGAATTTGGTTTTACAATATATTTTGAAACTATGAGAAGCCATGTGCGGACAAATCTAAAAAAGAAATATTGGAAAAGAATAAATGTTTATTTCTCAAAATTCACAGAATATTTGAATATATTTTTTCTCATTATTTCCTCTAAAAGTTGTGATGAGACCAGCTGAAAAATACAGGCCTTAAGAATTTTTTCTCTTTCCTTCTTTCTCTCTAGTATTTTATCTGTATGTGAGTGTGTGTGTGTGTGTGTGTGTGTGTGTGTAATGTAAATTTATAACAACTAAAAACAGAGGTTTAGAATGAAGCTGCCAGCAAATATGTCCTTATTTTAATGTTATTACTGAAAGCATCGTTTGTATCATCCCCAGGCACCATTAGCGAGATTGAAGTTTTTGGTCTCTGTCATTCATTTTCTCCTAAGTACATTCAGAACTGGAGTATAGGTAAGAAACATTCTTCAATAAATTCAGTCCACAGTAGCAGTATCTTGCAAGGTACTTTATATCAGTGTTTCCTATCATTTATCAACAGAAGATTACTATTCCCTGCTGTTCTGATTGTGCTTTGAAAGCTCCTGTGTTTATCTTAATCTTTTCCTTTTTTCCTTTCTAAACCATCCTGTTTAGATTACTTAGTCAATTTTTCTTTGGGCACTTTCTTTGGGAGTCATGTTTCCTTTTATGTTGCCTAGGGTCTTTTCTAATAACAAGTAGCAAGAAAAAAAAACAAGACTTCATCTTTATTAGTTTGCATTGTGATTTAGTATAACACTACAGCCATCCTTTCATAGTACTAAAGACATTTGACAATTAGAATTCCATGGTTGCCTCCCAGATTATTTGGGTTCTTATAGCTTACTTTAAAGTCAACGGAAAAATGTCCCAAATATTTATATGAGGGTTCAATCTAGTAAGTTAATTGAAGTATCCCACTTTATTTAAAGTAAATGGTGCCTTAATGATGTAAGAATGTCTCAATAAATTAAAGATGTTAGTTGATGTTGTTCAGTAGTTTTTCAGTTGTGTCCAATTCTTTCTTGACCCTATTTAGGTTCAGGCAAAGTTAATGATAGTGCTTTGCCATTTCCTTATTCAGATCATTTTAAAAATGAGGAAACTGAGGCAAATAAGGTTAAATGATTTAGGGTCACATAGCTAATAAGTGTCTGAAACCAGATTTGAACCCAGGAAGATTGGTCTTCCTGGCTCCAGGACCAGTATTCTATCCACTGTACCACCTATCTTCCTCAAAGACTTTAAGTTCAAAAAGTCCCTGATCAACTAGACTAAGGTGGCACTGAAAGCAATTTTTGATTGGCTGAGGAAATTTGGTCATACTCTGGGGGTCATTTATAAAATATTAATGCAGTTCATATTCAAAAGATTTGGAGTTGGGCAGGTTTCTGACGGCAGAAAGAAAATGGAATTGCTTTGGGGGATGTTTTAGGAGACTATCCTTGAGTCATGGTTGACTCAAGGACATTATTTCATGGTTACCTGACTACAAAGTAGCCTCAAGGACTTCTGGGGGGATAAACTATGAGAACCTGTAAATGGGAATTAAGTTGACCTTTAGGCTCTTCTCACCTTGGGGTATGTGCTACAATTCTATACTTTCTTATGAAAGGAGGGTGAAATCAGAGGCATATTTAGGTTGGGATTATATAACTTTGCCATAGTGTATTAGTTTAAAGGGGTTGATAGCATCTGTGGTCCTTCACTGCAGAAATAGCAAAACATAGTATTTAGTTAGAATTCCTGGTCCTTCTTCTCTTTTCTTTACTCTTATATCCCGTTTCCTACTTATAGACTGAAAAGTACATTCACAGTTATTATCATTTTGGATCTTCTTAACTGCTTGGTGAGGTAAGCACGGAAGGTATTAATAGCTTCATTTTAACCCCAAACCATCTGTTTGGCTTATGACAAAAGAATGAGGCTCTAATTATGAAATTTCATAGAAGTGAAAGCTGGTAGAGACACTGGAGATCCAAACCCATCATTTGAAAAATGAAAAAGAAAATCCAAAGATGAGATATATATAGTGAATTGTCCAGGGTCTAGAAGGAAATAAATGTCAGAGGCTGGGTTCAATTTCAGGTCTTCATATTCTAGCTGGTGTCCTTTCCACTATAGCAGAGGCTTTTTATCTGTGCAGTCTTTGAAGCTTAAAATAATTTTTATAACTATATTTCATTTGCTTTGTAACCTACATATTTTATTTTATGACTTGAAAATATTCCAAGAAGGGGCCCCTATGCTTTACCAGACTGACAGTGTAGTCCATAATACATACAAAAAAGTTAAGTACCCCTGCACTACAAGAATGAATTGAATGGGAGAGTAATTTAGGGGAATAGGCAAGCTGTCTCTCTTGTACCAGAAACGCTCCTCTTTTTAAGGCCAAAATTGTCATCTGTGCTGTTGGCCCCATTCCTTCCCTTCTTGTTTATTTAGGATCTTTTATCATCAATTATTCCTTGTTTTCCTTGCATTTTTAGGCTTTTCTCTCTGTGTCCTTCATTCCTGTTAACTTCTTCATGGCTATGTCCAAACAAGTTCAAATCACCTCAGTCCTTCCCTCGTTTTTATGTTTACTTACTGTGTCTTTAGTCACAACCGAAAGTAGTAATATTTAAAACATTTAGCATCTCTAGAAAACATATAAAAACTATTTACAAAAAAATTTTTATATAGTAAAAATTATCTGATCACAACATATGTGATCAAAAAAGCATATGGCATCACCAACTGAATGGTTGCCGTTCCTTTTTATGTAATTTCATTTCTCTGCATATACTTCTTGCCTCTCATCTTTCCCCTGAACTTTATGTAACAATTCAAATCTTCAGTTCTTTAGTTAATACTAGGAAATTACTCAAATTTTAAATATCATCATCAATGTTTAAATAGATGTGTACAAATAACAATATGTGGGCAAATACTTAGGTTCAATTTAGATTTCAGAAAAGAGTAATATAGACATTTATGTTTAAAAATAAATTAATATGATCATATTTTGTTGAAGTCTATTCAAGAACTTTTCATTTCAATTTGTAATGGACATTTATCCCTTTTCTCTTCTTAAGAAAAATAATTTTGAAAGTTATATGTATATTACATTGAATTATGCAGCAACTACAGCCACAATATCCTTTCATTTTGCTTTCACACTGCCACATCTGTTGGAAGTTGTTCGGATCAGTTGCTAACAGCTTCACTATATGATTTGTCCAGTAAATTATCCATTCTTCTCTTTCAATCACCTCTGTAATATTTTCTTGCATGGTATTAGTTAATTTGTCCACCTGATCCTGTAAATGACTAATTTTATTTTTCTTGGGCCAAAACTTGTTCCAGATGGGCCCCTTAAGGAAAAATCTTCTTTTCCATTTGACTCTTCTTTCAAAAGTTTTCTCCTTTTACTTTTCACAGAATCAGTAATGTAATTATCATTATTTAGATAGTATTTGAATTAAAATAGCAGATATATACATATTATATACATATATGCATATATGTACATATATAAATGTATATATATACACACATACATATATATATGAATACACATACATACATACATATTTATACAGCTCCTGAATGTTTTGTGGGAGGTTTCTGGCCACCGCTTCTAATCATGGTGGGCTAGCTGGACGTGACTGATATGGGTGGGTAGAAAAGAAGTTGCGTTTGTCTTTCATTCTCAAGGAGCACCATGACATCAGGGAATGATGACCTGATTTGCAGTTGACTTGGATTTGAGGGAGGGAGGCCTGTGCAAGGTCACCAGTCTCACTTTCTCCTGCAGAGTCATTTAGGACCAGTGGCCTGATATTCATCAGGATGACTGGAAATGGCCCAGAAAATAATGGGAGACCTGGCCCTTTTAGGCTAAGGTCTTTTTAGGTTCTCACTTTGATTGAAAACCCATTCACCCATTCAGTGAAGAGGCCTCTTTAAGAAGTGAATCAAGGGATGATCCCTTTAATTAAAAGAAAAAATCAAAGTGGGATGGGAAGACCCTCAGGCCTGCTGGCCAAAAGAGAAACAGTTACTATTTACCTCTCTTACCTCTTCTCCATCTCCTTCTCTTCCCCTAAGGATGTTCTGCCAAAAAGAAGGTATATTTTATTGTCTGAAAGCTACCTCATTAGCTTGGGGTTTACCAGCTAGATTTCTTTTCCAAAGACCAAGTCTTAAACCCAGTTCACTCTGGAGCTCATAGATTGGACAACAATAGGTCTCTGCCCTCCTAGCACAGAGTGAATATAAATAGTAAATAGGAAGGAAGTAAGGAAGAAAGAAAGGAAGGGGAAGGAATTCAGTTTCTCCTTTCTTAAGAAATCTTCCTCTTGATCCTGTTAACCACCTGAGCTGCTCTCTGATCTCTCCTTCACCTACAAACTTCTTGAAAGAGTAGTCATTCTTACTGTCTTTACTGGAATGCTATTAACCTTCCTGCTTTACAGAAACTGCTCTTTTGAAGGTCACTAATGTCCCAGCTGCCAAATCTAATGACCTTATTTTAGTGCTCATACTTCTTATTGACCTTTCTGGTGGCATTTAATTGCTGAACACCTTTTTCTCTTGGAAACTTGTCTCCTCGTTTCTTTAATATGCTCCATCCTGGTTTTCCTTTTGCCTCTTTGACCATTCCTGTTTCTCTTTCATGGAATTCCTTTACTTTGCCTCAAATGTATCCATTTATCAAGGTTTGGTTATTAGCCTCCATCTTCTTTCACTGCATCTTCTTCATTCCTACCTATTCACATGAACAGTAGAATGGGAGTCAGAGGCCCAAAAGTCAGAACTATAGCTCTACTACTTTCCTAAATTATTTCCATGATCTGGGCTAAAGCTCTGTCCATTTTGGTCTCTCACTACATTTATCTTATGCTCTGGCCAAATAAAAATATTTGTATGGAAAAGAACACCTTTTTTCCCCCTCCCCTGTCTTTGCTTATTCTATTTCCTGTATTTGGAATGTCATCTTTGCCTTTCCTACCTATTGAAATTCTTTGTAGACCCAATTCAAAGTTCACCCCTTCCAAGAAATCTTTCTGAATCCCCATTTCCCTTCCTCTCTTAGGCAGTAGAAAATTAATTCTTTCTGTTTTGGGTGCTCATAACACTTTAAACATCTCTTAAGGTACACATATTTTCTGTATGCCAGGGTATTTTTTGTGTGTATGTCCATTATCTTCTCTGCTAGGTTGCACATAATTTAGGACCAGAGATTACATTGTTAGAATCTAAGCATATGCAACTTTGTATCCTCGAGAGCAGGCAGGAGGATGGAATGAGAGAGCACTAGAGAGCAAAATTCTTGATTATATCTATAAATCAATAGAAGCACAAAAGGTGCAAGACTGCCTAAAATCTTCAAAAAAAAAAAAAAAAGGAAAAAATGAAATCTCATCAACAAAAATGAACAAACAAAAGAAAAACTCCAACAAAATGAAGGATTGTCATAGAATCAGTGTTGGAAAAGACTATGTATTCCATTCCTCTAATAGAAGGGTAGTTAGTGAAGTGATGTATGGCACATGGGACGTGAACTCAGGAATACTGTTCAAATCCAGCCTCAGGCATTTGCTAGCTGTGACCTGGGCAAATGATTTAGTTTCTATATGCCTAAGTTTCCTCATCTGAAAAATGGGGATAATAATAGCACCTGTCTCTCAGGATTGTTGTAATGGTAAAATAAGATAGCTTTTTGTATTTGTAGTATTTGTAAAGCATTTTGTAAGCCTTAGAGCATTATATAAATGTGACTATTGTTATTACTACATGTAGTAAGAGCTAAAAAGTGGTTGTGGAGTTTTGAATGATTGTTGTATACTGCAAAGCTGGTCCTGCTCTCCCTACTAAATAAATAGAACAATCTTCCATTAAGATAGGAGAGCATATATGGGTTGGAAAATATCTATCAGACCAGAAAAGTTGAATTCCCCACTTCCCTATCCCCTCCCCTAATGGTATCCTTTGTGAAAACTGCCTTGTTTCCAATTCCTTAACATTTCAGCTTGGGAAATCTTGGCAGAGGTGCTGAACTGATGCCAGTTGCTGGGAGGTATGGAGGAAGCATACTTTTACAGAGTAATTAATCAAATACCCTAGAGTCTAATAAGACATTAGCTGCCCAAGGAGGAGAGAGAAGGATGAATTTTAATTTGTGCCAATCCACCTGAGACCAGAGTGGTACATACCATTTGGGATGTCAAATCTGTTTCTTATACATGACCTGAAGCCATTGGACACCAGCCATCCTGAAAGTATACCCTTTTCTTTACACTTCAGTATCCAACACCTCAGATAAGGAGCTGTATAAGATCTCCTATGCATAGACAAAACCTATGCATACCCATATGTATATGCACATATAAAAGATGAAGCAATTATCGATACTATTAACTTGTTAATTTTTTTTGCAACAAGTGTTGGATTAATGTCATAATGATTTCTTTTCCCTAATGTTTGTAAGTTAGTAAACATCTTTGAATTAATTAAAGAAAAGCTTTTAACTCTACTCCTAATTGAGAGCATTAATATGTGAGTGATACACATACTATAGCAAGTTGATGTTTGTTATACATTTAATACACCAAAATGATTTTGAATCAAATGAATCTGAGAACCTATTCCAATTCCAGGAAATATTTTTCTACTTATAAGAGACATAATAAAGTACATTGCTAATTGTTCACAGAAATGGAGAATGTTAGGTTAGGGTTGGCATGGACCTAAGATATCATCTAATCTAGCCTTCTCATTTTGTGGATGAGGAAACAGACTTTAAAAGAGGAAGTTTCTTTACAACCTATGAAACCCAGACCCCCAAAATCTGGGGAATTTTTTTTTTTTGCTTCTGACTTGCAACGTAGAGCAATAACTGTGAAATACACATAGCATTTATATCACTCTATATAGTGGATGGGTCTGTACTATGTCCATACCTGAGTCTGCTGTTTCTTCAGTGTTATAAGAACTACTGAAAGTCTATTGACTCAAGCTACTGCTCAGAGATACCTTGGGGGATTCTGTGGACATAGATGTGTGCAAGTGTTTCTACTAACTTCAGAAAGTTGACTGGGAAAATAAATCAATAAATAGATGGGGAAGATGGACTTTTATTTCCCCAAATCACTGAGATTTCTCTCCTCTTTAAAGAGGCTTTTAGTCCATTATTTTCTTTCCCTTCCATGCGAAGAGAAGTGAAGAATTTCCTTCTAGGATTGGAAAACCTTCTGAAATTGGGAACTTTTGGTGGGGAAGGGGCAGGTGCTGACACTATGTTCACAATTGAGCACAGTGATGGACAAATTAGGATGGATCCTAGTGAACTACAATGATGACGGTGGAAATTTGGAGTAGTGTGAAAACAGTAGCATATAACCAGTCATTGTTGAGAGGCCAGATGTAAATAAGATTGAACTGAAGTGAACTGGTGAGACAGAGCAAGAGAGCAATTTCAGCTTCTCAGACTCGCCCCACCCCCTCACCTTTTCTCCAGTTATTTGCCACGGTGATCCAATCCTTTCCTTTATGTTTTTTTCCATACCAGCTGGGTGGAGGCTTGTCAGAAGGAGAGTTGATTGAATGACACTCTTTTCTTTTACCATTACATTTTTACTATGCAGCAGTTTTATTTCCTATTATTTACTTAGTGTTTTTTTTTTTTTAATAAATCATGTGGCAATTTTTAAATGTCAGAGCTCTGAGTCTATGAATAAAGTTGCTTGGTTGGGAGAGAGAAATTTCCCTAATGCAGGGTTGGGGCTCTAGAGAAAAGACAAGAGAGCTTTTATTTTATTAACTTTGGAGCATACTCTTTATGATACTCTTAGATCTGAGGGATGACTATCTCTGTTTCCTTCCAACTCATACCCATATCAGAGACATTTTGTCCTTTTCAATCTATAGCAGGAAGGAAAGTGTTGGGATATCAGATTCTTGAAAGTGTGGGACATGCATGTTGAGTTAAATAAAAACAATTAAATATTTTAACTAATTAAATACTATTGTTAAATTACTGCTTCCTCCCCACCACTATCCTCAACCTTGTCTATTTGCTCTTTGATAAGTTATTTTTCCTGTCTCTCTCTCTCTCCATCTGTTTGTCTATCTTCCATAATACTTCTTTTCCTCATGACCGACTATAGAGTAGGGATGCTTAACATTTTGTATTATGGATCCATTTGGCAGTCTATGAAGCCTATGGTTCCTTTCTCTGAGCATTGTATCTAAGTGCATATAATAAAATGCTGCCAGGCCTAGAGGCCTGAGGGCTACCCGAGTCTTACCTTACCTCGCAGGTCTTCGGCTGGCCAAACCGGATAAACATATGAGAGAAGAGACTTTCCAGAGTCGAACAAGGATTAGGCTTTATTCAGGGTCTCAGTTACATGTGCAGGGGGAACTCTTCCTTAGGAGGGAGAGAGAAATCTCCCAAGGAGGCAAAGATCTTACAGTGAGGGAATGAAAGCAGAAGTGGAAGTGGGGAGAGAGGGGGGAGGGAAGAACGAAGAGAGGAAAAGGGAAGAGGCGCCTTCTGTCCTGTAAGGGCCCCTCCCGCGCTAAGAGCGCCTTCAGGCTTTCCTGACCCTAATTAAGCTCTCCGGCCGCGTAGTTTGCACCTGAATACTGTGCCTGTTAGATAACAATAGGTGTGCCCAGATCCGGGCCAGTCTCGAGGGCGGGGATGCCTCTCCTATCATGTTCTCACGGGAAGAGGCGGAAATACACGAGATAGCTCGGTCTCACTCCTTGATTCCCTGCTGTTTCCTGGGGGGCCTCATGAGAACTCTAAGATTTAGAAGTTCCCACCTTTACCCGCCCGAGACTGTCCACATGGAATTGAGCTTCCACCCCCAACAAAATGCAAAGTAAATTAATGATTTTGAAATAGTTATCTAAATATAAAATATAAAAAAGAAAAAAAAACAACAAAATTTACAGACCCCGGGTTAAGCACCAGCTATCCGTCTAGATGGAGAAAATGAAATTTGTTTCCCAAACTAGGACATCAGGGCAGTGAGGGCAGTTGGCAATTAAACTGCAGCTTCTTAATTGAATTTCCAGGTCTGGTTCCTTGTTCCCTAGACACTGTTCCCAACACTTTTACTTTTTCAAAGACTTGAGCTGGTTTTAAGTTCCTCCTACTTTAAAAAAAATTCCATTGCTATCTTTTGTTTTTACATCTACTTTGTTTTCCAACATACCCTTCCCCTTTGCCTACACAGAATAAAAATGAAAGAAAGGGGAAAAGTAGTTCCACAAAACAAACCAAAACACTGATAAAACTGGGTAGTATACCCAGTGTTTTCTCATCTATAGACTCCTTCCCCCACCTCTGCAAAAGAAGGAAGAAATACATTCACATATTACTCTTCCTTGGGAGGCATTGCATTGTTGGTTTTCATCCCATTTTCATCACTGTGGTTATTGTGTATATATTATTTTCCTAGTTTTGTTTACTTCTCATCAATTTATATGTCTTCATAGTCATCATTACAATTTACTAATATTCTATAAGACCCAGTACCACAATTATTAGATTAAATTATATATTGTATTAAAGTTATTCTCCAACTGATGTGATGCCTTCTACTTCGAAGTATCCTGTCCTGTTCATACTGGAAGTAAAACTGGAAGGACCATTTTCCTCTGCAGAGCAGAGTACATCCTATAAAATTTTTATCCCCCCTTGAAATCTTGAAATTGAGAAGTCAAAGGGACATATATCCAGAATGAAACAGATGTACCAAAAGAAAAAATACACACACACATACATACATAGATACTTACATACACATATATAATACATACAGCATATCACCGAGGTTTGAGTATGGTGTTAAGCTGTAATAGGCCTATGAGACATCCTGGATATGTATATATATCTATATTTATAATTACATCTGTATTCATAATTATATCTAGATCTTGAGGTATAAATATAAAAGTACTACTTAATATATCTCTGTACAGATAGATATTACATATAATATCTAACCTGTATCTAATATTTTCTGATCTGCCTTTCCTTCAGCTTCTTCCTTCTGGCACTGAACACCAGTTTACTACTCGAGTTACTTTATCTCTGAAGCTCTTCTCTCTGATCATCAAATCTCTGCTTATTGAGCATCGAAATAAAAGTTTGCATAAACCACTAGGCAGACCTCTCATGTGTGCCTTTTTTTCATTGCTTTGTTGCATTCTCCTGACTGAAGGAAACTAAACACTAAACAACGTGTATTATAACTTTGTACCCTTGATCACAAGCAACAACAGTAGTCATGGCCAGCTTTGTAAGGAGTAAAAAATATAAAAGGTTTTTCTGGCAAATTGGTAGATATGACTAAGTAAACAAAACTAATGATGAGGCTGAATAAAAATAAGGGAATAAAAGAAAGATCAACCAGATGTACTAATAAGATGCCAGTGCAAAACAAAAGTTTTATCTACAAAGACACTGTACAATCCTGTGATCTTTTTACACTTTAAGATTAATTATAAGAGCAGCAGGTGATCTACAGAGCAAAAAAAGAAAGATCCAGAAGCTAATTAGTTCAATAAATCATAGAGATTTGTGATCGTTTTAAGACATCATGTCCTAAAACTGGCCAGTCTATTACCTTTGTTTTGGATGACTAGGAAATGAATTGTGGAGGGTTGATGGCACAGTGGAAACCAACAGATGCTGTTAAATTTATTTACTATGACTGCCATTAATGGTGGCAAGTTCTGGATAGGTTATAACAAGACCAGCAACATGATTATTATACAATATAAAGGCTGTAAATATAAATATCTTGACAAGTACCAAGAACTGTATGTTTTGCATCAAAGGTATTTTTTTCTGGCATGACGTGCCCCAGTTATTTTGGGGACTTCTTCCTCCTCCATAACTTTGGCCGTCTCTGCTTGGACCAAGTCAGATTGCTGTGAAGCTCTTGCTTTTGTACAATTAAACTACTTCTTCTAGTCCATCCTTTATTGGGAAACTTCTAGGCCAGGGGTGGGGAACCTCTGGCCTCAGAGCCACATGTGGCTCTTTAAGTCTTCAAGTTCAGCCCTTTGACTGAATCCAAACTTCACAGAACAAGTCCTTTTTAGCTTCTTTGGTCATTATATGATCTATCCAATCATCTCTCTACTCTGTGAACTACCTTTGAATCATCTGTCATCCCTGACTTTTTGTAGTAATTTTCAGTTGTCATGGGATTACCAAGGCATATCTAAAATGTTTTAGGACCATGGATCCAGATCCAAGAGTTCATCTAGTTCAACACAATCATTTTAAGGCTGGGGAAACTAAAGTACAGGAAGATTAAATGACTTGTCCAGGGTCTCACAGGTGGTATCATGAGATGAAATTTGAACCCAGGTCCTCTAACTTTAGAACTAGTGCATTGTACAACACCAAATTTTGCATAGTTTTCTTTTCACTACACTGGATGTACTTTCGCTTCTCTCTCACTGTTACAGATCTAACTCCTCGTGTATGCTTTCTGATGAGCTGTGTTTCAGAGTTGGGCAGTTAGGAATTACTGCCTTTAGCTTCGTGGGCATCATGGATCAAAAGCATGTGCAGTTTATACCCAATATTAACTTAAACCACTTTATCTATCATGGTCCATTGTCTATATTGGAGTGACTAAAATTCACAGTTATTTAAAGCTTTATGGAAAGTGACATAAGCATTTTGATTTTGATTTTACAGCTGAGGCAACTAAGTTTCAGAGACTTAAAACAACTTGTCCAAGGCCACATAGCTAGAGTCAGGACTAAAACTCAGGTTTCCAAAAAACTCTTATTCTGGTGCTTTTTCTACAATACTACATTGGAAAAAATAAAATAAGATACAATAATTTCCAATGTTACATGTTAAATAGCTTTATTATCAAAATTTAAAAGAAATACAATGGAAAGTTTGATCTTAGGGGAGTTTAAATTTTTTAATTTTGAAATATTACTTTGAAAGAAATTGAAAACATCCTATTAAATTTACACAAATAACATGCATAGTCATTAAAGAATAAACCAATTGGTAGAACTTGGAAAAGTCAAATTTTTCAAAGGCTGAATTTCCAATCTTAAAGATTTTCTGATATTTACCTTGGAGGCACAATTTTTGTGTTGAGCTTAGAAGAGTGGAGTAAATATTATTATGAAGAACATGTTTGAAGGAAAAGCAAAGGTGTGACACTTTCTGACCTGGTGGGAAATTATAAAATGTCACATATGAAGCACCAAATGAGGTTGATAAAAATTCATGTAAAGAAATGAAGCCCTTTATCCTGATTTATAAAATAAATTACTAGAATGGGAAGGAAGTATTGATGTTTCCCCAAATTAGGATAATAAACTATGATAATTATATCACTATTTTATAATTTGATAGAACATGTAGCTATTCAAATCATAATTATATTAAAATTGTTTTTGTACTGGAACTGAGATTTCATCAGAATAGCCAAGGGATTTGCTGGGGCCAGCTCAAACTAGCTCAAACGAGTTAATTGTTAAATTTTCAGTGTCAGCATTTATACCATCAATATGCAAATGCTACAACAAATCAGGTCTTGAATTTTTGTTTTGTTATCTAGATTTAAGAATGTGATGGGTAAAATATTGATAATTCAGAATAAATCTAAAAGTTTATCATATGTACACCTTTCGCCCCTCTCCCCACCCCCATGAAGAACCTGTTGTTAAACACTTACCAGGATACCTCTAGGTACAGGGAACTCAAAATGAGAAAATTCTCTCTACTAATACAGATTAATAACTTCTCTGCAACTTTATAGTTTTAGAGAGATCCTTAGGGGCACTGAGTAATTATGTGACTTGCCCAGGGTTACATAGCCAGCATTTATCAAAGGTCATGTTAGAACTCAAGTATTTCTGACTCCCAGGCTGACTTCTCTTCACTGTGCTGTATTGCCTCACCGTAGGTATATTTTAAAAGTTTCTCACATTAAAAAAAATAGGCACAGGAAGAACAGCATATTTTTAGATAATATAGACCACTATTAGTTATGATGGCTGTGGGGAAATGGCACTGTATTTCCTGGAGGGGCCAGAGAAGGAGGGGATTATTTCAATGATGGAGCCAGGGCATAGATGAATTCTGCCTGTGTCCAGGGAAAGTGGGTAAGTAGGGAATGATCATTTGTAAGGGTTCTGACAAAGGGGAAGTGACTGTCCAGTTGGAGTGTCCATTAAGGTAGAAAGCTTTCAACCCAAAGTTAAAGGTGGCAAAGTAAATTCTAGAAGCACACAAGTATCTGTGGTTTTGTTAAACAAATCTATTGGCCAAAGAGAAAACTGAGAGAATATTTAGGCCAAGCAATGGGATTGCTGACTTGGAGGCAAGAAATTGGGGCTGAGCCATACAACAAATGCTTAAAACCTTATTTTGAATGTAGGAACAGGGTGATTGCATGAAAGTTGTTGCTTCTTCTTCATGCTCAGAGAAGACCAACATTACGTCAGGGTCCATGTACAGAATGTCTCACTGTGGTTTATCATAGCAATATGAGCTTGGAAGGCTCTACCACAGACTGGGTACCAATAGTCTGTATGACCATTTGGGAAGGAGATGTCTCTAATTGTTTCTAAACTTCTCATGTTTCTTTTGAGCTGCCACAATTCTGCTTTGCTCGTACAGCCCAGTGCCTTCTTTGATGCAGGGAGGCCATGGTGGGCAGTCCTGTGCTTGTCTCTCACATCTCACAATTGACATTAAAGTTCTTTAGAGAGACCTTGAAAATGTCCCTGTATAGCTTCTTCTGACCACCATGTGAGCACCTGCCTTGTGGGAGTTCTCCATAAAAAAGTCTTTGGGGCAAACATATATTTGTCATTCAAACAATGTGGTCACCTCATCAGAACTGAGCTTCCTGCAGTAGAGTTTGAATGATTGGAAATTCAGCTTGAGAAAGGAACTCAGTGTCCAGTTTCTCATCTTGCTGGGTGATCCTTAGAATCTTTCTAAGACAATTCAAATACAATTGATTCTGTTTCCTTACGTAGTACTGGCACACTGTATAAGTTTCACAGGCATATAACAATGTCAGTACAATGGCTATGTAGACAAGTCAGTTTGGTACTTCTGTTCCTGAACTAATGTTCAGGAAATGCATGTGTCAACCTCATCATCTATGTGTATATCCCTGGAAAGGAAAGTGAATTTAGCCACAGCATTCAATATTCTCTATTTGCTGTAACTGATGGTTCCACATATTGTGTGCCATCATGAAAGTGGCATACAATACTGATGAATTTCTCCAGGTAACCAAATTTCACCATGATCTTCTACAGACTCCGGTAACTGACAGCATCACAGGCCTTGTTTAGATAGATGAACATTGTGTATGGACCTTTGTTCTGCTCCTAGCATTTCTCTTTGAGTTGTCAGGCAGCAAACACTATGTTTCTGGTCCTTGGCCCTTTCCAAAGCCATACTGGCTTTCAAGTAGATAACCATCTTCCAGGTGAAGGATCAACTGATTAAGGGGCACTCTGGTAAGAGTCTTGACAGCAATGACTAAGAGAGAGACCCAATTGTAATTGTCATAGAACAGCCTATTTATTTTTCCTTAATATGAATGGACAATAGAGTCCTTGACCTCTTAGGAAGATGATCTTCTCTTGCCACATAACCCAGATGATTGTATGAGTTGTGGACCTTCTGTCTTGTAGACCTCTGCTAGAAAAGAATCAGCACCAAGCATTTTGCCACATGATAGGAGCCTTAATGGCATTCAAAACCTCTTCAAAAGGTAAATACTCAAAGGTTTTGGTACTGGTTTATGATGCTCTGTTGAGAACATTATGAAAGTGTATAGTCCATATCTTTATATACTTAGCCAATTAACAAAATAACTAGAACATATTAACATCATGTTTCTGGAGATGAGGGGTGGTTTAAAAATATCTAAGACATAGTTCTTGCCTTTAAAAGAATTTATAATTTCATTGTAGAGATATAGAAAAGAGATAAAAACATAAGAAAGCATATTATTATGTGCAGAAAAGGGAAAAATCATTGTGGATTGAGAACAGTGGCAGAAGATTTCTATGGATGAATATGAGATAGACTTTAGGGTTGAGGAGAATTTTGATAGGTAGATTAGAAGAGGAATCAAGTTTGCAGTGAAGAAAACATGTACAAGCTCTTTGAGAAATAATAAAATTATTTGGATTGAATTTTCTTTGAAAAAGTAAAGGGTTGCGACACGAGAGTAGAACCATAAAATCTTGGAGTTGGAAAATCCCTTTGTAGTGATATAGTTCAACCTCTGCCCAAAGCATGAAACTCTTTTTATAACATCTTTACCCAATGGTCAACTAGTTTCTGATTTTTGTTGATAGGGAACTCACTACCTCTTGGGGAAGCCTATTTCATTTTTGGAGATCTCTGGTTGTTAGTATTTTTTCCCTTATATTGAATTAACATCTTTCCATAAGTTTAGTCTACTGATTTTAGCTCTGCCTTCTTGCCAGCCAAGTAGATTTTGTTGTCAGAATAGTGAGTGAAGAATTTGAAAATTTAGCACAATGGAGTGGTACACTCTAAATTTTAAGATTCAGATTTAATCTGGGAGATGAGTAAAGGAACAAAAAGCATCAGGAAACAATAGACAATATATAGGGTAAAAGATAATTAGGAACTTAAAGGTATTCTAAGATTTCTTGTGAAGTAGGTTTATAAAGTAAGTACTGTTTATTCCCTTGTTGAGTGGATAGGGAGGTTTTGGTATATATGGGGAGGAATAGAAGACCAAGGATATCATCCCAGATGGACTGGTAAATTCATTGATGTGAAAAGTCTTTAAAAGAAATAGTAAAAGAAGGAAGGAAATAAGCCTTTATTAAGCACTTACTATATTGCAGGCACTGTGATAAATACCTTACAAATATTATCCCATTTGATCTTCAGAGTAAGCCTGAGAAGTAGGTGAAATTATCCTCATTTTGCAGTTGAGATATCTGTTTGAGAAGCAAACAGAATGATTTGCCTGAGGTGACTCAAGCAGTTAGTGTCTGAGGTTAAATTTAAATTCAGGCATGTCTGACTCCAAGCCCTGCACTTTATTCACTGTGTTCCCGGGCCATCATCAGTCATCTTGACTTATGTCTTGCCACTGGACTCTGGATGATTCTGGAGAAGACAGTGAGGCTGATGCCTTTATACAACTCTGCCTCACTTAAATCCAATTCACTTGCAAGTCAAGACATTACCCTCCTAATGTCATTGGTCCTCTTGGAGAATGAAGGACAAACAACAGAAACACTGTGGCATCTACATATTAGAAAGCAAAGGATAATGAGAGGACTTAAAGATTTGGATCAGCTTGGAAAGTGATTGGAAGAAAATAGAGCAGCAAAGTTTGGGGAATTTTGGTTGGCATCTTCTTTTATCTTTCCAGCTATAAGGGTTATACCTGGATAGTGGGAGAGCCTTTTAACTTTTCCCAGAGACCCACATCTTTACCTGAATGAGCCATTGGCATCTCAAAATCAGTGTGTTCAAATCAGAATACATTATCTCCCTCCATTACCCCCTTTCTCTCGCTCAGCTCTCCCACTAACTTCCTAATGTTTGCTCTGGTTCAAAACCTTAATCACATTCAACTTTTCTTTACTTACTCTTCCCATCCAATTAGTTTCCAAGTCTTGTTTTTTTTTTTCTACCTCCTCAACATCTCTTGGATGTCTATTCTCTCTATTCACTTGAAAACCTCCTTATTCCAGGATTTTATTTTCTCTGATCTCCCTACATCTAATCTCTCTTCTCTCTGATTCATTCTCCTCAAACTTGCCAAATTTATATCCCTAATGCATAGTTCTTAACTATGTCACTCTCCCACTAAAAAATGTTCTTATTCTCCTTATTGCCTCTAGTATAACTTAAAGCCTTTCACAGTCTGGTTCCAGACTCCTTTCCCAGATGACTACACCCTTTTCTCCCACTTCTAAACTCTATGTCATGCACTAGCTAAACTGACTTATTTGTTGCTTTCATATATGACATTTATTTCCTCCTCTGTGTCTTGGCATTGACTCTCTCTCCTCGCCTCTGTCTCTTATGACCCCTTTGTTTCCTCCAAGGATTATCTCTCATATCCCTTCCTTCAAGAGGTCATTCCAGATTTAATCAATTATTTATGCTTCCTCCTCTCATACGTAATGTGACTTTATTTTGTACATAGCTTATATTTATTTATCTGTGAACATCCTCCTAGCAGAAAGTATACTCCTTAAGGGCAGATTACTTCCCCTTTGTCCTAGAGGTCTCAACACTTAACATAATGCTAGGTACTTGGCATTTTAAAAGTGCTTGTTCCTTGATTGAATGATCCACATTTCTTTTGAGAGCAAGTAATAGCAGGGGGTACATTTCTACATGTAGAACATTTTGACATTTCAGTGACCTTGGTGGAACATGTACTGGTTTGAGAGTCATCTCTGCTTGAATGAACAGCAAATCCAGAGTGACAAATATATATTTGTATAGCCAAACACATTTATACTAGAGGGTAGCAGGTATTGCAGATTACTTTTTCTTTAGAGCACAAGTAATATGGATATAGAATAGAAAGAATTTATAGCACCAACATTTTAGCTGCAACATAACTGCCATGTTTATAGATACTATAAGGCCAAGTTTATACATTGTCTCCTCTAAAACAAAGCACTATCATTTAATTCACTTTTAAAGCAATCTAATATCTTTGTTTTCTTAGTTCATGTGGTAAATTGATAAAAATGGGGGTATGGCAAGGGAAGACACTAGTACCACCATGCAGTTTTGCAGTTATCCTAAATGCAGCAGTCTATTTGACTGGAGGAGATCTGACCTTGTGGTCAGCAAAGGTCTGCAAAGAAACAAAAGTCAGCCTTGATTTTTGAGTATAAAGAGAAAGTCTTGGCTGTGATCAATTCAGATTTTGAAAGAGCATCATACAAGAGACAGAAATGAAGAAAGTAAGTGAAGTTGAATACGGAAGAGAGGAAAGGCCTTGGAAAAATACGTCAGGCTAAAGTGCAGTGTGAACTGAAGCTTATGACAAATGTCTAACCACTCCCCCCCCCCCCCCAAAAAAAATAAAGGAGCATTTTTGGGGGTTAAGAGGAAATCAGGGAAGATCTGGATAAGAGTTCTTGGTGTGCACAGAAAAATGATTATGTATAGCAGAAAGAAGACAGACCACTTGACTTCTATTTTCCTTCAGTTTTTCTTTTTTCTTCCCACTCCAACCCATTAAGCAATTATTAAGCATCTACTACGTGCCATGCACTGTGCTAACAGGTGAGGATATAACTGATAAAAGGAAAGACAGCCCCTGTCCCTAAGGAGCTTACAATGTAATGGAAGTGGGGAACAACACACAAAAAAAGGCAGGAAATGGGTTGGAGGTGGGCACTAGGAGGAAATGGGCATGGGAATCTTGTTCCGTGGAGTTGAAGTCAGCCAGAACAGCAGATGCAAATTGGAGTGAGTGCAAAAGTTCTGCCATCTGTAAATAAAGGTTTTGGGAAGAGTTTGGTATTCTGCCCTCTAGCTCTCCAATCAGAGAGGAGGGAAGGTGGTATTAAATAAAAGACTGAGTTAGCAGCATGGTGATGAGATTAAAGGTGAGGAACTTGACCTGGGAGGAGCATCTTGTTCTATGGAGTTGTAACCAGACTGGGAGGAAGATTCAGTCCTCTACTAAGAAAGAATTTTCAGGCTGGTAAGAATAGGACAAAAATGATTAAAAAATTAGAAGCCAAGACAAACTAGGAAATGTTGAAGAGAGCAGTAGCCCCTGTTTGCAGCCACCAGGAACTCAGCTGGGATTAGGCACTGCAGATGCTCCCTAAGAGTTTTAGCAAAAAAGGTAGGGGTAGAGGAGCTCAGCTGGCAGGCACCACAAGTGAGTAATCCTGATTGCTTCCAGTTCCAACTGCTCAGGAACAAATGTTTAAGGCAAGATCAATTAATTTCTGAAGTTTTTTCTTTTTTAAGTGCATCAACAACATTTAGGAAATACTTGTATTTGTCTAGTGGTGTGTTAAGCACTGGGGATACAAATGCAAAAGTGAGACAGCCTTTGCTCTCAAGGAACTTGTAGAGTGAGATATGAGTGGTAGGGCATGGGGGTGGAGGCCATCCCCAGTCATCCTGACCTATGTCTTGCCATTGGACGCCCATGACTCTGGAGGAGAGAGTAAGGCTGATGACTTTGCACAGCTCTGCCTCACTTAACTCCAATTTATTTGATGTCAAAGGTCCTCTTCCAGAATGATGGATGAACAACAATAAACATGGAGAGATGAGTGAGGGCTTAGCAGCCAGGAAAAGGTGTTTTGGTCTTTGAAGTCAAGAGGATGGTGAATGGAACCACTTAAGTTTCTTGAGTAGGAGGATTACATGGTCAGACCTGTCAATGTGACAGCTCTCTGGAAAATGGATTGAAGAAGAGAGAGAAACTAGGGGAGAAATTAGGAAGCTACTGAAATTGTCCAAGTGAGAGTTGATGAGGATTCATGGTGGTGGTGGTGGTGGTGGTACAGGATAAAGATAATGATCTAACATCTATAAGGAAAAGTAATTTTGGAGGGGCATAGGACTGGAGGGATGTCACTTACAATGAGATGATGTGGAAGTTTGAAGGAAGTTTGAGATTCTAAGAAGAGGTGAGGTGGGACTGTATTCTGGGATGGAGGCAATCTATGCAAAGACACTTGGTTGGGAGATATTAAATTGAATTTAGGGAACAGCATGAAGGCCAGTTTGCCTCAGATGTAGAGCATTTGAAGGGAATCAGCATAAAATGTCTGAAAAGACAAATGGAGATCAAATTACGGAAAGCCTTAAATGAAAGGCTAAGGAGTTTCTATTTTATCCCAGAAGAGAAGGGAATAAGCATTTACACAGTGCCTAAGTGTGCTAAGGGATTAAAAAAACTCAACAAATTTTTCTCATTTGATCCTCACAATAACCCTGTGAAGCAGGGACTGTTATTATTCCCATTTTACAGTTAAAGAAACTGAGGCAAATTGCAGTTGAATGATCTGTCCAGTAAGTATCTGAAGCCATGTTTCAACCTGGGTCTTATTTTAAGTCCAAGATGCTATCCACTATAAGACCAGTCACCTCTATTTTATATAACCTAGAGGCAATAAGGAGCCACTAAAGATTTTGCAAATTAGGGCACTACATGGTCAGATGTGTTTCACAGGAATATTAACTTGTCAGCTGTGTGGAACATGAAGTCTGAGTTCGCTTTTAATTCTAAATCTCATTATTCTATGATTATATAAACAAACTCAAAAACTACATAGTGCAAATGTGATCCCTCTCTTATAAGGGTGGGAAGCTTAGTCTCAGAAGTTATGTGATTTAGATGGTTACAAAACTAGAATCTAGAAAGGGAAATATTTATATTTATTCTCATGGAAATTATTCTTAGTTTGCAAGTTTCAGGAAAGAATTAACTAAACCTTTGTAGTTCCCCTGGTATAATATGTAGCATTGAGTTCTGTAAATTCCCTTCTAAAAGGATCTTAGATTGAGAACTGGAAGGGACCTCAGAGACCATCTAGCAGCTTTTTGCTTACCTATTACTAGATTATTACTTCCCTGCCCCCTCCATGCCATTTCTCCTTCCCTCCCTTTCTCCCCCACTCTAATGGTGCTTTTATTTTATGTTTTAATTTGAGCATCATTGAGATGCTCCCTTGTTATAGAAATGTGTTTGCTAGTGAAGAAGGTATCATCTGTTTTGTCAAGTCTGAGTTCAGGGCCATTAAGCAGATCTGTTAGGAGCAACATATAAAATTGAATTATTTACCACATGTCAAAACCCAAGCAGAGAAACTGGCTTTCCTATGGAAGAGTAATTAACTAAAAGCACTACAGGTCCTTTGGCTCCTTAGCAGAAGAAAAAAGGTCCCAGTAATCTTTCACAGAGTGTGCTAAAAAGGCAAGAACTGGTGCCTAGGACAGTAATTCCTTCTCATATTAGGTGCTTAGTCAGTGTTTGAATCGAATTAAAGCAGACTTCATTTAAAAGCTGGCTTTTTTCCTGTCTAGGAGAATAGAAAAAAAGATGGTTGATGACCATTTTGGGGGCACTAGTGCCTCCTTGCTAAGACTTTGCTTTTCCCTTCTCTTAGTAGAAGTAATGTGTCCAGTGTAGCTGCTGCGTGATATTGGTTCTATGTCCACTATCTCCCTTGTCATTGCACCCCGTCTCTGCACAGACACAGTTACCGCTTTAGTTCAGCCTTCATTACCTCTGTTTGAATTACTTGTTTCCAGTCTTTTCCCTCTCTTTCCTCTACATGGCAGACAGGGTCATCTTTCCTATTTTGGGCTATTTTCCAAATAGTCCAGGTCTATTTGACTTCTTTGCTCAAAAACCTTCAGCTGCTCCCCATTGTTCCTAGGATTAAATTTAAATTCTTTAGCCATAAACTTACTAAATTGACCTCCATCTAGCTACCCCTGACTTTTCAGTCTGAATTCATACTTATTATCTTTACAAAGTCTATACTCTAGCCAGGCTTAACCACTATAGGTTCCCCAAATATTTCTTGCCAGTCATAGATTTCCTCAAGTTGTTGCCCATGTTTGTACATATTTCTTTCTTATCTTGGGCACTCAGAAAACTTATCTTTCATTAGGGACTAACTTAGGTTTATTCCCTCTGCCTCACTTCCCCTCAATTATTAGTGTTTTCTTTCCCAGATCAATGTTCCTTGCCCTGTATTTATTTGTGTATATGCTTATTCTCTCAGTAGAATATGAATTCCTTAAAGGTCACGAGTGCATTGTTTAAATTTACTAACAAACAGTATAGTACCTTGAGAATAGGGTAAGGAACTGAATTTGTGATATTATTAGCATAGGGAACTTCCAAATGAGAAAACCCTTCTACCAGTGCAGATCAGCACTTTCACTATCAACTGTCTAGAGATAGATCTCTCTCTTTTTTTTCAACACATAGTAAATGTTTGTTAGATTATAGCTGAGTGTAGTGAAAGAGCTAGCAGAGATAGGTCTAGAGTGTATGGCTGAAAATTACTGTGTATTCTTGGACAAGTCTTTTGACCTTTCTCAGTGAGAATCAGTTTCTTCATCTACAAAACGGAAAGATTGAATTAGTGGAAATCACTAAAGCCTCTTTCATTTCTAACATTTTCAGTATTTGGAGATGCTTCTATTTATTTCAAGGGAATTACAAAATTCTCATAATAAAAATAAGTTGAAATTTTCAAGGTGACTATAATACGTCACAATAAGAAAGACTATTGGACTTGAAGTTGTGTGAGAAAGTCATTTGACTTCTCAGCTTCAGTTTCCTCATTTGCAAAATGAAGAAATATGTGGTCTCTAAGATTATTACTGCTTATGGTCCCATAAATAATAAACATAGCTTACAGAAGCTTGAGGTATCATACAATCTTGTAAATATTGAACAGCTACTAATTTGCTTTTGTTTTTTAACTTTGACAATCATTTATCTAATGAGAAGAGGTAAAGACTGTGATTCATAGGATAATTCATTGCTATTACTTGAAGTGGCTCTTTGAATAATGTTGGGCTAATGGTAAGAATGATATTTGCCCCCTGCATATGCAATAGTGACATGGTCAGGGATACGTGATAAATTTTATAGACACATGAGTTTCTTGTGTAGGTCACCTCAACCCTCTTCTGAGGGTTATCTTCTTATCTGCTTGATAAGATTTGAGAACACTTGGCTTTCAGGGGTTTAGGAATGAAGTAGGGCAGGGAACAAGGCATTGAGTTATTTGAGTAGAATGGGAAAGGGTAAATGGCTAAAGCCTGAAGGCATACACTAGCCTCTATTAAGAATCCCAAATTAAGAATCCCTCTGGACCCTTTGTTTTACCCTGAGGAATTGAGTTAGGTCTGGATTGAACTCAAGATATTCACAGTCATCTTCAGGGATAAGAGGAAGGTTAAGTCTTTCCTGGATATATGGACCTATTCCTTTGGTTCACACCTATACTGTAGTTGGGGACAGATGGGTACATGTTTGATTTACTCTAGATCAGGGGTTCTTAAGCTGTTTTATGTCAGGTATCCTCTTAGCATTCTGGTGTTTATGGAACTCTTCCCAGAATAATGTTTTTGAATGCATAAAATAAAATACCTAGGGTTATAAAGGAAACCAATTATATTAAAACACAGTTTTATTAAAAGTTTACAGATGCCTGGTTAAGAACTGCTGCTCTAGTCTAGACAACTCTTTGCAGTATCTTATTAGCCACATATGGTGAAAATAGGTAGATGAAGAAATTCAAACCAAAAATAGCCAGAAAGAGTCCTGAGGGCTTGTAATACCTTTCCATACCTCTGTTAGAATGATCACACTTGATTTCTGAAATCACTAAAGGGTGTCAGCAAAGAATAGAAATGATGAGAAGGCTCAATGGGGATGATGGACCATGACAATCCATTCTAGGTTATTTGTAGCTATATCCGGCATTCACTGGTGCTTCCTATGGTTCCAAAAAAATGGTTTAGTATCACAGTGACCTGTTTCAATACTAGTATTCTTTGTCCTACATGTCATTTGTCCTAAGAGTTAGGAATTAAAATGCAATACATTTAACTTGGATATGGGACTTTGATAAAGGGAATTATGAACAATTAATGCACATAAATCATTTCATTTCACACCTCTGTGAGGTTCCCATTATTGGCAAATGAACTAGAATAATCAGTCAACCAGTTTTGGAGCTGGGAACTGCACCCTGGAGTCTTGCTTCCCACTCTGTAGAAAGCATTAGATTCGGGCTCAGCATTTCAAGCTTTTTTGACTCTGCAGGTGGGGACAATGTCATTCATTCTGTCCTTAGACTAACTGCAGGATTTGCAGAATACCAGCATCCTGTCTAGGATGATTTCAGACAGGCCGCTAGATTGATATAACCTATTAAATAGAAGCCGTTTGAAATGATTTGGAAATTACACATAGTTTGAGGCACAGTTAGAGAAATGCATTTGAAAAGACCCATTCATCATCTGAGTTGAGAAGTCACAATGCAGTGTGACTTGGGTATCAGCAGTTGAACTTGAATCCTTTAATTTGTCTGTTATCATGGTCCTCAGTACAATGCACACCAAGAGTGATGTATTTGTTTCTTCTCTGTACAGCTGTGACAGCTTCTTGCAGCAATCTTAGTGTGAAGTGATTCCAAAATGATGTTTACGATGGAAGCTGTCAGTTCACTCCTTCACCACCTGGAGAGCAAAAGAACTTGGACATGTCTACTTCCTGCTGGTACATGGCTTTCAACAGCATTACAATTGTAAATAAAAGTAAGCCTGATGCAAATTCTGAAGTCTGTTGCCTCATTTCAGGCATTCCTCCTTCAAACCTTCACCTTGAATGTAGGAATTTTATTTTATTTTTTAGTTTTTAATATTTACATTTTTCTCCATGCTTTGACTCTTTCTATCTGGGAGACCTTGAGCAAGTCTTTTCACTTTTCTGAGTCTCAAATTTCCTCATCTGTACAATGGAGGCAGTAATTACTTGTACTATGCCTACTTCACAGGTTTATTGTGAGGAAAGAACTCTGGAGACTTTAAAGCATTATGGTATTATTATCATTATTATGTAATAATACATGTAGGCTGGTCACTTGATAATGAAATTTGTTTGGCCCTGGCAATCTATAAAACACAGAAAAACATTTTAAAAAGGTCCTTATGTTACTACTTATTAGTCCTATTTCTTCCCCTTCTGTATCTGCAGTGACCATGGCAAAGGGGATAGAGGGTATTAAGACTCACATAGTGTTCAGATTGTCAATAAGCTTTAATTTAACTTTTGGCACTCTAAATGTGAGATCCTCATCCAAGTGGACATGTTGCTGGAGGAACTGAATCATGTAAATGTTGATATTCTTGCAATAAACAAAATCAGAAGGAAGAAGGAAGTTATAGCCAAATGAAGGAATAGCTCATGGATACCCTTTAGAGCAGCAAAGAAAGGAATTAGTAGAACATGTTGTATTATAGATTCAAATGATATAAGAAATATTATTTCATGGGACATAGAATGATCATGTATTGAAATACTAATGATAAATATCTGAAAAAAAGACCTTCATGAAAATAATTGCAACTTATGCACCAACATCTGTTCCTGAGAAGGACGTGGTAAGGAAATTCAATGAAAAACTTGGTAAAACCCTTCAAATTGAACTAATATACTCTCTGATAACTGGTGACTTTAACGAGAAGCCTGGAAAGGGTGAGAATGGAGAGAAAGAGTGTTTCCAGAAAAAAAAAGGGACCAAAGATTTGTTGATTATTCAGTAACTTCATGACTCTTTAATGAATGCTTTTTAAGAAAAAAATTGGATATGATTCTTACCAAATAACATCACAAAGAATAAAGTTGATTGCATTTTTATATGCAGTCATACCAGCTTGTTACATATGTAGGCCTTACCTGCAACTAATCGGAGCTAAGAATAGAATTTATAATAAATAAGAAAAATAGTAATGAGAAAAAGATGTAGGGTACAATTAAGAAATGTAACTCTAAATTACTTTAATAAGTTATTAAAAGTTTTTAAAAAAGGGAAATGGGCAACAGAAATGATAGCAATTTATCCATAAGCTAAACCAATATAAATTAGTTGCTCCAGGGAGGACAAAAGAGCCCATAAAACACATTAATCAGCAAATATTCAACTTACTTGACCAATGGAGAGAGATGACTGCCCGAGACAATACAGGTTTAGAATATAAACGTATGTATAAAATCTTATGAAGTTGGATGATGGACAGTTATGAACATTTTCTCATAAAGCATTTTCTCATAAAGCAAAAGAGGCAGTACAGTAAAATAGTTTAAAGAAAGCAAAATAACTAACTAAACAATATAATTCCATATGGATGAACATGAAACTAGAACTGCAAACAGAAAAAAATGGAAAAGATTTGCAAAAGTTGTTATAGCAAACTATTTTCTCCATCAAGAATAACAGAACTACCACATTTGGACTCTAAAATCTCAGTCCCTGAGGTGCTTTCAGAGGAATTAGAAATAGTACTTACTAAAGAGAACAAAGACAAAAAGGGCAGCCTGGTTTGATCAAATATATGGAGAGGAGATCCATGCAGGAGGAAGTGCAGTTGGAAGTGATGGATTTACAAAACTTCTAAAGGGGAGAAAATTAATAAAGTTGTGGAAAAGTCTCAGACTTTATTGATACAAAAAAAAGGTTAACTGAGGAAACTTCAGTAACAACTGAAAAACATGCTCATTTTTACATCTATACAAAAGTTTTGAAGGGTGATTTTTACACAGATTGAACTCATCATTAATGAGAGTTTTAAAGCGGAACAGAGAGGCTTTCACAAACAATATTCAACAATAGATCACATCTTTACTATTTCACAATTAACTGACAGTTAAAAGGATTATAAGACACTATTATTTTTATTGTTTGTTGATTCTGAAAACAAACATTTGATTTAGTAGAACAAAACAACACCTGACAGGCACTTTTACAACGTGTCACAAATTCATATTTCAAGATTATCCAAGAATCCTTAGAAGATGTAACAACAAAAATAACTTTGTTCATTATCTTCTGAATAAATATCAAGCTGGGCATAAAAAGGGAAACATGTTTGCCAAAAGTGTTCAATAGAGTGATGAAGGAGATTCAGTGTACAGTTTAGGTTAAGGAGGTATTCCCTGTGGGTTTTGAGTCTTTCAGATAGATACTGTGGGAGAATGACAATGTGTTGATTATATCAATCCCCAATACTTTGAAGAAGTTCCTGAAAGATATCTGTAATCTCCTAATAGCCAGTTTTCAAATGAATCTTAATTCTTGACCTCTAAGGTTTTTGATACCTTTGATTACCTTTTCTTTCTGGATACTTTCTTTCTCTAGCTTTTTGTGACACTGCTATTTCCTATCTATCCTTAGTCTCCTCTGCTAGTTATTCATTGATGTCAAGACAAATGACTGAGTATCTTCAAGGACTCTGTTCTGGATGCTCTTTTCTATTTATTGACTACTACTTCATGTCATGACCTCATCACTTTCTATGTGTTTCATTATCTCATGTGGAAGAATTGCAAATTTCATGTGTATATGAAACAGATAATACAGATGCATAGAAAGCGGAATCCAGAATATTCTTGCCAAAAAGATGATTTTATGGGGAATTCACACAAGGCAAGCATTCAAATGGTGGTCAGGAGAAGCATTACAAGGACATTCTTAGGGTCTCTCTTAACTTTGGAATTGATTACGTGACATGGGAGATACTGGCACAGGACCACTCAGCATGGAGTGCCCACATCAGAGAAGGTCCTGTCCTCTGAGCAAAGCAGAATTAAATAGCTCAAAGGAAACTGGATGTGCGAATTTGGAGATACTACCTCAAATTTTTACATGGGCTGTTTGTGCCTAACATGTGATAGAGCATTCTGAGTTCCTAATAGACTGATCACACACTGAAACTTGACTCTAGTCATTTTGGTCCTCTTTAAGAATGAAGGATAACAACCAACCAATATATGAAGCAGAAAATATAGATGCACAGAAAGTTGAGTCTAGGGTTTGAAAGGAGTAGAGCAAGTGGGATTGTTTGAGGGAAGTTTTTTATTGACTCCAAGCTTTCCCAAATAGCAAAGGCACATATTTTTTGAATTCAAACATTTAACTTGTATTGCTGTGTAGCAGTGAGGTCTGACACACTATTGCCTCTGAAGAAATAACAATGAAAATCACACAGAAGGCAGTGGAAAGGTTTATGGTGGATAGGAGCAGATTCCAACATATATCTAAGGAGGAACTTAAAAGAAGTACAGGAGAAAAGGATGTCATCAAAGAATTGTATGATAGAGAGATAAGATGGGTTGAATACAAGTTCTTCACTTATATACATGTGTTGTCAACAGAAGGTAGGGAAGGCTTCCAGTTCACTGGGTGGATACACTATGGTGAACTTTTTGATGGTCATGAATGAAAGTTTCAAGATAAGCTATGCTCTTCATGGTTGGAAAGAATTCCCTGATAAAAAAAAGTACAGATTCATTTGAATACTGGCAATAATATTTTTTTGTAGTATCCTGGCATTTTATAGATTACCTTAATTTAACAGTAAAGGCAATTTCAGATAGTCATATATGTATGTACTGTTATATTATGAGGAAGTTAAATGGCATAGTGGATAAAGTGGCAGGCCTGGAGTCAGGAAGACATCTTCCTAAGTTCAAATCTGGCTTCAGATGCTTACTAGCTGTGTGCCTCTTGGCAAGTTACTTAACCCTGTTTGCCTCAGTTTCCTTGTCTTTAAAATGAACCGGAGAAGGAAATGGCAAACCACTCTAGTATCTTTGCCAAGAAAACTCCCAATGCAGTCAGAAAGAATAGGACAAGACTGAAAAAATGACAGAACAAGATATGTTATATACATATTTATGTTATATGTTGTATGTATATAGATGATATATATGTAAGATATATAGTTATATGTATATACATGAGTATTTATGTGTTGTTGATTCTAACAGAGACAAAATATTTCCAGTGACAGTGATCTATGTGTGCAGGTGTGAGTAAAAAGGCCAATGTAGAAGCAGGTCTACTTTTACTTCTCGTGGGCTACCTAAATTGAATCAAATTTTGTCACATTAACCTCTTTTCAAGTAGTACACATAGAGTTATTCTGTCCAACAGTTTGTGTTTCATCATCGAGCATACCCAATTAGCATTACTCTCACTCCAGTGCAAGAGAATCCCTTAAAATGCCATGGCTATCTGCAGCTCAGCCAACTCTCTCTCCTGGTAGCCTCCTAAGAAATGAAATTTTGGAGTGGAGCCAAGATGGTGAGGTAGAAGCAGGGACCTGCTTGAGCTGTCCTCCCAAACTCCTCAAAATATCTGTAAAAAATGATTCTAAACAAATTCTAGAGCAGCAGAAACCACAAAATGACAGAGTGCAACAGATTTCCAGCTGGAAGGTCAACAAGAAGGGTCTATTGCTTTGGCCTCGGAGCAGAGCAGAGCCCTACATGGGCCGTGCTGGCACAGATGGGACTGGTGCAGGTCTCAGGGTGCTAAATCACTGGCAGCTGCAGTGGTTTCTAGACTTCTCAACCCACAAATGCCAAAGACATCTTCAAATGTCAGTGGGAAAGCTTTCTCACCCGGGTGAGAGAGGAACATGGTCCAGTCTCAGCCCCAGTCCCAGCCTCAGTCCCAGGGTGGTGGCAGTCACTGCTCTAGTGGTGGTTGCTTCTGGAGCTCTCAGCCTATAGACAGTGGGGGAATTGAGCAGCTGATCTGGGTTACAGTCCCAGGTGACAGTCCTGGGCTGAGGAGGAGCACTGATGTGGCAGAACTTGTGGCAGCTATGGAGAGGGAATCCTACTTGCAGTTCCAGGGCAAAAAGAGTGCTTGTGGTTGCTCACAGACCAGAGTGCAGGCCAAGAGAGGAGTAAACACCTCTCCTTTGATCATACCACTTGGGAGGAACTGAGAATTTACAGATCCCTATAGATATCTCTGAAAACAGCTGCACAAACCACCTGAAACTTGGGGCAGTACACCCTTCACTTAATAAAGAGCTCACAAGTCAAATAATTGGCAGGGAAAATGACCCAACAGAGGAAAAATAAGACTATAGAAGGTTACTTTCTTGGTGAAAAGGTATTTTCTTACATCCCCAAGGATGAGGAAGATCAGAGCATACAATTAGAGGAAGATAGCAAGGCCAAAGCTCCTAAATCCAAAGCCTGCAAGAAAAATATGAAATGGTATTAGGCCATGGAAAATCTCAAAAAAAATTTTGAAAATCAAGTAAGAGAAGTAGAGGAAAAATTGGGAAGAGAAATAAGAGTGATGCAAGAAAATCAAGGAAAACTGAGTCTACAACTTGCTAAAGAAGACCCCCCCCCCAAAAAAATGCTGAAGAAAATAATGCCTTTAAAAATAGACCTACACAAAAGGCAAAAGACGTCCAAAAAGTCAATGAGGAGAATGCCTTAAAAAACAGAAATGACCAAATAGAAAAGGAAGCCCAAAAGCTCATTGAAGAAAATAATTCCTTCAAAATTAGAATGGAGCAAATGGAATGACTTCATGATAAATCAAGAAATTATAAAACAAAACCAAAAGGGTGAAAAAAATAGAAGACAGTGTGAAATATCTCATTGGAAAAACAACTGACCTGGAAAATAGATCCAGGAGAGACAATTTAAAAATTATTTAAATAATTTAAATTAGACAATTTAAAAATAATTTAAAAATTAAAAAGCCATGATCAAAAAAAGAACTTAGACATCATCTTTCAGGAAATTATCAAGGAAAACTGCCCTGATGTTTTAGAACCAAGGGTGAAATAGAAATGGAAAGAATCCACTGATAATCTCCTGAAAGAGATCCCCAAAGGAAAACTCCTAGGAATATTGTAGCCAAATTCCAGAATTCCCAGGTCAAGGAGAAAACAGTCAAAAGAAACAATTCAAGTGCTGTGGAAACACAATCAGGATAACACAGGATTTAGCAGCTTCTACATTATGGGATCAGAGGGCTTGGAATATGATATTCCAGAGGTCAAAGGAGCTGGGATTAAAACCAAGAATCACCCACCCAGCAAAACTGAGTATAATCCTTCAGGGAAAAAAATGGAATTTCAATGAAATAGAGGACTTTCAAGTATTCTTTTTGAGAATGCCATGGGTAGTCATTCAATGGGACATTTGACAGGTATTCTGAGATTAATTTTTCAGAAAATATTTGCTGCTAACTTGATTGCATGGAATCTTAATGTTTGCAAGATGCTTTGACGTTTTGAACATCACAATTGTTTTGCTACAATCCATTACTCTTTCATAACCACTTTTGTTTGAAAAAAAAAAAAAGATTGCTACACATTCCTTTAGGAGTTGAATTTTGTAAACATGACTCCAAATACCTATAACTTCCAAAGCCTTTCACATGGCTCCTGCCTCATGGACTGTAATAGTATAGTAATATGTATGAAGTGAATCTTAGCAAGACTGCTGGCATTATCAAAACACTTCGTTTGTTTCAAACATAGAAGGAATGGATTTGTAAGTCTGATATTTGGGTGATAGATGTTACATAAAATGAATACATAGTAGAATTTGACACCAGGAAAAATTTTACAATCAGAAGAAAAGTAAATATGATCAGAAATTAATAAATTGACTAGGATATGTCTCATCATACTAGTTTCAACAATAATAATAAAGCTTAAAAATACTGAGTAATGAGTCTAGTGACATTCTGTATTCTAGGAAAACAGAAATCTTCTCAAAAGATATATGATGATGCTGTATCAAACCCAAAAAACATTTCTAAATGTGATAAATACCTTGTAAAATTTGAAAAAAATGCAAAACTTCCTTTCCTTAAGGAAGGTGCTAGCTTTGTCACAACTTCTAAAGGAGCTTCCTCATGGTCTTTAGGGTCAGTTTTACAGACTTTTAAGTAATTAGTTTAAAATATGTCTTCTTATTTTTTCCTACCAATTCTTCACCTCATTCCCCATCCACTTAAGGCAATCAATAAATTGACAACATAAAAAAATTTAATGAGCAGAAATGCATGATGATGTAGATAAGATGTTTCACTGTTCAGATAATTTAGCTCATTAGCTTAAGTATCTTTAGAAAAATATGAAACTTTGTTTAGAATTTCCTTTTTAAATTCTTATTTTTATTGTTTTTTTTGTCCTTACATCATATTTTTTCCCCCTAAATATATCCCCTCCTCTGTTTTCCAGTGAGCCATTCCCTACTCTCTCAATTCCTACTCCAATTGGCAGGATGGTTCCCCAGAGTTCCACTGGTTACTTCATCTCCTCTCAACATTCTAGGGGTAGCCCTGAGGAGTCTGGGGGTATTTTTTTAGTTTTGTGGTTCATGAGCCCCTTCTGGTATGCTTCCCTTCTTGATTATTGGTTGATATCAATGTCATCCAGATTTACTTAACTTTTAGAAATGGGTATCTATTACCTGTTGGTGCAAACTGTGTCCCTTTTCCCCTGAGTTTGTGCCACAGTATTCTACAAGTACGTACAGAATCCAGGGGAAAATGGGGTCAAGTTTTGAGCAGATAGCAAAGAGGGTAACTTGGATTCTTGTTGATTTTCTTTTTCTTTCCTTTGTGAAGAATATATGAAATTCTCTTTAGCTTTACTCTGACTTTTCTGTTGGGTTTCTTGTAGACCTCTAAATCTTCCTTTCTCTCCTCTCTTCTAGTTGATCCTTAGTTTTCAATACATACACTGACATCAGCCTCCATTCTTCTAGGTACCAACTGGTTGTGAATTAAAACTAAACCTCTGGTCCTCCAAAATTCTTCATAAGATTGGCCTCTAGTTAAAGTGTTGGGAAGAAGGGGCTGAAACACTTTGTTCTCCTTCCCAAGTAATTTTTTTCTCAGGTGCTTGGTTTTTAAGGGCTTTCACCACTAAGATCTCAGATGATCAAATTTCCAATTCTACCCTTACTTCCTATGGTTTTTTGTTTGTTTTTACAAACCTCACAGAGCATGATTACATCCCTCAACCAATCTGAACAAAATTCCTTTTACATCTAATTGAAATACCTAGATTGATCAGAGATGTCTGGACCTTCTTCACAGCTCTGATTGATTAAATAGAGATTTGCTTTCATTTGCCAGAGTACAATGGCATTTTGTCAGTTAAGAGGTGTAGGGTGATTTCCTTGTGTGGCTTAAGCAATCTCTATTCTTTTTTTTTTTAAATGAATTAATTATTTTTCTAGTTTTCAACACTCACTTCCATAAGATTTTGAGTTTTAAATTTTCTTCGTTTCCCTCCCATTTCCCCTCTCTAAGATGGTGTGCAATCTGATATGGGCTGTATGTATACATTCGTGTTGAACATATTTTCACATTAATCATGTGGCAAAGAAGAATTACCACATTCTTGGTATGAGGGGAACCATGGGAAAGAGGAAACAAAAAAAAAAAAAAGAAAAAGAGAGCAAACTGTGTGCTTTGATCTGCATTCAGACTCCACAGGTGTTTTTCTGGATGTGGATGGCATTTTTCATCATGAGTCTTTTGGAGTTGTCTTAGATCTTTTCACTGCTGAGAAGATGTAAGTCTATCCAAGTTAGTCATCGCACATTGTAAGCAACCCCTATTCTTATACCAAGATAAATAAGAAAAGAAAAAAAGCATTTCAGCAAAACCAATCAACATGTAGGTCACATTTGTACAATATTACACTTCTATTCTTCCTAACTTCTGAAATACACAGAAGGAGATACATTTTCTCAATTCTTCTCTGAGATCAATCTTGGTCATTATTATTATGTAATGTTTATTTTCATATTATGACTCTTTCTTTATACATTGTTGTAGTCATTCTGTTAATAATTTTCTTGGTCTTGCTTAATTAATGTAATTTTTCCTATGCTTTCTGAATGGATATCACTGGTCATGGTTCAGCAATATTCCATTACAATCGTATTTCACCATTTGTTTAATTGTTTTTCACCTATTATAAAAGGTACCTACTTTATTTCTGATTCTTTGCCTACACTCAAAAAAGAAGTTGCCCATGAATATTTTGTATATTTGGGACCTGGCTTTCTGTATCTGATCTCTTTGAGATATATGACTTGCAGCAGGATATTTAACCCAAGGAGTGTGGACATTTGAGTCACATTTTAAAGCATAAATCTAAGTCTCTTTTTACAATTGTTGGACAGATTCATAGCTTCACAAACTATATATTTGTTATATTATTCTTTCTATAATACAGCAGTGGATACTTAACTTTTTGAGATCTTTTCCAATTTTCTGGGTATAATGCAAAATTTCAGAGTTGTCTTAATTTGCTTTTTTCCTATTCTTTTAGTTTGGAACTGTCTTTAACATAGTTACATTAATTTGAAATTCTTTTGTGACTTGTCTGTTTTTCTTCTTTGACCATTAGAATATGACTCAATCTGAAATAAAATTGAATCATTAAATGGAAAACTGAATTTGCTAGAAATTTATGGAAAGGAGTGTTTTGGATAATAGATTTTCTGGTTAAGTGGGTATTAACATAATCATGGGATTTCAGAGTTGAGAAGGGGATCTGTTCTGGGTTCAAAGGACTAATTTTTGGAAGTTGAAGAAGCAATCACTCTCTTCTACCTGTTCTATACTTTTAGTCAAAAATGCTCCCCAAATGGTTGGTTATAAAGTGACTTTGCCATGGTTCCAACAAAGTAAAATAAATCCTCTGTACAAAACTACATACCATAACGAAATTCACTACAGGATGTAAGTATAGTTGACCAGGTTTAAAAAATGAAAGCAAGAGCACAGTTGTTAAAGTTTTCTTAAGTGCTTCCAAATGAAAGATGTATTCTCATTTTAGGATGCATCTAGAATAGCTCTTAAACTGTTCAGCTCTCATACTAGAGTTCTTAAGTCCTAGCTCTTAAACTTTTAGAGAAAAAGCCTCACCCCTTTTGGTACTGATTCATCAGTTTCCCCATTTCTCAAGGGTTAATTCCAAAGGCAATGATTGGTTGAGAAATTCAGGACAAGATTTAGGATTAGAAATCTCAGAATAAGTTTGAGAGAGAAGTTTTAGATATTTTTGGGGGGATTTCTTTTTTCTTTAATATATTTTTTATTTATTTTGTTAAATATTTCCCAATTCCATATACATTTTTTAAATATTCATTTAAAAAATTGAGTTTCAAATTATCTTCCTGTGTCCCATCCCTTGCCCATACTTTCAGAAGGCAAGCAGTATATCAATTATACCTGTGAAATCTTGTAAAATGTTACATATTAGTCATTTTGCAGAAGAAAACATACACATACACCCATAAACCAAGAAAAATAAAGGAAGTAAAACAAAATATGCTTCAGTATACTTTCAGAGCTTATCAGCTCTCTCTTGATAGATAGCATTTTTCATTATGAATCTTTTGTAATTGTCTTGGATCATTGTCTTGACCATAATAGCTAAGTCTTTCATGGTTGATCAGCATTACAATATTGCTGTTACTGTGTACAATATTCTCCTGGTTCTGCTCACTTCACTTTGCATCAGTTCATATACATCTTTCCAGAGTTTATTGAAACCATTCTGCTTGTCATTTCTTTTCTTCTTTTCTTTTTATAAATAGTATTTTATTTTTTCCAATTACATTTAAAGATAATTTTCAACATTCATTTTTTATAAGATTTTAAGTTCCAAATTTCTCTCCTTCCTTCCCCCCAAAGATGGTAAACAATCTGATATAGGATATACATATATAATCATGTCAAACATATTTTCACATTAGTCATATTATGAAAGAAGAAATAGAACAAAAGGGAAAAACATGAATCCACTCCCTCAAATGAAAATAGTATACTTTGTTCTGCATTCAGACTCCATACTGTATTTCATTGCACAGTCATTACAATTTTTTTGCTTGTTTATTTTCTTCTATTTCTTTTATTCCTCAATTTATATATTTTTAGTTTTCAACATTCATTTCCACAAGATTTTGAGTTTCAAATTTTCTCCCCATCTCTGCCCTCCTCCAACCCAAAACACTGAGCATTTTGATTACCCCTTCCCCCAATCTACCTTCCCTTCTAATCACACCCACCCTTCACTTATCCCCATTTTCTCTCTTGTCTTGTAGGGCAAGATAGATTTCTATACCCTATTACCTGTATTTCTTATTTCCCAGTTACAATTCTCAACATTCGTTCCTAAAACTTTGAGTTCCAACTTCTCTCCCTTCCTCCCTCCCCACCCATCCCCACTGAGAAGGCAGGCAATTCAATATAGGCTATATATGTGTAGTTTTGCCAAAGACTTCCATAATAGTCATGTTGTGAAAGACTAACTATATTTCACTCCATTCTATCTTGTGCCCCCCATTTATTGTCCCTCCCCAAAAGTGTTTACTTCTAATTGCTCCCTCCTCCAATTTGTCCTTCCTTCCATCATCCCCCCACCCCACTTATCCTCTTCTTCCCTACTTTCCTATAGTGTAAGATAGATTTTCATTCCAAATTGAGTGTGCATGTTATTCCTTCCTTAAGTCAAATGTGATGAGAGTAAGCTTCACTTTTCCTCTCTCACCTCCCCCTTTTCCCCTCCTTTGAAAAAGCTTTTTCTTGCCTTTTTTATGAGAGATAATTTACCCCATTCCATTTCTCCCTTGTTCCTCCAAATATATTCCTCTCTCACCCCTTAAGTTTCTTTTTTTAGATATCATTCCTTCCTATTCAATTTCATGATAATTTCATGAATGATGATGTCTTGCCTCTGTTTTTGATCATGGCTTTCAGGTAGTCTCGTAATTTTTAAATTGTTTCTCCTGAATCTATTTTCCAGGTCAGTTGTTTTTCCAATGAGATATTTCACATTATCTTCCATTTTTTTCATTCTTTTGGTTTTGTTTTGTAATTTCTTGGTTTCTTGTAAAGTCACTGGCTTCCATCTGCTCCATTCTAAGTTTTAAAGAACTATTTTCTTCAGTGAGCATTTGAACCTCCTTTTCCATTTGGCTAATTCTGCTTTTTAAACCATTCTTCTCCTCATTGTCTTTTTAGACCTCTTTTGACAATTGAGTTAGCCTATTTTTAAAGGTGTTATTTTCTTCAGCATTTTTTTTGGCTCTCCTTTAGCAAGTTGTTGCCTCACTTTTCATGATTTTCTTGCATTGCTCTCATTTCTCTTCCCAATTTTTCCTCCACCTCTCTTACTTGATTTTCAAAATCAAGCTCTTCCATGGCCTGAGACCATTGTATCTTTATTTTGGAGGTTTGGGATGCAGAAGCCTTGACTTTTATGTCTTCCTCTGATGGTAAGCATTGTTCCTCCTCATCTGAAAGGATGGAAGAAAATACTTCACCAAGAAAGTAACCTATAGCCTTATTTTTTTCCCTGTTTTGGGCATTTTCTATCCAGTTACTTAACTTCTGAGTCCTTTGTTAAGGGGGGAAGGTGTATTCTGGGGATCTGTAAGTTCTCAGTTCCTCCAAGGTGGCACGATCAAGGGAAAGGAGTTACTCCTCTCCTGGCCTGGCAACCACCAAAGCTTTTCTGTCCAGGATCTGCAAGTAAAATTCCCTTTCCAGAGCCTCCACCAGCTTCACCACACCAGTCAGCACTCTTCCTCACTCCAGGGCTTCCACTCAGGGCTGACTCCCAGATCAGCAGCTCAGTTCCCCCAGGGGCTTTAGATGGAGGGCTCTAATAATGAACACGGCTGCTGCTGCCACCACTGTCTGGGACCAGTGCTAGGGGAGGACCCTGCTCCCTTCTCGGTCAGGTGAAAAAGCTTTCTTATTGACATTTGAAGCTTTCTTTGGCGTTTGTGGGTTGAGGGATCTGAGACCCACAACTGCTGCTGGGGATTCCACCCCCAAGTCCTGTTCCATCCCATTCCTGCCAATGTTGCACAACCAAGGCTGGTCTGGTCTCTGTGGGCTGTGCTCCACACCCCATGCAATTGATCTTTCTTGTTGGCTTTCCAGGCTACCTTGGGCTAGAAATCTCTTTCACTCTGTTGTTTTGTGACTTCTGCTGCTCTAAAGTTTGTCTAGAGTAATTTTTTACAGTTTTTTTACGGGCTGTGGGAGAAGAGCTAGAGTAGGTGCATCTTTCTACTCCACCATGTTGGCTCTGCCCCCTTGAGTTGGTCTACTTTTAAAGGTGTTAATATCTTCAACCTTTTTTTGGCTTTCCTTTAGCAAGCTGTTGCCTCACTTTTCATGATTTTCTTGTATCACTCTCATTTCTCTTCCCAATTTTTCTTCCACCTCTCTTACTTGAGTTTCAAAATCTTTTTTGAGCTCTTCCATGGCTTGAGATCATTGCATATTTATTTTGGAGGTTTTGGATGCAGAAACTTTGACTTTTAGGTCTTCCTCTGATGGTATGCATTATTCTTCCTCATCTGAGAGGATGGAAGAAACTACCTGTTCACCAAGAAAGCAACCTTCTATTGTCTTATTCTTTTTCCCTTTTTGGGGCATTTTCCTAGCCAGTTACTTGACTTTTGAGTTCTTTGTCAAGAGGAAGATATACCCTGGGGACTTGCAAGTTCTCAGTTCCTTCAAGGTGGCACAATCAGGGGAGTGGAGTTTTCTCTTCTCCTGATCTGTACTCTGGTCTGGGAGCAAGTACAAGCACTCTTTTTTCTAAGTAGAATTGCCTCTCCAAAGCCTCTGCCAGCTCCAGCCAGCCCTCTTCCTCACCCCAGGGCCACCACTCAGGGCTGAGATCCAGATCAGTCACTCAATTCCCCCAGGGTCTTTAGGCTATGTCTCCAACAATGGAAGCTGCCACTGCCTGGGGTCAGTGCTAGACCACTGCATTCCCTTCCCACTCATGTGAAAGAGCTTTTTCACTAACCTTTGAAGCTGTCTTTGGCATTTGTGAGTTGAAGAATCCGGGACTCACAGCTGCTGCTGGTGACGCCTTGAAGCCCATTCCAATCCTATCCTTGTTATGGTGGCCAAGGCTGGACTGCACTATGTTCCACACCCAGTGCAATAGACCTTTACTGTCGGCCTTCCAGGATGCCTTGTGCTAGAAATCTTTCTCTGTCGTTTTGTGTCTTCTGCTGCTGTAGAATTTGTTTAGAGTCATTTTTTACAAGTATTTAAGAGTTGTGGGAGGAGAGGTTTTAGAAGTGAGTCCTTCTGTTCCACCATCTTAGCTCTGCTCCCATCATTACAGATTTTATGTCAAATTATTTTGCAAAAAAATGGGGTGTGACCATTATGTGAAGGTTTTGTGAAAAAAATTTGTGCCAGTATTACTTAAAAATAATTTATCACTAAAATATTTTTGGTGCAAGATTAGGATGCACAGAATACTCATGAATATATGTTAAAATTGAATACTAACAGCTTTTTCACATGAGTGAGAAGTGAGCAGGGTTCTCCCCTAGCCCTGGGCTCAGACAGTGGTGGCAGCAGCAGCAATGGCTACAGTAGCAGTGTTCATTGTTAGAGTCCTCCATCTAAAGCCCCTGAGGGAACTAAGCTGCTGAGAATTCTAGGCTTCTGGCTCACAATGCCTGAGTGATAATAATATGTGGTGGCAATGATTATGAAGTGAAATACAGTAGTTTTTATCTGAATGTGGATAGCATTTTCCATCATGAGTCCTTTGGAATTGTCTTGAATTACTGTATTGCTGAGAAGAGCAAAATGTATCATAGTTGATCATCACACAATGTTGCTGTTACTGTATACAGTCTTCTCCTGGTTCTGCTCACTTCACTCAGCATCAATTATATAAGTCTTTACAGGTTTTTTTTCCTGAAATTTGCCTGTTCATCATTTCTTATAGACCAGTAGTATTCCATTACATTCATATACCACAACTTGTTCAGCCATTCTCTAATTATGGCCATCCAAGGGGAATTTCTGAATGTATTCCAGAACCTATCCACATGAATTATTGATAGAAACTTAAGAAGGAAACAAACCTGTGAGCAGAGTGAGGGTGGTGTCTCTGGTGCCTCTCTTTGGATCCTAAACTGTGTGTTCATCCTTTGTTGCCAAAGAAGACCATGCCATCAGAGAAATAATGACATGACTTACACTTCACTTTGTTTAGAGTGAGGGAGGGTTGTGCAGGTCACCAGCCTCACTTTTCCTCCAGAGCTATCTGAATCCAGGGATCAGATATTCATCAAGATGACTGGAGATGACCCGGGATGAGGCAATTGGGGTTAAGTGACTTGCCCAAGGTCACACAGCTAGTGAGTGTCAAATGTCTCAGGTGAGATTTGGAGTCAGGTCCTCCTGACTCCTGCACTGGTGCTCTATCCACTGCACCACCTAGCTGCCCTTAAAATAAAGTTAAGTGATTTTCCCAGCATTATACAGCTAGTAAGAATCTAAGGCCAGATTTGAACTCAGGAAGAGGAGTATTTCTGGTTCTCAGCCCAGTGATCTATCCATTGTATCATCTGAGTGAGACCTAAACTAGCCTATTGTCAGATGACCTCACTGTGCACACTCAAACTGTGTTACAACTTCTTTCTGATATGTGAAGAACCATCAAAAGAGCATTGTTGGAAGGTTTCTATCAAATTGTTTTCAGTGTGTGTGTGTGTGTGTGTGTGTGTGTGTGTGTGTGTGTGTATTTCAGTATATATATTAAAGTCACACAAAATTTCTTGATGCAGAAATAATGGTGATAACTTTTTCAAAGAACTGCTAGTTATCAATATTCAATGAGCCATGACACCAGAAGATATATGTCTACCAGAGGTATTTGCCACTGTCACATAGAATGTGTAACACACAGGCCAAAAATTCGCTAGAGATGGTAAGGTCTTCTGGATACTTCATTTTATGATGACATTATACTGATTGCATCAACTTCCAGAACAATTTAGAGCCTCTTAAATAAGATCCATAACTACTCAGTGGATAGAGTGCCAGGTCTGGAGTCAGGAAGACTCATCTTCCTGAGGTCAAACCCAGCCTCATATGCTTACTTGCTGTGTGACTTTGGGTAAGTCACTTAACCCTGTTTGCCTCAGTGTATCTGTAAAATGAGCTGGAGAAGAAAATGGTAAACCACTTCAATATCTTTTGCCAGTAGGATCACAAAGAGTCAGATGCAACAGGAAAGACTGAACAAGAACAAGAACATTAGGGTATACACTAAAGTGTTATCAATTACCACTAGTCTAGGGCAGGGGTGTCACACCCTTGAGGACTGCATCCCTAGTATGTTCTGAAGCCTAATGTAATTGGGAAATATTTAAGAAAGTGAAAAAAAAAAGCCTAATAAAACATAGATAATGTTACTAGGTGATTTTCTAAGTCAATATGTGACCCTCAGAGATCCTTATGTGTTTGACCTTTTAGTGCCTCCCCCACCCCCATTTTTATTTGAATTTGACACCAATGGTCTAGGGGTCAAGTCTAATCTAATTACACGGATTCTATTTATAAATCCCAAATGCATATTTTTTTTCTTTTTTAAAATAAATTCTTTAACATTTTTGAGGAAAAATCCACTAGTGGTCTCTAATCTCAGTGCTACTTAATTAACCTTTCATACTGGTAAGTTTGTTGGAAAAAAATGTAAGCAGACCACAAAATTCATTAACTTTTCTTTCTGTAATGTTTTTATTATTTAATTTTTTAACTTGGCATGTCAGTAATAAAGGTTCTTTTTGAAGCCTTTAATACCCTCTCAATTTTCTTTGGCTGGTATATTTGTGACTTCATTTGTTGTTGTTCAGTCCTTTTCAATTGTGCCTGACTCTTTATGACCCCATTTGGGGTTCTCTTAACAAAGATATTGGAGTGGCTTGTATTTCCTACTCCAGTTCATTTTACAGATGGGGAAACCGAGGCGAACATGTTTAAGTGACTTGCCCAGGTCATGCAGCTATCAAGTGTCTGAGGCTAGATATGAATTCAGGAAGAGGAGTCTTCCTGACTCTAGGCCTGGCACTTTATCCGCCATACCACCTTGCTGCCTTTGTGACACCATAGGTTTAACATTGTGAGTTTGTTGCATTAATAAGCGGGAGGCTTTCAAGGACCTTGATTAGAGATAAATATTTTCTCTAAAATTAAAAATAGTATAATATGAAAAAGAATGTTTTATCCTTGAATGAAAATGGTAGCTTTTCTTTTTTTTCATGCCTGTCTCCTATTATCAAAAAATGAGAAGAATCTCTATTAGGCTAATCTTGGGTGGTTGTTATTGTGTCCTAGATTCCAGAATAAAATTCAGTTCCAAGATATATAAAGAGATGACTCTTTGGTCTTGGGATGTACTATCATTTTCCAACACAATACATCATTGAGAATGACAACATTCATTTGTGAGCTTCAAAAGAGCTAAGTAACCAAGTTGTTGAGCTACTAACAAGAATATGTAATTTATCATTCAAAACAGCTGGTCCACTAGAGGACAGGAAGATAGCCAACGCAGTACTCATTATGTGCACATGTTCTTGTCCTTTGTTTCTTTCCTCTCATTGTGTTATTGATGTTATTCTCTACCCAGAATATAGGGATAAAGGGCAAGGGGAAAGAGGGGGGGAAACCCACAGCTACTTTCTCTAGGTAGAGAGCATGAATGCCTTAAGCTGGTAAAGGAAATGAAGTACTATAATTATGAAGACACAGAGGGGTTGTTTCATGAAGTAATTTTTCTCATTTTTTGGTAAGGCTCTAGATAAATAACATGATTACATAGTAAAAACAAATATGGTCTATAATACTCAGGGTATGGGGTGCTCTGGTTAATTTATTTTTTTGCCAGAAAAATAATTTTTTTTCAACTTTTGTGGAAAATCTTTCTAAAATGTAATAGTCTACTGTCTTGACTTTCTTACTAGGAAGGCAGTGTGGCCTATTGGATAGAGAATCAGCTTTGGAGATAGGAAATCCTGAGTTCCTACCTTGCCTCTAGCATTTGCTGGCCATGCTAGGCAAGTCACTTAAACTTTTAGTGTTGTAGGTAACTTTAAAAGTATAAATTACAGGAGAAGTGTGAAGTTGCATTTGTAGAAGGAGCTTTCTCACCAGGATTTCACTATGCTAATGAAATCACAGGTCCAGCTCTTACCCACCTGTCTTGCCTTAGGAAGTAACAGGAGCTGAACATCACTGGATTACTTTATTTTTTGCTGAGTATCTTGTCATGCCTTGGGTCATTTTTCTGAATCTCAGTGTTCCCTATGGAGTCCTAGAGAAGTAAATGTTGCAAAGAACTAGGGTTTATTGTGTCATCCTGACTCCAGGAATCATCTGGGAGTTGCCTTCTTGACAAAATTCCTGCCATTAGCTCATTTCGTTGTGATTCACCACTTCTGAAAGGTCAGAAAAATTCCAGTTAATTGAGGACTCCTGAGGTGAGTTAATAAAGATGAGTAAAGCTAACAGTTAATAAAGAGAAATATGAAATATAAAAAATAAATAATAAAGTTAATAAAAAAAAGTTAGTAAATTTAGTTAATAAAGATCATACTTGCTGTTCTGCCTTAGGCCTTATTTTTCCAGTGCAAGTCAGAAATGTCAATTGCCCTTCCTAGTGCTACTTGTATACTCTTGAGTTGGCCTAGCAGTAATTGCATTAGGATATTACATTGCTCCCTACTGGAGAGAAAGTGCTAACCTAGATTCCAAATAGAGCTCACTTCCTCTTAGGCTGTGGAACCAAAATAAAGGAATCAAGTGAAAAAAAAGAAAGGATTACTTTGCATTTACCTTCTAGAGTTATCATCAACTCTTGATTTTCCAAATCAGTTTCAGGGCAACTTAATTAGCTAGGAATTTACAACTAATTGACAATAGCAGATAATCCATACTGAGCTGGGGCTATGCTCTTGCATTTTATGGCAGAATTTTCTACCGCGTAAGGCACCATCATCCTGAATGGGCTGGACACTGGGTAGCAGGGGGTAGATCCAACTTTCCTCTCCTGTTGTGCAATGTACTTCATTTGCACATTGATAATTGGGAGCACAGAACACATTACTTTTCATTGTAAAGTTAGATTGCTTGTTAAACTTTCAAGGTGTCCAATCTTACTCCTTCAGAGCAATTTAGTAGTGGAAAATTCTGACTCAGTAATCATTAGAAATAGTAAGTGATTTGTCTGCCATCACATATGTCAGTGACAGAGTGGGATTATACAAGGGCCTTCTTCACAGGTGCTATTTCTAGCATTAGCTGTGTTGCAATTTAAAGTGATGTATTTTTTTGACTTCACTTTCTGCTTCACTCATAATCCCATTACATACAGTTATCTTTTAGCTTGCATATAATGTAAACACTTAACTCATTTATTTGATCTATTTAACATAAATCCTAAATAAATTGGTCTGTATCATTATTGTCTGTTTTGGAATATATGCTAAATGTCGGGGACTCTCTGTTCATCTCATGGGGAAAGTATTTAAGATAGTTATTATGATGATGCTGAATTCCAAAATTAACCTAAACCCATTCTTCAAACAACATCCCACAAACATCTCTCTTTCTAAAAAACAAATTAAATAAACAAACAAAAAATCCACCACAAGCTAGCTTGCCCTTGTAGTTAGGATGTATCACTATTACATCTAAAATAAGCAAGTACAATAATTTTGAAAGAGACTTAGAATTCCTATGTATGATGGTAAAGTATAAATAAAAAAATTAAGTGTAATTTTACATTCCATGCTTTAAATAAATAAGCAAAACCAATAGGTCTTCAAAAGGTAAAATTTGAATAGTAGAATGGAAGATTGTGAATGATAAATAATTATAGAATTTTAGAATATGAAGTGATTTTACAGATTATTGGATCATGGATTTAAGTCTGAATAAGACCTAAGAAGTCATGAAGTTCAATCCTGTCATTTTACAGACAAGGAAACAGAGACTTGTGGACATCAAGTAAATCTCCCAAGTTCATGTAAGTAGTGACAGACAAGATTTGACCCATGTTATCTGAGTCTAAAGACAATACTTTTTCTACTGTATATTGTCAGTCCCCAAATCTAGTTCATTGTTACTCCCTTTACCTTACAGATGAGGAAGAGGGATTAAGTGACTTTTCCAAAGTTGCAATTACCTGATGTCAGAGTCTAGCTTAAAACTACACCTCCAGACTCCAAGTCTTTTTGGATTGTCCAGTACAGAACATTTTAAAATCTGAGTTTTAGAATATATGCAAAGAAATGCAGCTCCTGCTGTTTTCAAGCTTATCATGTATTTCTTTGTTACATTTCTTTGATATTTTATTTTCCCCAATTATATGTGAAAATAATTTTAACATTAGTTTTTTTTTAAATTGAGTTCTAATTTTTCTCTGTCTTGCCCTCCCCTCTCTCTTCCCTGCAATGGCAAGCAATTTGATACAGGTTATATAATTGAGGTCATGCAAAACATATTTCCAAGTTAATTATGTTGTAAAGAGAAAACACAGACAAAAAACCCAAGAAAACTAAAGTTTTAAAAAGAAGTATGCTTCTATTTGCCTTCAGACGCAATCAGAATTGTCTTGGATTATTGTATCGTAGGGAACTAAGTCCTTCATAGTGGAGCGTCACACCAAGTTGTTTGATGTCTATCATAAACTTGTTTTTTTTTTTTAAATTAGGATTAGAAAGACCTAAGCCAGGTTTAAATTTTTTATATAGCTGTATAGCCTGATTTAACAAAATGTGAATGAACAAATACTCTAGGTACTTGATAAATTTTGTCATCAAAGAGTGTAATGCCAGTCACGGCAACACACCTGAGGACTGCTGCTGTGAATGACTTTAAGAGTCTAATCGCATAGTACAGTGAACTCTGTATTCAGCAATAAACTAAACATTGTTCAATAAGTAAAGCATAACATTCATAGCAATATCCTTAAGCAAAGCATATCATCTAATACATATATGTATCTCATAACACTCAGTATGTCATATGGTGCATAGCATATATCACTGCATCTCCAAAGTTAGGGGGTCCCAGGCTAGGGTTTTCCCTAGCATTACACATCATTAAGGAATAGCAGAAAATACCACAGCATCCACCTGTATGTCACTGAATGTACAATCTCCCTAATCAGTATAGAGTGTCCAAGTAAAGTCCTCTCTCATCTTCTCTCGAGGCTGACTTCCAAACCCTAGAGCTCCTCTTCCATGGGCTGATCACTCTCAGCTCTTGTCTGGGTTCACACACAAGTAGCTCTCTTGCTCCTCTTCCTTGTCTCAGCTCACGATGGCTGTTCCACTCCAAACTCTTCCTTTTTCTGCTTGACAGCAGGCTCCAGGGGCTCCTGCCTGCAACTTCTGTTTCTAGGAAAACAAAGCTTAGCAAGGCTACAACAATATTCACACACATTACCAGCACCGTCATCTCAATTCACTTTAATAACTCTTAAAAGGGGCTTAAGCTAAGTCTCCTTCCTGTGGACAGATCTCTGCTCTTCAGCTCAATTTACTCATAAAGACCAATAGAAAGGGCTTCTGATTGAGATATTAACACATGTCAATGGATAGGGCTCCCAACATCACAAACATTCTGTTAGACCTTCCCACAAGCAAGTTCCCCTGGCGTGCACACACTTACTTCTCTCTCTCAGTGGTGCTTCTGACTGCTCTCTGCTTCTCTCTCCAAGCAATACTATGTGTATATACACACACACTGTTTTTGATAAAAGATTTTTGATTGATTCAGTCAAAGACACTTGACTGAAGAAAAACCAATCCAGAAAAACAGCAGAAAAACCTACTTTGCTTACGGTTAAAAAGAGTAGTAATTATTCTGATTGAAACTTCACTCTCCTCCCCAGCTTCCAGTGGGGAATAAAAAAAACCCAACGAAGATTCTTGAAACCTAAAAATAGAACATTTGAAGGAAAGGGCACAGTGAATTTTTATGAATGTCATATAAAATGCAAATGCACAGTCAGTGACACAGCGATTGATATGCCATGATGTTATGAACTGAAGAAATGAACTGGAACTGTTCTATGTTTACAGCACATTAGGGACAGAATTGCATGGAACCCACTTTGAAAGCAGTGTTCTGCATTGCTGATCATAAATTATACTGGTTATTTGCTTGAATGGTGAGTCTGAAGGTCAGAGATTTTGTTTTCCTGGCCTGATTTTAGTTGTACAGTATTGGCCTCTATTAACTTCTAGGTAATTTACATTGTAGTCTTAAAGCATACTTCCTATTAATAGTGCATAACTGAACCAATCCTTTACATACATAACAAATTGCTGGTAATAATAATTGGTACTTGACTCTTCATGAAAATAGTTTCCCCAGGACATCTCCTTGGAAACAGTTTGATAGCATAGTTTGAAATACAGTATATGGAGGAGGGGGAGAAACCAAAATAGTAGAGAAAAGTCAGGGAAGGACTTATCTAAATGCTCCCAAATTTCCCTCCAAACAACTTTGAACAGAGCCTCAAAATTGATTCTGGGGTGGCAAAACCCACAAAAAGATGGAATGAAGCAATTTTCCAGTCTAAAATAATTTAGAAGGTCAGCAGGAAAGGCCTGTCAAACCAGGATGAGCAGAACAGAGTCCAGCACAGGCATTTTGCAGTACTATATAAGGAAATCATAAATCAGTTTTGAGCTCTCTTCAGCTGACATAGGATTTATGATGAGATGGTTTTCAATAATAAACCATAAATGCATCTTCAGTCTTAATAATTCATCAAAGAATAAGATCTTGAACATTTTTTATTAGATATATATTAAATCTATTAGATGAAAAAAAGGGCCTCACAAATTTTAAGCCTTGAAAGTTGTATGAAATTATTTCTTGAGGGGTAGTTATTAAGTATATAAAAAAGAATATTATAATTTACATCTTCAGAATCTTCCTGTGTCAGGAACTGCCATTGTCATTTTTTTTGTCCACCATTCTGTCTATACATACTCCCCGCTCAACTGAGACTTTTTTTTGGGACTGGTTCTTTTTCTAATAGGAAGAGCATGTAAGTTTCCTGGTTGATGCAATATTTTAAATCAACTATCAAAATTTTCCTTTGTCATTATTATTATTATTTTTCATTTGTTCTTTGGTCTGTTTTACCCCATCTCTTTAATTTCTAAAAATCTTTTGGGTTCTGCTTTTTTTTTTTGACCACTTGCTTTATTTTAATAGTATGTGGGATCCTTGAAGACTTGCATTGACTTTTTTTGTGTGTGTTTTTGCAAATCTAGCACAGCATCTGGCACATAGTATGTATTTTTAAAAAATGCTTGGTGGTTGATTGATTGCTTGATCTCTGGCTTTTTTATTTTTGGATTCTTGTCTATATATTTTTTGATCCTTTATTTTTCCTGATTTGTATACTCTTTGTAAATGTCTTAACTATGGCTTACTTATTAAAAAAATGAGAAAACCCCAAACTTTTACTTGATTCAACCATCCATGTCAGCTATTATCTCACATTTTTTCTCCTCTTCATAGCTAACTTACTTGAGAAAGCCATCTATAGTTAGTATTCCCACTTCCTGTGATTCTTCTAAATCCTCAGGATATTGTGACATCTTATCTAATCATTTATAACACTAATCTACTGATTCTCCTCTTATGTGTCTGACCATTCCACTGTTCTCTTTTCTGGTTTTTCATACATGTTATGTTCAATAACCATGGATGTTATTCCAAGACTCTGTCCTTGACTCTGTTCTTATCCACTTACACTATCTTTATTGAATCATATTAGTTCCCATGGGTTCAGTTTATCATGTCTCTGCAAATGATTCGCAGGTCTATATCTATCCGTACCTTGTTTTTATTCATCTATAGTCATGTCTTCAATTTGGGCACCTCCAAGTGCAGGTCTTGTAGGAATCTTAAACTCAACATGTCCAAAGTGAAACTCATTATTTTTCCTCTCAAGTTTTTCCCCCTTTCCTAGAACTTCCTTATTATTATTGAGTACATCTCCATCCTCCTAGGAACACAAAATCACAACTTCAGTGTCATCTTTGATCTCAACCCTCCAATCATTTGTCAAATCTTGTCTTTTCTACCTTCACAACATCTCTTATATGTTTCCCTCTCTTTCTACTCATACCACTGCCCTAGTTTAGACCATAATTAACTATCCTTTATTACTTCAATAGTTTTACAATCACATCACTGCCTCAAGTCTCTCTCTTCAATCCATCCTCCATTTAGCTTCAAAAGTGATTTTTCTAAAGTATAAGTTGAACTGATCATGTTACCACCTTTACTCAATAAAATCATCTCCTTTGTCATCTCCTTTGATTCTGTAGGATCAAATATAAAGTCCTCTTTATATTTGTGGCATTTAAAAGTATTCATAGCCTGGTTTCATCCTTTTTCCCAATATTTTGTCTTCCTAATTCTTCTGGTCACCCTCTGTGGTCAGAAATGTTTGCTTACTTGCAAGTCCTCTAGGAGACCACATTATGAAAAGCTTTAAATTTCAAGCAGAACTGTTTATGCTTTATCCTAGAGGTAATAGGAAGCCATTGCTCTTTATTGAGTAGAACAGTGAGATGGAAAATACCGGTAAAAATGGCTCTAAACAAATTCTGGAGCTGCAGAACCCACAGAATGATGAAGTGAAGCAAATCTCCAGCCCAAAATAGCCTAGGAGGTTGCTGGGAAGTGTCTATGGCACCATGCTGGGGGCAGGGCACAGTCCAGGGTGGGCTGCCCTGGCACAGACAGGACCTGAGCAGGCCTTAGGGACACTGAATCTCTTGCATCTGTGGCAGTTTCCAGACTTCAGGATTCCAAAACGCTGAGGACAAATTGGAAGGTAAGTGGAAAAAGCCTGTGGGACCAGTGTGGGAAAGTGGAGTGGTTGGGCCCCAGCCCCAGGGCGGCAGAGGGAGAAGGGGGCAGAGGAACCATCAGCAGCCACAGCAGCAGCAGGGACAGAAACAGCAACTGTTTCTGGAGCTCTAGGCCCACAGATTGTGGGGGAAATCAAGCAAATGACAGTACACATCCCTACCCCCATTGGAAGCAGAGATTTACCTTGACAAAGAGCTCAAAAGTCAAGTAAATGGCTGGGGAAATGAGCAAAACCTGAAAAAAAGAATCAGACTACAGAATCTTACTTTTGGTGACAAGGGAGACCAAAACATGTGAACAGAAGACAACAAAGTCAAAGCTCCTCCATCCAAAGCCTCTAAGAAAATTATGAATAGGTGTCAGGCTGTGGAAGAGCTCAAAAAGGATTTTGAAAATCAAGTAAGAGAGGTACAGCAAAAATTGGGAAGAAAAATGAGAATGATGCAAAAAATTATGAAAAACTTGCTAAAGGAGATCCAAAAAAAAATGCTGAAGAAAATTACACTGTAAAAAATTGAGTAAAAGTAACATAGCAGATCTATACTTTAGGAGAATCATTTTGGAGTATGTGGAGTGTGGAAAGGGAAAAGAAGAAATTTGGGAGACCAGTAAATATGCTCTTGCAGAAGTCCACAGAAGAGGTAATGAGGGACTGCCTGACTATTGAATTGTCACCATATGAGTAGAGAGGAAAGGGACAGATGGAAAAGATTTTGTGGAGGTAAAAGTGACAAGATTTGAGAACCAAATGTATACGTGGAGTGATGGAAATTATGGAGGCCAGGATAATGCTGAGGTTGCAAACTCAGTTGACTACAAAAGCAAGAAGCTAGAGCAAGGTCTTGATTAGTTCAAATGATAAACTGTATTCATTGCATTTTTTGAATTCACACTGCATATTTTCATTGGGCTGGACCAAAATACCATATTTTTTATAATTATAGCTTTGAATTGTGCAAATTCAGATACGTATGCCACTTTATGGGATTCATTGTTCACTTTAATCAGGACCTAACTGTACACAAAATGGGGACATTTACTGAAAATAGGAAATAGGATAAAAGCAAAGTGTTGAACAATTAGTGTTCTTTTTGATAGTTGTTATGGAATGATTGGTAAAAGTAGCTAATTTTAATGTATCAGATAAATACCTACTAACCATCAGCATAAAACTGTGGAAAAGAGCTAAATTTGGAGTTAGAGGACCTGGGTTAATATATCAATTCTGCTACTTGGTACCTTGGTAAATTGTTTAATTTCTTTGGATTGTTTTTATCTGTAAGATGAGGAGTTGTATTAGATGATCTCTAAGGTTTCCTTTTGAGGTCTTAAATCCTATGAACATATGTTGGTGCACAGTTTTACTGAATCCAGGACCCATGATTAATATTGTATTGTGTTGAAAATGATAATGATATAAAAAAAATAATAGAAATTTAGAGAATTAGTTTCTCTCACATTTAATTTTACAATGTTGATTACTTTGCCTTCTATAAGAGTCATCTGATCACCCTCCCACCCCCCCCCCTTTACTTGTTAGAAGCAAAGCTCTTATATTTGCTATAACGATACAGTCAATTTCTTAGACTATCACTGTGAAACCTAGGCAATCAGAGAGACATATTAGGGAAAACTCATTATCTAGAAGTGATAGAAAAGCCAGAGTTGCTATCTTCCATCTGGGAGATATTAACTCAATAAGTAAAATTAGTAAAAAGTCATCTTCATGGTATTTCATTTTAGGGTTACTAATAAAGAGTTGTGAAGAACGGTGCAGTCATGGTTGTCCCTGTAATGTGTTATGTTTGTAATTTAACTGCAATGAACACGTAAGTCCTCTGAAAATTTGAAACAAGAAGTCAAACAATCCTCATCATCTCCTAGTTCTTTTAAAAATGTATTGATTTAAAATCCACTAAGTAGAATATAAAAATTTTAATTTGGGATAAATTTAGGCAAACAGTAGGTTATATTTTTGTTATAAGATATTGATTAAAAAATTTAAATATTTAGACACAAAAGATTTAGATAAAAAATTTTTTAGCTAGTGATATGTGAGAGTGGATGTATGATCTCTCCTGGTTCTCCTTCTATCTCTATGGCCATAATTTCCCAGTCTTCTTTGTTAGACCATAACATATTTTTAGTCCCTTATTTTTGGAGTCTCTTAATGCTCTATCTTAGGTCCTCTTCTTTTTTTCTGCTCTTTCTATGTAATTTCATCTGTATTTTTGAGTTCATTCATCTTCTCTATTCTGGGAACACATGCATATGAGTTAAGTTTAAAACTAAGACTTTTGTGACACTGTATACACACACAAGCACACATATACATATGCACACATGCACACATGCATGTTTAATTTTAATCTTTGTCTCAAACTCAAGTCCCACATCGCCAGCTGCCTGATGGACATCTCCATTCCACTTCACTATCCCATCTCATCTTCCCAATAAAACCTTCCTTGTCAAACTTCTTTACTTTTGTTAAAGGGTACAATTGTGTTTCTAGTAATTTGTTTTCAAAACCTCATAATCATTGTTGGCTCTCCCCCTCCCTCACCCTCTATATTCAATCAGTTGCCAAGTCTTTTCTAAAATGACATTTCTTCTCTTTACTCATATAGTTACTAATTTAGTTCAGGTCATAATTACTTCTTTCCTAGACAATTGAAAATCTCTTAATTGGTCTTCCTGCTTTCAGTTTCAAATTTATCCTTTTCACAGGTAGCAAAATAATCTTATTTTTGGCCATGTCATTGCCTTATTAAAAAAATCTTCAATGACTCCTCAGCTTAACAATGAAGACTGTCCAAATATTACTCTCCTTCATTCATATGAAGGAGAGTATGTCATATGTCACCCAAACTGTCTATTTGTGGGAGAGGGAGAAAGAGCAGCTTTCTCAGTCCATGCGGAGAAAGCTTCCTATTTTAATTCTTTTTGCTAGCTAGATACTAAGCTCCATTACTTTGATGTTGATGCTGATAAAGACCCAGAATAATTAGCTTCCTCTAAATCCAGATCCTTCAATAAAGCTCTGATTATTACATAATAGTTATAACTCTGACTGAACCTTGGCCAAGGGATGATATTATTTCTGTCCTTGAATTTGAAAGTTTTTTTTAATAGGATCACTCAATCATAAGATGGCTGTGGATGGTATTCAAGGCAGTCTAATCTTCCACTGAGTCCTAACTTAAGATATTCTGCTTATTTTTGAAAGTACCTTGAAAATTCACTTACATAGTTTTTTAAAAGCCTCTTAAAAATCTTAAGACAATCATATCTCTGTTTAATTCAAGTTTAGAGATTTTTAAAAGTTATTTGACTTGTTTGATCTTTATCTTATAAAACTTGTTAGAACTATATGAGCTATAGAGATCTTTCCTGGTAGTTCCCCAAATGTCAGGGCAAGTCTTTCAAACATCTCCTTTTAAGTATGAAATCAATTGTACTGTGCACATGTGCTTTTTTTTTAAATAAAAAATCAGAATCACTCTGCATAATTTCATTAAGTCTGTTTGAAAAAAAAATACTACTGATGTTCTTTGTACCTTTAGGACACATTTTACTGAGTCACTTCATAGGAGGAACTTCATCTGCAATTGTAGAATATGCTAGGAGAAATCAGTACTCTGAAACCTTAAGTCACTCTTAAGGTCTTGAATTGTTGGGGAGTTGGTATAGGGCAGGGGTTTTTAACTTTTTTGTGTGTCGTGGACTCCTTTGACAGTCTGATCAAGCCTATTGACCCTTTAATTTTTTTCCCAGAACAATGTATAAATGTAAAGTATAAAATTTAAAGAACCCAGAATTACAAGGGAAATCAGTTATATTAAAATATATATTAAAATATATATAAAATAGATATGCATATGCATTTATTTAAATATAGATGCATATTTATGTATATATAGCTGTGTACATATATTTATGTATACATATATATATATATATACATACACGTGTGTGTGGGTGTATGTGTGTGTGTGTGTTTGTGTGTGTGTGTGTATCACAAATTAAGAACCTCTGGCTTAAGGGATGGTTGTTAACTGGATAATTAAATCTCTTTGTCATGCATGTATTTTTTTTATAAAATTTTTTACAAAAGTATTTATGTAACAGTATGAGTAAACTCACATGCATGAGTAACTCAGGTAACTGAAGCTGGTTTTTCATACTAAAAATATGATTTCAGAAGAGAAGGACAGTGAGTCATGTTTCAGTGACTTTTCCCATTTTTATTCAGAAATATAAATACAGTGCCATCTTGTTCTCAGATAATTTGGTCAGGTAGATAGGGCATAAAACCTTTTGTCAGGAAGACTTGGGCTCAAATCCAACCTCAGTCACTTATGAGTATCTCTTACCCTCATTTTCCTCATCTGTAAAATGGGGAAAAATAGCATTTATATCTTAGAATTATTGCAAAGATTAAATGAGATAATGTATGTCAAGTCCTTTCCAACATTAAAACACTACAAAAGTAAGAAGGAATTATGTAGAGCAGAGTGCAAAAAATTATTAGATATCTATATGTATGTAAAGCTTAGTTGGTCTGTGTAGTTATGTCCTAAGGAAACCTCATTTTCTGGCTGGTAGCTAATTAAATCTCAGAAGTTATGTCTTGGAGGAAATGATTAGGTTCTACTCCTCTGTTCTTGAAGATCCAAACCTGTTGGGGTTGGAAGCTCAATTCCGTGTGGACAGTCTTGGGCAGGTAAAGGTGGGAACTTCTAAATCTTAGAGCTCTCACAAGACCTCCCCAGGAAACGGCTGGGAATCGAGGTGAACTGAGCTATTTCGTGTATTTCCGCCTCTTCCTGCGAGAAACGTGATGGGAGAGAGATCTCCCCGCCCTCGAGATTGTCCCAGATTGGAGCACACCTAGTTACCTAACAGCACGGTATTTAGATGCAAACTATGCTGCTGGAGAGTTAAGTAGGATCAGGGAAGCCTGAAAGCTCTCTTAGCACGTGAGGAGCCAAAGAGGACACAAGGCTCCGCTTTTCCTCTTCTCCTTCTCTCCCCTCCCCCTCTCTCCCCGCTTGTACTTCTACTTCCAATCTCTTATTGTAAGATCTTTGCCTCCTTGGGAGATTCTTCTGTCCCTCCTAAGGAAGAATCCCCTGCACTTGTAACCGAGACCCTGAAATAAAGCTCAACCCTTGTTTGACTCTGGAACGTCCTTTCTCTCATAAGAGTATCTGGTTTGGCCAACCGAAGACCTCGGGAGGTGAGGTAAGAAGACTCGGGTAGCCCACAGGCCTCTAGGCCTGGCAGTTGGTGCCCCAACAGAGGACTGGGAGCGCAGATAATCCTGGGTGCTTTGGGAACACCCGGAAGGGGCTGTGAAAGAAGCGAGTCCCGAATCCTAGATTTGGAAGGAGAGAAAGAGTGAGAGTAGCTTCCCACACCCATGGGAAAAGGGCAGGGATGGGGAATCAATTGCCAGTAATAAAGCCAGAGGAACAGGAGGTCTGGGCTGAGATACTTTACAGGGAATGCAGGGAGGCGGGGGTCACTATAGAGTTAAACGACCTCCGAGAATTTTGTAAAAGGATTTGGAAAGTTTCTCCTTGGCTCAAGAGGACAGGAATATCAAGAGAAAGATGGGGAGCAGTCGGAGAACAAATGACCGCTTATGAGCAACAATGCCCCGGGGAGCTGGAGGATTTAGATTTCCTGATATTCAGTGTAATTAAGAGCCTTTTAGAAGGGCCGGAGAGGCCAGGGCGGGATTGGAATGAGAGTGGAAGCGGAGAGAGGGGAGGGGAGAACCCTGGTAAGCAGAAAGTTAAGGAGTGTAGAGAAAAAATAGGTTCGGAGCTCCATCTAGCGGATGGAAAAGGCGAGGCAGGGGAGAATACGCCATGTCTTCCCTCTGCGCCTCCTTATAGCATGCTCCATTGGTCAGACAGTGCAGGGCCACAGTCCAGTTTGGAAAAGGGAATACGAAAGGCTATAGAGAATGGAGAAGACGTAGGGACATTTCTTGTGCTAGAAATAGCGGACCCCAGTATCCCCGGTGGGGTTCGGAGGAGCCACATAACTATAGAGTGGAAGAGAGGAGCGACTCTCAAAGAGGCTTGTACCAAGCACGGCCCTAATTCACCCTTTGTCATAGCCATGCTTGAGACTCTCAGTGGTCAGTTCGTTCTGACTCCTAATGACTGGAAGAGCTTAGCTAGAGCCTGCCTTACCCCTGGGCAGAATGTGATTTGGGTATCAGAATTTTCTCAGAGGGTAAAGAGCACTACCAGTGGGCTAGGGGCTCAGGCCCCCCAGGCTTATCAGCAATTTACAGGAACAGGGCAGTTTGAGGCTACAGGAAATCAATTACAGTACTCAGCCTCCGATTATGTCTTGATTGCCGGAATGGCTATTGCCGCCTGGAAGGTTATAGCCTCTAAGAAAGAGAGAGAGTTTCCCATGACTAGGATTACGCAAGGAAACAATGAGCCATTTACTAATTTTGTGGCCAGGCTGCAGGAGGCAGTAGGTCGAGATATGGGAGAGGAAAACCAAGGGACAGAGATAGTGTTGAGGACATTGCTGCGGCAGAATTGTAATCATGACTGCAAAAAGGCAATGCTGGGACTGCCAAAGAATGCATCTGTTGAAGAAATGATACAAAGATGTGACAGGGTAGGAAGTCAGGTCTACTTGGCACAGGTGCGAGGGAAGTACCTGGCCGCAGCCTTAAGTAATATCTTTTTGGAGAAAAAATGTTTTAACTGCGGAAAACCGGGACACCTTAAGAAAGAGTGTAGGAAAGAAATAAGTACAGGGAGGGGCCAGGACCCTTGTTTTTCATGTGGAAAGCCAGGTCACTTAGCTAAACAATGTAGGAAGTCAGGAAATGGGGTGAGGGGCCCCTCGAGGGCCCCGAAAGTGTACCCTTTGGCAGAGAATCGGGACGGCCCCTTGGAGGGAGAATACAGGAGATTATGGGGCCAGAGGAAGGAATGCAACACCTTTACAGCTTAGAGAAGTGCCAGCTTGCAGCTCATCAGTTTACCATGATTCCCCTGAGAGACCCCATACAGGAGGAATCCCTGATATTACAGAACCCGTCTCATGCACCCGTAGTTATATATACAGGAGTTTATCCCACTGGCACCACAGCACTTCCATGCTCCAATGTGGTAGCCGAGCCAGCTCATATAGACAATCAGCTTCCCATAGCTATTGCCCTTCCCTTAAAGCACTCAGTTCAAATCCAGTTACTAAAGGAAATAGGACAGAATAGACCTGAGTGTACAATCTGGCTCAATGGAATTCCCATGACTGGACTCCTTGATACTGGAGCGGATAGGACCTGCCTTAGCGGTCGCTCAGTACCCTGGCACTGGAAGCTTAAAGAAAGCCAGAGACCAGTGTGGGGAATAGGAGGGTGCCAAAATACCTTAGAGACAATCCACCCAGTAAAGTGGGAGGCAGAGGATCGCCAAGGGACTGTATGGCCGTTGGTGATTCCAGGACTTAGTTTTAACATCTGGGGCAGGGACATCATGAGCCGCCTGGGGATGAAGCTATCAAATTTTTAGTAAGGGCCATTGCAGTTGCACTGGAGTCCCCACCCTTGAATTGGAAGTCAGACACCCCTATTTGGGTGGAGCAATGGCCCCTGACTCCAGAAAAACTCCAGGCACTACAACTATTGGTTAAGGAGCAATTAGAAAAAGGAAATATAGAGCCATCACAGTCACCCTGGAATGCTCCTGTGTTTGTTATAAAGAAACAATCCGGGAAATTCAGGTTCCTTACAGATCTAAGGAAGGTAAATCAGTCTCTCATGCCTATGGGAGCCCTGCAACCAGGTCTCCCTTCTCCTAATGCCATCCCGGATGGTTGGTCACTTATAATCATTGACATTCAGGATTGTTTTTTTTCCATTCCTTTAAACAAAGTAGATTGTCCTCGGTTTGCTTTTACAATACCTCACCCCAATAACGAAGGACCTGCAAAGAGGTATCAGTGGAAGGTATTGCCCCAAGGTATGAGTTGCAGCCCCACCATCTGCCAGTGGTATGTTAATCAAGCATTAGAAAGCCCCAGACAGCAATACCAATGCAAAATCATCCATTATATGGATGACATCCTTATAGCTGCACCTCAGCTCAAGGATCTGGAGAAGTGTTTCCAAGCAGTAGAAAGGAACCTTCTAGGACTAGGATTAGTTATTGCTCCTGAAAAGATACAGAGAGGACCCAGTTACAAATATTTGGGATATCAGATACAGGGCACCATCATTCGGCCGGAACCCCCAAAATGGGATATAAAGATCCAAACACTCAATGATGCTCAGAAACTAGTAGGAGCTATCCAATGGATAAGATCAAAGGTGCCTATACCTCTACCTCTCATGCAACCTTTATATTCACTATTGACAGGAGACTCTGCTTTAAATTCCCCACAAACATTGACTCCTGAAGCAGCCAAGGCCATAGAGGCAATAAAAAAACAATTTTTAGAGTCCACCACATTCCGGTGGGATCCAGGAGGAGATGTGGAAGTATCTATTATCTCCACCACACCTCCCTATGCCGTCATACACCAGAAAGAGAAGCCCCTAGAGTGGGTATATTTAAGTAAAACAGGAAGCAGTTTACTAAACAAGTGGGAATTTCTAGGACGGTTAGCACTAGAGGCAGTAAAGAGGGCTACCCACATGTACCAAAGACAGCCAATTCTTTATGCTACACTCACCACTAAGGATGTAGAAGAGTTAGCTCAGAATCATGTTTCTTGGGCCACTATACTCCAGTGGGCCCAGGTGAAACCAAATTCAACTTTCCTATTCAAAGAGTTATTACAGTGGGCCCCAGCACCAGTGAAAAGGTACTCACCAAACCCAGTAGAGGGGCCTAACATTTTTACAGATGCCACAAAACATCACAAGGCATCTATTTATAATTCGGCTTCCCAAGAGATATATATAGTTAACACACCCTACACCTCTACTCAACAGAACGAGTTGGAAGCTATAATCCAAGCTCTCCAAATATATAATGACATACCCATTAACATTATTACTGATAGTCAGTATGCATCTTTATTAATTTCACGGATTGAGGACTCTATTGTAGATTATCGGTCCAGTATTTTTTCACAGTGTGAGCGGTTATTGACCACCATTAATAACAGAACACACCCTTTTTATGTTTTACATGTGCACTCACATACTAATGGCACAGGACCAATTTTTGAAGGAAATCAAATAGCAGACAATTCACTATATCTTGTAGGGCACACTGTGGAACCACAGGAAAGGGCCCAAAAGGCTCATGATAGGTTCCACCTAGCCACAGAAGTCCTCTGCAAATTATATGGGATAACTCAGGAACAGGCCAGAAAAATTGTTAAGAGCTGTCTCCAATGTATCCCATTCCACCCATCTCTAGACCAGGGTGTCAATCCTCGTGGCTTGGCACCCAATGAAATTTGGCAAATGGATGTCACCCATATTAAGGGCCAGTGCATACATGTGACAGTTGACACATGGTTCGGATTCCTTATGGTGACTTTACAGCCAGGTGAATCAAGTGCTAAAGTAATTCAACATCTTTGGCACTGTTTTTCTGTTTCAGGCTTATCCTTAGAAATAAAGACAGATAACGGTCCTGCCTGTACTTCTCAAACCCTTACACACTTCCTCTGCGATCTAGGGATTCGACATGTTACAGGAATCCCCTATAATCCACAAGGCCAGGCCATAGTGGAAAGGGCCAATTTCACCTTGAAGGCGATCCTCGCTAAACAAAGAAGGGGAAAAGGTTGCCTAACACAATCAGAGCTTGATACAGCTGTGTATACACACAGTTTTTTGCATATCTCAAAAAACTCACATACTACTCCAGCTATGAGACATTTTGTGAATATTCCAAGACAACCCCACAAGGAAAGTAATACCCAGGCTGGAAATAAGGACACATGGGCCATGGTAAAGGATATGGCCTCAGGGAAATGGAAAGGTCCGTATAAGATACTAATATGGGGTCCAGGGTATGTTTGCGTCTCCACAGGAAAAGGTGATGCATGGATTCCCATTAGAAGGATCCGTAGGTGGGAACCGATGTCGGAGACAGTGGAGACGCAGGAGGCGGAGACCCCGGAGAGCCTGGAGAAGGATCATGCACCACCTGAGCCTGCTGCTGACAGCTTTAACCTTGCTGCCCAGAGAGGAGGCAGCACTCATCGCAACCGCAGACACTGCTGCTGACAGCTTCCCATCTAGGCATCTCTTTCCACCGGCTGAAAGAGGACTTTGATATCACAAACCCAGGACATTGGGGGGGAAGGGGTGACCAACTTTTCGCCTGAATACCACAGGCTTGGCCATTCAGGCTTGGCCGTTGAGATCCATTTGCATGACTGAGGGGGTGGTGATGTGTAAGGTGCCAGCACTAGCTGCTTCTCTTAGAATATGCTTTGGAATTAGTGATTGCCCTTTCTCTTGCTGTAACTCAGCCATTTAGCTTCATCTTTGTTTTATTTGATGCCTCTCTTTGTCAGTTGTGCTAGCTGCAGATTTCTGTGTAAATGAAGTTCTTGTTGTGGGGTACTCATATGCTAAAGGCCTTCCTAATCCACTCAGCCTCCAGCCACTGTTTGCTCTAGAGCCATGTGCGCGCCGCGCAAAACAAAGAAGGGGAGATGTTGGGTTTGGAAGCTCAATTCCGTGTGGACAGTCTTGGGCGGGTAAAGGTGGGAACTTCTAAATCTTAGAGCTCTCACGAGACCCCCCCCAGGAAACGGCTGGGAATCGAGGTGAACCGAGCTATCTCGTGTATTTCCGCCTCTTACTGTGAGAAACGTGATGGGAGAGAGATCTCCCCGCCCTCGAGATTGTCCCGGATTGGAGCACACCTAGTTACCTAACAGCACGGTATTTAGATGCAAACTATGCTGCTGGAGAGTTAAGTAGGATCAGGGAAGCCTGAAAGCTCTCTTAGCACGTGAGGAGCCAAAGAGGACACAAGGCTCCGCTTTTCCTCTTCTCCTTCTCTCCCCTCCCCCTCTCTCCCCGCTTGTACTTCTACTTCCAATCTCTTATTGTTAGATCTTTGCCTCCTTGGGAGATTCTTCTATCCCTCCTAAGGAAGAATCCCCTGCACTTGTAACCGAGACCCTGAAATAAAGCTCAACCCTTGTTTGACTCTGGAATGTCCTTTCTCTCATACGAGTATCCTGTTTGGCCAACCGAAGACCTCGGGAGGTGAGGTAAGAAGACTCGGGTAGCCCACAGGCCTCTAGGCCTGGCACAAACCTATAGCATGGAGGCAAATTTAATATATATCAGCAACTTATGGTAGAAGGTGATCTTGAAATCAGAACAAAGTAACTTTTTTTGGTGTGTACTAATGATTTCATGGGGAGTGGGGGGTGGGACAGAACCCCCTCCACTCATGTATATCAGCATTTATCTGTACTTACAGTGGAGGTATGGGAAAGTTCAGTCACTTGCTTAGATTTAAACAGCCAGTAATAAAATTGATAATTCTTCAACTGAAGCCTTTCTGACTCTAAGGCTATCTCTTTATCTACTTTTCCAGGCTGCTCCTCAAAAATGTTATGTATTAGACCAACAGCAATGCTGCGATAATTCCCTCTTCTAAGATCAGTAAATTACAGTGACGGCTTCTACTATCACCATTACCTTTATTTATTAAAATGAAATTATTTTTACCTATTTGCCATCTTGAGAAAAATACATCACTACTACCTTTTTATTGAAATAACACTAATTGGAATACATGATTAGGATAGCATAGTGAAAGCAGAAGATAAATCTGCCATTTTTGAAGGGAAACAAAGGCTTAAATAAAGTTTGTATGCAGCATCCATACCACATAATCATTATAATTTATTTTTAATTTGGTCATCAAGTACTGTGAGGGGCGCTCTGGACCTGGGCCCCCCTGAGAGGATAGGAGACGCCCAAGGGTCTGGACCTGCTGACGTGGCTTTGCCACGGTGGCACTGCTGACGCGGCATTGCCACGCTGGCACTGGGGCGGCTCTACTGGACTGGGCTGGGCTCCGCCCTCAGGGAGGAACTGGGGAGGGGCTTACCCGGAATAGGAGGGCGAGTTCTGGGGGACATAAGGCACAACACGGAAGGGGACAGGGGGACTTCTGGCTGACTATCATGTAATAAAGGTGCTCTTATCCACCTCCGGAGTTCTGCCTGATAATTTCTCCCCCTGATCCCCAAGGGGGGAGCCAGAGACGTCTGAAGACCCTGGGCAGGGTGAGTTGATGCGGTGGTCGGGGTTCCGCCCCTGACAAAGTACTCCTCTTCCTGGTACACTAAATGACCAAATGAAAATAAAAGAAATAATAATAATGGTATTTTGACACAGTAAAAGAAGTAACATTAATCTATTTGTGTCCTGCATGTTGGTCCAGTGAGCCCATATGTATGAATTTATGAATTCAAGTTTATATGGTGAGTCATTTGAAGGAGCAAACTGATTTAGGTATGTCTATTTGTAATGTACATGTTCAGCTTTAAAAGGATCCTCTATCTCATTATCAGAGTATCTTTATGATGGCTGACATCTTTTATCCATTGATCATCCTCTCCAAAATGGAGAAAATGAAAATCTTGTTAGCTTTGCCATAAAAGGTACGAATACTTAGTGAAAATATAACAACAAAGCAACTGGAAAATATATCAATCATTAAAACCAATTACCTTTAATTGCTATAACAACAAAAATAGAATTTTAATGCATCGCTTCACTCTGTGATCTATCATAAAATATACACATGATACCTTTTGGAGAAATATTTGAATTGTATAAACTCTTAATCAGAGCGTCTTTGAAATGCTACATGCCCTCTATAATGAATAATCTACAGGAAAGGATACAAAATGGGAATAGTTTCCTTTTGTCTTACAGGACTATATTTATTTACAATTTGAAATACATTCTTATTTTCTTCCTTCCTTCCTTCCTTCCTTCCTTCCTTCCTTCCTTCCTTCCTTCCTTCCTTCCTTCCTTCCTTCCTTCCTTCCTTCCTTTCCACCTATCATGCTAGCTAACATCATCTTGTTATACTGAGAAAATATTTCTCATGTGTAGTTTATTGAAACTTGCTATATAATGGGGAGAAGACCAATTTCAGTAAAGAAAAGAGGGGGAAGATTAACAGGAAGAATCCCCCTGAATACTATTATATATATGGTGGAAAGCTTGTGTTGCCTAATGATATGTCAGCTTAAAATTAGCATGCATCAACATTGAACTCCGTTCTCTGTTCAAAGCAAGAGAAAGTCTGTGCTCAGTAATTAGAGGCTCAATTCTAGGAAGTAAATTTGGTATAGTGAGTCTTCTATTACTTCTTGTTTGCCACCATGGATACTGTTGCTACATCCCTACTATGAATATGAACAGATAACACACCTCACAGCAGCATCTTACAAGAAGAGGTGGTCTTTCATTGGACCCAAATTTACTTTCTCTTATTCCAGAGACATCTGCTGCCATTCCACTTTTAGTCACATATGTTATTGATTTCAAGCATGTTCAATCAGGGAATGCAGGAACTAGAGTCCATAGTTTGCAGTTTCTAATGATTTTTCTCCTTCTGAAGTTTTTGCTCCCTTATTTTGCACCTTAGCTCTCTCTGTGTGAAGATGAACGTAGTTTTTAAAATACTGATGATTGCCTTGATCTCCTTGGAGACAGCTGCTACCTAATAGCAATGCCACGTTAGCATTATGAGCTTCTAGTCTCACATTGAGAATTCACTAAAGTAAGAAAAAGATTATTGCATGAATCATAAATCTCTCACACCAACTTTTCCTGTTGTTATTCCCACCCTAGTTATATGTGTCCACATAGGTTTTTCTAGGTGTGGCTCCCAGGGCCATGAATGGATATATCTAGAGACTCCTCTGTCTTCTCTAAGGAGATTTGGATTCCTACCTGAAAGAGAACAAAAGACTGGGGCCACAAGACTCTGATCTCCTCAGAGAGGGAATGCCAGGCTAGACTTGCATCTATCTTCCACCCTAAATATTGTCAGTGTAGGGGACACGATTTTTCGGTTTAAACCTTTCTCCTCATCACTATTCCCCTAACAAGAAAGGAGTTCACCAAGCTTGACTCCCCACCAAATGCTGGTTAAACAAAGACCATCACATATAGTGAATAGCAAATATACTCATTTCTGAGCTGATAGTAAATAGAAATCAGAAGAATTACATAGGCTAAATATACCTGGCAATATAGAGAACAAATGGATTTTCCTACTGAGGTAAAAACAAGAGAGAGTCCCTGATCTCACTGAAGGGGAAATTTCATCAAGTCACCAGTGTGCAAATTGGGAATGAAGACGTACTCAAGGACACACATTGGCTCATTCCTGGAGTTTTTTTTTCCCTTCAGGAACCTCTCACTAAAGAAAGTCTGGAACCAAGTGTCTCTTTCAAAGTTTGCAGTCACAAGACCAGCATCCTTCCTCTTCTAAGCTCTTGTAAACTCCACCCCTTATACAAGAATGGAGCTGAGTAGTCTCTCTACCAATAAAGAAAATCTTATACAAATGACAGGTTTGAGCCCTGGGGTAAACATGTGAAAAATATGGGCTATTCTCTTTCAGTTTAGTAATGTCTCTTTTTCACACTCATGCCTCCCTCAAGGTTTGGAGATTTAATTCAAATTGCATTTCTGATCAAGGATATCCAAGTATTTTTACTCCTGAAATGGGATGCAGAGAGTTCTGTTTCTTATTCAAGTCAGAATCCTTGAATGACCTTGTAGTCAATGTCATATTCATCTTTGTTAATTCAATTTACATTTATTAAGCCTCAATTATATGTAATGCACTGGAGTTACAAAGAAAAGAAATGTGAGAGACAGACAGACACATCCCCAGAGACAGAGAGACAGAGACAGAGACTGGATAAGAGATTGAGAGAACTGTGTGTTAAAGAAATATTGAGATTTTGTGGGTGGAGGTGAAGTGCGAGTGCATAACAGGTATGGTACTATATTATGTTAGTCCAGTAACAGATATGGGACCACCTGTGTAAGGACACAGAGGAAAGGAATGGAATATTGTATATGGGGAAGAGTTAGTAGACAAGTTTGACTTGAAAATCTGGAGTACCAGAAGCTAAGTAATTTGAAATAAATCTGAAAGGGTAAGTTGGAGTCACAATGTGGAGTTTTAAGTGTAAATATAATGATTCTGTATTTCGTCTAAGAGGAAATGGTAACAGTTAAGGATTTTTGAGTGTATGTTTATGGGAATGGGTTGAAGATGGGGGTTGGAAGATGGAAAGACAGAATGACATAGATCTTAGCGTTAGGAATATCAATGTGACTGTTTGAAGGGGACCATGATCTCTGGAAGGTGATGCCATGACTTGGAAATAAGTTGGATTTAAGTGAGGTTGGGGTGTTCAAAGTCACCAGCCTTACTTTCTCCTCCAGAGCCATTTGGGTCCAGTGGCAAGATATTAGATCAGGACAACTGGAGATCATCGATGTGGCAACTGTGTGAAGGATGAATTGGAAAGAAGAGAATTTGGTAACAGGAAAACCAACTTGTAACCTATTGCAATAATGCAGAGTTATAGGTGATAAGCTTCTATAACAGCGTAGAAGCTATGTGAAGGGGATGGAGGAGAGATGTTTTGGAGATAACCAACCAGACTCTGTAAGTCTTGATGACCATTTGGATATAAGTGAGCTATGGAAGAAAGAAATATTAAGGCTAATGCTAAGGTCATGAAGCCAGGAGACTGGAAGGTTAATGTAATGGTACCCTTCATCATAAATAGGAAAATTTGAAGAATAGATGGATGTTGGCGAAAATATAATGATTTATGTTATGATATGTAGCTTTATAAATGTTTGAAAAATATCATTTTAATCATGTTAGGATGTCTAAAAATAAAGAAAATAAAACATGATACAAGAGGACGTAGAGAACTGTACATTTTGAACTCTCAAGTGTCATCTTGAGGATTCTTTAATTTTCTTAAATTTAACAAATATTTAAATTGTGCAATATAAATGCCTAGATTATAACTAGATTAGAAACATAACATAGAACTATAGATTGACAATGACCTGAACCCTCAATATGAAAGCTTCCTTATCCTCTTCTAACTCCCAAAGCTGAATTTTAAAAACCGAAAAAAGGCTTCAATTAGTAATGTAATTTCTATGAAACTTCTGTTTCTCCCTATAAACACAGATGTGAAACTTGGGTATGGCATTTAAAATTTTTCAACAGATTTAAGCTTTTTTTGCCATTACCCCCAAAGATAATTATATACACCACATTTTTATGCTTCTATGGAGGAAAATATAATACCATTAAATTTTAATTTTTATCTATTGGAAGCAATATTGCACAAGTAAATTTTAAATGCTTATTATAATTTCATTGAAATGCTACTAATATAAACTATCATTTTTTCCCCTTTTACAGAATAAAAAATCCTAGGGGGAAAAACTGTACCTTCTTTACCCTTATTTACGAAAAACATTTTAAGTTCAAGAAACAGCATAGTGTAGTGAAAAAAGAACTGAGGACTGAGAATTGAGACCTATGGAGGCATTGTGGTAGTCTATTTTATGTAAAAGGCAAAAGCTGATGAGCCATTAGGGTTCACTGTTTACAGTACTTTGTCCTCTTCCCCCATCTCAGCAATCTTGATGATCCGAGACCACAGGCAGTAGAGCTGCCCAGATAGCATGTGGAGACCCAACCCAAGACACAGACCCAAGTATCATGTCACTCCTATTTCTAAACTTTCCTATACTTCAGCTAGCTACAAAAAATGTCATTTGGTCACCTTCATTAAGATAAATCATTTAAATGTGGGAATAATTTTTCCTCTCCGGTATAATGACTAACTTACCTCAGGAGTTATCAGATAGCAACTACAGCTGTGTGAAAGGGAAAGATGTATATGAAAATTTGATAACATTCTTTTCAACCCTCCCTCCCCCACCACCTAAAAATAGTACTGTTTCAAAGGAACGCTTAATGACTGTGCATTTGCTATGAGCATTTGTAAAGGTGGCACAGTGGATAGAGTGCTGGACCTGAAGTCAGGAAGACTCATCTTCCTGAGTTCAAATGTGACCTCAGATACTTACTAGCTGTGTGACCCTGGACAAGTTACTTAACCTGTTTGCCTCATCTGTAAAATGAGAAGGAAATAGCAAATTACTCCATTATTTCTGCCAAGAAAACTCCCAAATGGGGTTGCGAAGAGTCAGACAGGACTGAATCACAACCACCACCATCACTACCACCAAGATTAGTGAATTTATGGACTTACCTTCTGTTGCAAAGGATGAAGAAATAAAAATTTTCTGCAAATGTTTCTCTAAATTAAATCACCATGTCCTTTCATAGAACCATGGATTTAGAACAGAAAAGGAACTTAGAGCTCATCTAATACAAAGTATTTTATATATGAAGAAGTAGAAACCCAGAGAGTTTAGTTGAGTCACAATGGTAGGAAATGAAAAAGCTGAGATGGAAACCCAGGTCCTGTGACTCCAAACTCAGTACTATTTCCAGTATGACACACAGTTTTTTACCTTAACAAGGTGATTTCAGTGATTTCAAAGCTTTATGAGAAAAATCTACAAATGTTTTTAGGGAAAACCTAATGACATATGAGAAAGGAATACAAGAGGCAGACTTTTGCAAATGACATTTGATAGCAGACTATGTGCTTACAACTACACAATCTGCTTGAAGCATTGGGGATAGATACATGATCCTTCCCTCTGTGGTTATTGTTTATTGATTTCTCCCCTTCAAAGGTTGTTATTGTTCCATCCTTTTTACCTCTCTGTAGCAGCAGTTCTGCATCTTCATTGATTGATCTTCCTCCTTCCACTAGCATATTTAAATATATTTCTGACCTAGGCTGACTCTCTTCTCATTAGGGATCCTGGTGGTCCCCTGCTCCCTGGGGCTCCCCATTCAAGGGCTAAATTTAGTGCAGACACCCTATCAATGTAGCCTATGGACTTACCCTTCTCAGGAGCAGGGATTGTAAGTATGCACCATCAATCCCAGTAGCAGTATTTTATTTTAAAAGAGCAAAATTCCAACATAAAGACTTTCCTCTTTCAAAATATATTTCATGTATATGTTCAAACAAGATTATTAAAAGATGCAAAATCCCAAGAATGAATCATATCATGTGAAGATTGGTTAGAGGAAGTGGAGATGTTTAGTATGGAGAAAACTCAGGGTTGACATGGTATCTGTCTTCAAGTATTTGAGGGGCTGTCATGTGGAAGAAGGATTATATTCTGCTTGGATCCAACTAGGAAAAATGGGTGGGAATAATAAGGGACTTATTATTTATCCTCTTGAAACCTCAATTTCTAGATTGTAAAATCTTTGGATATTGTATCCTCTTCCCTTCTGGTAGAAAGCAACCCACCTGATGGGAGTGACTGACTTGTTTATCTTTGTCTTTATATTTTCAGTATCTAGAACAATACCTTGTATGTTTCAGGTACTTAAATGATTGTCAAATTCAATTGACTCAATTTTGTATAGTATAGACTTCAGGATGGTTAATTTAGACATAATGCTTATATAAATTGCAGAACTCTGTAGTAATTATTTGTATAGACCACACGATCATCTAAATAGGGTAGTAACAAAAATGAAATAACAGGGATGACAGCCATTTTCTTTTTCAGTTATCTAGATATAGTCCACCCCTATGTTTAATTTATTGTTCTCATTTTCTATTGAAATAATTTATTTTGAAGTCTCAAGTGTTATTTTATAAAAAAATTTAGATGCATAATCTTTTTTAATTGAAGGATATCCCTTATAAAAAATATATAACCATAACTGAATTTGAACCGATCTATCATTGTTGAATACATTTAATCACTTAATCAGGGTATTCAGTTATCTTCTTTATTCAAAAAGAAGTAAAGATATTTTATTATGTTCCGAGCACATCTACTGTACTAGGAGGTACAATGTATAGAGTGTTAGACCTGGAATCAGGCTACTCATATTTGGGAGTTTAGACACACTTACTAGCTGTGTGATCATGGGAAAGTCACTTCACCCTGTTTGTCTCAGTTTCTCATCTGGAAAATGAGCTGGAGAAGGAAATGACAAACCACTCCAGTATCTTTGCCAAGAAAACTCCAAATGAGGTCATGAAGAGATGGACACAACTTTAAAGACTGAATTATGGCAACAGTAAAACAGCGAAAAAATGTAAATTGTCCAATGTCTTCTTACAGTGTTCCTAAAGAGGGATGTGGAGGAATATGAGAATATATTGAAGTGTTTCTGAGTGGTGGTTTTCACCCTGGACAACTTTTGAAAGGGTACAGTACAGACATAGAAACTAGTAGTGCAAAATTAAGACAAAGCATTCAAGAAAATACTCCAGAGATAGATAAACATTTTTTCTCTCAGGTTGGTAGTTTCCCAGTCTAGTACTCTGGTCACTAGTTTGAGAAATGAGTTACCTTTTGTTTGCTCTTACTCATTAGGGGTCAGTATAACACAAATGACCCCACTAGCCCATCAAGTGGATGTATTTTCTTGGCATTTTTTCAGCAAAGGGGTCTAGGACTGAATAAGCTTAGAAAGGATGTTATTCTCTTAGCCCTAGAGGTCATAGAGGAAACAGATGGAGGAGGGAAACTTTCTTTACTACTGTGCACATTCTTTGGATAAAGTAGAAGCTTTCATCTCTACGAATGTTAATTTTTTACTCCTCATTTGAACTTAATTTGCTTTTCTTGAAAAGAAAGATTGTATAAATTTACCCAGATCCACACATTCTAGAATAAGGATTTGATATTTATATTGTGCTTCGGGAAAAAAATATAAGTATATTCATATTAAATAAAAGATTTAAATCGATTCATATTAAATAGCCATTATTTTTCTGAATAATGACCTTGATGTTGCTCTTGGTGAGGCTTAGTATTCATTCAATTCCACTCAATTTAGTTTTCTTCAGTTCAATTTGACAGACATTTATTAAATGCTACTATGTACAAAGCGTTGGAAGCATAATGATAGACATGGCCCAGAAGCTACTCTCAAGGATCTCACATTTACATAGGGATAAAGAAACAAATAAGAATAAAATTGGCAAGTGTATATCAGAAAATATATATATGTATATATATATATATATATATATACATATATATATAAGATCTAGAAAAGTGCTATTAGCAATAAAAGGAAAGATCATTTTCAGATGGCACAAGGAGTTGTCAGGCCAAGAAAAGCTTCATGGAAAAGATGGCATTGAACTAGGGAGTTTGATCCACAAAACCAATCAGCAAACATTTATCAAGCATCTGTTACATTCTAAGGGATCATCCCTTTGACCTCACCATTAAACAGAGGTAGCAACTTAATGTTGTGTTATAATATGGACCCTGCTTGTACAGATTTGGGGGAGTCAACTGTTAAATTTTCAGGGTGAGTGTTTACACCTTGGAAATTTACAAATGCTACAAAACAGAGTTTAAGTTGTACTTTTGTTCATTGTTTACACTTAATGAAGTGAAAGAGAAAATGTTAATAACGCAGACTATACTTAAAAGTGTGACTTCTGTGAATTTTTTTTTTTTCCAGGAGAGCCAGTTGTTAATTATAGCACATTCTTTTCTGTGTACTGTGGAAAGACTGCTGGGTCTTGAGTCAATTGTTCCAAGCTGAAGGCCCACCTTTGACAATTACTGTCTGACTTTGGACAAGGTGCAACCTCTTTGATTCTCAATTTCTTATCTGTAAAATGAGGGAGTTGGATTAGTTGATCCATAAATTTCCTTCCAATTCTATATCTTTGAAGGAAGACTCCCTTCTTTCACCTACAAACCACTCCTGAAACTTAACATTACACATGCAACCCCACTATCACCTGTTGACTAAAAGAACTTAATTTCTTTAGTTTAATGTCTTTGTCCTTTCCAAAATTCCAAAGGATAAGACAGACTGTAAAAAGTCATTTATTACCTAAGTGTGAAAGAAGTGTTGAGAGTAAGTTATGATAAGGAGATATTAGGAGAGAGTCTGATGCCACTGGCTGTAGAAAAAGAGACAGGATGAAGGTAAATGTCAGAGAACAAGGAGTCAGGGTGTCTTACAGATTAATTTCTACCTCAAAATTGCCTTCATTCCTATAAAATTCCTTCCACCTCCACCTTTTGATCTATGTAAGGCTCTGCCCTGTGCTCCTTTGTCTTCTTGGCCTGCAGTTTTTCACTTGATGACTTGTCAATTTTTTTATGTAAATGACTCCATGATCTATCTATATATATCCATCCCTCATCTCTCTCTTAAGCCCCAGGTTTACATCACAAACTGTCATTTCAAAGTGGATGTTGCCTATACATCTCAAACTCAACATGTCTATTACAGATCTCATCTTTCACCCCAAGTTCATTTCTGTTCCAAGCTTCTTGAGGGTGCCACCATACTCTTGGTCACATAGGCTTGAAATCTCAGTCACCCTTGACTTCTCATTCTTACTAACCCTACAGTCAGTCAAATGTAAAGTTCTGTCAGTTCTACTCTTACAAATCCTACATTCACCTTGAGTTTTTCCTCCACTCATGCAGTCACCATCCTAGTTCAGGCTTATATTATCTGTCTCTTAACTGGTCTCCTTGTCTTCTCTCTCCCCTCCCATTCTATCCACAGTTGCCCCTAATGAGCACTCTCCAATAGTTAATTGTTACCTCTGAAGTCAAATGCTAAATTCTTTTTTTTTTTTTTGGCATTTAAAGATATTTATAACCTGGCTGCAATAGAATTTTGTAGACTTATTATATATTATTTTCATTTATGTAACCTTCAATCTGGCCAAAATAATTTTCTTGATTTTCTTCACATTGGACTTTTCATCTCCCACTTTTGTCCTTTTTTACAGAATGCTCCTCATGCCTAGAATATATTTTCTCTTTTCCTCTACCTTGTAGTATCCCTAATTTCCTTCAAAGTTCAACTGAAAGACAGTTTCTACCTCAAGTCTTTTATGATCTCACCCCCCCGCTGCTAGTACCTTCTCCAAAAACTACCTCATATTTATTTTGTCCACTTTCGTTACATTTTGCAGTACATGGGTCCTTTCTTCTGACTCTGACCTCCTTGGGGTACATGCCAAGCAATAGGCTCTCAGTCAAGGGACATTGACATTTCAGTCACTTTGGTAACATAATTCCAAATTGCTTTTTAAAATGGTTGAACCAATTACAGCACCATCAATAGGGTATTAAAGTACCCATTTTCCTGTAGCCTCCCTGGCATTTACCATTTCCAGCTTTTTGTTGTTTTTGCCAATTGCCGGGAATAAGGTGAAATCTCACAATTATCTTGACTTGCATTTATATTCAATTTAGTGATTTGGATAATGTCAACAATTATATTTCAGATAGTTGTTACTCAGTTTTGAGAATTTTTGTTCATTCACTTTTACTATTTAACTATATAGCTAGGGGTAAAATGGACAGAATACTAGGCCTAAGACAGGAAGACCACAGTGCAAATCCTGCCTTAGACATTGATTAGCTGTGTGACCCTGAACATCTCACTCAACTTCTCTTTGTATCTTAGTTGCCTCATCTATAAATTAGAGAAAATAATAGTATTTACCTCATAGAGATATTTTAAGGATCACATGAAACAATAGTATATAGGTGCAAGCTACTATTCCCTCCATCTGCATTATGTAGACCTGTGGTACTCATTAACCAAACATATAATTTTGTTCCTTAGTATACTTTCATATCTAGAAAATATTCCAATGTGTTTTTAATTTTGGTGTTATAGTATATACTATAGTATATAGTATATACCAGCTATAAATTTTAACACCTAATTTTTTTCATTAATTATTCCATCCTAGAGACCTTCATTATAGTGGTGCCAATTTCTTGTTCTAAGCTGTAACCTCAAGGAGAACAAGTTACATGTAGCTTTGGGATGGCTATTTCTAGTTAGAATATTATATGCATAGCAAATAATGTTCAATGTCACACTAGTAATTTCTTATTCACTGATATTTGGAGAGGTTATTTGCAAATCAGGCTTACTTCATGACTAGAATATTCTTTGGATAATATCCTCTTCTGATAGTTCTTATAGATGTAAAAAGAAAATCTAACCCTATCTTAAAAAAAAAAAGAAAACCTAACCCTAATCCAAATCATGATGATGAGGAAGTTAAGGAATTTGGTTCACTGTACATATAGTATCATATTGATGAATCAGTAGGGAAGGAACTAGAGAAAATAATATCTGCTATATCTATAGCCCAGATTACTTGCCCTTGACAATCACTATACTTTCTACAATAATCATAAAATTAGTTTGGTTTACTTTCTTGTGTTTCCTTCACTAAGCTGCCTTTTGAAAGTTTCTACTTGGGAGAGGATTCTGGTTAAATGGCAGAATAGGTCAGAAAATTCTAAGCTCTCCAGATTTTCCCCAGAAACAAGATAAAATAGCTCCTCAGAGTGAACGTATAGAGGTTAGAAATATACAGGAGTTGGGTTAGAACTGGTGCTCCTTGGACAATCAGAGAAGATCTAAAGAAAAATCCCAGGGTCCCTGTGAGGAATAAGTACCTGCAGGCTACTTCCTCTGAACCAGCAAGTGCCTAGCTGGATTGGGAGATGGCCTCCTCCCAGCCACAGGAACTTTCACTTCTCAGACAGTGAGGGGAGTTGAGTAGCTGAACCAGGGAAGATTGAGTGAACCTCTGCTAATAAGTAGCTGCAGCTGTGCTGCAGAGTTCAGGTCCTGGGCAAGAAGAAATCTGCACATTCAGGTGAGTGCAGAAGCAGTAGGTTGGGGGCTGTGTTGGTTATTGGTACTTACAGGAGGGTGCAGGCCAGAGGGGAGAGTTGAAGGAGGATCTGAGACCAAGAGGCACCATTCCCCATATCCCAGGACTAGAGTTGATTACAAAAAATGAGCTACTACAAATTTTTTAAAAAGTGAGCAAATAAAGGAGAAAGAATCCAACCATAGACAGGTACTATGAGAATAGAGAAGACTGGAGTTGGTCTTCAGAGGAGGATACTGAAGCAAAATAAGCTTCTCCTACCCCAAAGAGTAACATCAAATGGTGACCTACACAAAAAGAATTCATAGAACTTAAAAAAAGACTTTAAAAATAAAACGAGAGAGATTGAGGAAAAATTTTAAAAATCAGAACAATCCAAGATTTCAAAAAGAAAATCAACCAATTAGAAAAGGAGATCCAAAATCTTAAGGAAGAAAATGATTCCTTGAAAATTAGAATTGGGCAAGGGTGAGCCAGTGAAGTTATAAGAGACCAAGAAATAATAAAACAAAATATAAAGAATGAAAAAAATAGAAGAGAATGTGAAATATCTTATAAAGAAAACTGATCTGAAGAATAGATCAAGAAGAGAAAACATAATAATAATTGGATTACCTGAAAGCTACAATAAAAAAAGAATCCTGATACAATAATACAAGAAATAATTAAATAAAATTGTCCTGAAGTGTTAGAACAAGAGGGGAAAGTAGAAATAGAAAAAAATCCACCAAATACCACTTGTAAGAGATCCTATGAAGAAAATATACAGGAATATCATAGTCAAACTCTGAAACCCCCAGCTCAAAGATGAAATATGGTTGTCAACAAGAAAGTCTTCCACTCCTATACAGCCTTGAGATGTGCAACAGAGAAATAAGATGTTGAGTAAAATAGTGTTCCTATCACTGGATGAAATTTTAGCAGAGAATGGATTCATTCATCCATCTATTCATTCAACAAAAAAATGTTGTGTCTACTATATGCAGAGTTCTCTGCTAGATAAGGGGGCCTGTAATGGTAATTTAAATGGGAAGATCTTTCCCATTCATTAATAGGCCCATGTGACCTGCTTAAATCACATGGAAGCCTAAGCCACACGTGGTGGGAAGAGCTTGCTGAGCAGGTGGAACAGGAAGGGTGGAGTAGAACTGGGAGAAAGTTGGTGAGAGCAGTTAGGGCAGAGGAGAGAGGACACAGGCAAGCACAGTTAATCTTGTAAGTGTTTGTTTGTGGGAAGGCTCCAATAGGGAGGGGGGAAGCAGTGATAATGTATATTGACTTTTTTGGTTACTATGATGGATTTGGCATTCTGGTGTTGGGATTTGTCTTTCTGGTGTCTGAATAATTGTTTTTCTTCTGCCTTCTATATGGAAAGTCTGTTATAATTTTCAATTCACAACTACACCAAGATATTCATAGTTGCCCTCTATACTGTGAATATTGACTTGGCATTACAGGGCTCTTCACTCAATCTGAGAAGAATGTTGTGTAGTGCCATGTAAATTAAGAGAAAGTAAAATAATTAAAATGATTGGCATATTGATGTAATTATAGACAGATAAATTTATTGACATAGTGATAGAATTTTCCATCAGTAATTCAAGAATAATTCATCATATCAATATTTTTTATCAGAATTCATTATTACATCAATGGGAACAAGATCTCCAAATTCATTGAAAGTGAAACAAAAAACTCCAACATTTTGAATGAATATTTTATATGATGATGAAGATGCCAAGTTCTTAGATATTCTTCTGAATGTCTGACTTTAATTTTGGTATAGTCTTGAAAAGTGAGTTTTATCAGTAAAAACAATCTTTTTTGACAAATGTTTTTTCTTCATAGTATAACACTCCCTACAGCACTACTTTTCAAAATTTCACACTCATTGACAGGCCAGATCCCCAGAAAGCAATTGTTATGCCACTTAGTTTCTGGGAAGAATTTTGAGGTTCTAAGATTTCTAGCAAGTTCCCACTGGTTTACTTACTATTGGATTATCATTCAGACTTAATTAGCTTTTAGAAAAGATATTTACCAAGTGAGTATAGCAAGGTGAATTGTTACAAAAAATAATCCCTCTGATCAGGAGCTTAGCACTCTCCTCTTCCATTCACAAGGTCCATGTTGTAAAGTACAAAGGTACCAATCAAGTCACATGTATTAGAAACCCATACAGAAAAGGAGTGCCTGGTTAATAGAAGTTCTTCTCTCCCTTCATGAAGTACTTATGAAATTCTCCTTAGGTGTACTTCTTAGGTGAGCTCTGCGGGTTGGTGTCCTTATAGAGTCCTGAAACTGTTTTCTTTGGCATGTCTAATGCATATATCCGCCCACACCCAATATGGATGAAGCCATTAGCCTCTTCTACTCTGGGGATGCTGCTATAGTCTCAGGTGGGTATTGCTAACAACACTGGAAGACCATCGGTCTTCTGACATTACAAAGGTTACAAGGTTGTAATCTATTTGACTCTATCTCTACAAACTAGTACTTGGCTATCTTTTCTTGGGAGATCTTCAGTCTACTTTTGGTATATCTCTGTTTACTCACAAAACAGTCCATTTTCTCCTACTAATCCAGAGACTTTAGTAACATGGCTAATGGGGAGAGAGGAGAGAAAAGGAGGTGCTCTCTCCTTTGCTCCTGTAGCATTTCCTTTCAGGCATGTGGAGTGGTTAGTTTCCAGATTTGGCATCTTTTTTCATTTGACTCTGAAATAGGTTGACATACGTACATACATACATGTACATATGTACATATATATATATACACAGCCTAAGAAATAAGACACAATATTTAGTCAGTCATAAGATATTTCCTGTGTGACTTCTGTTTCTTTCCTATGAACTAAATACCTTGTGACCCTTTCAACCTGCTTAAGGTCTTATTTATACCTAATTTGCTTTTGTCTTTTTTTAATTGATTCATTTGGGATATTTGAACCGTCTGTGATTAATTGTGGTGGAGTTCATCCACTTTTATAACAACAAAGATTAGTAGATATTCTCTTTTGCTTGTCTTCTCAATGTTTTTCTAACTTGAAGAAACTTATTTAATGATGTAAAGGAATCATTAGCAACCCCTCCAACTTCCAGGTTCTTTTGCTTTTATTCTGAGGATTAATTAGGTTGTTTTTTCATTTTTGGAAAAAAATTGGTTTCTTACATGAGTTACAATATGACATTTAAAATTTAGACGGCTTCTAGACAAAAAGGTTAACTCCCACATTTACATTTATAATTTTTTTCTTGGCTTTGGGGGTTTTCTGTTTGCTCATTTCATTTTTCCTCTTCCCTGGTGTTTCTTTGACAGGCACTTCCTCTTCTTTTTCTTCCTCCTTCTCTTTCTTCTCTTTACCTGTGTCTTCCTTCAAATCCTCCAATTCTTTGACTTTACTTTCTTTCCCAGAAGCAGTCATTCCTTTGGTAGTTATGGTATGCATAGCTCCTCTTTCAGTCATCCTCATTTTCTTGATCTCCATCATTGTCTTTCTTCTCATCCTCTTACTTTTCATCCTCAGAATCTTGTTTAGCTGGAGCTGCTCCCATTTTTGTACTGTCAGGATCCCCATGCCAATACCAACCCTCTCTCTTTAATCTTCTCTTTTTTCTATTAGGAGACAACGTTGTTTTCCATAGCTAAGGCCCAGCAAACAAGATGTGCCCTGAGCTTGGAAGAACAACAGTCCTTTGCACTCACTCTCTGGATGAACTCTGCTGCAGCAAAATTGCAGACTTTTTTCATACGAATCCCAGGAGGTCCCTGAGTTTAGACAAGCACCTGCAGGAACCACGTTCTATTCGTGAAGCCCTGCTATGAGTCAAACCTGCCTCAATGTTGTTATCCCCTTATTGCCATGGCTACAGCTGACTGCTTGTTTCTTAGTCTAGCCATTACTATACATATCAGGGTTCATCCTCAATGCTTTGAGTCTCATTGGTACTAGAATAGACATGTTCTAGTTTCCTTCCTCCAATGAATAAAGAATCTTTTTTTACTTAAACCACTGTTAGTCCTTTAGCTTTATTTTATTTTATTTTGTTGTGATAATCTCTGTGAGCTCTTTGGTATTTTCAGATTTAACATAGTTGCATAATTGCTGTGGCTCTTTGGTCATTTATTTTGTTTATCAGAACTAGCAGCTGGGGTTTACCTCTGTGAACTCTTTGGTCATTTATTTTCAGAGTCTAACAGTACGTTTGGGTTGCTCAAACTCTTCATCCTCCTCATCTTCACTGTCTGCTTTGTCAGATTCACTGTCCTTTTTCTTGGCATTCTTCCTGTTTTTGTCTCTTTGATTGGGAGGGCTGTTGCCTTAGCTGTGCTCCCTGCTACTTTCGGAGGAGTGGCTACCTTCTTGTCTCATATGGGGACAATTTTGGTTAGGGTGGCTCTAAGGTAGTTTTGTTGACAGATGTCATGGCTGCCTTTTTGCCAAGAGTCATGACTGCTCTCTTGGCAGATATCATGGCAACAACAGAATTTTTGATTGGTAGTCTCTTTTATACTGGGGTAGCCACAGCCTTTTTGCCCTTCTTCAGAGGGATCATAGCTTCTTAACCACTGCTTTCTTCTTTATCTCCTGACATGTTCTCACTCTTACTATTTTATATTTCCTTTGTAGGGGAGTGATTTTCTTTGACTTATCTTGATTTTTAAAAGTCTTCCTGAGCTTCACCATGGTGGTAGAACATGACTAGGGATTGGAAGGTACAGATCCGTTTGCAGAGATCCAGGCAACATTAATGGCAGTAGAAAGTACAGAGAGGAGTCCATTTCCAAAGTTCCCTTTGGTGGTGGGGACAGAGATAAAAAACTCTAATTAGGCTTTTTTTTGAAGCAATAATTTGCCAGTTCTTGTTATTTTCAATTTTTGATCACACTTTCCTTTGAATTATAATTTGAATGATTTATTTCATTGTGGGTCTCATGATTGTTCGAATTCTTGATTTGCTCACACCAACAGTGGCTGTAATATCTCTAACAGTCATTGAGGTATGCTCTTTAAGAGCTACAACTTTCTTCACATTCCGTTAGAGTGCTATATATTCTTAAACACAGAATTAAAGGTATTATAAAAAGAGAGAGGAAAAAAGTACAAGGCATGAAATCCATCATTCAATTGACATTGAATGTAAGAAAATCAGCTCAATATGGTTTCATTTTGTCAAAACTGAATGCTCCGAGTTAGACTAGTGTTAAAGTTATATATGATGACCATTATCACAAAACAAAAACATACCAAAATTATTGCTTGTCCTAAGTAATTAATATACCACTGTGGAGGGGGATTCTATCACTGGGAATGAGATAAGATTAGTTGACATGTGAAGTTCCTTTCAAAGAAAGAATTCTATGAAACAGTGTCATCACTAGATGAAATAAGACAGAAGGAATCTTGAAATAACACCATAGTTTAGTAGAAAGTTGTATGTGTCACTTGGGAGGCTTCTATTCCTTTCCCATTAACAAAGATTACTCTGCTAAATTAATCAATAGACCTTAGAAGGCAAAAAGATGAGATTATTAACAGAAAGGATTCAACATGTTTTGGAATGGAACATGGCTGTTACAGTCTCTGGGAGAGAGTAATTCCTGTGAACAGGATTAGGGCAGGAAAGACCCAGAAGAGGTGAGTTATTCACTTGATTCAGGTAGTGAGGGAAACAAATGGAAAAGAGAGTTGAAAATAACATGGTCTCCTGAAATGCTTATGGCAGATTGGTGGACTGGTGCAACCTGGTTTGACCGATATTCTATTCCTTCATCCCATTCCCCCAGTATGTACGTATGTATACTAAGAGTAATACACTAAGGAACTAAGCATTCTCCCACCTATCCTTTTATGGGTGGAGAGAGAAAGCCTTAGCTCCATATCTGAGCTTTAGTTTCTCTGATCCTATCCTTCCTCTTTCCCCTCCCCCAAGTTCTTGTTGGATGGCAGAGTTAAAGTTATGTGTCACTGTCCTTCATTCTTCACTACTTATTAGTCAATTTAGAAAAGATGTCCTCACTCCACTGGTACTGATTATATTACTATCTTCCCCTGTGGATAACAGAGCAGTCTCTTATTGGTGCTATGCTGGTTCTTTCTCTAAAGCTCAATTTCTGGTCCTTTGACTGAAGCATGAAAGACACTGCAAATTCATTTTGGAAGTCATTTTGCTATGGGTTGCCCTTAGCTGAGGGCAATGGACATCACACACCAAAACTGTGTCCTCTTGGTATCTGTTCTATTCCTTTCTTTGTGAGCAGTAATCAAAATTTGTTAACTGCTATTCCTATGTGACTTTTCTTGCTCTTTGTCTGAATTTTCCTACAAGATTTTATTCAGAAAATGCTTCCTGTAGCTTTTGAGACATTGCCTTTATTCCTGTATTAGTCTGACCTGTGTCATCCTCTCTCGGTATTACTATTTAAATCTCAAGAGCATTAAGGTTCTGTTACATATTCATTGTACCTGCAACTGCAAAGATTCTTCCTCCATCATCTGAGCTGAATACAGCCTCATTGCTGGTCAAAATATTGGTGCCCTTCTCTGCACAGGAACCCTATTGTCCCCTTTAGTCCCCCTCCGGACCCAGATAGGCTGCTCAGCCTTCCATTCTAACAGACATTTAAATTTTGCTGGAGTATGCAGCAGCTTAAGATGAGCTTTTTGTCCATTAGTACCCAGTATGGTTTGTTAAAAAAAGTTTGTAAGCTAACCAAAACAGCCATTTCCACAAAATACCCCTAAATCAAATTTTAAAAGAACTTCCTTTCAGAGAGCAGAGAAAGCCCTGGTTCCATATCTGGGCTTTCGTAATTTCTCTGCCATAACATCCATCCTGCTTGTCTGCCTGCTTCTTTGGTCATTCTACATTGGCTCCAGCAATCACTTTTCTGGTGCTGTTATTTCTTCTGTAACACAGCTACTTTCACTTCTCCTTTTCTTTGCCTTTTCCCTCGGATTTTTCTGTCATTTTCACATTTCTATCTGCTCCACAATGATTCTTATGATCCTGCCCAGTCAAAATCTTTATAAAATGGATTATATGCTTCCTTGCCATCTTATGCAGAGACTACTTAGCATAATTTAACCTTTCCTTGATGACTTGTGGTCCTCATTTTGGACAATGATTATATTGGGCTTTAATACAATAATGTGTTCAAAGACCATTGTGGTGCATTTGTATCCTGAATCAGCCAGCTCTAAACTGTTTGGCTTTTTTTGAGTCTTTATGTCAACTTTTTATAGTTTCCTTGTCTCTCCCCTGATATTATATTGGCAGTGATTACTTTCGGTTTAGCCTGTATGTCTGCCTCTAGAATTACCCTCTCAAGATTCCTCAGACATGCTGCTGGAAAACCAGATAACTGATCTTGGTGCTATTATTATCCTCATCTTACAGTTGAGGATACTGAGGCAAACTTGTCCAAGATTACACAGCTAGTAGGTCTAAATTTCAACTCAGGTCTTTCTGACTCCAGGTGTGGTGCCTATTCATTGTGCCACTGAACTGCCTCTAGACTTAGGATATAGACCTGGTGAGACAGGAAGATCAAGGGGAACAGGTATTTTTGAGTGTTACAGATGGCATTCAAGTAGCTAATAATGGAGTCCAGGATGAGTAGCAAAGCAAGAAGAAGTAGAAAGGAACTGATGAACAAGAAGGGAAGGTATGCATTAGAAGATTGGAGATCATGATGAAGGATAAGAATGGATTCAGTAGGAATAAAGGATTATGAGAGATGAAAGAACAGATGGCTATGACATAAAGAGGATATTTGAAAACCCAAGGAAGAAATACTAACCAAGTAGATGAAAGAGGTCAATAGTGTTGAATACTACAGAGACTTCAAAAAAGATAAATACTGAAATAAAGGCTATCAAATTGGGAAGTTGTGATACTGGTAACCTTGAAGCCAGATTACATCTAACTTATGTTGGTGGACTATGTGGAAGTGGAGTCAGCTGATGTAGAGGTGCTCCTTTTTATTTATAAAGTGGAAAGAGGAGAAAGAGAAGATGACATCTTGAAGGAATGATGGGGCCAAAATAAGGTTTTTAAAGGATATTAGAGATTTGGACATGTTTGTGGACAGCAGGGAAGGAACAGTAGATAGAGAACAAGGATTAGAATGAGAAAGGGAATGACTGAAGGGATGGCATCCAAAGTACAGATAAAAAAGGTGTTTTTTGGCAAAGGGAAGGATCTTCTTTTACTGATACTAGAGTAAATTAAGAGAGAATGAAGGATCCTGTGTAGGGTAATTTGAGAGACAGAGTTTGAGAGAATATGAGACTCATGTGAGATTGCCTCAGTTTTCTTGTAAAAGAAAATTGTTAGGCATTCTCATAAGAGGATAGGTTGAAAGATAGGAACTTGAGGAGAGTAGGTTTGGAACAGATGTTGTGGGGAGCATGATCTAGAGTTAGGATATAATACAAAGTTTGCCATTTAACAAGGAGTGGAGATTGAATAACATAAATTTGCAGAGGAGTCAGTCAACACAATTGTATTATTCTCTTGAAAAACTTTCACAAATAGGAGTGGAGAAAATGGATGATGGGACTAATCTAGGGGGTTTAGAAAGAGACAAACATCAAAAAGAGAAGGGGGTAATAGACTTGGGAGCAGAGGACAGTGTCAAATTAAGTATATTAATTATAGGATCAGGATTTTGAATGGAGGAAATTGCAATCAGATAAGGGATGATAGATTGGGAGAGAAATGAGGGATGGCGTGATTGAAGGTTCAAGTGAGAAGGAAGAATTTGGAGGGTTGAGGCAGAGGGAGAAAATGGAAGAATAAGAGGTTATAATTAGAAAGCGCAAATTCTGGATTTCAAAAATCAGATTTCTGGATCATGGAAATGAAACACTTGTGGGTGATGATAACATTAAAAACTACGGCTATCTTTGTGTGTCTTTGAATTGGATTGAAGGAATGAGTGCTTTTAATGACTCCATCACCTTGATAATCAAAGTTGGGTCTTTGTGTGAAAATCTTACTGTGCTATAAAAGCCTGACCCTTTTTGGAATTAATCTAAGGGATTTTTTTGCCTCTCCAAAGTCCCAAGTTACTTAGTTCATGAACTAACTGACCTAATCTGAAATATGAAATTGTTGACAATTTTGTAACTCGAATAAGGAGGATTTTCTTATTTCTAATATCTCTTAGGACCTAAAGACCCTGATCATCACCTTGTTACATGCTTTGGAAATCATGTTGATTTTAGATATGCTATTTTTTATTAAAAATTAACATAATATGGAATCTGAGTATGCTTCTTGGTGAAAGAGAGAGCTGTAGTTTCTCCCCAAAGAAAATGTGACAGATATATATTGTCATAGTTCTTTAACACATTATTTTTTGCTAAAAGTAATATTTCTTTCTTAATACATGTGAATCATTCTGTCTTGTTCATTATTTCACCCCCTCAGCAAATTTTTACTTATTACATAAAATTTAAAAATTAATGTATAAGAGAAAATAACCCTCTTACATGAGATATTTGCTCCTTTTAAAAATTATACTTTCTAGGGCAAAACATGAGAACTTTAAAAAAGAAATGCAACCAAATTTATTGGAAAAAACAGAGGACTTGGATTCAAGTGATACAGATTTGAGTGTCAGCTCCTCTACTTCCTAAGCCAGGTATTCTTGGGCTAGTCATTTAATCTTTTTGATTGTCATTTTCTTCATCTGTAATATTGTATAATAATATATTGATTTTAAAGGACATTATATTAAGACCCAACCTTTGAAAGAGCATCCTTTGTACATTGGTAGGGAACACAGACAGTTTGCCAAGACAGAGGACATAGTAGGTGGTGAGAAAATAGAGCCATTGGCTATGGACAACAGAAGAGGTTTGGCAGGGAAAGAGAGGAAAGGTGTGTGACAGTAACTGGATAGATTAGAAGGGTAAAGGAAGACTTTTGGTTTAAACAACAGATTTGAGTATGTTTATAAAGAAATGGAAAAAAAGTGAAGAGGGAGTGATGGAGAATACCTAGGATTCTATACCTGGATCTGGTGAATCTGAAGGGGTCTCAGAAATCATCATGGACCAACTGCTTTTCTTACAGATGATAAAGCAGAGACTCATGAAGATGAAATGAGTTATGTAAGTCACACAGGTAGTTAAGTGTCAGAAGTGGACTAGAGAAGAGAGGTGATTTCTGGAGTAAGGTCTTAGAAGCAGCATGATATGGAGGACATTGGAAAAGTTTTAGTTTTAGAAAGGAGTAAGGGTACATTATCTCTGAGATGGTAGGGAAGTAGAGAATGGATACATTGATGGCTAATATCTGATATTATATATTAATACTGATGGTTATTGAAAATATGCAATTTGGAAATCTCTTGGAATGGCTTGTTTTATTCTTAAAGGATTTTTCCTGTAAAGACATTATGCCAACCCTGGTATTGCAAGGGCGAGGTGCTTAAATAAATGCTTGTTGATTGATTGATTGGGGGTAGTTTCTGAGTCTCATATGGATGACAAAATCTTTTCCTTTAAAAATATTGACTTGCTGTCTTTTTCAAAGAACTGTTACTTATTCTCTTAGAACACTGTGTAAAGTGTTAAATTAGCCACCAGATATAAGATAGTTGATTTATTCTATTGTCCTTTTCTAATTAAAAATAAAATTTTGTATTATATACTGAATGGACAAATAAAACATAAAAAATGGAGCAAAATGACAACTTTATGCAGGGAATTGCTGCAAATATAAAATTGAAATACAAGTATGGTTTTGTTATTTATAGCTTTATAAAATGATATAGGCTGCTACTAAGCCAATGAATTTTCCCTTTATGAACAGAATTATGATTTTTTTCCTATAGTTTTACTCTGAAACTTAAATTTCCTCAAAATAATATTTTACCTGGAATGCCCACTAAATGCAAGGTAAAAAAATGTTCACTTAGTTTTTAAATACTTATTTTTAATTGAATTTTCAAAATATTTCATCAACTTTCACATTAAAGTGTATCTTACAGGATCAAAATAGCTTGATTGGAAAAAGATAGCAAGTTCTTATATTTTGGGGAAAAACACCTTTTAATTAACTTACATATACCATTCCCTTAACAGCAGCTTTAAGATTTTGATATCGCTCAGATGATAGAGGGAAAACTTGAACTTGGGACCAGCATTTCTTATAGCAAAGATGATGGAGATAAAACCACTGTAAATATGAGGAATGTAGAATGTAAGTTTCTTGATGTCAGGGAATGTTTTACTTTTTGTTTTTACATCCCCAACTCCTAACACAATCCTGTTTAACTAGTAGAAACTTAATAATCTTTAAAAAATGAATGGAGTTGACTGAGAATCTCAAGTAAAAAAAATCATTAAAATTATCATAAAATCAATTTTAGGTATTCAAAGCCTCTTTTATCCATTTTAGGGGGAGGTAAAGTAAGAATGGAGTGGAGTGGTCTGCTGTATTTATGATATGGACTTCTCTTTTATTTGAATAGCAAATGGTAGATTTTCTATACTATTTTGACTGAGTAATATAGACAACGTGCTTTTAACTACTTTGATCTGTTTCTGACAAAATTTATTAGCTTCTTTTTTGTCCTAGTACTTATGTAAATCAACAATATACACTATCAATTAACCATTATTCCTTGGGGTGGCTTAGCAGACTTACTAGCTCAAAGAAGCCTTTTCTGACAACAAATAGTTTGCACAGTGAGTAGCAGGTTAATTGGGCTTCAGTTTTTTTGAATTAAATTTGAGGGAAAAATGCTTATGGCTTAGTTCATGTTGTTAGGCCACGTTCCTCTTAACTTAGAAGATAACCTTGAATTTCAAAGTTAGTCATAAAGTGCTATGAATCTTTTCTATTGATGTCAGTTAATTATTTGTGAAAACAATGATAATGGTAACTTGTAAAATTTAAGTCTAAAGAAAATTATCAGCAATGCATACAAGGGGGAGACAGTCAGGGTAGTAGAAGGCATGTTATACTCGACATTAGGAAAACTGGATTCCAATTCTAGCTCCACTGCTATTTACTACTTGGGTGACCTTAGTGATTCATTTAACCTACCTGAGCTAATTTCCTTAACTTGTAAAATGAATAGGTTGGATTAGATGTTCTCTGAGATCCTCTCCATCTCTCAATCCTATGAGGATAGATTAGGGTACATAAGTCAAGACTTGAAAATTTGACTATAAAAATGTTATGTGGAATAATGTTGATGTAGAAGACATCTCTTGTATCTCTAGTAATCTGTGATTTTGTGCTGAAACTTTTTGAAAATTATTAATGAAGATAGGATACTCCAGAGTCTACCTAGTCAGTGCTCTCATTTTGCAAACGAGAAAATGAAAGACCATAGAGAATAAATGCCTTGCCAAAGGTCACACAGATATTAAGTATCAGAGGAGGGATTTAGAGTCACATCCTTAGACTCCAAAATCAGTGTTCTTTCCTGTGTACCAAATATATATGGTGGATATCATTACAGATAATTTACAGGAAAAAATAGCTCTTTTGTTCTTCTGCTCTGAAAAACAGTACTCTATATTAAAGCAAACATCCAGCAAAGAACATCACCACAATCACCCAACTGACCTCCTTACCTCCACACAAAATGCCAAAATCATTTTTTCTTAAGTGTAAGTCTGCCCATGTCACTTTTCTACTCAACAAATTCCAGTGCTTCCCTATTACATCTAGGGTAAAATACAAACTGTTTGACATTTAAACCCTTGTCATCTTAGCTCAAATATACCTTTTCCAGTCTTATTATACATTACTCCCCTCATTCATAGTATGGTCCAGCCAAACTACTGTTTTTCATCAACAATACTCCATATCCTGTCTCTATGTCTTTGTACTGGCTGTCCCCCATGCTTAAATAAACTCCCTCCCCTTTGCCTCTTAGAATATTTAGTTTTGATCAAGATTCATCTTAAGTACCACTTTTGATATGAAGCCTTGTCTGATCCCCCACTGCTCCTCAACTACTAGTGCTTTTCCTCTCTCAATCACCTTGTGTCTATCTTGTACAAAAACTATAGGTGTACATGTTGTCTCTCACATTTAGACTGTAAGCTTCTCAAGGTCAGGGACTATTTTACCTTGTGTTTCTATCTTCAGAATTTAGCATAATCTCTGGCATCTTGTAGGTTATTAAAAAATGCTGTTGATTGATTTAGGTATGTGAACATGATGTCAATTCATTTTGATTTAGCTCAGTTCCATTCAATTTGGCAAACTTGTCTCAAGTGTCAGTGATATTCAAATAAGATATTGTACTAGGGTGCTCTAGATGCCAAAATGCAAAAAATAATATTTACTGCAATAATAATATTCACTTTAGTAATAAAATAATAATTCACTGCAATATAGTTAACAATCTAGTTGGAGCTGGGGGATAAAATATATATGCCACTAACAAAGAGTTATACTAAAATTGGGCAAATAACATGGGGTAGAAGATGGTCTAGGTTCAACTCCTGCTTCTGACACATACTGGCCATAGCAGCCTGGGCAAATCGAATAATATCTATGTGCCCAGACAACTGTCTGTGATTAAACGTTGCAGAGTGGTTGCTGAACTGCCTTAGTAGAGAGAGTGTTTTCCTATACTGATAAAATCAAAGGTTAGGATTAAAAAATAAAAAAAACCCATAATATGATAAAATAACAAATGAAAGGTCAAATAAAATGATCTGAAGGATTTATTTCAGGGATCCATTACTTTTTCTTTGGTGAGTGGTCAGTGGAAGAATTTGGGAATGTGTCATAGAAGACTTAAAGACATGACTTAAATTGTGCTGAGGATGGCAGTGGTAAAGGGTCAGTCTATTTCATCCATGCATAACAGTATACAAATGCTTTAAGGTGAGGAGAGAGCAGGATTTGATTATAGAATATCTAATTGCTACAGCTTGACCTGAGTATAAACCAATCACGCATACATTTTTTGTGTATACTCTCTATATAGCATACATATATAATATATTATCATGTTTCTATTCATGTCAATGTATCTATTCATAAGTATATATATAGACATATAGGAACATGTAATGTATACTATATTTCTCTATACTATGAATATATAGTATATACACATAGTATACTATAGTATATGTAGTATACTGTACTATATGGAGTCAAATGATAGAAAAACGTTAAATACTATGCTAAAAAATTTGCAATTAATTCTTTAGGTAATGGAGAAAAACTGAAGGGGTTTTGAATAGGGGATCAAATTAGTCAGAGCTTTCCACTTAGAAGATGACTTTGGATTGGAGAGAGAATGGAGGCAGGAAGAAAGAGCAATTGGAAGCTTACTAAAATTGTTCAGGAAAGGAAAACTGAACTCTAGTTGTAGCAATGTGAGTGAAAAGTCAGAGCTAGATTAAAATAAAAGATATGATGGAGGTAGAAACAATGGAATTCATTAATCGATTGAATAGAGGAGGGGATAAGAAAAGGGCAAATTAAGAATAACTCATATTTTAAGCCTGGGTGACTGGAAAGCAGAAATAGGAATGTTTGCAGGAGGGATGGGTTTCAGAGGAAGATGATGAGATCAAGTTCCCAACTGTTAAGTCTAACATGCCAATGAGATATCCAAGTGGAGATGTTTCACTGCAGTTGGCAAGGAGGAAAGCCTGAATTTGACGGGAAAGAAATTACACAGAGGCTTTCTGTTATGCAGAATCATAAAGAGAATCAAAAATCACACAACCTGAAGCATTGATGTGGCTGAGGTAAAAGTGTGGTTATATTCCCTAGCTGGAGCAAGACATGGAGGGGAAAGGTAATTGGCATAAACTTGAGTTGGATTGATAGATTTGAAGCTGGGGATGCTACAATTTGCAATATGCCATTGATACAAATTTTGAAGGTAAAGGAGAAGGATTTGTTGAGATATAATAGAATATGGCATTTCAACTGTCCTATAGCAAAGGGGAGTGAGTGTGAGACTTTGTATAGGCAAAAATACATTAACAATACAGGTAACACCACATGGCCTTATTAGCCTTTGGGCATTTCATCATCACCAAGTTTTGATGTGCATATTTGGGTCATGGTAAGAAAAAGATGGAAGGGAAAATTTTAATGACAGAAGGAAGGAAACTGACATTCTAAATCATGAGAACAGTGTTCTTGAAGCCCCACATCTTGTTTTCCTCTTTGCCCATGCAGTTGCCACTATGAGAATCATTGATGTTTCTATAACACCTCTAAAATCAGTTATGATTTAATTGCACAATCTATCCATCTATGCACTCAAGTACCCATTCGTCTACACACCTATCCATGTATCTCTCTCATATTGTATCACTATCATCATCATTGTCATCTGTCCACAATAGTTAAATATGAAAGGAAGGGAATAGTCATTCAGTCAATAAACATTTATTAAGAGTCTACTTTGTGCTATATATGGAGCTAAGCAATGGGAATATAAAATGAGGAAAAAGACAGACCATGATCTCAAAGAGCTTACAGTCAAATAGGGGAGAGAACATGTAACAAATATATACAAAGTAAGCTATACACAGGATAAATAGAAAACAATAGTGAGCAGGTACTAGAATTAAGAGGGTTTAGGAAAGGCTTCCAATAAAAGATGGGGTTCTAGTTAAGACTTGAAGGAAGCCAGAAATTCAGAAGTCAAGAATTGAGGAAGGAGGGCATTCCAGGCATGGGGGACAATCAGGAAAAATGTCTGAGTTGAGAGGTGGAGTGTCATGTTTGTGGAACAGATTAGAGGCCAGTGTCACTGGATTATTTTTTATTTAAATTTATTTATTTAAGTTTTCAAACTTCATTTCCACAAAATTTAGGGTTCCAAATTTTCTCCCCATTTCTCCCCTCCCCTCTCTCCAAAACGCTGAGCATTCTAATTACCCCTATCACCAATCTGACCTCCCTTCTAACATCCCTCCCTTCCCTTATCCCCATCTTCTCTTTTGTCCTGTAGGGCCAGATAACTTTCTATATCCCATTACCTGTATTTCTTATTTCCTAGTAGCAAGAACAATACTGGACAGTTGTTCCTAAAAGTTTGAGTTCCAACTTCTCTTCATCCCTCCCTCCCCACCCATCCCCTTTGGGAAGGCAACCAATTCAATATAGGCCATATCTGTGTAGTTTTGCAAATGACTTCCATAATAGTCGTGTTGTGTAAGACTAACTATATTTCCCTCCATCCTATCCTGCCTCCCATTTCTTCTATTCTCTCTTTTGATCCTGTCCCTCCCCAAGAGTGCTCCCTCCTCCCACTGCCCTCCCTTCCATTATCCCACCCACCCTGCTTATCCATTTCTCCCCCACTATCCTGTATTGTAAGATAGGTTTTCATACCAAAATGAATGTGCATTTTATTCCTTCCTTTAGTTGAATGTGATGAGAGTAAGCTTCATGTTTTTTCTCTCACCTCCCCCCTTTTTCCCTCCACTGAAAAGTCTTTTACTTGTCTCTTTTATGAGAGATAGTTTGCCACCTTCCATTTCTCTCTTTCTTCTTCCAATATATTTCTCTCTCTCCCCTTAATTTCATTTTTTTAAGATATGATCCCATCCTCTTCAATTCACCCTGTGCTTCTGTCTCTCTCTCTCTCTCTCTCTCTCTGTGTATGTGTGTGTGTGTGTGTGTGTGTGTGTGTGTGTGTGTGTGTGTAATCCCATCAACTACCCAGATACTGAAAAAAGTTTCAAGAGTTACAAATATTGTCTTTCCATGTAGGAATGTAAACAGTTCAACTTTAGTAAGTCTCTTATGATTTCTCTTTGCTGTTTACCTTTTCATGCTTCTCTTGATTCTTGTGTTTGAAAGTCAAATATTCTTTTCAGCTCTGGTCTTTTCATCAAGAATCCTTGAAAGTCGTCTATTTCATTGAAAGATCGTTTTTTTTCCTTGGTATCACTGGATTATTAAAGAGTATATGTGGGGGAGCAAGATATAAGCAGCCTGGAAAGATAAGAAGGAGCTAGGTTATGAAGGACTTTGAAGGCCAAACAGAAGATATTGAATTTGATTGTGGAGGCAATAAGGAGCTACTGGATTTTATTGAGTGGGTGGTGTGTGTGATTATGGTTGAACCTCTGCTTTAAGAAAATCAATTTGGTGGCTGTGAATGGAAGACACATTAATGCAACAGCACAGATGTGAGGTCCTAAAAGACTGAACCAGGTTGATGATAATACACAAGAGAGAAGGGGGTGTGTATGGGAGATGTTGGAAAACTCTCTCCACTCAGTGTTCCTACCTTTTCAACTCCCATTCATTCCTCCTGGATTTAAACCTTTAAAACCTGGATTCTGACATCATCACTTATATGAAAAGACTCCTTCCAAAATTACTAGGATTTGATTTTTTTTTTTCAGTTTACATCCTTCATGCCTTTTTTGCTAGAATTAATTGATCTTTAAATATTTGGTAAAATTAATTTGTGAATCCATCCTTTTCTGGGTATTTTTTCTTATGAGGCTTATTTATGACTTGTTCCATTTCTTTTTCTAAGCAAGGGTTATTTAAGTATTCTATTTCTTCTTCTGTTTATCTGGGCAATTTATATATTTATTGGAAATATTCATTCACTTCACTTAGATTGTCAGGTTTATTGGCATATAGTTAGGCAAAATAGCTTTTAATTGTTTTAATTTCATCTTTGTTGGCGAATTTGCCCTTGTCATTTTTGATACTAGTAATTTGGTCTTCTTCCTTTTTTCCATCAAATTGACCAATGATTTATCTATTTTACTCTTTTTTAAAAAATAAAACTAGCTAATAGCTTTATTAGTCTACTGGTTATTTTACTTTCAGTTTTATTAGTCTCATCTTAGAGTTTTAGAATTTCCAATTTATTGTTTAATTGACAATTTTTAATTTTTTCTTTTCTAGTTTTTTTCCCAAATTGCATGCCCAGTTCAGTGATTTACACTTTCTCTATTTTGTTGATATAAATATTTAGAGATATAAATTTTCCCCTATGTACTGCTTTGGTTGCATCCTACAAATTGTGATATGTTGTCTCATTGTTGACATTGTTTTTAAATGAAATTATTAATTGTTTCTATGACTTATTCTTTGACACACTCATTCTTTAGGATTAAATGATTTAATTTCCAATTAATTTTTAACCTGGGTTTTCATGGCCCTATACTGGATGTAATTTTTCTTTCATCCTGGTATGAAAATGATGCATTTAATATTTCTGCTTTCCTGTATTTGTGAAGTTTTTGTAACCTAATACCTGATTAATTTTTATGAAGGTGTCATGTACAGCTGAGAAAAAAGTATTTCCCTGCATCTTATTTCCCCCTCTATTTATTCTGTTTATCTCTCTCCCCTATTACTCTACTCCTCCTCAAAAGTCTGAATTGTTTTTCATTACCTCCCTTGATATGCCCTCTCTTCTATCTTTCCCCCTACTTCCCAAGATGTATAAGTTCATTCCTTGGTCATGGCTTTCAGGGAGTCCAATACTTCTTAAATTATCTCTCCTTCATCTATTATTTTCCATGTCAGTTGTTTTTCCTGTGAGATATTTAACATGTTCTTTTATTTTTCATTCTTTTGATTTTGTTTTATTGTTTCTTAATGTCCTGTGCAGTCATTAGCTTCCACTTGCCCAATTCTAATTTTTAAGGAATTATTTTCTTCAATGAACTTTTGTACTTCTTTTACCATTTGACTAATTGTTTTTTAAGGTGCTATTTTCTTCAGTATTTTGTGTACCTCTTTTACCAAGATGTTGACTCTCTTTTTATAATTTTCTTGCATCATTCTCATTTCTTTTCCCAATTTCCACCCTATCTCTCTTATTTTATTTTTAAGATTTTTTTTTTGATCTCTTCCAGGAATTCTTTTTAGACTTCTGTCCTATTCACATTTTTCCTTTGAAACTTTTCTTGTGGCTGTTTTACATCATAGTCTTTTTCTGAGTCTGTGTGTTGATCTTCCTTATCACTATTGTAGCCTTTTATGGTTAGGTTCTTTTTACTTGTTCTTCACTTATTTTCAAGCCTATTTCTTACCTTTTTATTTTATATTAAAGTTGAACTTGCTCCCTGAATGAGTGGGTACTCTCCCAAACTTAAGGGGTTTTTTTGTGTGTTGTTATCTTCGATGTTAGTTCTGGGGGTTGATAAGTTCTTGGGGCTTCCAAAGTGGTATGATCCAAGGAGAGGTAGGGTCACTGCTGTTCTAGCCCATACTTTTGTCTTTTCCCAGGAAGGGACCTTGATCCCCTGCACTCACAAGCACTAGTGCTACTTTTTGCCTTGATCCTGAGACCAGGGTTGCTACTCTCTTATAAGCAACCACAAGGAATTTTCTTTTTCCTGTGTCTGTGACAAGTGCCTCTGTAGCCACAAGCATTAGTGTTCCTCTTCGTCCTGGAACTGTGATCTAGACCTGTCTATAGGCAATATAATAGCACCGTGCACCCAGTGCAACCAAAGGGTCCTCTTTAATCTCTCTCTAATTGTCCAATCTCCTTACTGTCTCTGGACTGAGAGCTCCTGAAACATCTGCCACCATTGTTGTAGCCACCTTTTTGTCTTGTCAATAGTGTTGCTGCCATGTGTGCTGTGCTCTGGACTGACCACCACACTAGTTTACAGAACTAGTTGTCTTGAGCTGGAAAAATATCTCACTCTGTCCTTTTGTTGGCTCTGCCACTCCAGAACCCATTTTAGGTGTTATTTCAATGTTGTTTAGAAGGGAATTCTAGGAGAGAGTTCAGCTGCATTGCTTGTTTACTGTACTCTGCCATCTTAACTCTGCCCAAATGTAATTCTTCTTTGTGAGCTCCAATTATTTTATTCATATTTGTGTTTCAAATTGCCTGATATAATGTAAAGTTAACAAATATTTGTTGATTGATTAATTTCAGTCCTACAAAAATGATTTTAACTAGGAAGATTGAAATTTATACAAAAAACTTTGTTTTTTTACTGTTAACTGGTAGATTCCATCTGCCAGGTGTTCCATAGAGGGATCAGGTATATCAAATTATAATTTGTAGTTGACTGCATTTTTAGATAACATTTGAACTAGCGTCTTCCTAAGTTCATAAAGGTTACCAACAAGATGACTTCCACAATCGTTCAATGAATAAACACTCCTAAAAGTAATAGGAAAACTTTGCCTCTGTGACAATAATACCAAATGAGGATGTTCTTTGAGGAATGGATACAGCATGTTGATGATTAGGCTTTTGTTGTCTTTCTTACTTTCTAAAGGAAGGTACTGAATGCTGATCACATCCCAAAGGGCACTGAAAATGTGGAGAGTCTTTTTTAAAATCACATTTATTGCTAAAGGCTGTGCTAGATTTGAATTACGCCTCATTTTTATGTGAAAGTAGCCATCTTAGCATGTATGTCATATTTAAATTTTTCTCATGAAATAAGCTGTGGTTTTGTCAATTTTAGTTTTTACTACAACATTAGGAATTCAAAGTTTATTTTCATTTACTAGTGACAAAAGTGAAGTCAACCATAAAATTGGGTGTGTTCACGGTAAAATAAACATGAGAGACAGGAAAATGATATAAGTGTAAGGGAAATATTATCTCAGTTTATTGTTAGAGATTTATAAACACATAATAAAAACCATTCCTTAGCTATATAGCCAGTATATCAGAATTTGATATTGCATTTACTCTTGCTTGATTACAAATTTGCTTTTACTTTTTACAACCTTGTCACCATGGTCGATATATTACCATATATTATAGTATCATAGGATCATAGATTTTGAGTCAGAAGGACCCTTGGAATTCACCTAGTTCAACTTCTAAATTCCATTTTACTGATGAAGAAATTGAGGTTTTTGCTCAAGTGTACATAGATAGGAAAGAGCAGAGGTAGGATTAAATCCTAATTCCTCTGATTCCCAATACAGGACTCCTTCTACTCTGCCCACGTATCTCCATTTTGAAAAAGTTTGGTGAATCCTGTGAAATTCTCATGTGATGTATTGAACTCACAAGGGGAGGTAAGGAATAAGTATGTGAAATTAGACAAGTATATCAAAATGTGCAAAACCAAATTTTAATTTTCAAAAAACTTAGAAGAGGAGAAATGAGGTCAGAACAAAGCAAATCATTTCCCACACATTTGAATAATATCTTTAGTAACTAGAACTAATTGGCCAGAGCAACAAATGAGCTAATAAGTAGTTTAAAGATGGAACAGGAGAAATATAGATAATTGCTTGATGTGCTTTTGAAGTACTGAACAGTATTCCAATCTCAGTGTTCAAAGCAAATGCACAAGCTATTTATGCTTGATGAGTTCATCCGAACGCAGAATCAATCAAGCTTCTTTCTCTCCTAGAGTATCCAGTTTGTTAAGGATAAAGGATTGTGGTCCCTTCTGAAAACCTTTAGAACCCAAGTGAGAAAAGCATAGGAGCTCTAATGACAGCATAATTGCATTTGATTGAGGCAGAAGGTCAAGAATAGAACAGAGAAGCCCTATAATTAATTAAGCAAATATGTATCTAATGTACAAGATAGGAACTCAAGCAAAATAATTACACCACTAACATCTAGAAAGTCCACTTTAGTTAGTTTTTTAAAACCTAGGCATCCAATATCTTCTATTTTTTATTTCTCTGTTCTTTTTCCAATTTTATTAATTGTTTCTGACCTTAAACAATTCACCCAGTCAAATGAATTTTCTAATTATTCATCAGTAATAATGCAATTGTTCCAAGGACTGACCTTGTCTTCAGAAATTTTGTTATTGTGGTAAAAAAAAAAAAAACCAAAAAACTGCAGGAGATAATTCTTTTCTCTCTTTCCATTATCCAATCAATTGTCACATCTTTTTGATTCTATTTTCACAAAGTCTCTTACACTTGTCTTTCCCACTCCTGTGACCACCACTCTCTTTTAATTCCTCATCACCTCCAACATGGACTAACATAATAACAGCTTTCTAATCATTCTCCCTCCTGAATCTCTCCCCTCTCTAGAGCGTTCTCTGTACAACTTCCAAAAGAATATGGCTGAGGCAAAAATATGACCAGGACATTTCTCTACTCAAAAGTCTTCAGTGGCTTCTTTTTGCTTCTAGGATAACAGTAAAACACCGCCACCAACAAACCTGATACTGTCATGTAATAGCCTAATCTGGCTCAAAGATATTTTTCAAGTTTTATTTGCCAGAGGAAGCCTGGCTTAGCAGAAAAAGTTGAAGACTTGGAAGCAGAAGAACTGGGTTCACATCCTAATGAAAATAGGGATGTAAGTATTTTCACTGGATTGTTATGAAGAAAGCACATTGCAAACCTCTGAACCTGGATTCAATATGATCTATTGTGTTCCAGGATTATGATGATAATAATAGTAATAGCATTTCTATAGCACCTATGTATCAGGCACTGTACTAAGCACTTCAAGTGCCATCACATTTAATCCTCACACCAACCCTGGAAGGTAGGTCCTGTTATTATCTCAATTTTACAGTTGAGGAAATGGAAACAGACAGAAAATAAGTGAGTTGCCCAGGATCACATAACTACTAAATGTCTGAGGCTACATTTGAACTCAGGTCTTTCAGACTCCAGGTTCAGTGCTCTAGAACTGTACAGTCATGATAATTCTCATTGTGAGAGCCTTTTAAGGCTTAGAAAATATTTTCTGCGAGGTGATATAATAAGAAACTGGTAAATACCTGGGTCCTTGCTGTAAGAACCTGAGTTTAAGTGTTAGCCTGACTTCCATTAATTTATGTCCCTGGGTAAATCATTTAAATATTGTTAACCTCAATTTCATTAGATATAAAATAAAGATAATATCTAATCTTCCCACACAGATTTATTATAAACAAAGTACATAGAAAACCTTAAAGCATCGTATAGATATGAGTGATGTATTATATTTCCATTTTACAGATGAGGCAAATAAGATTCAGGGTAATGAAATGACTTACTCATACTTCTTTCAGTTTTAGAACTGCTGCTCTGGGGCATCTAGGTATCTTCTACAATGCAGGAATCCATTCTGTATCATTTCTAATATATTCTCTTTTAGAATACATCACTAGGTCACAGATTTCAGTCATTCAGTTGATAAACATTTATTCAGCCCCTATTTTGAACTGCTTGGTTGTTATCATTTGTTTTCGAAGAAGACCAAAATGACATTGTTATGCTAAAGTTGTTTCAATGTGTCTGTCTGTGACTGATCAGTCTGATATGAGCTTGAAATGCTCCATGACAGATCAGACACAAATAGTCCATGTGAACATTTGGGGTGGATATTTTAAATTTGTGCATCCTGCATTTCTTTTGAGCTTTGCTTTGTTCACAGAGCGCAGCACCTTCTCTGGTGTGGGCATGCCAGGCTGAGCGGTCATGTGCCAGTATCTTCCATGTCACACAATCAATTGCAAAGTTCTTGAGAGAGACCTTGAGAGTGTCCTTGAATTGCTTCTTCTGACCACCATGTGATCATTTGTCCTGTGTGAGTTCTTCTTAAAACAGTCTTTTTGGCAAGTATAATTTTGCATTTGAATATCCTGGCCAGCTCATTGGAATTGTACTCTCTGAGGCAGAGTTAGAACACTTGGCAGTTTAGTTCAAGTAAGGACCTCAGTGTCCACTACCTTATCTTGACCAGTGACCTCCAGAATCTTCCTAAGACAATTCAAATGGAAGCAAGTCAGTTTCATCGCAAGGTGCTGGTAGATTGTCTAGGTTTCACAGGCATGGAGTAATGAGGTCAGCACAATGGCTCTGTAGACCTTCAGTTTGGTACTAATATCTAATACCTCTTCTCTCCCATACTTTTCATCAGAGCCTCCCAAACACTAAATTGGCTCTGGTAATGCATGTATCAACCTCATTATCAATGTGTACACTGGAAAGTACACTACCAAGGTAAGTGAACTTATCCACAGCATTAAAAGCTTCTCCATTTGTTACAACTGATTTGTTATAACTGTATCCACACCATGTATGGATGGTGTAGTGGTGGCTGATGGAACACCTGTGTTTTCTTGCTGTTAATTGTTATGCCAAAATTAGCATAAGCAGCAGAGAATTGGTCCATACTTTGTGGCATCTCAGCTTCAGAAGCTGCATTGAGTACACAACGTAAACTCCATAAATGAGTCCACAGGGATCTTCTCCTTTATTGCAACTACCTTTTTTGTGGTCCTCATACTGTGTAAGAACCTAGCCACTATTGCTAACTCAGTGCAAATTTTAACTCCCTCTACCCCACCCCCACTTTTTTTACTCCTCCAGTTCAATAGGACAATGTATTAATTCTAAATATTTGCCAATAGTGTCTTATGAAGTTATGGCATCTATCTGAATTAAAAAAAATACTTCTTTCTTGTGACGTGGTAATAACTCCTGAGTCTTCTTCAATGGAATTCTTCTCGGAATATGTGTTAGTGCTCATAAAGCACTTATGAGAGCAAGTGGCATTTGGGCAAGATGCTAAGAATGTATTTTCTTTTGTTGTTCTTGATAATAATAATGACATTTACAGTATTACTTTGTATTTTTCCAACTTCTAGTCTCAAAACCCCTTATAAATCTTAACTCATTAGTCCTCACAGCATGTCTTTAAGCTGCACAGATGACAACTATAATTATTTTATTTTTTCAGCTGAAAAATCAGAGGTCCAAAGAAACTGAAACTATGTGAACATTTAGACTAAGTCTACATGAGGAAAATGTTTGGAAGTATTATTTTATTATATTCAATTCTATTCTATTCTATCCTCTTATATTATTTATATCATGTTCTATTAGTTATATATCATTTCTCATAATATCACATTATAACATCTTATATCCTATCCTATGAAACCACATCATATATCATATCACAGAAATTTCCTCGCTCAGTAGTTCCACATACCCAGGTATTAAGAAGTCATTTGTAAGTTCAGTTGCTATCCCTATCCCTTTCTCCATCCCTATTCCTATATTAAGTTTGGGGAACTGTGCTAGGCACTGGGAGAGAGATTTAAGTACTTAAGTTGAGTTGGGGGATTTCATTGATGAATCTTTCTTATGAAGGGTAATAGATAAGAGCCTATTAAATATCAGGCAATGTTTGCATCCTCCATTGATTCCATGACCATTGGAATTTTAGATATGTTCAACTTTTCATGGTTTCTTGACTCCCCACCCCTGCCAAATTCCCTAAAAGGTCATATTGAGATTACACATAATGCACATAATGGTAAGATGTGAAACAAAGTCACAAGTACTGGTAATAATTAACATCTAGTCCAATTTTTGAGGATTGAAATCAGGAAAAGGCATGTTTCTCTGGATTGTTCTTGGTTTCAAAATCCATATGATGTCAGGAGGAGTATATGGCAATTGCCTGTCACACTGGTAGAAAAAGATGAAGAAATAAGTATCTGCTATGTATTAGACACTACATTAGGTGCTGGAGATATAAAGACAAAAACAAACATCCCCATCCTCAAGAAGCTCAAATTCTGTGGAGGGAAACAATATGTAAGCATTTAAGTGAATATAAAATGTAACCAAAATAAATGCAAGATCATTTGGGGAAGGGGAGGCACTAGAAGCTGGAGATGTTGGGAAGGGTTTAGTTTGGAGGTGGCATTTGATGAGGGAACACAGCAGCATTGTGTTCACTAAGACTCATCTCTGGGTTGGCCAGTCTGGGCTTTCCCTGACCCACAGTAGGAAATGGACATAAAAGGTTAACTCACAAACAGATGTGGTAACCAGTCATTGGAACTACTCTGCCTATCCTAGTCTCCCCTTCATTTGCTCCCACAGGCTGAAGAACACTGGTAGCTACAAGTCAAGTAGCTAGTCCTGTAACTTTACACTGGTATCTAGCTAAGCCAAAACAACACCTATTGCCCAGAGTAATTTTGGACTAGAGAATGGTAACCACATTGCCATCATGTTTCTGTTTCTTTCTGGTTCCAGATCTCCAAAAAAACTATCTTTCTTGGGGATTAATCTCTGCTAATGCTTACAGACACTTTCATAGGATGATCAGAGTTCCTTTGGCTAACAAAGTTTTGTGATAACATAGTGGACTTCTGTAACAGCAAGCATCCTGGTACTCAGGATGACCTGCTGGTACAGGTTCTTAGATCTGCTTTTCTATAAAGAAAGTAACTTTTTAAGGGGTCAACAATCACTTAAATCAAACATATATATGATTCATTTAGTTCAGGGAAAAAAGTCAGCACTCTGAACTTCAGGGATAATATAAACAGAAATTACAGACAGAAAGACCAACAGGGCTTCCAACTTTCTGACCGTAGGCAATACATACATCATTACCAGAAAGAGAAGCACCAACATCTGAGTTTTCAAAGCTGGACGTCTTCTTAATGGCTACCCAGAGTCTCATCTGACACATGAAACTTCTTCCAAAATCTAAGCCCCAAAGCAAAACCTTACTTCAGAGTATGTACCTCTCAGAAGCATAGGGCACAATGCCTTGTGACCTAGTATCTGCCTTCATACAAAACTTGCCTCCCCTAAATAAAGCCTTACTCAGTAGCCCCAGCTGAGGCCTATTACTGGGTGAGGAAGATTTTTAACTCCCATTATAACCTCCAGAGAGGTTTGCATGGAATTAAAGTAATCTGAGACACTAAAATTAAAAGACACAGTGAAATCTTAGTAGGATGGATTCTTTTATGGTAACTTTAAAATGCTACTTGTTCTTATAGGTAAAACCATCCAAGTTTGTTTCTGCTTTGTTCTTTATAATTTACTTAAAATATTGCTTTGCATCTATTCTTCATCAGATTTTCAGTGAAGTTCTGATTTGTCATGGGGTATGAGGACTCTGCTTTCCACAAGATTGTATACCAGATTTTCCACAGCAAGACATTTGTTGGCTTGCTGTCATTTGGAGAGTCATTTGGTTGGTAATGAGAATGTGGGCAGAAAGAATGAATTTTTACTAAATTCCAACCTTAGATCTGTTTCCAAACTTGCACAGTAGTGAGAGTCAACTGCTGCAATTATTCACAGGGGCTCAGATAGTACTTATCTTTTTGGACTCTGCAATTTAATGATGTGGTTGTACATCAGATTAATTGCTAGAGAACTCTGACCTCTCTCCTCAGGGGATTAGGCTCCCCATGCTCAGCTATATTGGCTTATCATCCCTATGAAAGCTACTTGGTGTTCAATTCTATTTTTGTCTATAGGCTATATTTTCTTTGAAAAGAAGGAAAGTAAAAGGGGTACTCAATGTATAAACATGAATTGGGACAAGTAATTTATTCTTATTCAAAGAAAGCCATGATAAATAACAAAGAATCACAGCACACAATACAGAATATCCAGAAGGGAATTTAGTCACCTGGAAGGCCAATATTCAAGTTTTGTTGGGACATAGAACAGTTTCTGTCAGGCCATAGCATGGTCTGCTTAAAAAAGCCTCTTTGGTCTATCTAGTTTCCTGGCACAAGCCTACTCTTACCACTGCTTAAGGTACACTCTCTTTAGTGGTGGTCAAATTGCCCAATACAATCATTTTCCCTTGCCATTAGCCATCTTGCCAGTAGGAAATACCATTACTATGATTATAGCCCTCCCAGTCTTTTGAGTTCTCATAGAGTTCTGCACCAAAGAAAAGAAGGCACAAAAGGAGGCCTCCCCATCTCAGGCATAGGATTGCTCATGTGCTCATGACTTGTGACTAGAGAGGGGAGGACACCCCAATCTCATCCTCCAGACAACTCTGAGGATTGCTTCTTTTACACATACATTCAGTTTTGGTTTGGCAACCAGCTAGAGAACTCTTAGTCAGCACACAATATAAACCTCTGGATCATCATGGTCAGGAAATATCTATGTGCACATTAAGAATTGGTCCTCATAGTTCATTTCACCTCCATTATAACAAACTGTGCATCAATATTAACAACTTCCATAAGTTTTCTGCTTTATGTCATCTGGTTTTAAAGATGACTGACCTGGCTTATAGGAACTAAGCAGAATTTTTCTTTTCTTTTTTCAAATTTCCTTTTGCTGATATAGTGGAGAACACAATGATTTAGAGTTAGAGGATATGAGTTTGAACGCCATCTCTACCACTGACTTCAGTCTTGATTTTGGGCCATTCACTTCAACTCTCTGGGTCTCACTTTCCTCATCTGTCGAATGATGGATTAGAATAGATGATCTCTAAGGTCTCTTCAGAATATAACCTTATAATAATCCCAGAATGCTTACAACCCTTGGTTTTCCTCAGCCTGGTGTTTCCACTTCTGTGTTTATATTTTCCTATCTGTGTTCTTGCCTCTCCTTAAGCTTATTCTATCTCCTGTAAATAAACATTGGTTTTCTTATTTCCTGACCCTCTGATTAAGTTCCTTGTACTTGTTTTTATTAAAATTTAGTTTCATAAGGTTTGTAAAGCTATTTGAAGATGAAAAGCACCAAGTCTCTGTATTACAATTATCCCCAAAGTGCCATTGTAATGAATGCAGAGTTCCTCCTATTTTCTACCTTCCTTATTCCCCAACCTCATTGTGCAAGTAAGAAAAACATTTGAAAATGCCTTTCAGGATACATCTTCAAATTAATTCCTGCTGTCAGAAATAAATATATGAATAATATTATATTTCCAAGTATACCATACTTAATATCCCTTGGCACATGCTAAGAATTATATTATGCATTTAAGAGAAAAAGAGGTTATTTATAGATTCAAGCTATCTCATTTAATTGTCTTTATTTCAGGGAGATATTTCAATGTCTAATTTATGGAATGGCCTTAAAAGAATGTTCTTTAAAGGACATAACCATAATTTTTTTTTTTGATTTTTGACCTCAGTAGTGTGTACATTCTATCCAACAGTGCAGAACCCAGTCCATCTGCATCTTTTCATTCTATCCATCTTTTATCCATGCCTTGGAATTCCTCCACACTGAGTATAGTCAATATACTGGACAATATTATGAGGACATAATTGTTTCAAAATAGAAATAAAATGCCCAGATAAAGTTAAATGTCTTCAAATATTTAATTGTAATGTCCTAAGCTTATTATTCAGAGGCAGTATGCTATGTCCAATTGAGTGCCTACCTTGCCATCAAGAAGACCTCAATTCAAATCCCTCCTCTCATAATTATTAACTATGTGGCCTTTGGAAAATCACTTAATCTTTCAATTTTTACTGACGTCTTTCAGTTTTACATCATATTGATTTTGAATATGTTCCACCTGCTTCCACTATCCTTAAAACCTTCCCTTGTAATGAAAAATTTAAAAATTAAGAAAAAACCTACTTGTTAACCAAAACAATGCTCATACTTGATAATATTTGATAACATATATAAATTTCTATACTCATAGCTTACCATCTATGCAATTAAGGGAACAAGTTATATTTTCTCAACTCTCTTAAGTGGCCAACTTTGGTCATTATATGGTAATCTGTTCAGTTCTCCACTTTTATTTTTATTTTCTATTGTACTTATCCATCTTCAAATGAGGTATGTTAAAGTCTTCTATAATCTTTGTGTTACTATCTATTTTTTTTCAGTTCACTTAATTTTTTCTTTATGAATTTAGATGCTATGCCATTCTACATATACATTTAGTGTTAACATTGTTTCACTGCCTATAGTGTCTTTAAGTATAATGTCCCTAGCATTTATCATCTAAGTAATAAATACTTCGAATCTTTTTTAGTAGTGGGAGTTCCCCATGGGGGCAGTCATTTCTTGAGGGCATCCCAGCCATGGTACACATTCATGCCTAAATCAGTTTGCTCTGCAGTCTACTCCATCTCCCTAACCAGACACTCCACTCTCTACCTTTCACCTCTGTAACCCTCTCCGCACCATTGCAGCTTCCCTTTATGATTTATCTTCCATTATTAGAAAGATGAACTCCTTGTAAAAAGGGATCATCTTTAAAAAAATGTATATAGCTGGCACATAATACATGCTAAGGACTTAATAAATCTTTGGGAGCAACTAAGTGACACAGGGGATAGAGAACTGGTCCTGAAGTCAAGAAGACTTATCTTTCTGAGTTCAAATCTGGCCAGATAGCTAGCTGTGTAATTCTGGGCAAATCACTTAATGCTGTTTGCCTCAGTTTCTTTGTCTGTAAAATGAACTGGAGAAAGAAATGGCAAACCACTCTAGTATCTTTACCAAGAAAACCCCAAATGGGGTAATGAGGAGTCAGGCACACCTGAGAACAACTGAACAACAAATGTGTTATCTTCTCTCTCTCATCTTTCTACTCATCTATCAATTTTTCTGTCATTCAGTGATCTGTATGTCTATATCTAGATGCTTTTCTTAAAACCTGTGTCATTGCTTTTGTGAACTCCATTCTATAGTAATTTTTCTTTCTTATGTTCTGAGGCCTTTTTTCACCTTAGTTCTTGATGATTCTTTCCTCTTTCTTTTCCTCAGAGAAACCGATATTTATCTACTTTCTGAGGCTTTATCATTCCTTTGAATATTTCATATTCTTCCATGACTATTAATATTTATTAATTTTGGAGCCCTCATAAATATAGACATGAGTATTTTAAAATTTCACACTATTTAAAAGACTGAATTTTAGTTGACTGCAGACCACTTTCCTACTTTTAACAAGGAAAACAAAATTTTTGACATTCTAAGAAAGTGATAAACCACATATCATAATTCTTTCAAATATTCCCTCACCCCTTTGCTGTATGAATATAGCCTTTTTGAAAGGATGCCAGTTGAAAATTTGCAGTTATACATATCACAGTTAAATGAGAGACAATGATAAGGCATTCTACCTTATTCTGTTAGGTGAGATTCCCTGGAAACAGGTCTTGCACAGCTTCAGTTAATTTCTCTTCCCTTTTTTTCCTCTTCTTCCCTTTTCTTTTGTGGATTAACCTTCAAGGCATTTCTAATACTCTAGGAGTATCTTAGAGTATTAGTCTGAAGATTTCTCAGACAAGAAGGAACTTTCTTCTAGGATTCTTTTGCTTTCAGTTGGGATTGGGATAGATTAAATCACTTGAGGATGCCTTGATAAGAGAAGGATGAGTGACAGTACTCACTTTTTAACCTCTTTTGAGAAAAGCCATTATTTATCTGAACCCTAAGGTTTCCAAGCCATCTTGCACTAGATAAAGAACATCATTTTGGTACACACTTCCAGGGCCAATTGCTAGTATCATGGAAGTTTCATTACATAGGGTAGTATTAACTGTTCTTTAGAACTTGTCAACAATAGACCTTCGTAGAAAAATCAAAATAATATGGTCAAAGGGGATGAATTGAGGTTATGGTCCTATGATATAGGTATTAGGTTTGTTTGACCTGGAAACAAAATGTTGTTGCCTCTCACTCTGATAACCTATATTAACTTTCCCATTCTTATAAAATATCATACAATTTCATTTGATCTTCCAACAACTTGAGTTAGGTAGTACAAGTACTATTATCATCCCTTTTTATAAATCAGGAAACAGTTTCCAAATACATTAAGATACTTATCCCATTAGGTTGTGAGCCTCTTAAGGGCAAGGACTGTCTTTTTTTTAATTCTGAGAACTTGGCACAATCCCTGACAGAGGTGCTTAATAAATGTTTAGACTGAGACCCAAAGGAACATTTTTTGATTAGACATTTTTACTATGTTTTGTAGTTTCGAAATATAGTTTTAAGAATATGGGTACTCTCACACAACAGTCAATATATTTAAACTATATAAGCTTTAAAGAGGCAAAATAGTACATTGCACTCAGAAAGAGGAGAACTATATTCAAATCTTGCCTCTGACCAATATTAGCTATTTGACCTTGGATGCTTTGCATAATATGCTTTACTGTCAGCTACCTCATTTGTAAAACAGAGCGTAATTGTTTAGAGTCTCTATCTCACTTTCTTGCGAAGAAAGTTCTTTATAAACCTCAAGTGCACTACAAATTGAATTTTTAATTATGCAGTGCCTATAACTCTAAGAAGTCAACCATTTTTTTTTTTAATGTGGTCACATATTTTTTTGGCAGTCTGGTGAAGCCTACAGTCCCTTTTTCAGAATAATGTTTATATCTGCATAAATAAAATACATAGGATTACAAAGGAAACCAATGATATTGAAATTCAACCATCAAAATATTTAAAAAATCAAGTTTACAGATCCCAAGTTAAGGACCTCTGTAATAGAGCACTATGAGACAAAAAAAATGAGTGCCCCTCCCTTTGGATCTGACTTTGTCACTTTGTTTTCTTTTTTGACCAAAGTGAAACATATTTTAAATATTATAGAATCATAGTTCTCAGAGATGGAAAGCTGCAAATGTTGAATACAGAATTAATTTCTCTTTATAATTGATTTTATTATGTAACATTATTAATAATACTATGTTAATACTTTATTATAATGATATTTCCAAATTGTGGATAATGGCCCATAATTGTATGTGTTTATCACCTGATTGTATCTTCAGAAATATAAATTCCAGTGTGACCTGGGTGACTGCTTCCATTTACAGATTCAAAGAGCAATGTGACTAATGGTCTTTGATGGGAAACAGCCCTTGGGATACTGAATCTGCCTCATTGACTGTTACTGGTAAAAATGCTGATATGTTCTCTGGGATATCCTCAAATTATCCTTTACTCCTCAACTCAAGAAGTGGGGATTTTTCTGAAGTATCCCTCAACATATTTTGGTTGAGTGAAGGCTTCCTCTGAATTAATAATGTTTATTTTGACAAATTCCTATTAAAACATGTGGCATTCATAGGTGTGCACACCCTTCTCAGGAATTATGTAAACCTATGGTGATCCTTATGTTGCTTTATCAGAGATGGACTAGCTAAGTTTAATGAAACTGAAGTCTGTTTGTAAGACTCATTCTCTACAACTATATTAGTGTGGAACTGGACTTGGGGGCAGGAGACCTGAATTCTAGTGTTGGTTCTGCTTATTTCATGCAAGTTATTGGCTCAACTTTTTTCTTTCTGGTAAAATGAGAAGGCAAGATACCTAAGGTCCTTTCAAACTTTAATGTTTGGAGTCTATCATTCTAATCGCCACTAGATAGTGCTAATGGTTTGTGCACTAGTTTTAATATTATGTGAAGAAGACATAGAACAAGTCACAGTTCCAATTTCACTGTTATTCCATATCACATGTAGGTGCAAGGGGATACTGACAAAATAATATATTCTAAGAAAAGTTATAGGAAACTTCCACATAGTGCAGAGGAACCCTGGTTCCCACACTTTCAGCTGAGCACCAGGGCCTTAGAATTATTCAAAGAGGTCATCCATTCCATATAATCACCCAGCACTGTCCCTTTGAACATGGGGACAATCTGTGAATGTTTGTAATGCAAAAACAAAGAAGCAAACAACCCAATGAAACAGCAAAAAGATATCTTACATGCCTTGATGAATAGTTTTCAAATGTAGGGTGGTGCTTTGGTCATTAGTAAAATTAACATTCATTTAACAGTGTTACTGAATTCAGGTTATTTTTGGTCAGCATTTATTTTCTGAATTAATGAACACTAATTGTATAACTCCTATTATGTGAGAGTGCAAAAAGTTTTTGTTATTCAGAAGGGTGTCTTCATACTTGAAAAGGATGGCAACTACTGGTATAGCAGAAAGAACTTTGGGAATTGAGATCTGTAGATCACTAATATTTCCATCATTAATTAGCTATATGAGCTTGGGTAAGTCACTTAAACTCTCGGAGTCTCAGTTACTTACAGCATAAAATAAGATATAAAATGAAGATCTCTAATATCCTTTCCAGTTGTAAAATTTGATAGAATTTTAAAGCAAGAATTAAAAAAAAAAATTTCCCTGAGGTTTTGTAAGTTTTCTATTTTTCACCATTTCTTCATATTAATTGCTATTTTCCCTAATTCTTTGCCAAAATTCTACTCTGACGCCTCACTAAGGTGGGACACAAATAGTACCAGGTCACCCTCAAACCTAAAACGCTGCTGCTGACACTTAGTTTTGTTTAAGGACCAAACTCATTAATTAAGTTCAGACAGGCTCACCACCAGAAGGCTGACCACCAAGCAATAAATTTTCTTTATGTAGCAATTCATGAAATAGTCTGTCTAGCATGGGACATGATTGATTTGCATAGGTGCAGGGAATATGAGCACCAGTGAAATAACAAATTTATTGACAGAACTTTATGAGACCAATGTAGCTGAGAGTAATTTAGCACTTTGAGGATTACCAAATACCTCATTTACATTATCTCATCTAAGCCTTGAGGGAGTCAACCTGTTATCCCTGTTTATTACCTCCCTTTATACAGATGAGAAAAAACAAGAGAGAATATGACTCGTGCATGGTTGCAACCATAATAGCTTTCATGGGGCAGGATTGAAACCCAGGCTTTACTAGGAACTAAATAATACTGCAGCACAGTTCTTGGCACATATTAAGTGCTTGGTAAAAATACTTTTTGTCATTCAATGTCCCATGCACTGTGCTAAGCTCTAGAGGCACTAAGCTAAGTCCTTGAGGCAGTCTAACTGACTCTTTACATAACACTGTTGATCACAATCTTAACAAGAACCAACTATTTGCTATGTCTTCTTAAAAAGTTGCTATATTAAATTTCATTAACAGAAGCAAAGTGTCCAAACCAAGATAGATAAAAATCCCATTTTTGTGTATTCTGCAATGGGCAGACAACATCTGGAACCTGGTGCTGGACTTTAGGAAGGACACTGATAGACCAGAGAGCATCCAGGGGTAATGAGGATGATGCATGGCTTAGAAACCAGATCACATAGGAATCAGCTGAAGTAGTAAATACTTGAAGTCCTGTCATGTGGAAGAGGGATCAAACTTGTTTTGCTTACTCTCAGAGGCCCTTTAAGCCCTGTGCATAGGTCTCAAACAGTTTAAAAACAACAACCTAAAGAGTTAATCCATAAGCTTAACATTCTGGATGGTGGAAATTCCATTTGTTTTCAGCTGAGGTTTGGAGGACCCATTCCCAGCTGGAGTGTAAGTAATGCTGTCATGAGACAGGTTTAACTCAGTAAGAGGAATTGACAAGGAACTATCCTTCTTTCTGTCTGCCTGGGCAGGGATGATGAGAAAAGCTCAGCTCAGGAATGTTGTCTCATACAGGCCAACCTACAGGAAGAGAAGCCTTCTGTGTTAATGGAAATCTCTGATCTCACCCTTCAGAGTAGAGCAGACAACTTCACAGGGAATCTGACTTTTCCCTTGCTGCTCCCACAGGCTTCACTGCCCCACTTCCTTCCAATCCTTAAAATACCCCTCTAGTCCAAACAAGATGGATTAGGGAAAATGTCAGTAAAGGTATACTAAGTGAACTAAAGAGGACAGTGACTGGGATCTCAAAACAAGAATGTCTTAAGTTATGGGACTGTGGTTTCATTCCAGGATGTTCCCATGCCTAATTTCATTTTTTCTCCACAAGGAGATGTTTGGATATTCAGACACTTGAAACACAGGTTGAGAACCATTAATTGAGACTGGAGACAAAGAGCAAAAGCCCCATGCCCCAAAGGGAGAAAATGCTGATGCAGGGAGTTGGCAGGGGTGACCTGGAAAAAAAACAAAGTGCAAGGGTACTCCCAGCTGGCTTCTGGTAGCTATGGGTCAGTGCTGGAGGAGGGAAAGGATCCCAGGGCTGGGAGGCAAGGTTCTAGGCCCAACTCTGCCACCCTATGGCCTCAGGCAAGTTACATCACCTCTAACATTCTCAGCTTTCAGTTCTTCCATCCTGTGTTCTAAGGGCCCTACCATGAACTAGAGCTTTTCAACAGTGGATCAGGCTACCTAGCAAATTGACAAGTTCACCCTCACCCAGAATATTGGAGCAGAGGCTAGGTGACCACATTGCAGTAGGAAATAATGGAGGGAGTGCTGAGCACAGAGTTAGCAGGACTGGGGCTCAGTTCCTTGTTTCTATGATTGACTGTGTGATTCTGAACAAATAACATCCTCTCTGCACTTTAGTTTCTTTATCTGAAAAACTGGGTTGCCTCAGCATCTAGCAAGTTTTGAAGAGCTAAATGAGACAGCTAAGTGACAGGATGGATAGAATGTGGAGCCTAGAGTTAGGAAAAGCTAAGTTCAAATCCAGCCTTAGATACCTACTAGCTATGAGACTCTAGTCAAGTCACTTCTATTCATTTCAATTTCTTCATATGCAGAACAGGGATAATAAGAATATTTCCCTCCCAGGATTGTCGTAAGGATAAAATGAGGTGATATTTGTAAAGCACACTGCATACCTTAAAGCTTTATGTAAATTATTAGTATTAGTCTATTAATGTGTGCTGTTATTAGTGGAATTCCTGCATTGGATTGGAATTTGAAGAGATGACTTCTAAGACTTCTTTTATCTCTGAGATTAGTTGCATATAAATAGTTGCAGATAAATTGGAAGTACAGGCAAATTAGATTTCTAATTTATTCAGGTGGACTGTCCCAGGACATCAATCAATCTTGATAATGAATTGATACTTTAGGAAGTATTTCATTTTTAGCTACGAGCTACTAATTTTAAAATGATCACAAGAATGTTCTCATAAAGCCATTATTTTAGAGAATTTGGCTATTTTGGGGGATGAAATTATTTTTCTTTTTCTGTCAGCTTAATTGTGAGGAAAATTTTGGAAATTTATAGAGCACCATCCCAGTCCATTAACTGCAAAATAATATTATGAGCTGCAAAAAAATTCTTGGGTTACCAACAGGTTATTCTGTAATACGGCTTCTCCATTAAAAATGGGAGTATAACATCTGGCACCAAATTATTTCGTATAACTTTTAAAAGATTCAAATTCTTACATTATATAAATTGGACATTAAATATTTGAGGTAGAGTTAATCATTCATGTAGTATTTATTAAGCAGGTGCCAGGTACTATGATAGCTGTAGAGGATACAGACAAAAATTAAACAGGGAAAACAAATGTAAGTAAATTCAGAATATATACAAAATAATTTCATTGAGGGGAAGTACCTAGTAGCTTGGAGAGCAAGAAAGGCCTCATCTAGGAGGCAGTATGTGAATTTATCTTTAAAAAAATATAGGGAATATAAGAGGGAGGGGTAGGGATGAAATGGATTTCAGAAATAGAATATTACCTTTGCAAAGGCTGGTGACAATTGGTACAATGTTCATAGGACCATAGATATGTGGCTGACTGGGACCTAATAGGTCATTTAGTCTAATCTCCTTTCATTTTATGGATACATAAACTGAGCCCCAGAAAGGTTGAGTGCTTTGTCCTAGATGGGAAATGATGAAGAACAGGGAGACCAGTTTGATTGGATTGTAGAGTACATGAAAGGGAACAAGGAATTACACATTTGGAAACATGGGCAAGGACCAGCTTGTAAAGACTGCTGGACTTGGAGTCAGAAGGACCTAGGTTTAAATCCTTCGTGTGACACTTGATCACCATGGGCAAATTACTTAACCTTTCTGAGTCTTGTTTTCCTCATCCATAAAATGGGGATAATAATATTTATAGAACTTACATTAGATAGTATAGGCATATGAAACCTTTTTAAGCCCTTTATAAATGTCAGCTAACTGAGATGCCTTTCCTGGAAAATATAGGATTAGCAAACAGGATAACATTAAGAGTTTTTTACTGTTCAGCCCTTAGCACAGCACCACAGTTGTAGGTGGCCTTCAGTAAATGTTTGTTGAATGGTATAATATTGAATTCAGTTTTCAGGCTTTTCATTTTTTAGTGATTCCCCACACCACTGGAGAAGCCCAGAATAATTATTTCTATGTGATGATGCCAAACATCCACTTGAAGAGTAAAAATCAACTGGCTGCTTTGTTTATTTAAAGTCAAACAATTGGCTTAATAATTGTTTTCATGCAATTATTTTCACTGCTTGAGTGGTTTTTTATTGTGTAGATATAACCAAAAAGTAGCATTTAAAAATTGTCTAATTCTTGGAGTCTAAATCATTTGGGGACAAACTCCTACTCTAAAGTGTACTTAATGCATATCAGTTACCTTTTAATGCAATTTTTTATGCCAAAGGAAAAATTATAGTATCTGATAATATAATTTTCTTGGCAATTTGAAAGTGTGATTTGTTTTCTGTCATTGTTTAGGCAGAACATGGTGCCAATAAGGCTGCTGCTGTAGCTTTGTTCTCCACGTGGACAGTTTTCCCCAATTTGGAGATTTATTCCACGGCGGAGATTGTCTCCTGGATTCTGCAGCCATCTATAGCAGCAAGGATACCGGCATACACAGGTCCTGATCTACAGATTCTTAGATCTGCTTTCCCAAAAGGAAAGCAACTTTTGAGGTGTCAACAATCTACTTTGATTACATTCACCAAGAGAGAAAATACAAGCCGAGAAATAAAGACCAACAGGCAGAGCTTCTAACTGTCTAACCATAAGCAATACATATATCACAGATCAACACACAGATCCAACTGTCTGACCATTACATACATACATAGCTACCAGAGAGAAAAGCACCAACATCTGGGTTTTCAAAGCTGGAGAGGCTCCTTAACAGCTACACAGAGTTGTATTTGGCACATGAACCTTCTTCCAAACCCCCAAAGTAAAACCTCACCTCAGAGTATATGTACACTTTTCAGAGTCAGAGGGCATCAAAACCCTCATGACCCAGTGCCTCATTAGAAATTAACAAAAGGTATCTGAGTCCTGTTACTGGGTGGGGAAGATCTTTAACTCTAATTAACATTATACCATCTAGCAAATTTCTCAGAGCCAAGCCTTCTACATACCCTATGGATGATAAATCAATGGCATTATTTTCACTTACAAAATACAAAAGGGTTGATTATTGTGAATTGAAATTTTTAATGCAAATAATATAATTTATTTTTTTCTGTCTAAAAACAAAACACATTTCACATTTTGGGTCTCCAGATGACCTGTGTATAAGTATAATTTACCTTAGATCAGGTTATGACCAATATTCTCTAATGTTGCTTAGTTCAACGTAATAAATGTATAGTCCACGATGATTTTATAGTCTTACTGATTTTTCTTTACATCGAACATTTCGTTTCAGTTTCTGTTTTCCTTACAGTGGGTTTATAGATTGTATCAAGTTTGCTTATTCTTTTGCCTGACAATATTTGTGAAAATCAGATGAGTTTTCTGAATTCATAAAACAACAGCTGGAGGAATGAGCATAGCTCTTACAGATTAAGGAAGGCAATTAATCAGTTCTTAATCTCTCTTCTCAATCACTTTTTATGTTATTTTTCTTCTTTTAGTTCTTTTGGATTCAGAAAAACATTGCAGCAAAATATCGTCTATGTTAATAGTGTGCTATGTTAACCATTGGTAAGCATTGTTTAAAACATTTTTGCTGGTACAAATTTGCTTGCTATTTGGGCAATATAAATGATATAGCCTCAAAATACGATAAAGAATTGTGGACTCTGTTCTTTAATCCATTTCACCATATACAAAATAGTCATGATCTATTCTTTTTTACCACCCATTTCTATGGATGATAACCAGATTAGTAAGGAGCTGTCATGACCAGGAGAGATGCTGGTTGATCCAGACAATTAAATAAATCATATCGGTACATATCTCATAATGCCCATTGCTTCTCTGGTCTTTTTAAACCCCAGATTTCATCCTTAGTTATGTTTTCCTCTTGATAGAAATTGAATGATTTAAAAATTGGATGATAAGCATATGCTTATGATTGCTATATGCACATCTCAGATTCTTAATCTGATATTTTTAGAATGAAAAGGTTGTCTAGTTTATAATAGCTATTACCTAGTCAATCAATCAACAAGTGCTTATAAGAGCATATTGTGTGCTAAGTAAGCACAGTGTTGTGCACTGGGGATACAAGTACAAAAAAGAAATTCTAAATTTTATATGTGAATAAATTGAAGTTCAGAGAAGTCACATATGAGGTAGCAGAATATTGTTGAAAGGGCACTGGACATGAATCAGTAAGAACTGGGTTCAAATTTCACCTTAGGTACTTGCCATCTATATGATCCTGGAAAAATCATTTAATTACTCCAGGCCTCAGTTTACTCATCTGTAAAATGAGCACTTTGAATTTGGTGGCCTTTAAGGTCCCTTCCAGCTAGAAAGCTATGATAGGATGGTTTGTCCATGATCACACAGTGATGATCTAATCAATCAGTTTAGCTCTCTTGATTGTTACTCTTAGTTTCTAGGAAAAATTGCTATTCTACTTATATCACAGAGTTGTCATGAAGCTCAAATGTTCTGTACCGTATGTACAGAACTTTGTAATATTTTAAGTGCTAGAAAAATGTCATTTGTGACAATGACAATGATGGTGATGATTATAAAATAAAAGTTTCCCCAGCTATGCTAAGAAAAATTCTTAGAAGTTTATTTTTTACTTTACTTAGTTGACTTGGCAAGCACCCCCTGTATATGAGAGGTAGTCAATTTAAGAAAATAAGTGTTGTTGATGACTTTTGCTGTTGCTTATTTTTATTTTCTTAATTTAATTTTTCAAAGAATAGAAAGCTATTTTCTCTCTCTTCCTCCCACCCCCATTTATGAAATAATAGAAAATCATTCTTTGTATAGTCAAAACAGATTACAGCATTGGCCATGCACAAAAATTAAATGTCTTCATGTGCAACCTGAGTCTGCCACTTTTCTGTCAGGAGGTAGGTAGCATGTTTCATCATGAGTCTTTTCGAATTGTTATTAGCTATTGCATTGATCAGAGTTCTTAAGTCTTTAAAAGTTGTTTTATCTTACGATATTGTTGTTCTTGCATAAATTGCCCTCCTGACTCTGCTTGCTTCACTTTGCACCAATTCATACAAGTCTTTCCAGGTTTCTCTGAAACAGTCCCCTTTATCTTTCTTTCCTCAAAGTGCCATATACCATTATTTTGTTCAGTCATTCCTCAACTGTTGGGGACCTCCTTTGTTTTCAGTTCTTTGCCACCAAAAATGCAGCTATAAGTATTTCTATACGTTTGGATCCTTTTCTTCTTTAATCACTTTGGCATATAGATTTAGTAGTCGTATCAATGGGTCAAATGATATGAGCTTACTAATGTTTGGGATATTGTTCCACATTGCTATCCATAATGGCTGGATCCATTCATAGATTTACTATTTAATGCATTAGTACACCTATTTTCCTACAACTCCTCCAAAATATATTGTTTTCTTTTGTTTGTTAACTTTGCCAATCTGATCAGTTTGAGGTGGAATTGGATGATTGCTTTAATTTGCATTTCTCTAATTATTAATGATTTTTCATGAAGCTATTAGCCTATTGGTTGTTTAGACTTTTTGAAGAGTAGCCAAGTTAAAGATGAAAGAGTTGCATTTGAAGAAAAAGAACTAGGGGTTCAACTCTTACCTTGGCAATTCATTGCCTGTATGACCTTGTGAGCTTTCTGTTCCTTATTTTCCTTATCTGTAAAAATGAGGGAATTGGATTAGCTAATCTCTTAGTTTCTTTCCATTCCTAATTCTGTTGTCCAGACTGGTCCATAGCTCCTCATTCTCTTCCCTGTTGCATTATCTCCTTAATGAAGCCAAAGCCAGGTTACTCAGAATAGATCACTAGGCCCAGCTAATGAAAGAAACACTTCTCCAGGTTATTGAACAGTTGAGCATGCAACATTGCAACATTGCAAGAGAGGTCTAAAGAGGCATAAAAGGTAAGAATAGTGTCCTTTCAAGGAATACATCTCTATACTTCCCCAAAGTATCATATTCTTTATGTGGAGCTATGCAAATCTACAGAAGCTGCTGCATAATAACAGAGCTATTAATTTATAGCATCAAGAAAGTTTCCTGAAGCATCTTTCCACATCATATACTATCATTTTCCATATGCTTGGTTATAATCATGAATATGTGCGAAATAATTCAATACAATCTACTATATAACCTGCTTCACTTCACTATCTCTGGGAAATTCATTGATCATAATTTCTGAAAGTTGCCTTGGGAACTGATGGGGTAAAAGATGAAGTCAAAAAAGATGCTGCTTTGGCAACTTGCGGTCAAAAAATCCTAAAGCTCACATCCTGGAAGCTTCTGCCCTATTCTACCTGCTGCAAAAAAAGGAACTGAAAATTATTGCCCCTTTCCCTTCTTCTGTTTTGTGCAACTTATTTTTCCCTTCAAAGATAACTCTGTTATTCATCTTAAATCTATTTTCCCATGTATAAAGATATCATTTAGGGGTGCTCTGCATGATTCTTCCTAGCTCCAAATGTCTTTCTAGTAGATTTGGGTCTTTTATTCTTCCTTAGCTTTTGCACTGACCACATGAAATCTTGCTTAATTTCTTAGAACCAAGTCAAGTCCCCTGATGATGTAGAATGTATTAAAATATAGTTTTAATAGCATGCTCTGCATTTCTCTTGAATCTGTCATATAATATATTGTCAGTTCTTCCATTTTACTATATTGTAACTTAAAGCTATACTGAGATTCTGACATCATATGGTCAATGGTAAGCAGGAGTGATCCAGGAAAATGTTGGCTAGCATCTTTTTTTGGCAGTGGAGACCTATTTTTAATAATCAGAAAAGAATAGAACTGAAAGGTTTGCAAGGCAATTGTTACAACTTCAAGTTCCCAGTCTACCAGAAGATGTCAGTATTGTTTGTGGAATGTGTAAAAGAAAAAAAATGTCAATAACCTTCATATGGGTTCATTGTGTCTCTGCTAATCTTGCTAAATTTTCTCAGGAGCTTTGTGAAAGAAAACACTCGGGTGAAACCTTGTTTTGGGGCTGACAAGCACTGGAAAATCACTTCAGGCATTGGACTGGTATGCCAATCACACCTTACCTTTTTACTTCTGGAAAAATAACAAATAGAAATGCCAAGAGACTGAGAGAAAATAGACCTAGATGGATGATTTCGTAGGCCCCTAACAGGATGCTAATAATTGACAACTAGAGCTGTTTTATTTGTAACAATATATGGTATCACTGATAAGTTTCAATATATACATTACAAAGAAAAAACCTAAAGTGATGTAGCTTATAGGTATAACATTGATGTAATGCCTTAACATTTGAAAAAATTAGGCATATATATATATGCACATATAATATCATTTGAGTTTCATAACAACTCTGTTATGGTTGGTATTACAGTTAGAATTGGCATTCTAGTTTCTTAATTAAGGAAACTGAGGTTGAGATAGCCTAGGTGACTTAACCTCTACTAGTAAATGTAGAAGGCAGAATTTGAATCAGCTAATTTGATACTATGTCCAGTCCTCTATCTACCATACCTTTCTATTTCTCTAAAGGCTATTTCTTTAAACACAAGGGGTAAAAGTTACACCTGAAACAATAAGAAGAATTTCAAAAAAATAGTATTTCAATTTTAAATACACAGATATTAAATATGTAGAAATATAATTTGAATTATTAAATTGGGAAGCTTTGTAATTAAAATTAATATTATCCTCTAAACATTTAGGGCACAGAGGGAGATCATAAATATTTTTCTTTGGAAATGTGTTGCTCTTGTCCCTGGTGCTAAAATTCTACTCTGAAGCCTCATCAGTTTTGAGCCTCTGTTCTTAGAGAGGTTGTACTCAATAGGTCATAATTGCTGATAGAACCTGGTCAAGATACTGGGTTACGTGGGTACTAATCAAGATGGGATTAGACAGGCAAGGCTGATCCTTTGAAATACAGTAGAGTTGGGACTGGAATAGTGTTACCATGAATGTATTGCTCCCATAAATAATTAAGTAAATATTATTTCGCCATTTTATCCTAGGGAGTTTAAACTTTGTTTCCATTCTGTGGTAGGTCCATATAACCCTTATCATTGAGGGCAAACATTGATCTCCAGGAAGGTGTCTACACTTTTATCACTAAGAAATCTTCCAAATCTGTGTCTTGTGGTAGGGCAATATTCTATAGACAATTTGGCACCTGCCTGGGGGCTTTGGTGGTTCTATAAGTTTGGTAGGGAGTCAGTTTTCTCCTTGCTTGATCTATTTCCTATGTGGTCTTGTTCCCCCTTAGACAAGGTCACGAGTTAGGTGAGTAAGGATCTTGACAGGTATAAAAGGAAATGAAATCTATAAGTTGGAATTAATTAGGTGGTGTGTATGTACATCTCTTTCTCTCTCTGATGAAACTTTTTTCATTTATTTATGTGTTTGGAGAGAATGTTTCCAAATGGACAAAAAATGTCTTTTTTCAATCATTCAGTGAACATACTAGCTAATTAATCATGGATAAGTCACTCAAATTCTCAGTAACTTCAACCAACCTCCTATGCCAGACTCTTTTACAGTAAAGACATGAGACAGTTTTGTTAGTTTATTTTTTAAATGTAGATAAGATTAAGATTTTATTTTTCTCTTTAATTTTGAATATTAACTGCTCTTTGAGAATTTTTTTTAGACTAGTAGACATTTTTCTTTCAAGAGCATGGTGGCTGCTGGTGTTACAATATGAGATTGTTAAAATAAAGACATTATTCATCAGTAAATTTTTTACTTTAAAATGTTTTTCTAGAAGTGGTGATAGAACTGTGTTGCTTCAAGCATACAGTGACTTCTCATGACCCAAAGCATTTATTTACAATAAGGACAAATGGGGTCAAGGGAACAAAATGTAATCATAATATGATTAGATCAATGAAGAGAGTGGTTCAAAGCAGTGATAGAACTGGGAAGGAAGTAGAGGTGACTATTTGTGCTTGGAGAGTGCCCTGTTTCATTTATACTAGATTTTGTGGCTCTGGGGAAAAAAATCAGATATCCAGCCTGTCTATGCTGTCCTGAAATTTTTTTAAGTCTGTAGATGCAGCACTAGACTGACTACTCCTTCAAAGGCTCTGTTTTTGCTAGGTCTTTATCCAGGTTTGATCCACACAGGGCTTAGTCCTAGAATCTCCTCTCCCTCTTTATGTTTTTGTTTAGTGTTCTCATTAGCTACCATGAATTCAATTATCTCTATGCTGATGATTGTCAGATCTACTTATCCAGTCTTAACTTTTCCTGACCTCCAGGCTTGCATTCCCAACTGCCTATCAGACATTTTGAACTGGGTATTCTGTAGACATCTTAAACTTAACCTATCCAAAACTGAACAATTTCCTCCCAAACCCTTTGCCCCTCCCAAATTTTTGTTTTACTGTCAGGGACACCACCATCCTCCCATTGCAAACTAGGGAGTGTCCTCAACATCTCACTCTCTATTATCGCTACATCCAATCACTTGCTAAGTCATGCCAATTTTACCTCGCTTCCCCTTCTTTCCTCTGACACTGCTACCACCTTGATGCAGGCCCTCATCACCTCATGATTGAACTACTGAAATAGCCTGCTGTTTTATTTCCATACCTCAAGCCTTCCCCTCCCCATATTCCTCTGTCAAATTGATCTTCCTAAAGTACAGGTCTGACCACATTATCTCTCTGTTCCATGAACTATAGTGGCTGCCTGTCACCTTCAGGATTAAATATAATAATGTTTGGCATTCCAAAGCCCTTCATAACTTTGCCCTCTCCTACTTATCCAGTCTTCTTAAACCTTACTCACTCCCATGCAGTCTATGATACAGGGACACTGGCTTCTCATCTGTTCCTAATATAAAACATATCTCCCAACTTGATCACAGAGCACTTTTTTTGGCTGTCCCACATGCATGGAGTTGTCTCCCTTTTCACTTCCATCTCCTGGTTTACCTGGTATTCTTCAAGTTTCAGCTACAGTCCTACCTTCTACATGCAGTCCCTCCTGATTACCCTTATTGCTAGTGCCTTCCCTCTGTTTATAATCACCAATCACTAATTTATTTTGTATATATCTTATTTGCATATTATCTGCTTCCTTAAGCTGTGAACTCACTGAAAAGGATTATTTTTTGCCTCTACCTGTATCCTCAGTACCTGACAGGTAATAGGTACTTAATAAGAGTTAGAGAACTGATCTGTGGCTAGCAAAATAGGAAGTGACCTATAATGTTTGTGCTTTCAGGATAAGCAGAAACTATGGAACTGATCAATCTCTTCATTGATCATTTGTGTTCTGGGAAAAGTGCCAGTGGGGAGTAGTATACAGCAACATCAGAACCAAACTAACTGACCTGCATATGGATAAAACACATGACCATGACATCACTATTGTAATAAGTAATAAAATGAAGAAAAAGTCTTCCTTTATGACATGTATATCCATAACACTTTTCTTTTTATTATTCTCAGAAGAAAAGACAAACATTTTAAGGCAAATATTAGTGCTGTGATACTTTTCCTAACCTATGGACTCAACCAAAAGAATCTTTGAACCTATCTAATTGGTGTTTTAGAAACAATGAATTATTCATTATGCCAATGCTAGATAGATGCACCATTTTAACAGTAATGGATTTTGCACTGACACATCAAATAAAATTTGTTCATTGGAGATGAAGCCACTAGTCCACAGGGCCCATCTCCTGTCTTTAGTAATGGATGATGTTTCAGAGCATCGGAAAAAGGTTATCACAGCAGATGTTCTCATTCTCATCCTTAGAATATTCCATAGCTAGGAAACAGCCTCAATCAATCAATCAATCAGGAATTACTTATAAGGTTATAGTAATGATAATAGCTAGAGAGGCACGGAGTTGTAATGGATTGTGATCTGACCTTGGAACCAGGACAACCTGGGTTTAAGGTTGTCTCTGACATATACTAGTTTTGGGGGAGGTAGTGTGGTACGGTAGAAAAACCAATATCAGACTGGATCTGAGTACCAGGGTTTATATTCTGCCTCTCACATCTGTCTGATTTTGAGCAAGTCATAATATCTTGGCCTCAGTTTTCCCATCTTTAAAATGAGGGGGTTGGACTAGCTGGCCTCTGTGTTCTCTTCCAGCATCTATATCTATGATGCTTTGACTATGGACAAGGCACTTAACCTTCTAGTGCTCTCAGGTGATTCTGTAAGATGATAGGTTATAGCATAGTTGCTTCTCTGCATGAATGGAAGGATTTTCTTATGTGGATGACATCTTAGGTATAGATCAAAATGATAACAACTACAATCTCAGCAATAGCAGACAAGATAGGGCTTTCCAAATTGCAAAGAGCTTGATATTGTTTTACCTAATCAGCATATCTTTTCAGCATTGTACTGAGGAGGAATACTAATGGAAGATAGTCCCTGTGCTCAAAAGACTTAGAGCATAATTAGAGTGATGAAGCTATTTGGTGCAATGGAGAGAGTGCTGGGAAATGAAGATCTAAATTCAAATCCAGCTGCAGATAATAGCTGTGTGACCCTGGACAAGTCACTAAATCCTGTTTGCCTCAGTCCCCTCATCTTTAAAATGAGCTGGAGAAGGAAATGGTAAACCATTCCATTATCTTTGACAAGAAAACCCCAAATGGAGTCATGAAGAGTCTAAAAGGAGTAAAATGACTGAACAACAACAAAGAATACACACACACACACACACACACACACACACACGTAAAGAATACTAAGAGCAAAAAGCAAGTCAGTGTATATTAAATGAGCAGTAAGAAAAGGTCAACAAGGTATCATGGCTAGATTTATGGACCTATTAGGAAGATCTGAGTTAGAATCCTCTCATTTTGGAGGTACTGGAGGTAGAGGCCTTGCCTTCCTCTGACAGTATGCCTTGCTCTTCCTCATCTGAAAGGATGGAAGGAGACATCTGTTCACCAAGAAAATAACCTTCTATGGTCTTATTTTTTTCCCCTTTTTTGGGCATTTTCCCAGCCAGTTACTTGACTTTTGAATCCTTTGTCAAGAGGAGGGTCTCAGTGCTCCTCCTCTCCCCAGTACTGTGCTCAAGGCTGAGATTCAGATCAGTTGCTCAATTCTGCCAGAGGTTTTAAGCTGAGCTGCCTGGACAATGGACACAGGCTGCTTTTGTGACCACTGCAACCACCCACTTCCTGCTGCTGCTGCTGCCACCACCTGGGGTTAGTGCTGGGGGAACCCTGTTCCCCTCTTGCCCAGCTGGGAAAGCCCTCCCACACTGACCTGTGGAGCTTTCTTTGGTGCTTGTGGGTTGAGGGATCTGGGACCCTGTCTTCTGGGAATTCTGCCCCAGAGGTCTGTTCAGGACCCTCCCAGTGCCACATGGCCAGGGCTGGGCTCCCCTCTGCTCAGCATCCCATGAGATAGACCTTTCCTGTTGGCCTTCCAGGTTACCTTTGGCCGGAAACCTCTTTCACTCTGTTGTTCTGTGACTTCCACTGCTCTACAATTTGTTGAGAGTGACTTTTTATAGGCATTTTGTGGGCTGTGGGAGAAACACTAGAGTATATGTGTTTTTCTACTCCGCCATCTTAGCTATGCCCCCTTTCAGAATCTTTCTAAGCCAATTCAAGTAAAAGTGATTCAGTTTCCTGGCATGGAACTGGTTTTCTGTCCAGGCACACAACATACATACATACAACAATGAGGTCAGCGTAATGGTTCTGTAGAGCTTCAGTTTGATCATCTCCCATTTTTCTTTTGGAGCCTCCCAAATGCTTAGCTAGCTCTGGAATGCATGCATCAATCTCATTTTCTATGTGTACATCCCCAGAAAGTACAAGGTAGTTGAACTAATTGACAGCACTCAAAATTTCTCCATTTGTTGTGCTGTGACCAAGGGTTTCATATATGGATGGTGTGGTGCTGGTTATTAGGGAACTTCTGTTTTCTTGGTATTGTCAGACCAAAATTAGCACAAGTGGCAGAGAATTCATTCATACTCTGTTGCATCTCAGCCTTAGGGGCTGCACTGAGTCTACAGTCATCTGCAAACAAAAGGTCATGCACCAACTTTCCCTCCACTTTAGTCTTAGCTTGTTGTCTTTTTAAATTAAATAATATACTGTCAATACAGTAACTGACCTCGATGCTATTTTCATTTGCACTGAAGGTGTCTGACAACATTGCTGAAAGCATCATGTTAAATTTTGTGTCACATGTGGGGACTTTATCTACCTTTCTGCTAAAATGTATGAAATGTTCCCTGGAAGCACAAATTCACATTTGTTTAATCATTGCCCAGTTGGTGGGCACTCCAATTAGTTCTAAGTTCTTTGACAATACAGAAGGAGATGCTATAAATATTTTTGTACATATAGGACCTTTTCTTCCTTTGTTTGTCACTTTGCAGTATAGGCCTAATAATGATATTTCTGAGTCAAAGGGTATATACAGTCTAGTATATAGTACAGTCTAGTCTACTGGGTATAGTTTCAAATTGCTTTCTAGAATATAGGCTGAAATTTATTTCTTTCAAGTTTCCCATTGAAGGCTTTTATGTGCATTTTTGTCTGTGTCATTTTAGGAACATATTTATTTTACAATCTCTTAGAATCTTAATGGTCTAATATTCAGTAAGTTTAATGGTCTCTCTTTTGTACCCAATGCTCTGCTAAGCTTGTGCTTTCCTGGATGTGGAGATCTTAGGACCAAGGGTATGGAAACATTTTGAATTTTAAGGAAAAAATTGATTTCTATAAATCTAAGACATTGTTGTAACAAATATTACAATATAATTTTTCTTTTGGTGTGGGAGAGTTGAAATCTGTCATTACATTAATGTAAGGAATTCCAGGTGTGAAAAATCCATCTACCAATGCATCTAAGCAGTTCATCTGCAAAAAGGGTCTAGGAATTCCTAGACCATCAACTTAGAGATGGCAGGAATATCATATATATTAAGTCCTACCTCCTTATTTTACAGATAAGGAACATGAGGCAAAGAGATATTAATTGACATGACCACGATTATAGATGTAGTCAATGGTAGATCCAGAACTTGAACCTAGGTCTTTTTAATTCAAACTTACTACCTCCTTCACTGTCTCTAGAAAATCTGGATTCTGTTTTCATGTTTAACATTGATAGGCACTACTGTGATCAGAAAATTTCTGTGTCTTTTACCTTCCCTATCTTCAAAAAGCTACCTTTCTTTTTCATGTTTTGTTTTTGTTTTTTTTTAAAGCAGAATGATTATATTAATAAATGAAAGTGTAGAGCTTGTTTGTAGTACAATGTACTTGTTACATATTCATTAAATATTATCAGCAGTGTCATTCTGAAAGAGTTTTTGAATCTTTAAAGAATGACACAATGGAAATGATTTTCTTAACAATCATCTCTAAAGTAGGAAAAGATTATTTTTGAATTGAGCTGCAATCTTTTATCTAGGCTTTTAAGAGCAGGCTTTATCAAAATATTTATCCCAGTGAGTCTGTTGTGTTGTATGGCTCTGTGTGAGTAAACAGCTCTCTAGGTACTGAGATGAAGGATGGGATAAGAGTAGTCACAAGCACTGAGTTTCTTTCTGCAATTAGTTACCTGACTGATGATGAGAAATTTGTATAGTTTGAAGCCAAACAAGCGTGATTCCAAGTACATTTTTTCTCACGACTGTTAAATGAAATGTAAATATTGAAGACAATTTATACTCTTTATTTTCAGAATCAGTCACATAATCTTATTAAATTTAGAGCTATAAGAGACTTTAGAAATAATTTTATTCAACCTCCTTATTTTATGTATGAGGAAATTAAGTTCTGATGAAGTAAAATGACTTGTCCAAAGGCACACAAAGCTGGGACTAGAAGGAGCAGATAATTATGCGACTTTCAGGTAAAATCACTAGGGTCATCTATCGGTAATTTTCTATGAAAATCCCTCTCTATTTTTTAAAGGAATGAGATGATTAAATGATTATGCTTGCTATGATAATAAATGGAATAATAATGGAAGTTGAAATTTATATGGTACTTACTGTGTGTATGTGTTTGTCCTTCATTGCCAAAGAAGACCATGCCATCAGAGAAATGATGACATGACTTGCACTTGATTTCATTTTGAGTGAGGGAGGGCTGTGCAGGTCACCAGCCTCACTTCTCCTCCAGAGCCATCTGAATCCAGTGACCAGATATGACTCAGGATGACTGGAGATGACCCAGGATGAAGGAATTGGGGGTAAGTGACTTGCCCAAGGTCACACAGCCAGTGAGTGTCAAGTATCTGAGGTGAGATTTGAACTCAGGTCCTTCTGACTCCTGCACTGGTACTCTATCCACTGCACCACCTAGCTGCCCCTATGGTACTCACTATGTGGCCAGTTACTGTACTAAATGCTTCACAATTACTGTCATTTAAGCCTTACAACCCTAAGGGGAAGGTGTTATTATTACTATTATCCTATTTTACAGAGCATGAAACTGAGGTAAACCAGAGTCACATAGCTAGCAAGCATCTAAGACTGGACTTGAACTTAGATCTTCCTGAATCCAGGATATTCTGTCAACTGTACCACTTAGCTGTCTCTATGGTTATTTTTTCCTATGGTTATTTTTCAGTATAAATTCAACTGTACTTTTCTTGTAAGATAATGATTTAAGGGTCAGCAAACTATAACCTTGGGATCAAATGGAGCCCACTGACTATTTCTGTACTGCCAGTGAACTAAGAATAATTTTTTTTTTTAAATGAAGTTTTGTGGCACTTAAAAATGTAAAAAAAAAAAAACAAAAACATTCTTAGCTTACTGACTAGATTTGTCCTGAGGCCCTAATTTGTCAAATCCTGGGTAATAATTTTAACCTGATAAGGTTCATGAAAACAATCTCATCTGTTCACAGACCCCAGAAAGTATTCCTTTGCCTATAGGCAGCACATCAGGGAGCTCTGCAGAGGACTATTGAGAAAAGCCAATATTATTTTCACATGACTCTATAATGCCTACACTATCATTTTCCTATCATTTCTATGATTGTGGTAATCCTGAACTAAATGTTTATAAGCCTAGTTAATAAGTTTGCTATGTATCCTTGTGGTTTATTTCCGTGGCTATTAGCATGTGCCAGGAATTTAAGTGATGGTGAGCAGGCAGCCTGGTCACTTCAGGATTCATATGGACTAGATACATGGAAGGAACAAAAATTCCAGACAGAATATGAATAATTTATTAAGAGATGTTAAACTATTAATGAACTACTTGACATGAGGTAGAAGTTAATAAATAAGTAATTTGATAATAGAATTGCATACCACCTGTGATATTAATTAATAAATGAACTGAGGGGAAAGAGGGTCCTAGTCCTGGCTCTGTAACTAACAAATTAGGCAACCTTTGGAAATTCACTTCAACTCTAACTGTGACATCACATCATATAATTTCCTGCTTTGCTTTTGGAGTCCAGTATTATTGTTTTTAAATCCAGTGTTCATATCAGTCATGTTGTCCTATTTTCTAGATCTAAAGTCCTTTCTGACGGCTCAGGGGACAGCTATCATTTAAAGTAGTATTTTCTATTACATTTGGCCAGGATTACTATGATTTCTCCTGATATATGACTTTTGCCTTTGCCTTTGTAATCTTTAGGTTGGTTTTACCATGGGACATCATGGCCATACAGAATTTCACAGTTTAGCCGAATACAAGTATGATGCCATGGAAATATGTCGTACAAATTCTCTCTAATGCGACAATTCATATACATGAATGAAAACAAAATGCTGATTTTAGTATTTTAATTCTTACCTGATTTTTTTAATGTATCTTTATTGCAATCATGATCATATTAACAATGAACAATTTTGAAAGGCTTAATAACTATGATCAGTGCAATGACCAACCATGATTCCAAAGAATTTATCATGATGGCCTCCTGACATGATGGAGCAAATCACGTTTGTGAACATGGCCAATGTGGGAATTTGTTTTGCTTGACTTTGCAAAACAAATTTTGTTAATTTTTCTTTTCTTTTACTATTTGTTACAAGGATTTTCTTGTTTTTTTTCTTTTGTGAGGGATCATGGTAAGAAGAGAAAATAAATGTTTGTTAATATAAAAAAAAATCTAATTTAAGCCAAAAATCCCAATGGTATAGAGACACAGTAACATGAAGATTTCAGGTCTTGGGAATTTTCTTTGCTTTTCTTGATTCAAAACAGATCTAGTTTATTGACTTTCAGAACAGGGTGGCCAGAGAAGGCCGGCAATTTTTTGTTGATGTTGCTGTTGAGTTGTTTCAGCTGTGCCTGACTCTTTATGACTCTTTTTGGGAATTTTTTGGCAAAGATACTGGAGTGGTTTGCCATTACTTTCTCCAGATCATTTTACAGATGAGGGAACTGAGGCAAACAGGGTTATCTGAGGCTGGATTTGAACTCAGAATGATGAGATTTCCTGACTCCAAGCTTGACTTTCAATCCACTGCACCACCTTGATGCCTGTATCTGACCTTTCATGACCCCTTTGGGGTTGCTTGGCAAAATACTAGAGTAGTTTGTAATTTTCTTCTCCAGATCATTTTACAGATAAGGAAGCTGAGGTAAATAGGGTTAAGTGAATGGCCCAGGTTCACACAGCTAGTAAGTGTCTGAGGCTGGATTTGAACTCAGGTCTTCCTGAATCCAGGCTCAGTGCTCTATCCACTGTGTCACTTAGCTTCCTGGTAATTTTTTTTTACCTTGCTTTTATTTATTTTGAAATTTTTCATAGGTTATATAAATTCAGACTTTTTCAGTTCTGCAGTTTCAGAAGTTATGTTAGGATTCTGTTTTGTCAGTTAAGAATCTTTCCTAACAAGTCTAACTTATACTAAATCACTACCCCTCTTTAAATTGATGGTTCATCTTACTCTATAAGATTTAACTTTTAGAGTTTCATGAGACTTATATGTCACATTCTCAGTTCTCATACATATGAGTTGTTTATATGAGGAATACAAACGAGTTTTGACTAAGAACTTTTCATTCTTCCTTTCCCCTCAATCTGAGATTGATGCTTCATTTGATTTGAGAGAAGTATATAGAAAACAAAACTAAACTCCAATATTAACTTTCTGGATTATTATGTTTTTATTTAGTCTTTGCTCCCTGGTCTAGATAATACTTTTTAGTACTGGATACTGCTCATTGTCCAATATGTAATTGACACTTTTAAAGAAGGTCTGTCTTTAAAGTAATTAACTAAGGGGATAGAAGTTTATTTGAAGGCCATAGGAAGATTCTAGAGCAAGGCAGCCATCCTCCTCTTCTTGCCACATACTGTGGCCTTGCCAATCCTAATAGTGCATTGGCAAAACAGTGAGTTAGTGCTACAAAGAGCCCTTTATTGAGAACTCAGAGTAGGCAGATGCCATTTGAAATGATGCAAGTTTAATGGACAGTCTGACTAACCCGGTTTCCAACAACCTCCCGGCCTTTTTCTCTGCAAGGCTTGAAACCGAAAAGACATTGGGTTGTTGCCATCGAAATAAAAGAAGATGCCAGTATCTATTCAGTCACTCCCACTTGTTTTCTGTTTCATTTCACTTCTTCCTTCAGTGCTCCCTTGCTGTCACCCAGTATGAAGGGCCCAAGGACAAATGCTCTCATTGTAATTTTCCACTGGAGCCTTGAGCTTGACTTGCAAATTAGTTCAAAACAAACTTTAACTCATCTGCTGGCAATAGAGGATACTTTGGGGACTATATGAGGAAGGGGATGGGTACCAATGTTCTGCAAATGTGAAAAGTCATCTTATGGTTTATCAAAGAAATTAAAAAGAAATAGACTTATCAAGAAGTTTTCAAATACTCCCATCTCCCTACTTTGTCTCTGACTCCAGGGAGCATGACAGACTAAATGCACCTTCCTATTCCTTCCCTTGACACATGGCATTGTCTCATAGTACTTGACTTGGAGTCAGGAAACCTGGGTTTGAATCCCAGATCTGTTACTTATTAATTGTGTGGCCTGGTCAAGTCATTCCCTTGTCTAAGGTCATTTCTAGCTCTGGTTTCTAAGATATTCAATATGGCTAACTAAAGAAGCAATGAAATAATTTGTTATATTTCCAATAACTTATTTAAGGCAAGAAGCTCTTGTTACATAATCCATTGTTTTCACTTATGCCCATTTGCACTTCTGCTGTCCTTACAGGAGACATAAACCAAATGATCATTAACTCTCTTTAATACTTCCTTTGTTTGAATGAAGATCATTGAGTGAATTTTAACTTTTTCTTCTCTAAGTTAAATAATCCAACTGCTTGTTTTTAGGAAGATGTGCTAAGGATTTCAGGAACACTCCCCCAGTTTACTTCCACTCAAGAAAATCCTTCATAGATGGTTAGAATTTAGAGGAGTCAGGATTTGTTGCACAATACTTATACTTTCAGGATGCATAAAGGAATTTGAAGCTTCTAATTAGTCCTTGGCCTTTATCATAGCCTTTGGCCTCTACATTGGAGAATGGACTGTCTGTTTGTCTGTGTTCGTCCTTTGTTTTCAAAGAAGACCATGGCTTCAGAAAACTGATATGACTTGCACTGGAGTTTGTTTTGAGGGAGGGAGGGCTGTGCAAGGTCACCAACCTTACTTTTTCTTCCTGAGTTGTCTGGGTCCAGAGACCAGATATCCATCAGGATGACTGGACTAATCCCACAGGAGTACATCAACTTTGGTTTTGAAGACCTACTTCCAGTTCTATCAAAAGAGAGCAAAGGATAGTATAAAACAGCATTGACTTTGGTGTGAAAGGATCCAGGGCTTGTTCTATACAATGTGTATGACCTTGGGCAAGACATTTAACCACTCTGACCAGTAGTATATATAGAGGTAAAATGAAGATGTTAGACTACATGATCTTTAAGGTCCCTTCTGCATCTCCAACCTTATCACCCTCTTAATAGTAATCAGGATAACAGCCAATTTTCTGTTAACTTTCATTAAGAGAAAGGAACTGAAGAGTGCCAAAGAGCAAGTGAATATTTTTAAGCACTTCCTCCTCACCTCTGTCTCAAAGAATCCCTACTTTTCTTCAAAGAACAATTCAGCTGAAACTTCCTTTTCAAAAGTCTCTCCCTTCTTCCCTCCATCCTCCGTCCCTTGCCCCACCCCTTATTAGCATTCTGGTGTTGTGCTGGAGTCAGCTCTTACCAGCTCACAAGAGTGATTGTTAAATTTTCAGTGCAAGCATTTATGTTTCAGAAATAGGCAAACACTAAGAATAAGGGCTTGATTTATTGTTTTACTGATTGAACTTAAGAAAGTGATAAAAATATTAATAATGCAGATTAAATTTTAAAGTGTGTCAAGTACTTTTTTATCTCAGAGTTGAATTGTTAAATATTTTAACACCCTGATTATTCCCCTTTTGAAATTACTTTATATATGCTTTATATTTATCTGTGTGCAAGGTCTCTGAGGGGAGAGACTGTTTCACTCGTGCATTTGTGTCCTTAATGCCTAGCATAACATCTTGCACGTAATAGGTGCTTAATAATTTTTTTTCAATTTAATACAATACTAAACATATGACACGTTGAGACTTAGAAAGCCATTTTATCAATAATAACCCTAACAGGTAAATAGCTTAAATATTTTTTCCTATTTTATTGGTGAGGAATCTGAGGGTTGGTAAAGATGAGCTTGCCTCAGGTGTCTTAGGTAATAAGTGGCAGAGCCTGCATCTGAACTCAGCTCCCCTCATTTCAAGTCTAGTGTCCTTTCCGCTGTTGTACGATGCTTCTTTATTACTATGTATTAGTTCCAGAAGTGCTGGTTCTGTCATTTAGAGCCAAACAGAACTGGTTTTTTCTACTTTTCACATGTCACCCATACTAAACCTTGAAGACAGACACAGTATTCTTCCTAAATCTTCTTTTCTCTAGGCTAAATGTCTCCATTTCCTTTGAAAAATCCAACTTTGACAGTGTTTTCAGGCTATTCATAAATTTTATTACTTTTTTAGGAACAAGCTTCAGTTTCTCAAAGTAGTTCCTTTTGTATTTCCATTGTTGCAGTGATTGACCATAGAGGTAGCATGCCATAGTGCAGAGGGATCTGGTCTCAAGGTCAAGAAATCCTGGCTTTGAGTCTAGCCCTTGTGTATTGACCTGTGCCCTAGACAATTCTCTAAGAAAATAAATTGCAGTGAAGGTGCCAGACTGCACTGGAAGAGTGTTTCCTTGTCTGAGAGTTCTATATGCCAACGAAATCACAGATCCCATTCTTGTTACTGTGTATAATCCTTTCTGTTTCAGTTTACTTCACTTTGCATCAGTTTGTCTTCCTATGCTTCTTTGACAATTTAGTTCCTAAAATGTGTCACACAGAACCAAACACAATATTCAGATGTTAGATTAGTCAGATGTTGTTTGAGTAAGATAGAAGATTAGAAGAGTTTTGTGGCTGGCACATCTCACTGTTAATTCAGATTGAGTTTTTAGTGCATATGAAAGATGTCCATCTGGAGAGCGCTTAGGTAATTGTGGATAGACTTAGGAATATGAAAGTTTTGAAAAAAAGGCAAGTGTGAACACTGTTGAGCTTGGAATAATTCTCTCTTTAAAAACTACATTCACATAATACAGTTTCTTCAATGTACATATTAAGGATCTGAAGCTTGGAGGTTCAGTAATTTGTTCAAGGTTAATCTAGTAAGCCTATGTGGAAGTTGTAGAGGGAGGTCAGTTTTAGTAATCTGAGATATTAGAAAAAAATGGGTCCAACTTTGTTAGCATGTAGCTTGATCATAGGAAGGATATATCTGATTAATGTTAGTGGCAGAAGTAGTTGGATACTGGTTGAGTAGCATAGGCAGACATGTGTCATTGGGATGGCAATGGACAGAGCTTTTGAGTGAAGCAACAATGAAATAACTGTGAGGAGCAAACATGAGGAGTAATCTTTGGAAGTCAACGTGGGGATTAACCAAGGTGTCATAGATCCTCTGCAGTGTATTTGGGAACCTTCAAACTATAGCAAGGGGCAAAAATATTTCTTTCAATTCTTCATCCAGGCAACAGAAGGATTAATTGAGAGGTAGTAGAGCTATATTTTTTCTTTCCCATTCATTGTGTTAAAGATACAGGGCAAGGGAATGAAGAGGGAGTACTCTTGTACCTTCCAGTCCTAGGAGCTGTGGAAAGTGATTACCTTGGGAAATGGCAGATAGTTTTTTCTACTTATTGTAGACCATGTAAGGTTCTAGAGGGCTTTTATCCCAACTCATAATCATATTGATGGGTCAGGTCCCCCAGAGCAAGAATATATCTTATTCTCTCATGGTTCTAGAGTTACCCCTGAGGGGTTGGGATATCTTTCCCTAATGCTATTGATTTGAGTCCCCATTCTGGTATATGGTACCTATTATCAGTCACCAGTCATTAATAACCCATTTTATGTATACAGTGAATGAATTAGCTTTTACAAAGAGATATTTATTGAGAAGGTATAGCACAAACAGAAGTATAAACATTACTTCCCAACACCTGGAAAAGAGGAACACTTTCCCCATATTACCTTGGTCCCTGGGGGCAGTGGGCTCATATTTAAAATAGTTCCTACAAAGCATTCGTCCAACTAAATTCACTTCCAAAATAACATAACCAATGGACCCAAGTGCTTTCATCTTGTACAACCTCTGGCATCTTGGTCAGTTCACTGCTGAGCTGTATCTTTTTTACTCAGAGCTTTCCTGATGCACCACAAAGTCTGGCCTGCACTGTGGCTCTATGAGTTTTTAAAGCTTACGTGGTCACAGCCTACTCTGATGCTCCTTTAAATCACAACAAAATAGGAGCAACTTGTAAGTCCATACAGTTATGGATCATAGTTAGGTAGATAAAGATCCGAGATCTTTCTCGGCAGTAGGAAGTTTACATCAGTTGTTGCCTGTTCACTTAAACATAGATAGGGAGGAAAGAGAAAACACTTTGGCAAGTTAATGTCTTTTGTAAGCCTTCTGACTCAGTAGTCAGTTGAATGGTTCATCTTCACATGGTAAACAGACCAGTTCTGGGAGGAGATCATTTCCATTAAGTATCTCTGGAAGTAGGGTACCCAGACATTTTAATATGGGCTGACAGCAAGAAAAGCACAGCACTCATGCTCTGACTGGATCCATTTTAATTCTTTGTCATTTACCTTTGCATTCTGTTTTAAAAGAAAACGATCTTCTCTTTATTATGATGTGTTATGATTTATTTTGACTTGATTAGGTCTAGGGTATGTTCAGTGGAAAAAGGGGACTCATGAGCATAAATTTGAGTAGCTGATGGACTGAAACATATTCTAAGAAATGAAATGTAGCAATAGGGGTATACATTTAAATGACTATTTAGTTACATCTTTCCTATTCTGTTCTTATTGATTTGATTTTTTGAATACAAGTACATTTTATATCTGGGTATGGGGAGAAAATGAGTTAACATCACTGAGTTCATAGATTCTGCTGTAATCTGACTTGTATAACTACATAAATACATAATTGCCTCCCTTTTTGCTCAACTCTTTGTCACAATTTCTATGACTTTCCTTCAAAAATATATTTTTATTCTTTTAATTATTACTACTCCTTTTGTCATCTCAAAATTCTGTGCATTTCTCTTTCAAAATCAGTCATGGTGTTTTATTCTACTAAAATTAGTGTTTAATATTTTTTCTTTTGATTCAGTTCAACTCAACAAACATTTATTAAATGCTCAGAGTGCATAGATCACTGTGCCAACATTAGGTGATGTAAAATATTTAGATAAAACAGAGTTCTCTACTTTCATGGAGCTTATAGACAAATATGATGGACACACAAGTAATTCTAGACCAAAATAATATCACATAAGTATAACAATGTTAAGCATGATCTGAATAGGGGGAACTGATTACCACCTTGGGAAATTTTCCTTGAAGATGGGACATTTGAGCTTGGATTTAAAGATAGATAGGAATTCAATACATATTAGAGCTGTTCTAGGGATAGAAAATAGCATAAACAAAGGCACAGAGGTAGCCAAAAGAAATGATTTGGTTATGTTCATGGAACTACTAGGGTACAAATTCAGGTCTATATCCCAGATCAGTCAGTCAGTCACTAAAATTTTATTAAGTACCAACGATGTGCTAGGAATTAAGCTAACTGCTAGGGATACAAACAAAGGCAAAAGACTGTTCCTGCCTTTGTAGAACTCACAGTCTTATAGGTGAGACAACATGCAAATAACTATAAACAAACAAACTTTATACAGGATAAATTGTATATGATCAACAGCGGTAAGGCACTGAAACTAAGAGAGCTTGGGAAAGATTTCATGTAGAAATTGGAATTTTAGTTGGGACTTGACAGAAACCAGGGAAACTGAGGGGTAGAGATGAGGGGGAAGATTGTTCCAGGTTTGAGGGACAGTCATGGAAATGCCTGGAGCCAAGAGATGGAATGTTTTATGTGAGGACCAGAAAGGACACCAGTGTCATTGAATAACTGAATATTTGTGGGGATATAATGTATAAGGACGGTTTCACCTGCCCAGTTTCCTTAAATAGGAAAATTTAAATTTTGATTAGTCTCTGAATAATTTCATTGTACATTACATACACAACACATGGTATTTACCTTGCTACAAAAGTTAAATTTCCCTGGTACTTACGAAGAACTTGAAATATAGTAATTATTCACAGGAAAATAAGATGTTCAATTTTCACAATGAATGTAAGAATATTTTCTTGGCAAAAGTAGTTAGATATACAGGATATTTCTTTTTTTATCCTCAGTTTTTCCTCAGTGAACCTATTCTGACATTACTGGACAGGCTCAGAAAGGTTAGTGGTCAGTACGTCCATCATATCTGTTTGTAGTTCTCTGCTGGTTCCACTTATATCCATCCCTAACAACACAATTAGAAGCTGACACCAGTTACTATGGTTGTTTCTGACATTGATACGAACAGAAATTTGTCAGCAGTCTGGTAGAACTTAGCAATTAAATGGTATCACCTAAGATAGAGCTCTATCTGATTTCAAATGAATCACCTAATCAGCTATAACCTTTTTCACTGAACCACAATGTATGCTAAAGCACTTTTACTTTGTGAGAAAGCTTAACTGTACTGTCAACAGATTATCTTTTCAGAGTCTATTGTCTGCTTCTACTGGGCATAAAACAAGGCAACAGCAAGAAGGAAATTGATACTCCATGAGCTCTTTGTCAGGAAAGCTCAGGGTAGCTAATAACTTTGCAATTCCAGAAGTCCTGAAGCTAGTATAGATCCTCCTATATTTTGTCAATCTGCCCCATGCATTTTAGCTTACAGAAAACCTATTTATTGAAGACTTACTTTCCCCACTTCTGCATATTGCTAAAATAAGTTTAAAATAAAATGATACTTTAAGAAATAAAAACCCAGATTGATATATTAACTTCTGACAATGAATATGAAGAATTCAAAGACAGGCAGGTCCATATTGCATTCATGTAACTTTTCTAATGATTTTCCTTGTTTTGGTGGGTAATCTTATTAACTCGTAGCAACTGTTTTATTGGTAACAGCATGATATAAAAACTGTCCTGAACTGTCTACAGAATTTCTGAGTCATTGCAAAGTATCTTTCTAATTAACATCAGCCAGTCAACATGCATTTATTAAGTACTTAACATGGAAGAGGCAAAGTGCAAAGAAAGGCAAAAAACATTGTTCTTAACTTCAAGAAGCTTACCTTTTAAGAGGGATGACAAGGAGTAAGATGAATAGTAGATGAAAGGTGATCCCAGAGGGAAGTTACTAGAAGGGGTTGGAGATTGGAAAGACCTTTAGTTGAAAGTGGAATTTGAGTTGAAAGTTGAGTCTTGAACAAAACCAGAGAAACTAGGGAGCAGAAATAATTGGGGGAAATATTACTATTATGTGGACAACCAATGTGCAAGTATATAGATGGGAAATGGGGAATTATGTGGGAGGAACAACAGATAGTCCAGTGTATGTGGGTCATAGAGCATATGGAGGGGGTCTAATATAAATGGATTTGCAAGACAATAAGTGGTTAGGTTGTAAAGAACTTTAAAAGGACAATGAAGGGCTTTATGTTTGATCCTTAAAGTAATAAGGAGTTCCTGGAGTTTGTTGAGCAGAGACAGCGTGACATGATCAGACCTGTACTTTAGGAAAATCACCTTGGTAGGTGAGTTGAAGATGGATTGGAGTAGAAAGAGATCCAAGTCAGGGAGATGAATCAGCTGGCCTTTACAAGAGACTAGGCAAAGAGGGTACCAATGACAACATATGAAAACAAATTGGATGTGCAAGGTGAATATGAGTGAGGAGGCAAGGATGGCAAATAGGTTTCAAGTTTGTGTGATTGGGAGGATGGTGGCACCTTTGATGGAAATGGAAGAATTGTGAAGAGGGGAAGGTTTTGAGGGAAAGAATGAGTTCTGCTTCACACATCTTGAGTGTGAGACATATTTAACATATCCAAGATGTCCAAAAGACACATGCTTAGGATGAGCTCAGGAGAGTAGTTAGCAAAGAATGTATAGAGCTGAGAATCATTTGCATAGAAATATTTAACCCTTCAGAGCTGATGAAATCACCAATCTAGAGGGCTAGATAATTTAGATAATTGATTCCCAAGCTTAATTCAGGTTGCCACTCACTGTCTTAAGGGGGCTGTCACAACATTTCAAAACAAAGTTAATTTTTAATCCACTGTAGTTTTCAAAACTCAAAACACACAGCACTTCTGCTAGGATATGTAAGTGGGAAAACTGTGCTGAGAACTCAAACAATGATGGGGATCTCCACTTTAGCTGGCGCATTCTGCTAGCATCCTGGGTGGAGTCAAGTGGTATCTTGTGGAAAATCAAGTAAATAAAATCTGACAAAACAAACAAGTTGTGAGAGAACTGTAGTGTGGAAGCTTTCCTTTTTAATTAAAAGTGACTTTTAAAAGCCAAAAGCCATATTGACTTGTCACCAATGCAGGCAAATGTCCTCACTTATTTATTTGAATCATTTCTTGGATTTATAAAATTATAGCCTTTCTCTAACGAAGCTTCAGGGCAAAATACAATAGGACAAGATTAATTAAAGCTCTAAAATATATGACTAGCAGTGATGATGTTAGAATAGCATGAAATGCCAGGAAAGTAAAAATAGCAACCATTATTTCATTCTCCCTTTAGGCTTTAGGCTTACCTCTGAGGAATATCAACTTTATAATGGGTATAAAGCAATCCTTCAGGTAGAAATTTCAGAATTGGAACAGTTTGGGGTTAAAAATACTCTAAGTAATAATAGTTACTGCAGGAGGGTAACATTTATGAAGATTCCACAGTCTTGAAATAAAATTAGGACATTAAGCTTTTTTAAAGTTCATTATTAGTCTGTAAACTCCTTAAAAGTAGGCTAACATATCTCACCTAGATTTTTTTTCTCTCTCTAGGGCTAATACTCTGTACAGAGTATTTGTTGCATTGTATTGCATTTGAGTTATTGGTAGACTGTGCAATCTGTAGAACACTGATTTTTTTTTAATCCTTTCAAATGGTTGTCACTATAGAACCACTGGGATTCAATGAAAGCTAGGATTTTGATTTATCTGCATAGACTGACATTTGAAGGCAGCTTGTGACAGAATAATCTAGGGTTCTAAACACTTGGATTCCTATGACAAAGTCAAAGTTTTAAAGAATGCGTTTTTCAATCTGAGTCAAACATAAGGTGCAGACAATCGCAAGTATCTCCTGTATGCTTTTGAGACTTTATGACTCTAGAATATATAAATTGTAAAATTTGAAGGAACAAATAAAACATTGATTCCTATGAGGAAAGGTATATTTATGATGGCACCACTGATGCAATTCATGTTAACTTGGTATATATGAATCAGATCCAGATAGTTGGAAGTTGTACAGGAATTGGCAGTCTAGGAATAATTGTCCATAATATGTTGAGTATTTTGCAATATTCCACACATATTTATATGTATGCATGTATATATCTATATCTGTGTATGTATGTATACACACACACACACACACACACACACACACACACAGAAAGGCTGCTAGGTGGTGCAGTGAGTGCAGTGCCATGCACGGAGTCTGGAAAACTCCTTTCCCTGAGCCCAAATTTGGCCTCAGACACTTGCTAACTGTATGACCCTGGACAAGTCACTTAACCCTGTTTGCCTCAGTTTCATCATCTGTAAAATGAGCTGGAAAAAGAAATGGCAAACTACTTCAGTATCATCTCTGCCAAGAAAATACCAAATGAGACTATTTTGCAGAGAACTCACATGGGGCAGGTGATCACACGGTGGTCAGATGAAGTGATACAAGGACACTCTCAAGGTCTCTCTCAAGAACTTTAGATTTGATTGTATGACATGGGAGACACTGGCACAGGATCGCTCAGCATGGAGTGACCACATCAGAAAGGGTGCTGTGGTCTATTAGCAAAGCAGAATTGAAACAGCACAAAGGAAACATAGGATGCACACATTTGGAGTAACCACCCCAAATGTTCACATAGACTATCTGTGCTCAATCTGTGGTAGAGCATCAAGCTTCTATTGGGCTGATCAGCCACAGCTGGACACACTGAAATTTGACTTTATCATAGTGATGTCATTTTGGTCCTCTTTGAGAATGAAGGACAACAACTAACCAACCAACCAACCAAATGAGGTCACAAAGAGTTGAATACAATTGAAATGATTAACAACATATATAGAATACTACCTGTGTAGCCATGTGTATTGTATGCTGGTTTCAAAGTCTTATAACTTACCCCAGTTTTAGTATTTATGTCAAGAATTTTAAGAGGTAAGTTATAAAAGAGCTAATTTTTGTCTTTGCGACTGTTTTCCCTTTTTAACTTTCTACTTTCCTTTTTTTTTAGCTTAGATACTTTATTTCTACTTTTAATATTTTTTTGACTTGTAAGTGTGTGAGGCTGGATTTGAAATCATATCTTCCTGCCTCTAGATCCAGTGCTTTATTTACTGTTCTACAGATTTGCCTAGTAAAGGCTTCTATTGGGGAGTGAGCTATATGAGCTAACCGCAAAGGCAGCATCATCTGGTCTTAACAACTGTGCATGACACACACTGGCTATGTGATTTTGGACATGTTTCTTAAACTCTCAGTGCCTCAGGTAGCTCTTCAACGTTATAATTATAGAAAACATGCAACCTGCCCCAATAGATGGAATTTCCTCACCTGGGAGTTTCCTATGCCAATGAAATCACAGACCCAACCCCTATCTTCATCCTATCTTCTCTTTTGCTGCTTATTTCATCTTTAGATCTCTTTGCCAGTACTATCTAGAAAATATTGCTTTTGTACTTGCCTTGAAAATTAACATATCACTCAAGGTACAAAGTGTTAGCTGGCTAATTTGATAAACCATCTGTGCTACTAGTAAAGATCAGGTGGTCCCACCCAGGTAGAAAATTTTTTTTACTGTAGCCTTCTGGGGACAAATGACCATGGGTTTAACTATCTATAAATGACACTACCCTTTCATTCCAAACCCCAAACAGGTGCATAGGTATACTTAGAGCATAGGCATTAGTAGGCAGAAATTTCCTATGCACATCCTAAAAACTAGGGGTGGGAATGCAGGCTGATTGGGAAAATATTTGGGGGAAAAATGAATCTTTTGATACATTTTAAATTCACCCCATTTAAACTACTTCTCTCCATTTCTTAGTTTAAACATATATAAGAATGATAATTATTTTCCCCAAGTTTGGGGGCAATATATTTTCAGTAATATTCCTTACTTCTCTCACTTGCAGTTTACATTTTAACCACCATAAGCAGTTTTCCCCTAAGAATTTTACGAATGAAAATGGTACACATATAGTAAGCCAGTAGAAACTTCAATAATATGAAGTAATAAGCTAACTAGTCCTTTAACCTCTTCTTCTATACTTATTTTTGGCCAAGATCATATTGTTTAAGAAAGAAATATAAATATCTAGTTGAAATTTCTCTGAGGGATTCAGTAAATCACTAAATCTAATAAAATTCAAAATTTTGAGCGTCTCTGTTAGCTAATATTAGCTAATAATTAGCCTGAACATCCAAATAGAAAGCCACAGAGAGCTATCCACCCCATACAGAAAATGCCAATTGTATAAGAGCCAGACAGCACTAGGGGTGGTTATTCTATCATGGTGTTCTTTAGAAAGTATAGCCAACATACATATGCTTATAAGTACTTTCATCTGTTGTGTACCTGAATTTATAGTATTTTATGCTCTTAAAAGAGCACATGACAATATTCTAGCTGGAGACATGCCAGGTTTTGACACACAGGAAGTAATTTGAGGGGGACATTGAGGAGCCTATGTCCCTCTTTGCTTGGGTAGAGGAGAATCAAACAAAATTACTTATGTTACCATATACACTCTGTTTCTATATGTGAGAAGCAGTGTAATATAATAAATTGAGAGGTGGCTTTAGAATCTAGTAGACCTGGGTAAGTCCCTTCTCTGACACATTCTCTGGCAGTTTGACCCCTGGACAATTCATTTAATTCTGCTGTGTCCCTGCCAGCTATCTAAGATTATATGCTTAAAAAAAAAAAAAAAAGACTATATGCTACAGGAAAGGGGTCAATCTGCCCTTTGGCAGGAGAAGTTCCTCACTGGGAAGTTTCTTCATGTATGAAATTACAGGTCTGGTGAAAAAATATGAAGGTATCCATGGAAATTCTTGCAAGTATTTCTACTTGAAAGTCCTTAGTATAGGTTTCTATATATAGTCATTCATTCTCAAACTAGAGTATCTACTATGTAGAGAATGTTGAAGCTATGTAAAGACAAAATGGGATCTCTAGCTTCAAGAGCTTAACAAGGACATTGATTTGAAACAGCACCTTTATTCTATACCAGTTTTAGTGGAAAGGTGTCATTTTGTTTACCAAAGGAATGATTATCTATTTGTTCTCTGAGATCTCCTTGTATATAGGAGTGTAGGAAAATCCCTTGCTTTCAGCTTAGATACTGCTTTGAGAGGATGCCCCTCTGTATCCTAGGGAATAATAATTCTCTTTCCACTCTTCTCAACTGAGAAGATTTTTTTAAATCCCATTTTGAGTATAAGTTTTAGAGTAATTGAAAAGCCATAACCAGGAATTAATAAGTTAGTTAACATCGTAAGTATCCTTTAAAATAGTTCACAACACTGATATGCACATTCAAAGTGAACAGGTCTTAAACTAAGTCATATTGAATCTTACTAGGTCTGTCTCCTTCCTTCTGTCCTTTTCTCTCCCTGACTCTCCTTCTTTCTTCCTTTCCTTATATTTTTTCTTCCTTTTCTTCTTATTCCCTCTTTCTCAGTCTTTCCCATATGCCACATTTTTGGGAACTGGAGCATATATTTTTTAAGCATTAAATATATTTATTGGGAAAATGACATTACTTTTAAATTATTTTTCAAAGCAATATATTTCAAAGCAATATTTCTAAAAAAACCCTCTTTTAAATTAAATTACTTTTCATGTATTACCTTTGATATTTGTTTTTCTCTGGTGTAGTAGCCCTCAGTAGAAAAAAGTTTTCTCATTTCTACTGAACAGATATTTCTGTAATTGGTCAGTTTATTATTTGTATTTAATGTGCTATTATGAAACCATCTGATGCTCCCAAGAGTTTCCTGCATAAACTCCTGATTCTCATATTCAAGTTTCTCCCCTCCAGTCTGGTTTAAATCTGCCTTTTCAGTATTATACAATACTATCAGAGTAAATGGACAAGTGTCTAACTTATTCTTGTGTTGTCCTCTCCTATCTTTGTGCCTTTGCTTCTGTGGTCCCTCATACCTGGAATGAATTTCTTATCTTATTTCCATCTTAAGTCCCTTCCTTTCCTCAATGCCCAGTTTCCTACTTGAAAGCCTCTTTCTTCAGGTGAAAGTGATCTCTCCCTCCTCAAATTTCTTATTGGACTTTAGCTAACTCCCTTAACACACATGTATTTATCACACTTTTCTTTTTGAGGGTTTGGAGTTCACATCTCTCTTCTTCCCATCTCCTTCCCTGACAAAATGAAAACTATAAAAAAACATATCCCCAGGATCTAGCCCAGTGTTTTGAAAATAGTATGTACTTGATAAATATATTTTTTAAATTGAGTTATATTAAAGATGATACCCCTTATCTTTTTGACTTATCGTTCTGTTTTATTAGCTGTGTGGAAAGCTGTATAAGAATGGCATTTCCTTGATTGGAGGTGGTCAGCTCATTCCTATCTAAGATCACTGGAGGCATCAAAGTCCTATTCACTTGCATGGATGGCAACATGGCATTACAGCTGTGGTTTTCAGATCATCGTAGTAATAGAAAGCTATATTGCAGAAATCAGCTATGATTTAAGCAGGATAGTCTGCATAGTTCTGACACTGTAATGATGGCCATAATAGCATTCAGCTGTCAAGTAGTCAGGAAAAATGACTTAGTGCGTAGATAAAGTGTATCAGAAGTAAGGTGGGCTACAGTGGAGTAATGCTGTCAAATAGTGAGTTCTCTGTCAATATAAAATCTTTATAAAAATGTAGACACTTGGTTCTCTCTCCACATGAGAGATAGTACATAAGAAGGCAGCAAAGGACCTGACCACTTGTTAAGTTCACTAGGATTTTAGAGAGCCCTAGATTTCAGTCCCTTCTCTGTTTCTGACTGGATCCCCTTTATTTTCTTTGAGTATCAATTTTCTTATCTTTAAGGCATGAAAAATAATTAAACATGACGCCTACCTCAGTGTTTTTGTGAGGACCAAATGAGCTAGTGTATATAAAGTGCTTTGAAAATCTCAAAGTGCTATACAAATGTCCGCTATTGCTAAAGGAGGGAAATTGTGATGTGATCAATAGCTTGTTGACAGTTGAGAAGGGACTTTGAATCCTATCTCAGATACTTGTAAGTTGTGTGATACCAAGTAAATTACTTCTTGTATCCTCAATTTGTTCATCTCTAAAGTAGGGATAACAATCATCATACTACCTCACAGGATTGCTTTGAGAATACCTTTTGTAAGCCTCAGAGTACTACGTAAATGTGAATTTCTACTATTGGTATGCTTAGATAATCCCCTGCATCTACTGCTCTGCCTAGTTTTAGTTCCACTGAACAATATGTCCCTTCCAGAATAAGGTCATCACTTCTAACACACTACCATGTTGCTATCTCAAGTGTTGCTTAACACTATGTTCCTTAGCCCCTCTGATGGAAGGGTGGAGGGGTGAGTACCAAACTCTTCCCAATGACTTCCTTTTTAGAAGGCAGAAAATAGACTTTCAGCTCACTCCACTCTGCAACTGCTGGTTTACCTGGTTTCAACTCCATGAAACAAAACATCCCCACACCAGGTAATCTTCTGGTATCCCCCACTGCCTTCTTGCCTCCTTTTGTGTGTTATTTTCCTCCTTAGATTGTTATCTCCTTGAGGGCAAGGAATGTCTTTCTTTTCATTAATTATGTCCCCAGCACTCAGCACAGTGCCTGGAACATAGTAGGCATATGATAAATATTTATTGAATTGGATTTATCGGAAAGACACCAAAATGACATAAATCAGATAGAAAAGTAGATGGAATAGAACAGCAAATGGAGAAGTTAATTTTATCTTATCCTAGCCCCAGTCCCTCTCCCTTCGCTAGCCCTTTTTGAAGATACCTAAAATCTGTCCTGTACTTGGACCCTCTTGGTCAGATATAACATACAGCATCTTTGGCAAATCAAGCCAACAAGGGATTTCACTTCTTTCCTGACCAACTGAGTAGGAATGTGTCACAGCTGAAAGTAACATTTAAAAAAACTTTTTGTAATTTAATTCACTTCTGCCACCTGCATGTGGCAACCAGCTCTATCACTATTGCCAAATTCTGCTTTTGCCACTTAGTAGACATCTAGTTATTCAGCAAACTTTCACTTTCTCTGTGTGTGTGCTTTTATGTTGCCTGTGTGTATTCCAGCTGCCATCCTCATTGGCCATCTTGGATTGCACTTCAGCCTAAGGGGAGTCTTTGAACTAAATGATTTGGCAGAGTGCTGAGTTTAGATGTACAATTTGATTCAGAGAATCAAGACCTTTGGCATGATAGAGAAACACTGACTGCCTAACATCTGCTTGAGCAACTGCTCAACCAGAGAGACTTACAGTAAGGGAGAGTATGATAGTGGTCATAACACTGGGATGCAAATGGTTTTTTGTCTCTTATGGGACCCCTGGATCACAGCACTCTGTACATTTAATCTATATGTAGAACATTGCATGAGAATAGCAATTGCCAAGAGGGAAGAGCAGAAAGCAGACACTGTTGACAGAAGAATTTAAACATAACAGCTGTAGGATATCTATGACAGAGGGGTTGGATTACAGTCAGACAAAAGGATCATCCATCAGCAACAGAAGCTACAGATGCCTAGTATGCATTCCTTCTACTGTCTATAAAATGGGGGTGAATTATTTTGATAAGCATTTTTACTATTGCATACAAATCTAAAGAAAAGGTTGCTTTGTGTTCTCTTTGCATAACAAAGAGATGTCAAAGAATAGTGTTTGACCTTCAAGCCAAACCATAGGTTGCCTCAGATGATTTTAACATAGTGGGTCCTCAACATACCATGAGCTCCCACAAAGTAGCACATCAAGTCTCCTTCACCAAAGAGAATATTGGTATGCAAAGCTTTCTTAGTCATTGAATCACGGACTTTGGTCTTTGACTGTTTTTCATTTATTTCTCAGGATCATGGAATTCTAGAATCTCAGAGTTGTGAAGGAGTCTTACTAGCCTACTAACTAGTCTGGCCCATACCATAAAAGAATCTTTACTATAAAGTACCAGACAGGTGGACATCTAGCTTCTGCTTGAAGGCCTCTATTGAGAGAGGATGCAGCTCTAAACCGTTCCACTTTTGGAATGCTCCAATAGTTTCTATCATAAAGCCTACATTTGCTCCTTTGCAACTTCTCCTCATTCCTGATTTTGCCTACTGGGGCCTAAAAGAAAAGTCTAATCCCTCTTAGACATGACAGTCCTTCAGATTATTGAAAGACAGCTATCATGTCTCCCTTGAGTCTTCTTTTTTCCAGAATGTGTACTCCCAGTTACTTCTACTTGTTTATCTTTAAAATAAGGATAAGAATCATCATATTTCCTTCACAGGATTGCTTTGAGAAAACCCTTTGTAAGCACTATATAAATGTGAGTTTCTACCACTGGCATGCCTATACACTCCCCTCCATCCTATACCTGTTGTTCTGCCTGATTTCAGCTCTACCTAACAAGCTATCCCTCTCAGGATAAGCTCATAACATGTTGCTGTCTTGTTGCTACATCACCATGTTGCTTTCTCAAAGCATTGATTGACACTATCTTCCTCAGCTTTCTCTCCCCTCTGATGGACATCTGGAATGGGGAGTACCAAACTCTTCTGAATAGTTTTTTTATAGAGGAAAGAAACTGGACTTTTAGCTCATTCCACTTTGCATCTGCTGCTCTACCTGGATGGAATTTCATGGAACAAAATGTTCCCCACTGGATACTCTCCTGGTATCTCCTTGTCCCTGCCACCTCTCATTTGACAAGAACCTCTCCAGCTCCCTAACCATTCTAGAAGCCTTCCATTGGATACTTTTCAGGTTATTAATGTCCTTCTGAAATTATTGTGACCAAATCTAAACACAATGCTCTAGATGCAGTTCTGCAGTTCTAATTTATGACTTCTTTCCTATTGTCCTATCATTTTCTTCCCTTGTTGGGTCAGCTTTTTGCTGCATCCTTTGAACTACTACATACTATTTATTTATTTTTTATTCTCTCCCTTATTATGATCATCTTCTCTTTGTCCCTGTTTATTTCCCATAGCATCTTATAGCTTTCTAGTAAGTACAGGAGACAGTATGGAGTAGTACATGGAAATCCTGTCTGGGAGTCAGAAAGACCTGGCTTCATGTCCTTCCTATGACACATATTGGCTTTTTGAGCCTAGGCAAGCTGCTTAATGTCTTCATACACTAAGTAGCTTTCTTAGGTTATATATTCTGGAACAGTTACCCAACTGTATTGGTTTTTGTTTTTCAGTTGTTTTAGTTGTGTCTGACTCTTAATGACCCTATTTAAGGTTTTCTCAGCAAAGATACTGAAGTGGTTTGCCATTTCCTTCTCCAGCTCATTTATGAATGAGGAAACTGAGGCAAGTAGGGTCACATCATCAGTAAGTGTCTGAGGCTATATTTGAACTCAGGAAGATGAGCTTTTCTGAATTCAGGCCCAGTACTCAATCCCCTGTACCACCTAGCTTTTCTAGAATCTTGGCAACTTAGTGTTGAGAAACTTGTCTAAGCAGAGTGAGTAAACAGTTTTCTGAATATACTGTCTGAAATTGGGAGATGACCTTATACTCAAATATTGTTGTTCCTTTGCTATCATTTTTATGCCCAGTGTCTTTCTAGCACATATAGTTGTGCTGACACTTCAAAACATGAAATATTAAAAAACATGATTGATATCCAAATTGTGGGCAAGCTATTCTTTCTATTTTTTAAATTTAATTTAAATTTAATTTAATTTTTTGAAAATTTTATAATATTCAATTTCTTAACTAACTCCCTGGTACAAGTGACCTTTAGTTGGCTAAACATCTAAAATGCTCCTTTTCTTTTTTTAACCTTTCTTTTTTATTTAAATATTTAATTTATTTATTTTCAGTTTTCAACATTCATTTCTATAAGTTTAAAATTTTCCCCCCTTCTTTACCCCCTCCCTCTCCAAGATGGCATGCAATCTGATATGGGCTCTATGTATACATTCTATTAAACAGATTTTCACATTAGTCATGTTGCATAGAAGAATTATAATGAAAGGGAGAAACCATGAGAAATGAAACAAAACAAAACAAATAAAAGAGAAAAGAGTTTGCTTCACTCTGTAATCCAGCTCCATAGTTCTTTCTCTGTATGTGGATGGCACTTTCCATCATGAATCCTTTGGAATTGTTTTAAGTCCTTGCATTGCTGAGAAGGACTGAGTCTATCAAAATCAGTCCTAACACACTATGGCTGTTAATGTGTACACCGTTCTCTTGGTTCTGCTCACTTCACTCAGCATCAGTTCATATAAGTCTTCAGGGTTTTCTAAAGTCTGCCTGTTCATCATTTCTTATAGCACAATAGTATTCCATTACATTCTTATACCACAACTTGTTCAGCCATTCCCTAATTGATGGGTATCCCCTTGATTTCAAGACCACCACAAAAAGAGCTGCTATAAATATTTTTGTTCATGTGGGTCCTTTCCCCATTTTTATGATCTCTTTGGGATATAGCCTTAGAAATGGAATTGCTGGGTCAAAAGGTATGCACATTTTTTATAGCCCTTCGGGAATAGTTCCAAATTGCTCTCCAGAATGCCTGGATCATCTCACAGCTCCACCAACAATGAATTAGTATTCCAACTTTCCCACATCTTCTCCAACATTTATCATTTTCCTGTTTTGTCATGAGCCAATCTGATAGGTATGATGTGGTACCTCAGAGTTGTTTTGATTTGTATCTAATCAATAATGATTTAGAGCATTTTTTCATATGACTATAGACAGCTTTAATTTCTTCCTCTGAAAACTTGGGGATGCTATTTTTGACATTGCAAATGATCAACATGACTTCAGAGTCCCTAGAAACAAAAAACTCAAGTCAAAGGGACACCAAAAGAAGCAAACTAAAACAAGTATCCCATTACTTGAAGAAAAGCTATGATTTAACTCTTTTGGCAAGGTCTCCATTTTCATTGCTAAATGAATCTTCATAGAAGTAAGGAGCAAAACTACAAGTATAAATGCAGCATAGTCTTATAGGAACAATTCTAGTAATTATGCACAACATTCAGGTAGACTTCAGAATTGCAGCTTCTCAAATCTCACTTCTCAAATCACCATCAATGATACTCACCAGGGAGATGGTTACCATGAGTATTGTTTCTGAAAGGAATAAAGTGAAGTAATTGGAATGCATTTCTGGGGACAACTGGATTTGAGGAACAGAAAATGTGGATGATGTACCTCAAATATTTGAGTATGAGAGGGGGAAATACCATTTCAATCAAGTGAAAATTTGAGAGTTTCGAGGATGTCAAGTTTTGCCTGCAAATTGCAAAGGCAATGGGAAGTTACATTATGACTGACAGTTGAGAAAAGGTCCTTATAATGACATCAAAAGTTGCACTTTAGCCTTTAGTATCCTTCCAAATTTGGTACCCTTCCTTCACTCTCAGATTGTGAGTCTTGAGAGTATCCTGGGAAAATGGTGAAGTAGGTCACAAAATTCCAAGATCTCCAGATTTCTTTCATAAATAAGACAAAATAGCACCTCAGGGTGAACAAAGAATGGCAAAAAGACAACAAAAACAACATCAAGAGCTGGGATAGAACAGTGGTACTCCTTTGACAACTGGAGAAGATCTGAAGAAAGATCCCAGGATGGAGGTTTGGTCCAAGTGAAGTGTAAACACTTCCAGGCTAGCAAGTAGCTGGGTTGGGAAGTAGCCTTAGCTTCAGACAGGAACACAGGAATTTTCACTTCCCAGACAATGTGGGGAGTCAGGAGTCTGAGTGGGGGTAGATTGAGGGAGGCACTGCTGATGGAAAACATCAGACTCAGCTATGTTGGTGAAATGTAGTCCTGGGCAAGAAAGAACCTACACATTCCAGGTGAGTACAGAAACAGTGGGGTGGGGATGCTATTGGCTGTGGGCACTTATAGGACATCTGAGTTCTAGGTCTTGGTTTCAGGACAGAGGGAAGAATTGAAGGTCATAGCCACTGGAGAGTTCTCAGGGAGCAAGAACATTTTGAGCATAGTGTTCTTGGGGGTCCTATCTGTGACTTGGAGGGGGAAAGGAATGCAGAATTTGAGCTCAAAACAAAGCTTAAAAATAATAGCAAGAAATAATAGCAATAATAGCAAGAAAGATGAGGCCAGAAGCACCATCCCTCACACCCCAGGGTTAGAGGTGATTATATTAAGAAGCTCCTAAAAATTAAAAAAAAATGAGTAGGCAAAGTGGAAAGAACCGAACCACAGACAGTCACTATAGGGATAGAGAAGACTAGGGTTCATCTTCAAAGGAGGATACTGAAGCAAAAAAAGCCTCTCCTACTCCAAAGAGTAACATCAAATGGTCACCTGCCCCAAAAGAATTCATAGAAGTACTCAAAAAAGACCTCAAAAATCAAATAAGAGAGATTGAGGAAAATTTTCAAAGTAAGAACAATCCAAGAAAAACAAGAAGATTATGAAAAGAAAGTCAATCAACTGGAACTGGGCAAGGGGAAACCAGTAAACTGAAAATAATAAAACAAAATAGAAAGGATAAAAAAGAAGAGAATGTGAAACATATTGTAAGAAAAACAACTGATCTGGAGAATAGATCAAGAGGAGAAAATATAAGAGTAATTGGAGTACCTGAAAGCTATGAACAAAAAAAGAATATTGATACAATAGAAACAATTAATGAAAATGCTTCTAAAGTGTTAGAACAAGAGGGGAAAGTAGAAAGAGAAAAAAATCCATCAATCACAACCTAAAAGAGATCCTCATTGGAAAATTTTCCTACAGGAATATAATATCCAAATTCTGAAACTCCCTGGTTAAGGAGAAAATATGAGCAACAAGAGAAAAACACAATTCAAATATGGCAGAGCCACAGTTAGAATTATGCAAGACCTAGTACTAGTTACACTAAAGAACCACAGGTCTTCGAACACTCTATATCAAAGAGTAAAAGAACTGGGATTACAACTGAAAATATCATACCCAGAAAAGTGAAGTATAATCTTGAATGCAAAAAGAAGATATTCAATGAATTAATAGACTTTCAGGATTTTGTTGCAAAAAGTTCACAACTTAATAGAAATTTGACATTCAAGATCCAAGAGAAATATGAGGTAAACATCAAAGACTAATTAAAGGGACTCAATAAGGACAAACTGTTTACTTTTTATACTGGAAATGTAAAGTATATGACTAAAATTGTCAGTAGCAATTGGGTAGTTTGAAAGAAAGAGTGGAGTAAAGCTGAGTATGATGTGATTCTAAAAAGCAAAATGATGCAGGAAGAGGTAAAAAAGAGTAATTATTTCATACAAATGAGGTACAAGAGGAAGAACTGACACAGAGGAATTAGATGAGGGAAGAAGGCTAGTAGTCCTACAACCCTACTCTCATTGGGAATGGGTTAAAGAAGGACATATATGTATATACATATATATGTATATATGTATAATATATATGGGCATAAAATACTTCTAAATTCACCACTTCTGCTGCTCCAGAATTTGTTGAGAGTCCCTTTCTACAGGTATTTTATGGGCTGTGGGGAGGACGCTACGTAAGTGTGTCTTTCTAGTCCGCCATCTTGGCTCTGCCCCCAATACTTCTAAATTCAGAAAGAAATAAAAGGGTAAAGGAATAGGGAGGGGGAAGAGAATAAGGGAGGGAGGGAGGGAATAGAATAAGGGGAGTATAGAAGGCTGTGTAGATTTATGGGGATGGGATAAAGAGGGAATAACACACACATAAACACATAAACACACACATATATACATGTCTTCTAAATTCAGAAAGAAATAAGAGGGTAAGGAGATAGCATGAGGGAGAGAATAAGGGAGGGATTTTTGGGAGGGTAGATTAAGGAATAGGAGGGCATGGTAGAGGGTAAAAGTAAAGTAGAGAAGTAAGAAGGGATATGTGTAGGGTGAGAAGGATAGTGAGGAAAATGGGAAGGAGAAAAATATACAAGTAATTATAATTTAGAATGTGAATGGGATGAATTTAACTATAAAATTGAAACTGATAGCGAATTACAAATTAGAATTCAACAATAAGTTGCTTTCAGGAAATGCTACAAAAATGAGAGATATGCACAAACATAAAATAAAGGTCAGGAATAGATTATATTAGAAGAATAGGAATAGAATAGCAGGGATAGTAATCATGATCTCAGACAATGTTAGATCTAAAATCAGATTTACTCAAAAGAGAAAAACAGGGAAACTCTACTACGTGTCTGTCATAGTACTCAATAGTTTTAGACCATGTAGAATGATTAGACAATATAAAAAATATGAATATACTTGCAGGAAATGTACAAATATAAACACAAAATACCTTTTATACAAATTTATATCTAAATAATTGAAGTAATATGTAGTTTGCATAGGTAAGTAAAGCTTATATAATAAAAATGAAAATTTTACTTAAATTTATGTAATGCTATCCTCTTTAAATTGCTAAAAAAATTATCTTACTGAGAAAAAGTAATAACAGGGTTCATTTGGAAGAGCAGAGGGTCAGGAACTTCAAGGAAAGCAGGGGAAAAAGATGTGAAGGAATTAGATTCAGTAGTATCAGACCTTAAACCATATTATAAGATGAGAGTGGTATTGAAGTTTAAAATGGATAATTTTGATTATTTTAAATTAAACATTTCCTGTATAACTAAAACCTATGTAGCCAAGAATGGAGAGAACACAGAAAATTTTGGGGAAAATACTCTCAAAGGCAATCTCCCAGATGGAATGTGATTGGTTCGGAATATTGTTGTGGTATAGGAAATGATAGTGGATTTAGAAAAATATGGAAAGACTTAGACTTATGAAGGAAGATGCTTTATACCTACAGACAAATAGATAAGTGGAAATAAATGCAATACTTTCTTATGTATATGCATTTGTATACATATATATATATACATAGACACATAGACACAAACACATACATACATATATATTTATGTGTGTGAATGTGTATACATACGTGTGCTTAACTGAAGCTTTCTCGGTAGGGAGAAGGTGGAAAATTAAGTATAAAGTGCACAGCAAAGGACAAAAGAAAACATTCAAGGAAGCAAAGAAACAATTGACAGCCTTGAAAATAATGTGTAGTATTCACTACATAGACTTCCATAAAATGAAAATTTATTGCTTTATATTGAATCCTCTCCTGTTGTTCTGTGTACATGGTAATTTTTTCTTATTTTGTATTTAAGTTTAAAATAAATTTAAAAATCAAAAGAGAAAAAAGAAAGTAATATTTCTGTTGTAACACTGTCACTTCTGTCTTATGTAAATGGAAACTCTACTTTTGTGTCTCATCCATTCTCCTAATTCTGAAATTGAAAAATCAATAGCTGTAACCCCTGAATCACCTACTTATACTTACCATGGGTACCAAAGCCCTTAATGCTTTAATAACTCTCATAATGCCCTAAAACTGAGCAACAGCTTACATAATAGAATGAAAGCAGAACCTTTTGGAGACCCAGGAGTAGAAGAATAGCTTGCCTCTTTCTCTGCTCCAAGACCTTCTTGAATAGTACAAACAGAATAATATTATATACTTTCTCTGAGGAGACTGAAAGTCTTTGCTTTTTCAAATTTTATTTTTATCCCATTTACCCTTTCAGTCCCATGCCAAGAGGTGTCAGATGTCTGACAGCAACCTAACTATGGAATACTCAGAGGAGGATTCCTGTTAGGTCTGACTTTGGGAGTGCATGAACAGAACCCTTTCCAGCATGACATAAGCAATGGGAGAAATTTGGCTCTGTACATCTATGTTCACATTCTCTATCCTGTATAAGTTCAAATGGGGCTCAAACACTAAAAATGTATTTCATGCAAAGGTCAAGTGATTAAAACTGGGCCTGCTTCCTGTTATCCTTATTTCATATCCTTTGGTTCCCATGTAGGTAAGGCATGATGATATCCATGGATTGGGATTCTAAGAGACCTGTTCCCATGGTAATGTTAGCACTTGAACCAAGGTACTCAGAAGCTCTATGACTAAGAAAACAACTCTAGTGGTTGCCCTCTAACAATAACTTGGCCCTTATGACACACTAAGAGAATAGATGGTTGAATTTTGGGCCAGTTAGATTATTAGCAACTTGACTTTGAGAGACTTGATATTAGCTCTGAAATCTACCTGAATATTGTACAGATCTGTTCAAAGTTACATGTGGATATAGATGCAATTTGACTCCACTTTTTACAGATTATTGTTTTTGTGTCTCATGTGTCTAGTAATTCAGATAAACAGTGCTATATAAAGCATTTGTATGCTTTAAAAAATTAAACAAATTAATGGCAGAATTGAGACTAATACCCAGGCTTCCTCCATTGGCAATTAATTATTCAAATAGCTTTAAAAATAAAATTTGAGTGTCAAGCAATTACTTTAGACACCTAGTAATTAAATGACACTCCGGTTTAAAACTTGTGAGTGAAAAACATATTTTAAATCTTGCTGTATCTAAGAGTTTAGAAAAAGTAGTTTAAGATCTGCTGTTAGAGCCCTATGTACTGCCAAGTTTTCTCTTCCTTATTTAGAATTAAGCCAGCATTGGTTTGCTCTGACTCCAATATTGAATTACTCTGCTTTACAAACAAGTAATGGAGAGATAAGAGGATTAAAACTTTTGGAGACATATTTGGCAATAAACAATATTAAATCTTTCACTGGGCTACAGACAGAATTTGGACAACACACAGATCAAATCTTGAGGCATTCTGAGTCACAGAATTGAATTAAGAGGACTCTGAAGAAATGTTAAAAGGAACTCTGAGCCATAACACACCTGGGACTCCCCAGCATCTAAACATATGGACTTCTAGTCTTTAGAAAGCCAAGAAATCTAAATGTAGGCATGGAATCAATCTGGAAACCCAAGCTGATCAGAAGTGAAGTTATTGTGTGGGAACTCATTAAAAGGTATACACAGGAGAATTTGTTCAGTTTTGTTTTGGATAGCATTTTCTTAGATTTCTGATATTCTTCAGGGCTTTAACCATCATCACAGTTCTTAGACAATGTTGGGTGCTCCCTACTTTTTTCCAGCCTACTATTTTATAACATTGTTTCAATCCTAGGAGACTGGCACATTTATATAGGTTAAGGTGGATTTCACCTTATATACTGTATACTGATTAGGCATAAAAATAAATGGGTCTCTATACTGACTATTTGAAAGTACAAGAGAATAGAAATTTATAAATAAATGATAGTATGATATTTCAAATAGTGCCGTTCAAAGTCTTGTCTCATGGGGGTCAGTCATGCTCATAATAATTGGGTTTTTGGTTTGCCTCAGCTCTGAACATTGTCTTTCCCATTGATTCAAAAGAATAATTACTCTCTGTTAAAATATTTGGTTATACACATAGTTTAAAATAAGTAATAAAATTATTGAAGCAGAGAGTAATTTAGATGCTGTTTGTCCTTCGCTCTAGAAGAGGACCATAGCATCAGGGAGGTGATGCGATGACATGCAAATGAATTGGATTTAAGTGATGGAAGGCTATGCAAAGTCACCAGTCTCATTTTTCTCCTCTGAAGCCCACTGGGTCCAGTGGCAAGATATAGATCAGGACAACTAGAGATGGTCCAGGATGTAGTGGGGTACCTTAGCCTTTGCTCTAAGAGATATCACTTTGACAAAACAATCTCTAAATTCCTAATCTGTAATCTCATAATCTTTCTGTGATGTTACTTTTCAAGATATAGAACTGCAATTCAGATGAAATTTGACGTCAGTGCCTTTCATATTGGGAGAGTAGTATGGAAGCATTGTGAGGGAACCTCATAGGATCTTAGATTTAGATCAATAGGGTCATTGGAGGTCATCTAGCCCCATCTCCTTATTTTTCAGATAAGGACATGAAGTCCCAGGGAAGTGAAATGACTTGTCAAAGTCAGTACAGATAAAAAATGGTAGTGCTGGGCATTGAAATAGAGGCAGGTCCTCCAATTTCAATTCCATCACATCCTCCATCATACCTACAGTATGTAGTCTGATTAGACAGGGCCTCTTTTGCCAGTGGAAAGAAAGGGGAGAGGAGCATTTAAACAGAAGTAGGCCAAGTGACAGATGAGTCCCTTAAACACAACTCTTGACCAAAGAAATTTCACCAAGCCACTTACTTAATCTTAACTGGTCTAATTATTGGTGTGTAAAAAGGTGGTTCAGGGTCTACTAACATTTAAACTGATACATTTGTAAAAGATGACCTCAGAATAAAACACTATAGACCTTAACCAGTATTCCTCCCACTACATAATTAGCCTAAAAAAGTATGTACTAACTGCCTAGAATTTTTTGGTGTGTTGTTTCAGTATCAGAACCAATTTGGAGAACTGGGTTGGTGATCAAGTGATAAGGGAATATGTCTACCAAATTGGCTTAAATACTATCAGGAAATCTTGTAGTTAGATCAATTGAATGTGAGACTATCATTATACCTTAAAAATCAAGACATATGTGGCAGAAAGATAAAACTTTAATGTATTAATGCTTCTCTGGGAAAATTGTTGAAAATCAAGATGATATTAAAAGGAATTTTTTGGCCAGGTTTTTTTGTGCATATCTGTAATCCCTGTTAATGGAGAGGCCAAGGCTGGTGCATTGCTTGAGTTCAGGAATTTTAAGCTAGGCCAATGGTATGTACACATTAAGTTCAGCACTAATATGATAAGTCCCTAGAGTGAGCTCATCTAAGGCTTCCTAGGGAGAGGCAAACCACACTCGGGTTAGAAATGAAGCAAGTCTTTTCTGATCTGGAGTGGAACTGAGCCCACTACATTTCCAGCCAGAGTGAGATAGGGAAACCTAGTCTCAAAAAAGATCTTCCTAATCACAGATTTTGATACTGTCTGCAAGTACTAAGGGGTAGAGGTTTTGGAATGTGTTGAAATCTTGCCTGCATTCTTAGAATCACAGCAAACAAAATGCTTCTGAAGGATTATCTGACTGGGAATTTGGAAACTCAGGTTCTAGTTCTGGCTTTGCCATTAAATCTGTGTGTTTTGGGGCAAATCACTGATCTTCCTTCCATTTCAGGTTCTTTAACTCTAAAACTAGGGAACAGGAATACAAGTGATGTCAAGGTCCCTTCTTGCTCTAACATCCTCTAGTTCTGTATAATGCCAGCCCTGAATCCACTAAGAGAATACTGTGCAGGCTTCTAAAAATCTGGCAGTTAGTAAAATTGAGAAGATAATGATTCAATCTCTGTACTTGAGAAAACATAGGCTAAGTTGTTTTCAAATATATATCTTGTAGGATATAGTATTATTTGAGTGCTTACACATAGACATAAATATGTTTAAGAAAATATTTCCATCTGTTAAGAAAATTTTTTTTTAAAGAAATTTGGTTGCAGCAATAAAACTAAATGGTAACTATAACTCTCCCATTGATATAATCACATTAATAACTATATAGAGAGGATGAGTTTATGTCCTAATTCCTTTATTCAACTACAAAAGGAATTGTTTTATCCATTTGTACAGCAGTCAATAGAAGATCAAATTTAAATGAATAATAGTAGTCTAATGACTTATCCCTTCATTGTTTCTGTCTTTTTCTGTAGCTAACAGGCAGGAGTGCAGTGGTAAGGTCAAATAAAGTCTTTTTTTAAATAATGGAAGAAAACATGAAAGTATTTGTAACTGTAAGGGAAGCAGCCAGTAAACAGGAACAGATTGAAGATTAGCGAGAGAACAGAGATGATAGAGGAAGCAATCTGTTGGAGAAGATGGGATTGGATTGATAATAATAATATATTTATAGGCACTTAGCTTTAGAGCTTGAAGAAACCTTGGAAGTCATTTAATCCAATCCTCTCTTCTTACAAATGAAGAAACTGAGTTCCAGAGAGATGAAATAACTTGTTAAACAGGGAGTATATGCAGCAGAGCTAAGATTAAAATTCAGTCCTTTAACTCTCCATCCAAAGTCATTTCCATTATGTCAGGTATCATACAATGCTTTCTGGTTTACAAAGTGCTTTAATTTCAAGAACTCTATGAGGTAGGTAGTGGACATATGGCTATTTATATTTTACAAAAAGGAAACTGATGCTCAAAGTATGTAAATGACTTGCCCAAAGTCAAAATGCTAATAAATCGTGGCTCTGAATTCTATTTCGATGCCGGTGCCATGATGTTCTGCTGTCTCTTTATAGTGAGAAAGAGTAAGGGATAGATGGCCCTCTGAATTATAAGCAATTAACATTATAGGTAATCTACATTGAATGTATAGTAATAAAGTGTTATAGCAGAATCTCATTATTTCAAATGACTGTCCTTGAAACCTTTCTTGGTTATATAAAAGCTATAAATTAATGAGGAAATGCAATACCTAATAAAAAATTTATACATTGACCTAGCAGATTTACTTTGTTTATTTTGACAAGTTTAGTTTAATTTTAATCATTTATGATTATGCTTCTTAGTATGCTTGGAATATACTATACCATTTTTTATAAAAGTTATTGTTTTAATAATATGAGATCTCATTACAGCTACATTTTTTTTTTTGCTGAAAAGTGGGAAATGGTTTGATTTTGGTGAATCATCACACAACAATGAAGAATAAACATATATTAAGTTCCCACTGATTGGGCTTAGGTTACTAGCTATGAACTGAAGCATCTCAACAGTTTAGATAAACCAAAGTTAATGTCCTCAAAGAACCTATCATAAGACATCATAGGAAATGATCAGAAAGGTATGTTATAAGTGCAATTACAAATCAAGGTGGTATAAGAGGTTGTAGAGGGGAAAGTTGGTTATTGACCAGAGATAGGGGAAAGCTTGTTGGGGGTTTTATCATCTGAATTGGCCTTTAAAAGACTGGGGGAAATTCCAGAAAGGTAGAGGTCTATCTCACTGAAGTAAAAGGGTACTGGAGCCCAGCAGCAGGCGGTGTCTGGGCAAGCCAGTGGGAGACCCTTAGTCACATCATAGATCAGCAAGAGAGGCCAACTGTGAGGTCTCCAGCCCCAGTGCAGCAGGCAAACTGCCAGCCCAGGAATCCAGGACACAACTGGTGTGACTAGACCAGGCCACCTCAGCACAGTGGTCAAGCTGTTACACCAGAAACCCTGCTGTGGAAAGCCAGTGACCAGTCCCCTGGCTCCCAGTGCAAGAGGTTTGGCACAGTTCCCCTTGAATCCCAGGAGTAGATACCAACTTTAAAAAATGAGAAAAAAACAAAAAAGAGACCTAACCTTAGAAAGTTGATATGGTGACAGGGAAGATTAAAACACAAATGCAGATGAGGGCAATACTCTCAAAATGTCTATGTGTGAAGCCTCAAAGGGGAACAAGAATTGGTCTCAAGTCTAAAAAGTCTTCTTAGAAGACCTCAGAAAGGATTTTAAAAATAAAATAAGAGAGATAGGAGAAAAATTGGGGAAAGAAATAAAAGTTATGCAAGAGAATAATGAAAAAGAGTCAACAACTTAGAAAAGGAAGAACAAAAACTGACTGAAGAAAACAACTCCTTAAAAAATTAATTGACCAAATAGGAAAAAAAGTCCACTGAAGATAACATGAATGAATGGATGAACATTTGTCAAAAATATAATTTTCCTAGGTTAAAAGAAATGGAAATAAAATACTTAAATAACCACATTTAAAAAATTGAACCAACTATCAATGAACTCCCTAAGAAAAAATTTTCACAGCATGATGAATTTATCAGTGAATTCTACTAAACATTTTAAAAAGCAATAAATTCTAATACTATATAAACTATTTGGAAAAATAGGCAAAGAAGGAATCCTACTAAATTCCTTTTAAGAAATTTATACCTAATATATTTATACCTAATACCTAAACCAAGAAGAGCCAAAACCAAGAAAGACAATTATAAGTCAATTTCCCTAATGCATATAGATGCAAAAAGTTTAAATAAAATGTTATCAAAGAGATTACAGCAATTTATGAACAGAATAATAGAGTATGACCAAGTGGAATTTATACCAGGAATGCAGGCCTGGTTCAATATTAGGAAAACTATTAGCATAATTGACCATATCAATAACAAAAGCAATATAAATTATATAATTGTATCAATAGATGCAGAAAAACTTTTGAAAAAATACAGCACTCATTCCTATTAAATACAAGAGAACACAGGAATTGATGGAGCTTTCTGTAAAATGAAAAGTAGTATCTATCTAAAACCATCAGCTAGCATTATGTATAATGGGGATAAGCTAGAGGCCTTCCTAATACAATCAAGGATTTCCATTATCACTAGTATTATTTAATATTGTATTAGAAATGTTAGCTATAGCAATAAGAGAAGAAAAGAATAAAAGGAATTAGAAGAGGCAATGAGGAAGCAAAATTTTAACCCTTTGAAGATGATATGATGGTATACTTAGAGAATCCTACAGAATTAACTTAAAAAACGATTTGAAATAACAAACAACTTTTACAAAATTGCAGAAGGTAAAACAAATCCACATAAATTATCTATGTATTAATATTTATATACTTACATATTTAAATAAATTTAATAAATGAATTAAATATAACATATGCAAACATTTAATAAATACATAAATTTATATATATTTCTACATGTCTCTCTCTCTCTCTCTCTCTCTCTCTCTCTCTCTCTCTCTCTCTCTCTCTCTCTATTTTCTATATATTGTCAACAAAGCTCAGCAGCAAGGAATACAAAGAAAAATTCCATTTAAAATAACCATAGACAATATAAAATATTTGAGAGTCTGGTTGGTTGGTTGCTGTCCTTTGTTCTTGAAGTGGACCAAAATGACATCAGTTTGGTAAAGTCAAGTTTCAGTGTATCTGACAGTGACTGATCAGATCCATGCAAGCTCAGAATGCTCAATCACAGGTCAGACACAATCGTTCATGTGAACATTTGGGTTAGATACTCTAAATTTGGAAATCCTGTGTTTCCTTTGAGCTGTTTAAATTCTGCTTTGCTCATAGAGCACAGCACCTTCTCTGATGTGGGCATACTAAGCTGAGCAGTCCTGTGCTAGCACTTCCCATGTTACACAATCAATTCCAGTGTTCTTGAGAGGGACCTTGAAGGTGCCCTTGTATATCTTCTGACCACCATGTGAATTTGGGAGTCTATCTGCCAAGAAAAACCCAGGAACCATAGGAATACAATTTCAAAACACCTTTCCAATATAAACAATTGGAAAACTCTAAATTGCTCATGGATAGGTCAAGCTAATATAATAAAAATGACAACTCTACCTAAATTAACTTACTTATTCAGTGTCATAACAAACAACCAAAAATATTTTATAGAGCTAGAAAAAAATAATAAAATTCACCTGGAAGAACAAAAGGTCAAGAATATTAAGGGGATTAATGAAAAAAAGTGCAAAGGAAGATGGTCTAGTCATACCAGATCTAAAGTAGCTATCACCAAAATTATTTGGTACTGGCTCAGAAAGTGGTGGATCAGTGGAATAGACTAGGTACAAAAGACACAGTAGTAAATAACTCTTGTAATCTATTGTTTGATAAACTCAAAGACTCCAGTTTCTGGGATAAGAACTCACTATTTGGTAGAAACTGCTGAGAAAACCAGAAAACAGTATGGCAGAAACTAAGCATAGATCAACAGCTCACATGGTATACCGATATAAGGTTGAACTGGGGACATATATGATTTAGACATGAAGGATGATACCATAAGCAAATTAGGAGAGCAAGAAAGTGTTTACCTGTCAGATCTGTGGAGAAGGGAAGAATTTATGACCAAACAAGAGACAGAGGACATTATGAAATGCAAAATGAGTAATTTTGATTACATTAAGTTAAAAATGTTTTGCCCTAGGAAAACAAGTGCAACCAAAATAACAAGGAAAGCAGAAAGGTAAAAAATAATTTTTAAAATATTTTTAATAACTTTATTTATTTTCAATTATCAACACTCACTTTCACAAAATTTTGAATATCAGATTTTCTCCTCATCTCCCCCCCTACCTTCACTACAGGACAACATGTATTCTGATTGCCCTTTCCTCCAATCTGCCCTCTCTTCTATCAGCCCCCACCATTCCCTTCCATTCTAATTTCTTTTAGTGTGAGATAGATTTCTATACCCCATTGCCTATATATCTTATTTCTTAGTTGCATGTAAAAATAACCTCTAACATTCATTTAAAGTTCCACATTTTAAAACATTCATTTTTAAAGTACCACATTCTCTCCCTTCCCATCCATCCTCATTGAGAAGACAAGCAATTCAAGACAGGTTATACATGTGTGGTCATGCAAAAGACCTCCATAATAGTCATGTTGTGAAAGACTAATTATAATTTCACTCTATCCTGTCCTGTCCTCCATTTATTCACTTCTCTCCTTTGATGTTTCCCTCTGCAAAAGTGTTTGCTTCTGATTACTCCTTTCCCCAATCTGCTGTCCCTTCTATTATCTCCTCTCTCTTATCCCCTTCCCCCTGCTTTCCTGTAGGGTAAGATAAACTTCCATACACAATTGAGTGTGTATGTTATTCCCTCCTGAAGCCAAATCCAATAAAAGGAAGGCTCACTTATTCCCTCTCACCTTTCCCTTCTTCCCTTCCATTGTAAAAGCTCTTTCTTGCCTCCTTTATGTAAGATGATTAACTACATTCTACCTCTCCCTTTCTCTTTCTCCCAATACATTCCTCTCAACCCTTAATTTTCTTTTTTAGATATCATCCCTTCATATGCAACTCAACCTGTGCCCTCTGTCTCTCTCTCTCTCTCTCTCCACACACACACACACACACACACACACACATACATTCCCTCCAAATATCCTAATATTGAGAAAAGTCTCATGAGTCATAAATATCATCTTTCCATGTAAGAATGTAAGCAGTTCAACTTTAATAAGACCCTTATGATTTCTCTTTCATCTTTACCTTTTCGTGCTTCTCTTGATTCTTCTATTTGAAAGTCAAATTTTATTCAGTTCTGGTCTTTTCAACAAGAATGCTTGGAAGTCTTTTATTTAGTTGAAGTTCCATGTTTCCCCCTGAAGTATTATATTGAGTTTTACTGGGTAGGTGATTCTTAGTTTTAATCCTATCTCCTTTGACCTCTGGAATATCATATTTCAAGCCCTCTGTGTAGAAGCTGCTAAATTCTGTGTTATACTGACTGTGTTTCCACAATATTTGAATTCCTTCTTTCTGGTTGCTTGTAATATTTTCTCCTTGATCTGGGAACTTTGAAATTTGGCTACAATAGTCCTAGGAGTTTGCCTTTTGGTATCTCTTTCATGAGGTGATCAGTGGATTCTTTCCATTTCTAGTTTATCTTCTGGTTCTAGAATATCAGGGCAGTTTTCCTTGTTAATTCTTGAAAAATGATGTTTAGGCTCTTTTTTTCATCATGGCTTTCAGGTAGTCTAATAATTTTAAAATTATCTCTCCTGGATACATTTTCCAAGTCAGTTGTTTTTCCAATGAGATATTTCACATTATCTTCTATTTTTTTATTGCTTTGGTTTTGTTTTATAATTCTTGATTTCTCATAAAGTCATTAGCCTCCATCTGTTCCATTCTAATTTTTAAAGAATTGTTTTCTTAGTGAGCTTTTAGGCCTCTTTTTCTATTTGGTCCATTCTGCTTTTTAAGGCATTTTCTCCTCATTGGATTTTTGGATCTCTTTTGCCATTTGGGTTAGTCTCATTTTAAAGGTGTTATTTTCTTCAGCATATTTTTGGGTTTCCTTTAGCAAGCTGTTGACTCATCTTTCATGATTTTCTTACATCACTCGTTTCTCTTCCCAATTTTTCTTCTACTTCTCTTACTTGATTTTCGAAATCCTTTTTGAGTTTTTTCATGGTCTGAGACCAATTCATATTTTTCTTAAAAGCTTTGGATACAGGATCTTTGACTTGGTTGTCTTCTTCTGGCTGTATGTTTTCATCTTCCTCATCATCAGTGATGTAAGAAAATATCTCTTAAGCTAGGAAGTAAGAATCTATAGTCTTTCTTTTTTTCCAATTTGCTCATTTTCCCAGCCAATTACTTGACTTCTGATCTTTGTTAAATGGAAGTCTCCTGGCAGGAGGGAATCCCCCATCTTTCCTTCAGGGCTGAGTGGGAATGCCTTCTCTGTCCACATCATGAAGGCATCACCCAAACCCTTGTCAATATCAGGAAGTCATCACCTTGATGCAATTTAAGAGGTTCATGGATTCTCCCCTCCTCCTCAAAGACCCAAGTACAGGAGAGAATTCTCTGGAATGAATTCAGGGACTCAATATTCTTTAAGTTAAGGTGGAAAAGGTTTATTTTAACACTAATATGGTGGGCAGAGCTCTTTAAGGAGCTTGGATTCCTTTAGGAATCTGCAACTTAATAGGGTGATGCTAAAGCTTATATAAGGAAAAGTAGTGGATTATATGGCAGTTATGCTAATTACATGATAACTTACAACCTTGGTCACAGGAGTCATTCACTATTGGAAACCAGAAGAAAGATTTCCTTAGGGGTGCGTTTTTGATCTGTTTGTTACCTCTGTAGCAAGACAGCTTTGAGAGCTGGTGTCTATAACTTGACCTCTGAATTGAATATGATAACTTTGGGAATCAGTACATGATAATTCTGTGGTTACAAGAGAATCCTGTTTTTAGAAGAGAATTTCTTCATAGGTTGTCTTGTTCTTGTGATGGGGAAAGATAGTTTGTCTCACTGGGACCCACTCATGAGAAATTGCTAGGCAGAGTGTCCTTGGACTGGGGAGAAAACTGTCAAGGATAGTGTTGTGAAGCTATGGAGAAATGTGATCTTGGAATTGGGGTCCAAGCACAAACACTCAAGCATGCCATCAGCCCCAGAAGAACCATAAATAGTCCCTCAAATCAGCAGAGGTTGCAGTGTTCACCAACGGTTTTGTCTTGTTGGGCTGTCTGCACATTTACTCTGATGCCCAGATAGCCTCTCCTTCATCCTACAGGCCTCATCTAACGCCCATATGGGATGCACTTTGGCTCTGCCCTGACAGCTTCCTTTTCCCTTTCCCCATTTGGGTTTTGCTGCTATTGTGCCCCACCTACCTCCACCCACCTGCCCACCTGCTTTACCCACCAAATAACAGTACTATGCCATGCACTAATCAAGCTGCCTGTAATGACTCCTGGAACTGTCACTTCCTGTCAGAATCTGACAAAACTAGCTGGATTAGTAAAAATCCAAGGTAGACCCCAGGTACCTCCCTTTAGTTCTTGAGTGATTGACCAAATCTGAGCCTTAGGGGTGCTGGAAGCCATGGCTGTGGGGTCACTGTTTCAGTGAGAGAGAACCCTTACCATTCCCCCTCTTAGATCTCTGTTGCCAAAACCAGCAGCTACCCTGTTGATTCTGAGAAGTTTGGCACTGATTAAAGACTTGAACTCAGGGGTGGAGGGGCTCAGGCCATGCCTTAGAGATAGAGAACTCCATTTAGATCCATGACTATTGTTCAAATATTGGACAACAGGTCTTTTGGAAGCCATACCTTAATGGGCAGGGCTCCCTGCCGTCACCGAAGAGAGCAAGGGCCAGGACCTGAACCCCAGACCTCAGACACAGGGTGCCCTCCCTCCATTCTGTCCCTTAGATTACTGAACTACAGAGTAGGGTCAGGCAGGGTCTTCTTGTCTACTGTGCCCAGGTGCTAGGGAAGTCTTTTGTTGTGGTCTAGACATAACCTGTGAGTAGACTGAGCTGCTTGAGTTGGGACCCAGCTAGCTGGGTAACCCAGCTCCTCCTCTCCCTTCTGTCTCCCTCTCTGCTTCCTTGGAGTTTACTGATTAGATGTCTTCCTTCCTTCCTTCCTTCCTTCCTTCCTTCCTTCCTTCCTTCCTTCCTTCCTTCCTTCCTTCCTTCCTTCCTTCCTTTCTTTTTTCTTTGTGTGTGTGCATGGGGTGAGAATTACAAAAATAAATGCTTGATTGTTTTTAAAAATTCAAAAAATAAAAATAATTTAAAATAAATCTCAACTTATAATAAAGAAAAATAAAATTAATTGGGAAAGATAGACTGGAGTTGGATTGTGAAAGGTTTTTAATGCCAACTTTTGTTCTAAAGATAATAGGGAACGACTGAACATTCTTTTGAGAAGAGGAATGAAATGATCAAACATGTTTTAGAGAAATTATCTAGGCAGATCTAAGGAGGATAGATTAGAGAGGAGTATAACTAGAAATTTGTCATGATACTTTTTCTGTATTTTGAGGAACAGGTTCCTCCAGCAGCAGAAATAGAATAGTAATGACAATCTTGACTGGGTGTACTAAAAAGAGTACTGGGCACTGAGAGATGATTTAACTGTAAGATCATAGGTTTGGAGCTGGAAGGAACTTAACTGAGGTCATGCAGGTAGTTAATGTTAGGGGCAGGATTTGAACATAGGTCCTCTGATTCCAGAGTCTTTGCTCTTTGGCATTATCACTTCCTACTTGTTTGGCAGTAGAGGGAACAGTTACTGTCTTAGCCACAGTCACTTTATCTTTAAACTGACTATAGTAATGCCTACACTACTTAACTCACTGGGGTTGTTACAACAAAAATGCTTTGAGAACCATAAAGCATAAATTCTTATTATTAATTATTATTATTTCTTTATCAAGGTCCAAAGTTTATAAATAAAATGTCTGGAGTAAGACAGTTCCTTTAAAATTCTATTGTGCCTTCTGAAATGATGATAACACAGTAAAATATATTGAAATTTATTAAAAATTAGTTTCTCAAGCATTTTATGAGCATCTCTCTGGAAAGATATAGCAGTCTCAAAGTGGCCCCTCTTCCATTTGTCTTTAGGATAAGCCAGTGGAGGAGGGAGGGACCTGTGTCCTTGAGGCCACATGTGGCTCTCTAGGTCCTCAAGTGCAGCCCTTTGACTGAATCAAAACAAAAATCCAAATAAATCTTGTTTTGTGAAGTCTGACATCAGTCAAAGGGCCGCACTTGAGAACCTAGAGGGCCACATGTGGCCTCAAGCCCGCAGGTTTCCTACCCCTGGAGCAATATTAGCTCACATATCTGGTCTGCTGCTATAACAGCTCTGTGTCCCTGGAAAAGTCATTCAAATTCTATTTGCCTCAGTTTCCTCCTTTGTAAAATGGAGATTATAATGGCACCTACTCCCCAGGTTTGTTGTGAAGATCAAATGAGATACTCATTTTAAAGCTCTAAGCACAATAACTGGCACATAGTAAGTGCTATATAAATGTTAGATATTACTATTATTTCATGATCTGCAAAGCCATTTTTATATATCATCACATTTGTTCTTGACTACTTTGTGAGGCAGGTGCTCTCCTCTTCATTTTACAGAAGAGGAAAGTGGGGCAGGTTTTCTCCAGACTTTCCCTGTCTTCTCAGGCTCACACAGTTAGTGTCTGAAGCAGCTGAATTCAAACCCAAAAGTGGAGCCCAGCACCACGTCTACTTATCCCATGCTGGGACCACAGTAAATGCTTGCTCAATTGAAATAATGGTCTAAGCCCTGGGGTTTCTTATAAAACACCATTAATCTTTGATTCCTAGAGTATTTTACACAGTTGTAAGTGGCTTAATAGTTAGCCTTCTAACTGGCTGAAGTCTAATTGCTTTTGGAGAAATGGTTTTTCTTTCTTTCCACCAAGACAAAGCTCCCTCATCAACTAACCTGAAAATAGACATTCATAGAATCCAGTTCAAGGGTGGTTTATGTACATGTATATATGCATGTGTATGTATGTGTATAATGTGTACACACATATGAGCAATTTAAGGCCTTTGCAGTGCTTTATAATAATAATAGCTAGAACCTACATATTAATTGAAGTGTTTAATTTCAAGTGTTCAACAACATTATCTGCTTTGAGCCTCATAATAATCTTATAAAGCAGTTATGGTGTTATTCCCATTTTCCACCTGAAGAAACTGAGGCTTATGTAGTTACACAGATAGTAAATTTTGGAGGTGGGATTCAAACTCAGATCTTTCTGATTCCAAGTCGAAAAATCGTAAATAAGAAGTAGATTGGCACAGAAAAAAAAAAAAAAAACATTTAAGTAAGTGATATGGACATTTATATCTTATGGTTATGGTAGTATTTGATAGAATTTATGATGATAATGGAGTCTATGTTTAGGTCCAATAGATCTAAAATGAGACTCTTCTTGCTAACATGGGAATCCAACTATTTCTAGATTAAGTAATAATAGCTCAAATTTATATAGTAAACTGAGAACAGGCCTTGATGCCAGAAAAACTTGGATTCAAGTCTTGACTCTTACATATCTTGAATGTGTGTCCCTGGGTAAAGTGATTAGCCTCTCCGTGACCCAGGCAACTCTCAAAGAAAACAAGCTGGAGAACAATTGCTCATCTACCTTGGTAGAGGGAATTTTCTCATCAGGGAGCTCCTTATATTGATGAAATACAGTCTAGACAAAAATAAATGATGATAGTTATGCTTGAGATATTAAAAACGGAATAACTTGTTTTGGTTTTATCCTCTTCACAGCAATACCTTGGCAGTAGCATGAAAGAATCTTTGGAGTTGGCTTGTGTGGAAGGGGTAGGTGTTAAAAATGCCATAACATGTAGAGGAGAATATATATTCATTTCAAAATATCACAAAGTCTGAAGGGAAAGATGTTATGGCAATAAAACAGATGTGAGAAACAAATTAGTGGCCCTGATGGTACATCTGGAAATATTGCTAGGTGGCCATTTTTGCTTCCCCGCCTCAGCATGGGAGCATTACCATGGCTTAATAGTGTGTAAGTTTTTTATTGTTATCCAGGAAAAGTACTTTATTTTCCCTTGCTAGCAAAGGTCAGCAACTGAAAATAGCAGACATTACATTTGGGATATTCCTAGAATAGCTCAGTCTTGCTTCACTATATAAATATCACACAAAGGGAAGGTGTTTATTTTTTTTAAAAGGAGAAGCAGGTTAAAAAATTCTTATGTTTATACTCAAATGTAAGTGATTATCAAGAGATACATTCTTGCTGTGCCAGCAGGTATGTGCATTTATTCATGTTTTGCACACCCTGAAAATGATTTAAAAGATGGCCCATGCTACAGTTTGAAAATGTAAATTCTTTAGACTTCTTTAAGGGTGGCTTATCTTTTGCTGGAATCCTTCATTCACAATATTTATTACTGATTTTATCACTTCTGATTTATGTTCTTTTCATAAATTGTTTCTTGGTCTAAAATTGTATTTTGTTGGAGAGTAATTTAAAATCAAATTGTCAGCCCAGAACAGAATTGAATTATACTGGCCTCAGATATTTTAAAGAAACTTGTTTTATCAGAGGGGGATTATTCTTTCAGGATATGGCAGCACAAGACATTATAACTTCTTCAATTGTTCACCAGTAGAGACTTTACTTGGTCAGAAAGCTAATGGGACCAGTATAGCAAGAATATATTTTTAATTTCCATTGCAGTTACATTGATTAGAGGGCTTCACACATGTTAAAGAAATTTTCTTTTCTGTGGACTCCCTTCTGAACCAAATGTTCATATTTTTGATCAAAGACAGTTGTCAGGCAGTGAAGTGAATTTTTGTAGCTTGGGTCTATTTTCTACTCCACCGAGGCTAAAGATAGAGAGCATCTAAAGTAGATCTTTACTTGAGTACAGGTACTTACTGATGAAATAAGGATAAAAAAGCCAGAATTTAACAATCTGGTAAATGCTACCTCAACCAATGAGCTGGGACAATAAAGGTATTATCTGGTTTCCATTTTTAACTATGTCCCATAAATACACTCAGTTACCGGTTGGGAAAAGAGTCCTGTAAAGCACTTCTAAAAAATAATGTAGTGAGATAATTCACCCAAGTTACTTTTCTAGATTGTAAATTTAATGTTCTGATTGATGGAAGAGGACAGGATTTTATTGAGCTGAAACCTTTGTAATTTGATTTCATCATCTTTTAAAAGCTGACATTGGGAGATGCTAACTTTATTTTAACCAAATGCCTCAATGAAAGAACACAAACCAATTGTCTTGATTCTTTTAAAAAGTGAATTTTTATTAGAAATGTTAAAATCAATAAAAACAATAAACTTACCTGCTATTTATGTGTAAATTAATTTTAATAGATAAAATATCATAATGTTATTTTAGTTACTCAAAGTTCCCAAAATATCCACTGTCTTGCCTTATTTCATGTGAGCACAATATCCTCTATTTTTATAATTTTCAGTTCTTTATATTTTGCATTATTTCATAAAATTCTTTCCAGTCTTTTTGGGGGTATCTCTCCCTCCAGTTGAAATTAAGTGCATTACAACATTCCATTATATTAATGTATCATAATTTATTTATCCATTTATGCTGCTCCTCTTATGTCTTTCTTCATTGCTAATGTGCCATAATCATTTCATGCCCACAAACATTCATTATCTTTTTTGTGAATCATCTATAAAATGAGAATAATGATGCCTTTCTACTTCAAAGGGGTGTTGGATATTAATATTTCTTTTAGATTTTATTTTGCAATTTCTGTAAATGCTGCTCTGATAATCTTTGAACAGATAGCTTCCCCCTTCTTTTTAAATAATACATCCATGGTATATTCCCAACAATTAGATTATTGGGTCAAAATTATTTGGGTAATTTCTTCTAATTTTGTTTGATTCTTGTCTACATCTTCCTATTAATTGTCCAGAGGCCACCCAACTTAACATTCTTGGGACTTCCTCTTTCTTTTCCTGTTGGAAAACTTTCCAGAAACATCCTACAAATTTTCAATTCCGTAAGCAATGATTAAACATACCAGTTTCTTTTACAAGCTTACTAGCACTGAATTTCTTGATTTTTACTTATTTTCCTCAATTTTATGAGTGAATTATTATGACTTCATTTTATTTGTAGTCAGCTGATTAATTTAACTAGGTATAGCCCTAGTTAAAGAAAAGAAACCTTTTTTTCAGACTTGCCATCTATTACAACATGCCTTTTTTTGTTATAATCCTTGGTAATTTTGTGAATTAACACTGACTGAAGAGTTATCTAGCAGATCTGTGGAAATCCTTTGGATGGAACTTATCATTGTTTCTACTTACATATTTTTCCATAGCACTGATCATTATTATTTTCTCTCTACCTCCCTTTAGAAGACAATTACAAAAAACTATAAAAAGATAATAAAAGAATTGCATTTGTACAATACTTTAAAATCATTTTGATATAGGTTATCTTCTTTTGACAACCATAATGCCCCTATGAGGTAGGAAGATCTATTATTCTCACTTTATAGAAAACTCACCCAAAGACAATGAATGCATGTAGCAATTAATTGGTTGTGCTTATTAGCAATGAAGTACCATACAGGAGAAGCAGTATAAAAGATGTTAGGCAAGCATATAACCAAAAAAGAAGATGGTCACAGTGAGACAGAAGGATAGACGGCACACAAACCATTTCTCCATTGGTAGTTATACGATATCCAAATGTTTAGGGGAAAGTTCTGAGAACATTAAACGGATCCCCTGTAGAATCTCTTTGTGGAACTTTATCAGAGGCCATGGATAAGAGATACATGGGATGAAGAGGAATGAATGGGTTATGATCTGTACAAGGGAAAGTAGGAAGTACCTACATTGATGTGATCATAGATTCATCAAATAGTTGAAAATCATAGATAGGAATACTGACCACCAAGAGCTCTTTGACTTGTTAGACGTCACATATTTAGAAAGCAATAGAACAAAGCTAGAAACTAGGCTTCTTGGTGCCTTCTACAATGTTCTTTTCATTATATATTTGATAGATAGCCAATTTCAGGTCCAGGAAGACCTGGGTTCAAGTCTTACCTCTAACATATACTAGCTATATGACCCTTGATCAGCCATGTAACTTCTCAGTGCTCTAGGCAACTCTAAGAAGACCCATATGTTGCAAAGATTGTGCTAACCCACATTAATAGGAAGAGTTTCCTCACCTATGAGATAACTATTATAATGCAACCACAGGTACAGTCTCTGTTCTTACCATATTATTTTGTTCAAAGGAATATAGGAATGTTCACAACACGTACTATAATTTCCTTGTCTGAAGACCAATGTGAATAGAAAATGAATTATATGAAGCAAGGACCTGAAGAAAGGAAACCTATTTTTCAGGGCATTAAATTCAGAACAAAGAAATTTATATTTTAGTGATAAGCCAATTATAACCTATCACTTTGTAAATAGTTTTAGAAAGTTGCTTGAGACTTGGTGGTTAAGTGATTTGCTCATGGTCAGATAGTAAATGACATTGGTAGAATTTGAATACAAGGCTTCCTGATACCAAGTCTAACACTGGCAACTATACCATCCTACTTCTATCTAGTTTTGTTTTGTTGAGTGGTTTTTCAGTCATTTCCAGTTCTTTGTGATCCAATTTGGGATTTTCTTGGCAAAGACACTGGAGTGGTTTGCCATTTCCTTCTCCAGCTCATTTTACAGATGAGGAAACTGAGGTTAAAAGGGTTAAATGACTTGCCTAGGGTCACATAGCTAGTAAGTGTTTGCAGCTACATTTGAACTTAGGAAGGTGAGTCTGCCTGATTGCCGGCCCAGCACTCTCTCCACTCTGCCATTTAGGTACCAGTTTTATCTAGTTAGTCTACATCAAGTAACTGTGTCTAGAAGATATCAAACCTATTCTGGAAATGATCAAGGCCAGAACTCAGATGAAATCACTGTAACAGACCTTCCCACAAATTCAAGTCTACTGTTTTGTCAAACTATCTCAACAATGCAAAAGTTTTCATTGGAACTCTCAGGACTCAGACTGTATCTTCAGCTCTTTTTGGATAGTCTTTAATTAAATGCTGCTGTTACTTCTGTAATTAACCCAAACTGAGGGGAAGGTGCAGGAGGCAATTGTGTTGAATTGCTGACTTATGTTCTACTTCAGTCTAGCTAAATTATACTGTCTTGAACTTGTAATAAATATACCCCTATTCATTATGAAGCAAAAGGGGCAACAACTCAAGGTGATGCATTTGACATTAGAACCAAACTCTTTGATGGACTGGAGTCTATTTCAATAGGCAGAGCAAAAAAAAAGTTCCAAGAGCTCTGGGAGGAATCCAATATTGGATAACTGTTTCCACAGTTACCAAGACTCAAGAAGATAAGTGAATCATGGGGTGCAGCTGGATTTAGGTTGTGGCAATTATGTAGCTATTTACCCCTTAGTGACAACTCGAGAGCTTGCTTTGTGGTACATTTTGGGTGCCATTTTCCTACAGGGGCATGTTTATGTTATAGATGGTGCACACGCCTCCGGTAAGGCTTCAAATGGTTCTGTTGGGTTGAGGATTAATGAGGTTAAATTAACTCAGTCACTTAATGCACATTTTATTGAAATTCAAGCTGTTCAGGCTGTTGCAGTTAATATAAGTAGCCCAGAATGTTGCCAGTTAAATGTAAGTTACCCATCAGGGATGCCAGCATTGCTACTGACAGGGATAAGGCAATTTTACTTGGTGATGAAGTTCATTATTAAGAAACTTTCACAATATTTTTTCTAGTAGTAGAGAAGTTATTATTTATTAGCTTTTTAAAAAAATAACATTCATTTGCTATACTGCTTATTACTTCCTGTCAGAGTTCACAGAGAAGGACTGTCTGTGACTTTAGTGACTTCTCAAACTCCTTTTGGTCAGATTTTTGGAGAGCAAAATATCAATCAGATACAAATAAATGAGTTGGATAAAAATCACTCCTCTCTCTCATGAGCAGTGAACATGACAGTCGGTGTTAGAAATATCTTTCGCTATTGTATTTCTACATAATCACAAAGATAAACTATCTGGACCATAGGTTTTAAAAAAGGTTATATGTTAGCATCATCTCTCTAACTCAGTCCCATTGACATGGCACCCCAGATCCTACCTTTAATCTGACCAGATTCTGGGTGCACTGGCAACTGTCTGTACCTAATTATTCCCCTTTCTTCTCTCTACTCTGTGACTTTGAGGGCACCTGTACCTAAATAGGTATCTTCTTCCCTGCTTCACTACTTAGCATCCTTTCTTTCTTTCAAGTAGCTCCTTCTTTCTGCCATTCATTTTCTGTTTTTGCCAAGCTCTCTAACCTAGCCAGCCTTTCTAGCCCTAGAATACATTTTAGCTACCAAATTAAAAAAAAAAGCAAAGCAAACATAAGATGCCAAGGCCTTGGGTGCTTACTGTGGTGCATCCAACATGCTGTTCCTCCATCACTCTTCCAGAAGCTAGCAAAGTAAACAAGCCCCTTAGGTGACAGAATCTAATATGCACATAAATAGCCCTGTCTTTATTGTAGACAGCAAAGTAAGATTCAGAGATTCATAAGCTTGAACCCCTCTCTTCAAGGTAGGAGTAAGACAGAGATTCTCTGACCTTTTCTTAAAGGCACTCCATAACCATGGTAATATGATTGACTAGTATATGTAATTAAGTCTTGAACCCTTCCTAGCTTTCTCCAAGTCAATTCTAAATGCTCTCCCCTCACACCCTTTCACTATACCTCATCTCTTTCTCTTTCCCCACTCTCCCTCATAGCTTTCCTTCTTTTTCTCGCTCTCCCCTGTATCTTTTTTCTTTATTTCCATTCTTGTTGAATGAACCCTGCAAAACTGCTTTCACTACAGGCCAGAAATAATGAAACTGGAAAGAAACCAGAGAACTACAAAAGAAAAGGAGAAATAAATAGAACTACTAAGAAAGGATTTGGTGGCAGAGATGGTGGCACCTCTGCGTGCATGCTGCCTTCCTCTGGCTCCTTGCCTACTCTCACTGCTGCACCATCTATGTACTACTTTGGGGGGCTGCACTGGATTAGAAATTGTGCCTGTGGCATTTCCATAGACAGCAGTTAGGGAAAGTCAGAAGAAGGGAGTAAATTATCTGCATTAGGATCAACATAGTTTTACCATAAAGCTAAGTCCTCTATCATCCAGAGAAGTGATTTCATGATTATTCTTATTTCTACTATTTAAACTTGACATGAATATTCTTACCCTTATTATTCATGTAGACCAAAGAATTAAAAAGATTTAATCTTAGGTTTAATTATTTTTAACATGGGCACAAACACCAGAGGCCCAGTCCTTGGAAAATGTTCAGAGTTTTTTGCCTGTTGAATGTCCACATGGAGACCATGTTCCTGGAAATGTAAGTTTATGTAAAGTGATTGGGCCTTGCCCAAGATTCAGAGCATATAGTTTATCTGTGACTATTTCCTGTATTCATTCCCTGTAATGAAGAAAAACTTTCCAATTGACTACCCAGCCTGAACTGAGTATGCTTGTAAAGAACATTGACAGACAAAACCTTCTCTCTTCCCAGACAGCTTTCAAGTAAGCAGAAAACATGCTCTAGGTTTCTTACGGGGGTAGAGCTCTTTGGTCCTTATTACCACACTTGGATTGCCATGTGTCTGTCAACCCAAGGTCACTTTGTTTTTTTTTGTCACTTTTATGTTTATCTTTATTTGATCTTAGGTGAATGAGGGTTCGAGATGGAACAGAAAAACAGAAGATAACCTTGTTTTCTTTGAAAGAGAGCCACTAGCAGTATAGCTATGGGAGTCAATGTCAATTGGTCTGACACCTGAGCCTGGGGAAGAGCCAGCCCTAAGGAACAACTTGCCTAGCCCATTCCAACAGGGAATCAATTCAGTAGTTGAGACACTGTGTCCTGAAAGCAAGGGAGAAATTCATACACTGGGTATGCTATACTCACTAGTGAACTTGATGGAAGTAGTGTTTGTAGAAGTCACTTCAAGTCCGAGTTCCCTCTGAGCATCTCTCCCCCCAATTTTGAGTCTTCCTAGCTCTTCTTAATAAATGTTCCTTTGTAAAAGCTAATTGATATTAATTATCAATGGAACTGAAGAGATGGCTGCCCAGCTGATACTCAGTAGTAATCACCAATTATATTGGAGAGATTGTAATTATTCATTGATACTGGGGATAATTCACCAGGTTGGGGCTTGAGAGTAATTGCTGTTTAATTGTTTCACTTGTGTCTGACTCTTTGTGACTCCATTTCGGGTTTTCTTGGTGAAGATACTGGAATAGTTTGCCATTTTCTTCTCCAGCTCATTACAGATGAGGAAACTGAGGCATATGGGGTCACAAGCTGGTCACACAGTGACTCATACAGTGTCTCAGGCCTGATTTGAACTCAGAAAGATGAGTGTTCCTGACTTCAGACTTGGCACTCTATCCACTGTGCCACCTAGATACCCTTTGAGAGCAATAGTACTAGATAAAGCCATTCATGTTGAGAGGAGCCTGTGAGGGGAAAAAGCAGCTAACTCTTGGGACCTAATTCCCAGCTGCTAAACAAGTTCAGGAGAGTTAACTCAGAGCCTATGTGTGCTATATAAGCTTTTGGGGAAACAGATCAAATATATATGTCTGAAGTTGGAGTAGTGGAGGAAAACCTCAAAATACAAAATATCCCGTATTCTGAGATCCAAAAAAATTAATATTCAGAATTTAATTGAGATAAATAGATCTGAAATAGAGATGTTCATATTGTTTAAGTATTGTGAAGAATGAGATGGTGAAATGTATTGGTTATAAATAAAATGCCAAGAGATACCATCTTTTTGTCAGAATGTTGAAACTGACATTGGAAAGGAACCTGAGAGATACCTAGATTCAGTGACAAGGTCAATTGATTTGCAACGTTTGCTGCCTTAATGTGACAGAAGCATTCTTTATCACTTAATGTTGAGTGGAAATCGCAGCTTATAGAGAACTAGTAACTTATCTCATTTATCTAAGGTAACTTTCTCTGACAGTGTAGAGATATAGCCAGCAATTTAACCTTAGAATCAAATTGCTAGCCTTCAAGAAAACATCATTTAGGAGAGAATTATGCAAATAATGTTTATAAACTGATTATTTGCTTCATTGTTGGGGAACTGAGTATGGCAAGTGGAGTATGTTTTATTGGGAAATGACTTGATTGGATGGGATAAATAAAATGTGAAAGGAATTCAGGAAGAAGTACAGTTTTTTAGCAAAAGTAATATCTGGGTATAAAAAAACCCCCTCATTTTGGTTTATGTGTTTAGACGATGCTTGCATTTTATTTTAGTCCTAGTGCATGATATCAGAATGAAAACTGTCATGTTCCTGTCTGCTGTTGCCTTGGACAGAAAGGATTTTTGATAGGAACTTTAGTCAATATTTAGAACTGAAAATCAAGATCCATATTAAAATGTCTGAATGATACATTGGGTAATCTAAAGCCTGTATATTGTAGGTTAAAGTAGAATTCCCCAGTCACATGCTGAAGTAATGCAAATCTGTAGAAATGAAAATGTTGCAGGGTTCTTTCAGAAGAACACTTTAATGGGCTATGCATTATTCAGCTAGACCAGTCTTAGAATCATGACAAAAGAAAATCTTAACATATGTAAGGATGTGGATAATCTATTAAACACTAAGGACTGATTTAAACAGATTATTTTGGGGGCTGTGTCCCTCTTGCATTTCAATATTTTTAGTTGACTGGTCCTTAGTTTTAATTCCTTTAACAAGGGATAAGGATTTATTAGGGGATTGCAAATTTCTATTTTAAAAATTCTCTCAGAGAAACTAAAGCTAAAAACCATCTTACAATAGAAACAGGGGAAATAAAAGGTATAGAACATAAAGGATACTAATGGTGCTGCTACATAAGTCAAGGGGAGCAAAAAAAAAAAAAAAAACCCAAACCTCCAAAACCCTGAGCATCTCATGACATTTTAGAACTCAATACTATTCTCTCAAGTGACAACTGACTATACTATTGTGCTGTGGAGATACCCTAAAAGATACCACTATTTTCGTGTTTCCAGTGGATTCATTTCTGTCACCAGATAAGATGTGCTTGACTTTATGACTTCTATATGTAGTGCTTCCTTCATACCTACCTATTTAGTTTGTTCTTTACTCATTAGTACTTGCTTTGTAAACATGTTTTCGGGTGTCTCATGTATGTAAAACACGAGACTTTTATTGGTTGGATGAAGATAGGATAATCAAGTTCCGTATTACTGCTGAGACAAGACCCCAGGCAAAGGGTTCTATAGATTCACCGTGTTCTAAGATGGAGAATAAAATTGGTATTCTTTGAGAAGTCTACTTGTAGAACCAGAGAAAGACTTATTCCTTGATAAACTATGACTTTGGTGTTAGTAGTCATTTTAGGAACAATATGGCAAGAACTCTGTTCTTGGGCCAAAAGCATGAGAGCCTTTTGGCAGGATCAATTTTTTTTTCTGATGTTCAGTAACTGAGGGGTATAGGTAAGATAAATCTGGAAAGATACACTAGTGTCAGCTTGTGAAGGGTCAGTTGGTAAATGCGAGTTGGACATTTGTTCTGGAAGCAACGTGAAGATCCTAAAGGTTTTTAAGTAAGGAATGACATGGACAAATTGTTATACTTAGGATTAACATTGCAGTATGTTCGTAGAATGGATTAACATAGAAAGACATGAGGTAGGGAAAGTGTTTAGAGGCACAAGTATTTGAGGAAATATGTCATGACAGTCAATCTGGTAGGAATAGAAGGTAGAGGTATGACACAAAAGAGGCTATTAAGAGTCAAACTGGTAGATTTTGTTGACTGAATATATTTGGTGGATGAAGGATGGGAAGGTGTCAAAGGTAATTCCAAGGTGATAAACAAATTGGGGAAATATTTGGAGACTTTCACAGAAATAGGAAAGTTAGAAGAAAGACCAAGTTTAGGAAAAGAGATAGTGAATCAAATTTGGACATGTTGAGTTGAAGGCGCTGACAAGATATCCATATAGGGTTATTTAATATCCATCAAGAACATCTAGGTGGCATAGTGGATAGAGTGCAGGTCTGGAGTCAGGAAGACTCCTCTTCTTGAGTTCAAATATGGCCTCAGACACTAGTTCTGTGATCCTGTTTGCCTCAGTTTTCCCTTCTGTAAAATGAGCTGGAGAAGGAAGTGGCAAATTACTCAAGTATCCTTGCCAAGAAAATCCCAAATGGGGTCATGAAGAGTCAGATAGGACTGAAATGACTGAACAACAACAAATATCCATCAGGCAACTAGAAACAGGTCTGCTGGAGAGCTTTAAAACAAAACTTTGCAAACAGTTATCTTAATGGATGACATTAGATGACTACTCCTTTGCCTAGATTTTCAATCACTTAATATTAGCACTTGAACCCATTAGAGTGGAATAAAAGGCATCATTTGCAAGACTATTTGCCCCGTAGAACTGGATGTTTGATTTACTAATGAGAATGAGGCTAGGAGGGAGGGCAGAGGATCAATAAAGAGATTTTCAGATTTCTTTTTTCCAAGTACTTATGGAGATATATTCTATATTCACAGGCTCACAAAAGTTCATGGACTAAGCATACTCTTCTCTTTCTCACACTGAAGAATCTTCCTCCACAATGACAAAGCAACAATTCACTTCTTTCTATCCATCAACTATTATAAATTTCAGATCACAATCAACTTGATTCTTGAACTCTCAGCAAAAAGATTCACATTAGAAAATTTGTAATGTAAATACTCTACAATGCTATTAATTTAAAGACCATGGCTATCTGCATAATGGGCATGTTTTATAGTTGTTTTTTGAAAGATTATTAAGCTTTAATTCTACTTAGAGGAGCTCTTAAGAATTTACTCCTTCTTTTGGGGTATCTGTTTGTAAAAATCATTTGATATTGGGACATTTCAGACATGAGAGATTTCATTCTCCTGATGGGCATATCGGGCTGATTGGCATTTGAGAAACTATTTCTCATTAGCAGAGCTGGCTCAAGGGTTTTTCCTGCCTGAGGCAAAATGGAATGTCTGCCCCTGACTGCCAACTGTCTCTCTCACTATAAAGAATCACTTAACATTTTGCTGCCCCTACTACTTTCCTGCCCCAGGCAACTGCTAGTAGGGAAGTGACAGCTCTCCTCACTTCTGAAACAAGTGAAGCTGACATTCTTTTCTTTCCCATTTTCTGTGGAGATGTACCATCACTTGTGGTTTGATTTTTAAAAGACTTTGCACCCTTCCCCCATAGACTTTTTTTTTTGGTTAGATTTCAAAGACTGGCCTCCCTTTGATACAAATTCCTTTGTTTTCTAATCATTTATTTATTTTCTTTTCCAACTTGATAGAACACATTAGCTAATCCTCCCAGCAGCTCACTAATTACATGGAGCAAATAAGCTTTCTGCGCACTTGGCCTCAATATCAGACTCTGGCAGTTGGGTCCAGAATAAAGACAACCTGGGGTAGACTATTGTAGTGGGAGGACATGTTCTTCTTCAGATCCTCTCAAAAGAAGTTACTAATCTTAGGGAGAGATACGTGGAACCATACCTTTATAGAAAAGAGGGAGGGGGAAGGAGAAAAAATTTCTTTTTCAGTTTCCTGTTACTTTTTCAGTTTCTGATATTTTTACTTCCAGCCAAGGTTAGCTGAATGCATAGACAGCTCCCAGAATGTCTGCAATTTAATAAAGAGTGAATGGCCCCTTCTAAACATTTCCCCAACTGGACTGTGAAGGTGCCTGAAATCATTAGCATTATTTGTTAGGGGTTCTAAGTTTAGTTGGGTGATTAAAGAAAGGGTGTATTGCCTGGAAAGGGCAATGCATTAGCCAGCTATCAAATTGATATTGTGCTATATTAGCTCATTATAATCTGTTTCCTGCATGAGGAAAGAGCTCTGCTGATTCCAAACCCTGGGAAGGACCCAGCCTACAATGAGGAGTGCATTTAGTATAGAATTATACAGAATAAATATTAGTGTAGGAGGGATCTTACAGATAATCTTGTCTAATTACCTTATTTTTAAGATGAAAAAAGGTTAAGACCAATGGAATAAAATGACTAGGTCAGGGTCACATAGAGATTTAGTTGTCTTTTCTAGGCATAATGAGTGCTGTATTGACCCTTTATTAGAGGCAGGCTGATAAATCTCCCCAAGGTTTCCTGGGTATCTAGAGGGCTTTTGTTTATAGAGTATATTTTCTCTACCATTATTGATTTGAACCCCAACTGACTATATATTAAGAAGAACAAATATACAGACATTTCCCACTAACAGCTTGGGAACACAATCTTGGCTCAGTTCTCACATAACACTGACCATGCTGGCATTCAGATGCCACCTGACTTTGGGATGAGTCTTTATCTCATTATTGTTCTGGGTTCTGAAAGTTCTTCCTTACGGCACTGATACTGTCCTGGCTATAGTGTTCTGCAGTAACTGCCTGACCTCATGTGACTCCTGTCACTACTAAATACTCGCGAGTGGCTTCCTATTGTTTCCAGGATAAAATATAAAATGCTGTGTTTGGCATTTGAAGTCCTTCATAACCTAGCCCCCTTTTACCTTTCCAGTCTTCTTATACCTTCCTCCCCTATACATACTATTTAATCCAGTTGTTGGACACTGACACTGACTTCCTAGTTGTTCCATGAACAAGACGCTCTATCTCTCAAGCTAAAGGCATTTTCTATGATTGTACCCCATGTCTGGAGTCCTCTCCCTCCACTTCTCTGACTACTGATCTCTAGGGCTTCCCTTAAATCACTACTAAAAGTTAAGTTCTACAAGAAGTCTTCCCTAATTCCTCTCCCCCCCACATTTATTTACTTTATTCTTAATTTATAGAATAAAACAAGTATTTTCATAACAGTATAATAAAAATATAGTTGCACATGAAATTGCAAATTGATTATGTACAACTTACTATTCCTTTTAAATATTTAAGGAATGTAATCATGTACAACACTTTTTTCTTTTTTTCCTCCCTCTGAATTCCTTTTCATTCCAGCATCTTCCCTCAATTAATTATCTCTTAGTTATCCTGTATATAGCCTGCATTATGTATATTTGTTTGCATACTATCTCCCCCACTGGATTGTAAGATCCTGAAGGGTAGAGACTGTCTTTTGCCTCTTTTTTCATCATCCTCATTTAGTCTGGCATATAGTTGGTGCTTAATAAATGTTTATTTATTGATTAACCTTTTGATACTCACCAGAGTTTCCACTGCCCTCTCTCAAAATGGAAAAAGAATAAACAAAGAGCTCCTTCTTGGGTCCACACGGTCTCAATAGGAGAAGGCCCCAAGACCCCTTCTCTTTTATTATTATCACTAACCAGATAATTTGAGTGAGATTCTATGTACCAATTCAGCCAAAAAGAATATTGGCCAAAGAGACTAGGAGAAGCCCAAAAGCCTACATGCAAGTGCCATCCATTTCAGATGCACAGTAATTTAAAAATGGCTTTTCTTAACCATATGTTTGGTAGACAAGAACCAGTTGCAGAATATCTACACATGGTCCACATTCTCTCCAATGCACTGCCTTTCAATATCATTGAGATTCTTCCAGAATAGCCTCTCTAGCCTTAGGGAAGTGGCATCAGTGTAACATGCTTTTATACTGCACACATTCCAGATCCCTGTTACCAAAGGATAGGGGGCATGGGAAAGGAGGAGTGGATTGTTGCCAAACAAAGGCTGTGTTACACTTATAGCTAGGCTCTGGTTTCAATTTTTATCACTCTCACTAATTTTGAATATAAGTGTACAGCTAGATAAAATCCATTAACAACAACAATCACTCCCACTGGCAGCAATAAACACAGAATTTAGATGTTGTTAGTCTTGCTTTTTTGATGGTTTCTGTTCTCTGTCTCACCCTAGCCTTATATTTCAGCCATGTTTTTTCCCTGTGTAAATGAAGTCCATAGTTAGTTGTGAACAAATTCTTTTGGTTGCAGGTCTTTACTCATCCATCAGTAATGACTTGATTTTTGAGTCAGTTCTAATAATTTAATCTTATAACATTTTTGTTTTCATTTCGGTAAAAGAGTTTTGGTGAAATTTTATCCTAATAAATTGAGAGAAAATGATATTTTCTACAGGGCAGTTATATTCACAGATCAAGCCAGAGAATGGGAAAGAAATAAAATAAAGTTCTTCATGAAGAAATATTATTTTTGCCATCTTCTTGTCTCCTTTCTTATTCTTACAAGTGTTTAAGAACACTGAAAGTTGATTATTTCAAATTTGTCTCTCTTTTTTTTTTTTACAATCCTTTGGTTTATTTAAACTTATTTTTTAAATTCATATTTCATTTTTCCCTTCAATTACAATCTTCTAATTTTGAATATAAATGTATAGATAGATAAAATCCACAACAAAAAAAGGAGGATCCTAGAAAGAGAACAGTTCCAAAACTGAATTAAACCACCTTTTTATTATTTTCACATTCCACATTCAGTTCATTTCAAAGTTATTGCTAATTTAAGTAATTCCTCATATGGAAGTTTTGAGCATGAGCCATTCTGGAACATCTGATAATAAAGGAAATCTGGATAACTTTTCTGATTCTAATTATATTCTTCCATCTTCCATCGTATCAGTATTATTCTTTTGACATTAGTCATTGACATCATAAGTCGAAATGTCTCAAGATTTTATTTTTCGTTCTTTAATTGCTTTTTATTTTCTTCATCAAGCTTTCACCAATATCCTTAAAATGATTGATTAGAATAAGAAATGTACTTTTAAAATTACAAATAATATTATCCATATTTGTCTGATGTATCATTTTAGCTTCAGATTTTCTGCTCTGCTTGCCCCAAGAGAGCTATCACTCAATTTTTATTTATATAATCTGTCTTGTCACAGTTAACCTTTTTCATATGTAAGGAAGATCATTTCTCTAACCTCTTTGTCATTTTGAATTTTATTTTTTCCCCTTCAATGAGAAATTCAGTGTTTCTAATTGGTATGTGTGAACTTGATGACTATGCCATCTACTTCAAAATTCATGTCATTAATACAAATATGCAGTAGTGTCATTTCTAGGAATAGACTTTGATGGGGTGATATGAGTTCAAGGAAAACACATAAATAAAAATTACTCATCTATCTAGCTGTGAACACATACTTCAACATCATGTGGTCTAAAGCAAATTTTGCTAGCTTTTTTTATGAGAATGTTATGAAGGACAGAATCATATTGAGATCTATTACTTCTTTTGCTTTTCTCCATTTATAAGACGTGTCATTGTCTAGAAAGGCACTAAATTGGACTGTTAGGATTTGTTTTTCACAAATTCTTGTTGGTTCTTTTTGTTCTAATGTTTGGAAAGATATTAAAATTTCTATGACTGGTTTGTAGTGTCTGGAGTTATTTCTTTTTCCCTCTTTTTAAAAGCCAGTTCTCTGAAGTCTTCCAGTTCAAGGTGATATACATTTATGATCTGTAAGATTTAAATTTGCATGTGTATGTATACATAGTTTACCAGTTCACAACACCTTGCCAATTTACTTATTTATCCTAGAGTACATGCTATCTGGACATGCTCTTTGATAATACCCAGCTTTGCTGTATATGGTCATTGAAAATATAATTTTCTTTTGGTAAAAATTATATAGTCTAGTCTGTCACAGATAGCATAAATCTAGCTATTTGACTATTAGTGATCATATGTATTTTAAAAAGAAATTTGGAAATTTATGCCTTTTAAGTGCTATCACATAATAATTTTTCCTGTAAATTTAATAATAAAACTATTGTCATTTCTATTGCTTTTTATCCTGTGAAAAATCTATTTAGTTTTTTTAATGTTGTAAAGAAAGAAAATATCCTTTATAGTTTTTTTCCAATTGTATTTACAACAATGAGTAACCATCAATAAAACAAACAAAGAAAAACCAGAAGCATATTCAATACAAAGAACAGTGGTCCCCTCCTTATTTTATTATTCTTTGTTTCTTCTAACTTGTTCTAGACCACAGGCCTATTCTCACACTTACTTTATGGAATGGGCACTGTTATATTAGGAATTCTCATATCCATTTCCTCTTTCCATGCCCAGGGCTATTGCTTCAAACCAGGCTGTCATTGCCTTTATTTTGCTTCCTCTAACACAGAACTACCAGATTAATCTTCCTTAGTCATAGATCTGATTGCACTACTCTTATTTATAAAAAGACCTTCACTGACTTTCTCATTGCTTATACGATAAAGTCTTGTATTGCTAAAATACCTCTCTACCTTTATTACACAATAATTTCTGTTATATCCTCTGGGGTCTGGTCAAACCAAACTCTACACTATTCCAAGACCATATCCTAGATTTTCCCACTTGGATGTTTTTATCTCCCACTTTGATGCTTTTGTTCATGCCCTTCTTTACACTTTGAATTTAGAATGCTATATCCTTTTCTACCTATTAACATCTTCAAGGTTTACTTGAAGTAGCAACTGCTCTGTGAAGATACCCTTTCATCTGAAAATCATTTTTTTCTCCTCTGAATTCTCATAGCCTATTGGATTTTTTTTTGCATGCTTTCCTTTTTTTCACTCAACATCATTGAGCAAAAATTTGTAAAGAAGTAATTATGTACTAGTAGCTAGCTGCAGAGAGAACAAAGAGCAAAATGAAACACTCTCCTATGCTTAAAGAGCTTTCCTTCTAGATAAACAATACATACGTAGATAAGAAAATTCAATATCTACAAAGTACATTGAAAGTAATTGGAGTTAGAGGAAAGATTCTAGTATTTAGTATGAATAGCAATAGTCCTTGCGTAGGAAATGGCACTTGTGCTGAGTCTTGAAGAAAACCAGTGATGATAAAAGTAGAAGATAAGGATACATTCTAATCATAGGGAACAATCTTTTCCAAAGCATGGAGATAGGAGGTGGAATGTTCTATATGGAAAACAAGTAGACCAGATATACTGGAACGTAGATTATGTAATGGTGACCAATGTTCAATGGACCTGGAAAAGGTAGGCTGGACCCAGATTTGAAGGTCTTTATATCCCACAAAAAGGAGTTTAAAATTTTTTATCCTACAAATAAAATAAGGCCTTTGGGGTTTCTTGAACAGGAAAATGAGATTTTCTGTCCTATGCTTTAGGGACATCATTTTGACTGCTTTGGAGGATGGATAAGAAATAAGAAAGAGAGGGAATGCAATTAAGAGCTTTCTGCAAACATTCAGGTGAGAAGTAATAAGGCAGTGAACTATGATGATGAACCTGTGAGTAGATCAAAAAGGATGAATGTGAGAGAGGTGGGTAGAGGTAGACTCAAATGGACTTGGCAATTTTTTGGATATGGGGGGTGAGGGAGAGGGAATAATTGAGAATGACTTCTGGGTAACCAGAATGATGATGATGCTTTGATGAAAATGGAGAAGTTAGTAATAAAGGATGAAGAATAGGGGAAAAGATAGTCCATTTTTACATATATTCAGCTTGAGATAGATAGGTATATTTAATAGGAAGTTGTTAATGCAGGACTTTGTTGTTTGTCTGTGTTCGTCCTTCATTGCCAAAGAAGGCCATGCCATCAGAGAAATGATGACATGACTTGCACTTGACTTTGTTTTGATTGAGGGAGGGCTGTGCAGGTCACCAGCCTCAGTTCCCTCCAGAGCCATCTGAATCCAGTGACAGATATTCATCACAATGACTGGAAATGACCCAGGATGCACTGGGAGACCATGGCCCAGCCTAAGTGAGTACCTGTAAAGACCTTGGCCTGACGGACCCAAGGTCTCCCAGTGCATCCTGAGTCATCTCCAGTCATCCTGATAAATGTCTGGTCACTAGATTCAGATAGTGTAGGATAAGAACTCAGAAGAAAGATTAAGTTAAGTGTATCAGTGCAGGAGTTGTCCCCTTAGAGAGGATAACTGAATCCATAGGAGCCGATTGTATCACTTGTTAAGATGTATTTTGTACTATAATTATCTATGAAATATCTTGCTTTCTTTACAAGATATTAGGCTATTTGAGGACAAAGCTAGCTTTATGTATCTATCTATCTATCTATCTATCTATCTATCTATCTATCTATCTATCTATCTATCTATCTATCTGCCTATGTGTCTTTGTGTCTCCTTCAGTATCTATCACAGAACATTGTACCTTGTAGGTATTCAGTAAACTTATATTGGTTACAATGCATTACCTATTCATTTAGAGTAGTATTTGTTTGTATTGCTTTGCTTTTTTGTGTTTTGTTTTAAATTTCCTGTTCTCTTGAATTTTGTTATTGATTTCATAATTCCCTCAGGATTCACAAGTTTCTTCCAATAAATTTTCTCCCCTTTTCTTATTAAATTATAGAGTATTTTTGCCTTTAAAATAATTTTCTTTATTTGGTTTACTTTTTTCTTTCTTTCCTCACTTAACCAAAAAGGCTATAGTTTTGCTTCCAAATCTATAGAATTTTGAATATTTCTGAGTTCATAAATGACACGAGAGAAAAAAATCAGAACATGTTAAAGTTAGAACTCTTAACTTACTCATGTTACAGATGTGGAAACTGAAGCCCAGATTTGCTCAATGTTATAAAGTGATCCAGTGGCAAAGCCAGGCACAGATCCCAGTTCTTTCCATTATACCTTCTTGCCCCTTTATATTCCCTAATTGATTTTGTCCTGTGGTTATAACTCCAGTAAAGTTATTGATGCATCTGACAACAATACAAAAGGAAGCATATGTATAGGCCATTGACTGAACTAAGATAAAGTAGGAGCAGAAAAGAAACTTTAGTTCAAAGAAAGCTTCACTATTCAGATGATTGTATCACTGAAATAGTGGAGCAGGGAATACTTTAGAAGGAAGAATGAGCTGAAGACAATGCTGGTAAGGGACTTAAAACTATTATTGTTTCACCTTGTGTTACTAATGATAGCTTTTGTACTCAATAGATTCCAAGTCACAGAACAAGAAAATGATCAGAATGAAAATAAGATTTCAACAAGAAAAAATAAAAGCACTAACTCTTAGCAAGTCTCTCATTTAACCAAACATGCAAAGCACTGAGTCAAACTTATCTGTCGGTTAGAGTAGTCATTCCCTCACTGGCAAATGTTTGTTTTCTAGGATTCACTGGTATGTATGTGTTGTGAGTTTAGGCAGGAGAATTCTTAAGAGGGTGCAAGATCTAGGACAATTTCCTTTTGCCTCTCAATGTATTTTTTGATGGACCTGGACATGGGTTTTTATTTGTATGAAGGAATTCCATTTTTGAAGCTTCATTGATTTGCAGATTTTCACTTTTTCTATAGCTTAAAGCCTGAATAGCGATAAGGGTTTTGACAGTCAATCAACAAATATTTATTAAGCTCTTACTATGTACCAAGGACTGTGATAAATGTTGGAGGATAAAAAGAAAATCCACATGGTCCCTGCCTCAACAAATTCACGTTCTCATGATGGAAACAATATGCAAATAGCTATGTACATATAAGTGGGTACTAGCAGCGGGCAGAATGAGAAAGTTCTCTTCCAGGAGATGGGACTTCAGCAGAATCTTAAACGAAACCAAGGGGCATGTCTTTCAAGTACGAGGGAACACTAGTGAAAAGGCCCAGAGAGGGGAGACGGAGTGCTGATAAACATCAAGAAGACCAGTTCTGTTGATCAGAGTACATAGAGAGGAATAAAAAGTTAGAAAACTGGGAATGAAAGAAGGGACTATAAAAACCCAACAACAGAAACCTCTCTCTCTCTCTCTCTCTCTCTCTCTCTCTCTCTCTCTCTCTCTATCTCTCGCTCTCTCTCTCTCTCTCTCTCTGTCTCTCTCTCTCTGTCTCTCTCTCTCTGTCTCTCTCTGTCTCTCTCTCTCTCTCTCTCTCTCTATCTATCTCTGTCTCTCTCTCTCTCTCTCTCTCTCTCTCTCTCTCTCTCTCTCTCTCTCTCTCTCTCGCTCTCTGTCTCTACAAATTCTGCACCTGAGTTTTTCTGCACATAGAGATATTACAGTGGTCAATGTAACCAGAGTATAATAGCTGAGCCTGAGCAAAACACATTTCTGTTTGTGGTATTTGCCCTTCCAGATGAGTGCTTTGGAATGGAGAAAATCAGGTTGAAATGAGCATGCAGGGTAGCACTGAAGGTAAAAATGATAAGAAATTTCACAGAAGGGCAACATGCAGCTTAGAGGAAAGATGGAAGTGAAATATGTGGGTACATTTTTGCCAAGTAATCTGTTTCAATTTTAATCCTACAGTCTACTTTTTCTTACCAACCTCTTACTAACTTCCCTACTTAATGAGTCTTCTTACATTCTGCTTCAATAAATGTCAGCTCTTCTTGCCTGAACTCAAATAGAGCAAATCTACCTATTAGTCTATCTGTTAGCCCATCAAATAATTGAAGACAATTTCATGGCTCTCTTAATTCTTCACTCCTCCAACTTGAACACCCCCAATTTCTTTAACCCTCATATAACATTAAGTTCTTTCACAACGCCAGTTGAAAATGAGGGTTCTTTGAGACTGAGGGGTTTAAGAATCCTTAATCAATTTCGCATATCCATTTCATGAATTCCTTCATTTAGCAGTAAACATCTCTCCAAAAGAGGAGAAATGGAAATACGAGTTAAAAATTTTAAGCATATATTATTCAGCTGGTCAGAGATGGAGGTAAAATACTATGGTTCCCCAATCCACATCTAGAGCTGGGGTTTGGTTTGTCAGCTGGCTTCTGAGATGGCTTCCCAGTTTTTCTTCTTGATTCATGGAAAATTTCCTCTCTGACTTGTATTCAAGATGATCCTTCCATTTGAGGGGTTTTGGAATGGTTTTACTGGAACAAAGTGTTTACTATTACCTCAGGTTCCATATCTAAGTTTAGGGGTCTTTGAGCTCAGTCCTTGATTGATCAACAAGAAATAGAATGTTCCTTGATTTATTCAATACTATTTAAACTGATGTCAGGTGCTCTAGGGCACTCTGAGCCTAGATGGACACTTCTGTTAAATTAATTGGAAAATGGGGGGAGATCTTGGCTGGTTTTCGGGGTGAAATTAAAAAGTAAAGGAAAATAAACACTTTATCAATGAATGCCAAGTATCTGGCAGTTGTAGGAGAATGACATTGGTTTATTCTATCTAGTAAAGAATCAAATTCCTCATAGAGTATTCACAAGATTGTTTTTATGTTGTTATTGTTTTGGGTTTTTTTTCCTTTTAGATGAAGACTCTGCATGTGAAATATTGACTAATGCTCCTTTGTGGGGTAGGGATAAGGAATATATTTCCAATACCCAAAGATCATAATAGGCCTTACTTCTTAGTAGAGCTATGTATATATTTGTATACACATGTGGGTATTCTATTTTAAATAACATTATTTTATTTACATTTCTCAGAGTGAGGAGTTTAAAATTACAGTTAAAAATTCCAAAAAGCAAAAGGCTATTTTCATATACATAGTTAGAAAGTGTTCTCCATAGACTGGACATTTTGGATAACATACAGGAAATAAAGATTTGTTGACTCAGGCACAGGCATGTATTTAGATCCTTCACCATTCTAGTTACCCTCCCCTGTATACTTTCTGGATTATTCCATGAATCGATGGAATTGATCTTCATTTTATAATCCTTTTACAGGTTTATAAACATCTTAAATCTTGCAATACCTATCTCATAGGGCCATTGCGAGAAAAGTTGTTCATATATCAGGTATTACATAAATGAGTTATTACCACCACCACCACCATCACCATCACCACTACTACCATCTAATGCAAATAGCTGTTATCAAAATTGTGAAGAAGAGATCAATGCTGATGATACCATGAACAGGCATTACCGTACTTGTTCATGGGTGCCAGTGAAAAGACTAGCTTAATGGATTATTTGTTTCCAAATTGAACACCATCATTTTTTCTTTTCTCTCTCCTTCCAAAAAAAGGTAAGTTTTGTTCTTCATTTATCATGCTATGAGGAACACTTTCTGGATCAGCGATAAGAAATTTCCACATGTCATCACCAGCCGTTTCTCTGGTGAGATGAAAAATATTGGACTAGACTTCAGAATTCCTTGTAAAAAGCTTTAGCATGATCTCTATTGTAGTTAGGGAGTAATGTTGATAGAAGAGGCAGCTTTCATTGTGTGGCTACTACAGGATGCCACACAGGCAGAAGCACAGGCTTTAATGAGAGCAAATGTGATCACCATATGTTTGGCTTTGATTAAATTTTATGGACATTGATTGTGCAAGATTAGCTAACAAGCAAAGTCCTTACTTCTCAATGAGAGGCACAAGAAATAATGAGTAGAGATTGAAATACTCAATGTGGCCATTATCCAGTCATAGCCACAACATGCTCCTATTGCTTTCTGTCCTGATTATGAATGGTTGAATGATTCTTTATTTTCCACAAGGTAACATTTATGAAAGGCCTTTGATAATAATTTTTGATAAGAAAAATTACATAGACATGAAGGATATCACCAGGAGCTATAATTGTAAGAGGAAATGGATATAAAAACTTTCCTAACATCTGGTCTTGTTAAAAATCAGAATAATTTAAGGAGATGAAATCAATCTCCCTGCCTTGGGTTTCTGAAGATGGGGCAGGATGTCTTCTTTCAGGAATAGTGTTCCTGCAGGCAGGGGTATGCACTAGTCTATATATCTTGCAGCTCTTTCAGCCTATTAATGTCACAACAGCTTAAAAAGTTATTGAAATTAAGAAAAAAAAGAGATTAGCTTAGTGTTTTTAGAAAGGTTCTTACTCAATAACTATTGTTTTACTGAGAAAGCAGATTCCTGGCTGACAATGGCATTTAGAGATAGAATACCAGAATTTTTCTTGACACTGTATTTAGAATAAATTTAGAGCATGTAGGTGTGTACCACAAGATCATGGAATTTAAAGAATCTTAATGGTCATCTACTCCAGTTCCCTCATTTTATTGATGAGGAAACTGAGGTCCAGAAAGGAAAGTGAATTGATCAAGAGTATGAGTGAGTGGCAAAGCTAAAACTCATAAGTAGTTCTCTTAGGGGCAGCTATGTGGTACATTAGACAGAGTAGTAGGTCTGGAATCAGGAAAACCCATCTTCTTGAGTTCAAATCTGGCCTCAGACATTTTCTAGCTGTGTGACCTTGGGCAAGTCAATTAGCCTTGTTTGCCTCAGTTTTCTCATCTCTGAAAAAGGAAATGGCAAAGCACTCTAGTGTCTTTGCCAAGAAAACCCCAAATGGAGTCATGAAGAGTTGGGCTTGACTAAAATAACTGAACAATAACAGCAACTCTCTCATGTTCTAGTATGGTCCTCTACGCAAAACTGTCCTGGATTGAGGAGAATTGTTAAATACATAAGATTAAGAATTAACTTGCATCATACTATAATTATACATAGGGCTGTGATATGGTATGCCATTGCTCTTGAAGCATCTCTGAAGAATGGACTGTTTTCATTATCATTAATGTACTTTTCAGAATATCTTCTACCTTGCCAATTTCTCATTTAAAACATAGACTTGAGAGTTGTACTCTCAGATGTGGTAACCAAAGCAAAGCAGAGTGGTAATATCAGAGCCTGTGTTCTGGGCACTCTAGTTCTATTAATGTCACCAAAGATGTCATTAACTTTTTGGCATCCCCATTGCGCCTGTTATTAGCTTCCATTGTTTGTGGTCAACTTAAAGTCTCAGATCTTTTGCATATGGAATATTTCTACTAAGGAAGAATGATATAGTTTGAAATGTGAACACAATTGTGGTTGACTTTTGAGGGAAAAGATTACTTACCAGAAAAATTGCACATTACAGGGAATTTGAGGTAGTGACACATTGTAGTTTGTATAAGTTCTCACTTGGAGAAAGATAATCAACTGACTTTCTGATAATTAACTACATATAAATATGTATATATATGTATATACATATATATATTATATATATACTTAATTCAACACCATTTATTAAGTTCCTGCTATAGGGCACTGTAATAGACACTTCATTTGAAATACAGTGTGGTATTTTAAGACATATAAATGAAATGTCTAACCAGTACTGGGTTGCAAAGATGAAGGTGGTAAAATTGCACACTTTATATAAGCCAATACCTTGCAGGACTAAATTTTTATTATGAGTTTATGAGTTTATGGGTTTATTTTGTGATTGTCTGAGCATGTATTTGTGCAAACAGGATAGTGGAAATCAATTGTCATGTGCTCTTTCCATAATGCAATGGAAAACTTTTCCAATTCCACAGGACAAATTTAGTCAATAACTGACCTCCCACAGTTCTACCGAGATTCACTGGTATTATTCCATGATGCTTCTCCCTCACCCCACCCCTTTGTCTTTAAGGGGAAAAAAGCCATTATAACTTTGTGTTGTTTTAAATGGGAGGCCTATCTACTATATTTCAAGATTCACCAATCTAAAATCCTTGTAACACCTTATCTGAGCTTCAATTTTCTTACCAGTGAACAAAACTAATGATCCTTTTGTCTACTTATCCAAGTAAATAATAAACTAAAACTGTATTTATTTTGTGGGGGAAGGACCACATAGATTTCTAATTTTGAAGAAGAAAAACTTCAGGGAATTATTCTTTCATACTTATACTATTATGAAACTTGAACTGTACAGGAAATCTAACTTTCTGTTGTGTTTGGGGAAGAAAAAACATTTTTTTCAAGTGGAAAGAACGTGCAGTGCAATGAAGTGAGTGCTGGATTTGGAGTCAGGAAGTCTGTCCCTGAGTTCAATTCAGACTCAGACACTTAATAATTGTGTGACCCTCGACAAGTTAATTAATCGTGTTTACCTCAGTTTCCTCATGTATAAAATGAGCTGGAGAAAGAAATGGCAAATCATTCTAGTATCTCTGTCAAGAAAATTCCAAATGTAACAAAGAGTTGGATGTGTCTAAAAAATGACTGAACAGCAACAAAGGAAGGATGAATACTAAGAATAACTAAATTATAATCAAATGAAAATCTGTGCTCATGGTTTGAAACAAAGCTCTTCATTTACTTTTATTTTAACTCAACTTATTCTCTCTGTCCTACTTCATTATAAAGAGATTATTATGGGGAAAAATTTGGAACTCAAAATTTTGTGGAAATGAATGTTGAAAACTTAAAATAAATAAATTTTAAAAATCATTAAACTCAAATAATGTCCAACTTCATTTTAATATGCACATAAATAATTTTCCTATTACAAGAAGATGGGGTTTAGAAAATATATTTGCATTGTGACTTTAAAAAATGCATCCAAACTCATTTCTAAAATGAAGATTGATTTTTGGTAGACATAAGAGCAACCTTAATAAGAATTTATTTTAGTCAGTTGAGAGAAGGACTTTTTGGTTGTCACATTATGGAAAATCACAATTACAATATAATCATAATTATAATAATAGATGATATTTTATTTTGTTCTAAGATTTGAAAATAATGTTAAATATGGTACCCCAGCCCCTCTTGAGATACTTATAACAACTGGAATAAATATCTTTTATTTTAGGAGGTGGTCTCTTCTGTTGTTGCATGGCTCTAGTTAGAAAGTCCTTCATTATTTTCTGATAAAATCTGCATCCCTCAACATTAAGATGGTAGTTTTAGCTCTCTTCTCTGAACTATGACAAAATATCTTGTTTTTTCTTAATTCAGTTTAATGCAATTAAGTTCAACAAGCATTAAGGGCTTTCCGAAAGTTGTTCTGTAAGCCTCTGGGCATACAAAAATGAAAAACAAACTACAATAGTCCTTGACCTTGAGAAATTAATAATTTAATAGGAAGCATAATGTAATCAATTGTGATAGAAGGTAGAATGAAATAAAAGCAAAGCAATGGTATGGTAAAAAGCAAAGCATGGTGTCATAGAGAGGATGCTGGATTTATAATCAAAGACCTGGGTTCAAATCTCAGCCTTGATATTTACTTTCTAAGTATTCTTAGGCCAATCATTTAATTTCCATAGGAATTGGCTTCCTGTTCTGAAAAATTAAAATTTTATATTCAGTGACTTGTAATGTTCCTTCAAGTTCTAAATCCATAAGAGTGGGGCAGAAAACATGTTGAAAGAAAATTTGAAGGTAATTGAGATCACATTTTGCTAAGGGGAAGGAAAGGATGAAACAAACAGGATTCATGGAAGAGGTCATACTTGATCTAAGTCTTTAAGAAAAAAAAAATTCAATAAAAATGTACTGAAATTGTGTTCCAGATATTGGGGTGGCTGGGGTAGATGCATGGAACGGGGAAAGAGTAAGATAAGCTTAGAGAACAGCAAGGAGAGTTGTTTGATTTGAACATAGATTGAATGAATGTGAATACTGTGAAAAAAAAGCTGGAAAAGTAGTTTGGAGATGCCTTGTATAAAGTCTTAAACTACATTTATCCTTTCCACATCACAAATTTCCATATTCCAGTTTCAATATATTGTAGCTTAGTATAAGAAATTGAATGGAAATTTTTTGGGAGTTTTGCAGAAACTGCAGATAACATGTGAAGATCAACAGATGACAGAAAAAGTTTAACAACTAGGAAATGTATAAAATATATCTATAGTATTATATAATACCAACATGTTTTATATTTTAATACCATAATAATCCATATTTTTCTGGTATGAAGGGAAGACCAAAATTTTACATGAATTGTCTGGACTGCAGAAGCACCAGACTCCGAACTCCTGTGATATGGAGGGTAAAACTGTAGTTCATAGTTTATTCAGTAAGCAATAGGAGGCAGCTGTTTAGAACAGAAAAATGATAGAACCAGACTTGTGCATTAGGAAGCACATTGTGAAATATGTATGAAGGAAAGACAGGAGGGATAAGAGGTTGTGGTCAGGAATATCAGTTAGGAGACTATTAAAATAATATGGGCTTTAATGTTTCCCTGAACAATGTTGACAGCACAGAGAATAGGAAGGGAGAGGTCGATATGAGAAATAAAGTAGGTCAATAACAGTTGGGAACAGATTGAGTGTGAGGGTTGAAGGAGAGGGAAAATCAAGGATAACTTGAAGGAAGTTATCTTGGAAGGCTGGGAGGTTGGAGGCACCATTAAAATAGAAGAAAGTTGAGAAGATGATGCTGGTTTTAAAGCTTGAGGTATGAGTGGGAAATCCAGGTATAAATGTCCAATAGGCTATAGGAAATATAGACAGAAACACAGAGGGCTAGAGTAATAATTTGTGAGTCATCCATATAGAGGTTATAACTGGAAAAGTAGGAAGAGCAAAAAAAGTCAGATGACATATTTAAGGACACATAGATCTACACATGTATCTATTGCACTCACATATGTATTTAGGGGGTAGAAGAAATTCACTGAAGAAAAGAACTCCTTTAAAAAAACACAGAATTGGCCAAATGGAAAAAGAGGTACAAAAACTAATAGAAGAAAATAATTACTTAAAATTTAGAATTGGGCAAGTGGAAGTTTATACCTTCATGAAAAATTATGAAATACTAAAACAAAATAAAAAAAAACAAAAAAAAATTGAACAAAATATGAAATGTCTCATTGGAAAAACAACTGACCTGAAAAATAGATTGAGGAGAGATAATTTAAAAATTATTGAGCTATCTGAAAGTCACGATGAAAAAAAGAGCCTAGGCATCATCTTTCAAGAAATTATCAAGGAAAATTACCCTGATATCTTAAATCAGATAGTTAAATATTTAGAAGTTGAAATATCCCCTAAGTGTCTCCTGAAAGAGATCCCCAAATGAAAATTTGGGGTTTATTATAGTAAAATATATTATATATAGGTATATTATATATATATATATAATATATATAGGTATATTATAGTAAAATCCCCTAGTTCCCAAGTCAAAGAGAAAATATGTCAAAAAGCCAGAAAGGAATGTTTCAAATATTGTAGAGTCATAGTCAGGATAACAAAAGAATAGCATCCTTTCCATTAAAGGAGCAAAGGGCCTAGAACATGATATTCTGGAAAGAAAAGAAGTGAGAATTACAACCAAGAATCATCCACCTAACAAAACTGAGTATAACGCTTTAAAGGGAAAATAAATATTTAATGAAATAGGGACTTTCAAACATTTCTGATGGAAAGACCAGAGCTGAATAGGAAATTTGAAGTTCACTAAGAGAACTTTGTATCTTTATACAAAGATAAAAATATGAGAGATTTAATAGGGATTCAGTAAGGTTAACCTTTTTTGCTTTCCTATCTAGGAAGCAGATACTTATAATTCCTATGAACTTTATCATTATTGGGGCAATTAGAAAGAGTATGCATTGACAGAGGGCATTGGTATGAGTTAATTATGATGGGATGATTTCAAAGAAATAAAATGAAGGGGTTAGAAAGAGGTATGCCCTGGAAGAAGAAGGAAGGGAGAGGTAGAATAGGGAAAATTATCTCACATAGAAGAAGGGCATAAGGAAGAGCTCTTGCAGTGGAGGGTAAAATAGAAGTGCCCTTGAACTTCATTCTCACAGGAATTGTTTCAAAGAGTGGAGAATATACATACTTAGTTGGGTATAGAAACTTGTCCTACCCTATAGCTAAGCAGGCTTTGAAGAGGATAAGAGAAAGGAAAAGGCCTGAAAAAAAGGAGGATAGAATAAGGGAGGCAGTGGTTAGAGCCAAAACAGACTTTGAAATGTTTTGGGTTTTTTTTTTTTTAATTTGGACTCAAGGGCCAAAACAAAAATACAGAATAAAGAAAGAAAAAATATATAATAAACTTAAATACTGGAACTTAAATACAAAGTATGAAAGAAAAAAAAGAATGTGGCGTACATGGCAGAACATGAGAGTATTCACAATATGTAACAATAAATTTTCATTTCAAGAAAGCCTGTATGATGAATAATACACTTTGTGTTGAGAATTGTCCATCTGTTCTTTGCTTCCTTGTGAATTTTCTTTTGTTCTCTGCTGTGCCTTTTAAAAACTTTATTCTTTTTCCCCTCCCTCCACCCCCAGAAGGCTACAAAAATTTTTTACGTTTCTCTATAGCTATAGATATATACATATACAATATATATAGACATATATTTTCCCCAAAATATTCTACTTCTGATATTTCTATTTATGTTTGTGATATCTATTGTTTCCTATCCTTCCTGCCTCCTCTACATTACTTCTACCCATTACCTTACCCTCCAAGGGTACCTACCCCCCTCCAAGGATCATTCCCCTATCCTCGCATTCCTACAGATCTAAACACACTTCTATACCCTCCATTTTACCTATTCCCTAACCCTCCCCCCAGAGATCCCTCTATTGTCTTCTCCTCTTTTCCAATGCCCCTACAATTTTACTTCCTCTGAATTTAGAAGTTTTTTCTAATTCTTCTAAATATATATGTATTGTTCCCTCTTAAACCCATTCCTAATGGAACTAGGTTACCACAACTACCAGCCCTCCTCCCCCATCTATATTCCTCTGAATCAATTCTTCCTCTTGCACTTCATTTGTGTAAAATAATTTCTCTTTTCAATTTTTCCTACATGGTTTTACTTTTTAAATTAGCATCAGTCAGATTTCCCCAATCTTTGTTTTGAGCTACCCAATTATTAATAAGATTCTTAGACATATACGTCACTGATGTTCACTGATGAGTTCAATTTCCTTTTCTAAGATGGGGTTATTTAAGTACTCAACTTCCTCTTCTGTTAATCTGGGCAATTTATATTTTTCAAAATAATCATCCATCTCATTTAGATTGTCTAGTTTATAGGCATACAGTTAGACAAAGTAATTTCTAATTATTGTTTCAATTTCCTCTTCATTGGAGGTTAATTCACCCTTTTCATTTTTGATTTTGGTAATTTGGTTTTCTTCTTTCTTTTTTTAAATCAAATTGACCAAAGGTTTATCAATTTTATTGTTTTTTTCATAAAAGCAACTCAGTTTTATTTATTAGTTCAATAGTTTTCTTAATTTCAATTTTACTAATCTCTCCTTTGATTTTCAGTATTTCTAATTTGGTATTTACTTGGAGATTTTCAATTTGTTCTTTTTCAGGCTTTTTCAATTGCACACCCAATTCATTGATCTCCTCTTTCTCTATTTTATTCATGTAGGCATTCAAAGATATAAAACTTCCCCTAAGAACTGCTTTTGCAGTATCCCATAAGATTTAGTAGGTTGTCTCATTGTTTTCATTTTCTTGAATGAAGTTGTTGATTGTTTCTATAATTTGTTGTTTAACCCACTCATTCTTTAGGATCAGATTGTTTAGTTTCCAATTAGTTTTTGGTTTATATTACCATGGTCTTTGATTACATATTTGAGAAGGATACATTGACTATCTCTGCATTTCTGCACTGGATTGTGAGGTTTTTATGTCCTAGTACCTGGTCAATTTTTGTATATGTGTCATATACTGCTGAGAATAAGGTATCTTCCTTTCTATCCCCATTGAATTCTACCTTATGCAGAGTTCTATTCACCTCCTTAACTTCTTTCTTGTTTATTTGGAGGTTAGATTTATCAAGTTCAGAGAGGAGGAGGTTGAGGTCCCCCACTAGTATAGTTTTGCTGTCTATTTCTTCCTGTAATTCCCTTAAGTTCTCCTCTAAGAATTTGTATGCTATACCATATGGAGCATATATGTTTAGTAATGACATTGCTTCATTGTCTATAGTGCCTTTAAGCAGGATATAGTTTCCTTCCTTATCTCTTTTGATTGGATCTATTTCTGCTTTTGCTTTATCTGAGATTAGGATTGCTACCCCTGCTTTTTTTACATCAGCTGAAGCAAAAAGTATTCTGCTCCAACCTTTTACCTTTACCTTGTGTGTATGCCCCCATTTCACATTTACTTCTTGCAAACAACATATTGTTGGATTATGGTTTTTAATTCATTCTGCAATCCATCTCTGTTTTATGGGAGAGTTCCTCCCATTCACATTCACAGTTATGATTACTATCTGTGTCTTTCCCTCTATCCCCTTTCCTCTTGTTTATGCTTTTAGTTCTCCCTTCTCCCTTCCCCTCCCCAACAGAGTTTTAATTTTTGACCACCACTTCCCTCAGTCTTCCTTCCCTTCTTTCAGGCCCCCTCCCTTTTAATCCCCTTTTCTCTCAAACAGTGCTCATTTCCCTCCCCTCTTTCCCTCTACTATAATATATTTTTGTGCCTCTTCCTGTGATGGAATTTACTTTTTTCTGCCTCCTCCTTTTCACATCTCCAATTACAATCCCTTTGCACCCATAAATCACATTTGTTATCATCACATCATTTAATGTATACCCACTCTCTCTATCTATGTATATTCCTATTACATTTGTAATAAATATACAATTGTCAATATTAACAAGTATCTTCTTCCCTTATAAGGATGTAAACAGTTTGCCCATATTGTGCAACAAATTTTTTCCCCCTATTTACCTTTTTATGCCTCTCTTGAGACATGTGTTTGAAGATTTTTCATCAGGAAGGTCTGGAAATCCCTTATTTCATTTCATGTTGTGCTCAACTTTGCTGAGTAATTAATCCTGAGTAATTAAGCCCCTTTGCCTTATGATATATTGCATTCCAATTCCTTTGGTTTTTTAATGTACAAGCTGCAAGGTCCTATGTGATCCTGACTTAAGCTCCTCAACATTTGAATAGTTTCTTTCTGGCTGCTTGTAGTATTTTCTCCTTCACTTGATAATTCTGGAATTTGGCAACGATATTCCTTGATGTTTTTAGTTTTGGATCCCTTTTAAGAGGTGAACACTGGATTCTTTCAATGACTTCTCTTGGTCCTTGTATGTCATGTCTTCTATTAGGTTGAGGATCTTTTTAATGAAGTCTTTAAAGTCTGAGGGTTTATCAAATGTTCATTTTTTTGCAGGGTATGGTATTTTTGATCAGAGCTCCAGTTCTGGGGTTACTCTTCAATAGATAGTGTTCCAAGACTTGTGGTCCCTTAATATCTCTTCTGGTAGGTCTTGTGTGATTCTAATTGTGACTCCACCATACTTCAGTTGTTTTAATCTTGATGCTTTTACTATTTTGTCTCTGAGTGAGGGGTTTCAAAATTTGACTATGGTATTCCTACTGGTTTTCCTCATAGGAGCTCTTTTAAGTGGAGATCGATGAATTTTTTTCTATTTCTATCCCCTACCCCTTGTTCATATGCATCAGGACAATTTTCCTTAATTATTTCTTGTATTATTGCATCAAGAGTTGTTTTATGATCATAATTTTTGTTTAATTTGATTATTTTTATATTTTTTCTTCTTGATCTATTCTCCAAATCTATTGTTTTTCTTATAAGATATTTCACTTTCTCTTCTATTTTTTCATTGTTTATATTTCGTTTAATTATTTCTTGCTCTCTTATAATTTCATTGGCTTCACTTTGCCTAATTCTAATTTTCAAGGTATCATTTTCTTCCTTAAGATTCTGCATTTCGTTTTCTAAATGGTTGACTTTTATTTCATAATCTTCTTGTTTTTCTTGGATTATTCTTGTTTTTTCTTTAGTTTTTCCTCCATCTCTGTCATTTGGTTTTTAAAGTCTTTTTGAAGATCTTCTATAAATTTTTTTTGGGCAAGTGACCATTTGACATTGCTCTTTGAGAATTTCTTTACTTCAAAATCCTTCCCTGAAGATGAGCCCTGGTCCTCTCTATTGCCATAATAGCTCTCTATGGTTGGATTTTTCTCCTTTGCCTGTGCATTACTTTTGTGGTAATAGCTTAATTTTTGTAATCACCTCTAGCCCTGGGGTATGGAAAATGGTGCTTCTTGCCCCAGATCTTCAGTTCACCCCCCTGGCCTGGAACCAAAACTAAACCTCCAACCTCCTGGAAGTGCCCACAACCAGGGGCTTTCTGCCCCACTGCTGCTGCACTCACCAGGCATGTGCTAGATCTTTCTTGCTCCTACCACCCTTCACAACACAGCTTGGTCTGGCCTTTCCTTATCAGCAGAGGTTCCTTCAATCTACTTGCACTCAAAAGCCTCATTCCCCCCACTTTTGGGGGTAAAATTTTCTGTTGTTGGGGCCAATTCAGTCTCCCAAACCAGGGACCAAATAGTTTTCCTAGGACTTTTCCTCTGATGTTCTTGAATTGTCCCAGGAACACTCCCATTGAATCCCTATTCTTATTTATCTCCACTCACACTTTGTTTGCCCTAAGGTGTTATTTTAGCTCTTTTGTGGGGGAACACCTTGAGAGTTTGTAAGTTTCTGACCTACTGTATCATCTTCCCAGAATCCTCTCCCCAAAACAGAGTTTTGAGGAGAAACAGGTTAAAAAGTGAATGGGAAAAGCATAAACAGTGGGGGAAACAAGACAGAGGGAAAAACAGTTAGTAATCATAACTATGAATGCCTATGGGATGAACTTACCCATAAAATGGAAGCAGATAGAAAAATGGACTAAAAATCAGAATCCAACAATACATTGTTTACAAGAAATATATTTGAAACAGAGATACATACAGAGTGAAAATAAGGGCCTGAAGTGGAATCTATTATGTTCAGCTGATGTTAAAAATCAGGCAAGTGTAGCAATTATGACCTCAGACAAAGAAAAAGCAAAAGTATTCCTGATTAAAAGAAATAAGCAGGGAAACTACATTTTACTAAAATATATCACAATGAAGATGATGAAGACAATGGAGTAATATCAATACTGAACATTTATGTACCAAATGGCATAGCATCCAAATTCTCAGAAGAAAAGTTAAGCAAATTACAGGAGGAAATAGACTGTATTAATGGTGCACCTAAACTTTACCCTTTCAGAACTAGATAAATATAAAAAAAAAAAAAAGTTAAGAAGATAAACAGATTCTTAGAAAAGTTAGCTATGATAGACCTCTGGAGAAAATTTAATGGAAATAGAAAAGAATATATCTTTCCTTCATCTGTACATGGCACTTTCACCAAAACTGACCATATAAAAACTTCAAACACCAATGCAGAAAATCAGAAACATTAAATGCATCCTTTTCAGATCATAATGCAGTAAAATTATATTCAATAAAAGGTCATGGAAACAGATAAAAAATAATCTATTCCCCAATGACTAAGTTGAGTCAAAGAACAAATCACAGAAAAAATCAGTAATTTCATTTAAGAGACTGACAAGAAAACAATCTGTGCAATGTCACCAAAGCAGTACTTAGGGGGAAAATGTGCTTTCATCTATAAAACAGAGAAAGAACTGATCAATGAATTGAGTATGCAACCAAAAACAACTAGAAAAAGAACAAATTAAAAATACTCAATTAGCACACAATTGGGAATCCTGAAAATCAAAGGAGAGATTAATAAAATTGAAAGTAATAAAATTATTGAACTGATAAATAAAAATAGGAATTGATTTTATGAACAAAAACTCAATAAGATAGATAAACCATTGGGTAATTTGTTTAAAAAAAAAAAGAATTATTTTCTTTGTGACCTTTTGTACCTCTTTTCCCATTTGGTTGATTGTGTTTTTAAGTTCTTTTCTTTAGTGAAATTTTGTGCCTCTTTTTATCATTTGTCCAATTCTGTTTTTTAAGGTAAGATTTTTTCAGTTTTTTTTGTGCATCTTTTATTAAGCTGTTGACTCTCTTTTCATAATTTTTTTTCATCATTCAAATGTTTTTTCTCAATTTTTCCTCTATCCCTCATATTAACTGATGCAAAGTGAAGTGAGAATAACTGGGAGATCACTGTGCATAGTAATAACAATGTTGTAATGATGATCAACTGTGAAAGACTTGGCTACTCTACTGACTACAGTGATATAAGTCTGTTCCAAAGGACTCATGATGAAAAGTAAAGGTTACCTACCTCCAGAAAAAGAACTGATGAACTCTAATTACAAACTGAAGTATAACTTTCTCACTTTATTTTTTTTGCTTTTTAAAAAATATGACTAATACAGAAATGTTTTGTATGATTTCACATATATAAGTGATATCTTCCTTGCTTTCTCTTTGACTGGAGGAGGAGATGGAAATGAGGGAGAAAATTTGGGATTAAAAATTTAAAAGAAAATTTGTTAAAAATAAAAAAAAAGTTTTGTTTTTCAATTCAAGCAAAGAGATAACATTTGATTAATAAACATGTTCATTCTATACCACTACTATTTTCCTGCTTTGCTTTATGCTAGAAAAAACTTTCCCCAGTGCAGTATCTAATTTCAGTCATTTTATAAGACTTTAATGAATCTATGGCACTTTTTGAAGGAAAAAGTGGTGATATGTTGATTTGCAGTTACATTGATATATTTGTTTTATTTATCAATTCCACAAAATTGGAGTTTTCTTACTAGGTGAGAAAAATATGCACCATTGGAAGAATTAATAAAGACAGAGCAAACTATAATTTCACATGTCAACTTGACTTCTCCTCTAACATTTTATGAGTCAATATTAAAATGAGAACTGCTCTAAATGAGAATTTTCTTTGAGGGGTTTTGATTGTCAGGGGAGACTCACAAAATAATTTACCAATAGGAAAAGTCTTCCTATTTATTTATCTAAATGTCAGGAAACTCTCTAATCAAACAGTACAGCAATTTCAGAGTAAAAATATATCCTGTTTTATAATTAAAATTATAACTGGGAATGGAGCCAAAAAAAATCTGCTTCTATGTCTTATATGCATATGTTATACATATAGATGTATAATAATGTTGAATCAAAATTCCTAGAAATGAGGTAAGTGTGCATGTAATTGATAATGAGTATTCAAGTTAAGAATAGATTTTTAAAAGACATACTTTATTTGGAAAACCAGCTTGTTCTGAGTATATAGATACCCTGAGTTAATTTGCCTCCTGTGAGATAGTGCTTCTCTGCTGGGGAATATTGATTCATCACCACTCTCTGTAGGACAGGCCTCCTTAAGGACCTGGGGAAATTGCTGCCTAATTGCTCCACAGGGTCTAGAGTTAAGATTAACCCCTAAATGAATTTTGACAGTGCTAAATATCAGATTCTCTGACAAAAATTTCTTGGAGTTGGCATGATTTTCAGTTTAAGAAATACAAGTTGCCTATTTGTTTAGCGGGATCTCTTTATCTCTCTTTGTCTCTTTCAGTTTCTTTCTCATCTAAAAGATGATTCTATATTGAGTAATTATGTATTTAAACTCGTATCTAGAACTGTGATTTCTAAAAATTAAAGAGAGCTCTTGGCATGGAAAATCATTCCACAAATACAGATGGGGAATCCATCAGTAATTTATAGTGCTTGAGAGTTTCCTGTGGCATTAAGGTAAATGATTTGCCCATGTTTGCATAACTAGTCTGTATAAGCAATGGGACTAGAACTTGAACCCAAGTCTTCCTGACTCTAAGACTGGACCTCTATTTACTACACCTCTTCTGTCCTCACCTTTCTCTTTTTTAAAATTTATTTATTTATTTTTAGTTTTCAACATTCATTTCCACAAGATTTTGAGTTCCAAATTTTCTCCCCATCTCTCCCTTCCCCCACCCCAAGACACTGTGCAGTCTGATTACCCCTTCCCCCAATTTGCCCTCCCTTCTACCACATCCCTCTCTTCCCTTATCCCCATGTCCTTTATTTTCTTGTAGGGCAAGATAGATTTCTATACCCCATTACCTGTATTTCTTATTTCCCAGTTGCATGTAAAAGCAGTTTTTAACATTCATTTTTAAAAATTTGAGTTCCAGCTTTTCTTTCTTCCTTCCTCCTCACACTTCCCCACTGAAAAGGCAAACAATTCAATAGAGATTATACATGTGTTGTAATGCAAAAGACTTCCATAAAAGTCATGTTGTGAAAGATTCTATTTCCCTCCATCTTGTATTTATTCTATTTTCTCTTTTGACCTTGTCCATCCCCAAGTGTTTACTTCTACTTACCTCCTCCTCTCATTTGCTTTCCCCTCTATCATCCCCCACACCCCTCTTATTCTCTTCTCCCCTATTGAGTGTGCATTTTATTCTCTCCTTAAGCCAAATGTGATCAGAGTAAACTTAACTTTTTCCCTCTCACCTTCCACCTTTCCTCCTCCATTGAAAAAAAGCGTTTTCTTGCCTCTTTTGTGAGAGATAATTTGGCCCATTCCATTTCTCCCTTTCTCCTCCCAATATAATCCTCTCTCACCCCTTAATTTTATTTTCTTAGATGTCATCCCTTCTTATTCGACTCACCCTGTGCCCTTTGTCTATATGTATACAATCCCTCCAACTACCCAGATACTGAGAAAAGTTTCAAGAGTTGCAAATATTGTCTTCCATGTAGGAAAGTAAACAGTTCAGATTTAGTAAGTCCCTTTTGATTTCTCTTTCCTCTTTACCTTTTCATGTTTCTCTTGATTCTTGTGTTTGAAAGTCAAATTTTCTATTCAGCTCTGCTCTTTACATCAAGAGTGCTTGAAAGTCCTTTATTGTATTGAATGACCATTTTTATACTCAGCTTTTCTGGGTAGGTGATTCTTGGTTTTAATCCTAGTTCCTTTGACTTCTGGAATATCATATTCCAAGCCCTTTGATCCCTCAATGTATAAGCTACTAGATCTTGTGTTATCCTGATTGTATTTCCACAATACTTAAATTGTTTCTTTATGGCTGCTTGTAATATTTTCTCCTTGACCTGGGAACTCTGGAATTTGGCTGCAATATTCCTAGGAGTTTTTGTTTTTGGATCTCTTTCAGGAGGTGATCAGTGGATTCTTTCAATATTTATTTTGCCCTCTGGTTCTAGAATATGAGGGCAGTTTTCCTTGACAATTTCATGAAAGATGATATCTAGGCTCTTTTTTTGATCATGGCTTTCAGGTAGTCACATAATTTTTAAATTGTCTCTCCTGAAACTATTTTCCAGGTCAGTTGTTTTTCCAGTGAGATATTTTACATTGTCTGCTATTTTTTATTTCTTTGGTTTTGTTTTATAATTTCTTAATTTTTCATAAAGTCATTAGTTTCCATCTGGTCCTTTCTAATCTTTAAGGAATTATTTTCTTCAGTGAACTTTTGGATCTCCTTTTCCATCTGGCCAATTCTGATTTTAGGTCATTCTTCTCATCATTGGCTTTTTGAATCTCTTTTGCCATTTGGGTTAGTCTATTTTTTAAAGTACTATATTCTTCAGTAATTTTTGGCATCTCCTTTAGCAAGTAGTTGACTCATTTTTCATGATTTTCTTGCATCACTCTCATTTCTCTTCCCGATTTTTGCTCTACTTCTCTTATTTGAATTACAAAATCCTTTTTGAGCTCTTCCATGGCCTGAGACCAATTCATATTTTTATTGGAGGCTTTGGATGGAGGAGCTTTGACTTTGTTTTCTTCTGTTTGCATGCTTTGGTCTTCCTTGTCGCCAAAGTAAGATTCTAGAGTCTGATTTTTTTCTGGTTCTTGTTCATTTTGCTAGCCATTTACTTGACTTTTGAGCTCTTTGTCAAGGTAGTTATCTGCTTCCAGTAGGGGTGGGGGGTATACTGTCAGCTCCTCGATCTCCCCCAATCTGTGGGCCTAGAGCTCCAGAAACAGTCACTGTCTCTCTGTGGTGTGATAGAAACTTCCCAGAGACCTTCCAGGCTATCTTGGGCTGGAGATTTGCTTCACTCCATCATTCTGTGGGTTCTGCAGCTCCAGAATTTGTTTAGAGCCATTTTTACAGGTATTTGGCTGGGCTTGATGGGAGTGCTCTAGAAAGTCCATGCTTTTGACTCTGCCATCTTGGCTCCCCCTTCTCTTGATTCCTTTCAATTTCTCTCTCTCCTCAGTATCTCTATCTTCCTATTTAATGTTTTTTTACCCTCTAGAAACACACATACATGAAAATACACATACACAAATATAATGGGTAATGGGTTTGATTATCTCCTTCCTATTGTCATCTCTTTTCCATCCTCCAACCTAACTTGTAGGAATCATGGTAATTTGATGTAGGTGACACAAGTTTTGCAAGTGAAAAGAGAAAGACTAATTCCCTAAAGTGTTTGTTCCCTTGCCACTGTGAACATTAGATTTGTGACAGGCATATTATGCAATCTGAAACATTTATCAGCACATTATTTCAGTGTCAGAAAGTTGAGAGATAACTAAAAGCTTAGGGAAGCTTAAAATCTTGAGTGAGTGGCTATATCATGCCAAAGAGAAGTCTAGTGGTGGGTTTATGGTTCCTGTAATTCTTAGAACAATGACAGAGAAATTCAGTCTTCATTCAGTTTTGTATATGGGTTACGATACTTTCCCATTCCTTGTACCAGCAGGAAGAAGAAATTTGCCTTTGTCCAACTCAAGATTGAGAGTAGCTAAGAACTGGAATTCTGGATTTGTTCTTGTCTTTTGAGTGGTAAATGAGATACAGATATTGTCCTGAAATTTGTTTTTTTTAATTTTGTGAGGGATTTTTTTTATTGTCTATATTACTTTCATATAGATCTTCTGTTTTTATTATCTTTATTCTAATCTGTTTAAATTTTTATGTTTTAATCATCTTGGAGGAAGTGAATCAGTGCCACTAGCTACAAAACCATCAGTGTAGCGTTTGGGAGAAATCATTGTGATGGGACCAATGAGCTGTGAATTTTGATCAGATGATTCAAATATACTCCTTAGATAAGGGAGACTAAGAATAACTATATCATAAGTGAAGAGATACAACTGAGGAGTTAGAGCCTGATGAAGGCATAGGGAACTTGATAGATGTCATTAGAACATTTTCTGGTGCGGGGTGTTGGCCCTGTATTACGTATGGTAGACAGAAAAGGGTATGATACTTAAATTGTGATGGTTCTGGGGATAAGATATAGGGTAAGACGCTAGACTTTGACATCACAATGTCAAATTCCTCTGCTACAAGAGAGAAAATTACATGAGCAAGTTCAGCATAGAGATGTGCTCCTGGCTATATTGTATGTTGTGAGGCAGGTCCTGGAATTTACACTTATGTATGGGTCAAAAGTATAAGAGTGTGTTTATTTTGGGCAATATGAATGATTATAGAGGAATTATGAGGTGAGAAACAGATACAAGTTGAGTCTTTAACCTGGAGGATCACTTGCTTCTTCCCAAAGAAGGGAATAAATAGATCCCAAGAATGGTTCTTTGAGATAAATGATAACCCACATTTACAAGCCTTGCTATTCCCATTTCAAGTAACAGAATCACAGAATCTAAGACTTAGAAGGCACTAGTGTTCAAGTAGGGAAGGATCTTGGTATAGCAAAAAGAGCATTAAATATGGAGTCAAATTGAATTTGAACTTAGGTTCAAGTTCTGGCTATATGACTTCATTGATTTTTAATCTTCTGTGCCTCAGTTTCCTCATTTGTAAAATGAGAATAAATAATATTTGTACTATTCAGTGCATAGGGTTGTTATAAAGAATGAGTTTTACAAGTCTTAAGGGGCTTTGTGAATGTTGTTATTACTTAGTCAACCTGAAATTAAACAGTAATCTTCTCTTAAACATCATCTCAAAGTGGTTATCTATTGTCCATTTGAAATATGCTAGATTATACACATATATATGTATATATATATACATATATATGGTTTTTGAGAGTATGCAGTGCTGTAATAACATTTTTATAGCATTTTCAGCTTTCTGAAGCTTTTTATAAACATTAAAACTCATTTTATCCTCACAAAAGCCCTAGGAAGTAGATGCCATTATTATCCTGATTTTACAGATGAGGCAATGGAGGTACACAACAGCTAGATGACTTGTCCAGGGTCACATGGCTAGTAAATATGTAAGATGGGATTTGAACTCATGTCTTCCTATGGTTCAGTGCTCTGTTCACTAAATCACGTAGTTACCTTTGTTTTTCGCCCTTTCTTGGTATCCACAGCTCTAATAATGCCTGACATATAGTAGGAATTTAGTAAATTCTCATTGATGACTTCAAAGACAAGCTATTCTTTTAGATATCAAATGCCAGGGTTGAACAGTATGAAGTCTAAAAAGAGAAAAGCAGAAGCTTAAGGTGGCTGACATAGAAATAATACATTTGGGGCAGTCTGATATGAGAAAAAGAAAGCTGGGAAGCAAAGAAGGCTGAACAACAGTCCCCAAAGGAAGTTGAATACTGGCTATACCAGCCTGATAATAGGCCCTGCCCTGCTTAGCACTTTGATCAGTCACTTACATGAAGATATTTAATGCATGTTAAGCAAATATTCAGGTGACAAAATCTGGAGCAACCACTGTATTGGATCATAGAAATTTGAAAGGAAAAACATAAAATTCTGCATTGAATTTAATAAATCAATTATGCCAATATACTTGTAAGAATTCTGGGTTGAGAGTGAAAGAAGTGATTGGGGGGCTTTTATTGATTTATGAGAAAATATCTTGTTGTCTTATTTTATCAGGAACCAGGTCACCCTGTCACTTCCTGACCATGTCTAAATTCACTGGTCATGCTACTGGGATTCAGAATAGTACTTGCCCCATTTCTCATTCTCCTTCTAACTTTTGCCTCTCTTATATGTATTGTCTTCCCCTATCAGATTATAAAGTACGTTAGGGATAGGACTGTCTATCTCATTTTGTATTTGTATCCCCGTGCCAGACATAGTGCTTGACACATGGTAAGCACTTGAGAAATGCTTCTTCATTCATTGAATGCAAACTTAGAATAAATTAGCAATTTCACACAGCTGTTAAGAAAAGCTACTGTAATCTTAGGTTGCTTTAATAGAAGCATAGTATTGAGATTAAGGGAGGTAAGTGTAAATCCCATGGTACTGTGTGTTGGTGAGAGCACAGAACACACCTGGAATATTGTGTTCTTGGATGCTGTACTTTAAGAGATTATATCAACAACTTTGGGAGCATCCTTAGGAGGCATGGAAACTGTTAGATGAGAGTAAATAGATTCTTGAGAATATATGACCCACTATATTCAAACATATGAAGGACCATGTTGTATAAGTTTAAGTTTTATTCTGCTTGGCTCAGAGAGTGAAATCATAACCAATATATAGGAATGCATGAAGGAAAATTTGAAATGACTGTAACAAAGAGTTTTCTAATAAAAATAGTCTTATAATAACATCATAAAAGCAGTGATTAACTTATCTTAAAATTATAGAGATGGAGGTTAGATGATCATAGATCAGAAATGCTGATGCTGATAAATTCATGCAGTGATTAGATTAAATGACTTCTTAAAAAAATGTTTATGGATATCTTTTTTTAACATCACCTAAAGTCACCTCTGTGTTCTTTCTCTACTTGAAAGCTGTCAGTATAACAAAGAGTGAAAGATTCTAAAGTACTAATTTTGAGTATCCTTTTCTACACAATTTCCATTATAACTTTGTATATCTTGTTCCTTCACACTTCTTTCTGTTCTGCCTCACTCTTAGATGTATCCATGGAAGATGGTGAAGTCAGAAGTAATTTCTCATGATAGAAATTTTTTTGTGTCCTTGATCATGTTGTCCAGTGCTATCTTCTGCCCTGCCCATGGTAATTTTCTTTCCATTTTCTATGACATATTCACTTTGACTCCATGACTTCCCACTCTTCTGGCTGGCAACTGACCTGCAGAGTTATGTTTTCCAGTTTTCTGAATCAAGATGTTGTCTATGAAGTCACAACATTCTCTACAAAGAAGTGGTCTTCCTAAGCAACAAATCTCTACAGATTTTACCCATTCTAAGATCCCTATCTTCCATTATAGTGTGTGTATGTGTATGTGTGTGTGTATAGATACACATATATGTATATATATGTATGTGTATATATATATGTATACACATGTATCTATGTATTCTTTTGTGGGATCCCTTATTACTACTGAATCAAGATTTCCCCTCTTATTTTGTATAATTAGATCCCTCCCTTTGCCTCCTTACCCATTCTCCTATAAACCCTCTACTTGCTAAGAGACCATAGGAGCTATTTTCCCTTCATTCTTTACCACTGAGTTAGAGTACATTACACTCCCCTCTATTTTCTACTTCTCCTTTTCCCCCCTTTTCACCCTTCCATTCAGCAGTTTACATTACAAATAAATTGATTCATCTATAGATGGTGTTAGGAAGTTTAGTCTATGGTAATATTTATGTATTCTTTTTCTTTCACTTCTATTTCTTTAAGTTCTGCTTTCAAATTTAGTTCCTGTGTACCTTTAATTCCTCCTTGTTTCCTTTTTTTTAAACTTAGTGGTGTGCTGGAGCTCACTCATATCAGCTCATAAGAGTTGATTGCTAATTTTTCACTTGATCTTAGTCAAAAGACTGAGAAGCAATAATTGTTAAATTTTCACTAAGCACATTTATACCTTGGAAATTAGTGAATCCTAGGGGGAAATGGAGCTTGATTTATGGTTTTGTTGATTGACCAGACTTACTAAAGTAATGGATAAGATGTTAAACAGATCAAACTTAAAAATGTGTTATGAGAGCCTCCTGTTAAACATTTACTAGCACATTCCTGACAATAGTTATCTTTACCTTGCAATTTTTTCCTTTAATAGAATACGGAGACTGGGTAATTTATTTCCCACCTTGCTATTTCTTTGGTAGTCAAATTTATATGCATTTGTCTTATTTAGTATGTTTGCAAGTTTAATAATTTGCTCATATCTTTTTTTGGATAAGATTGTTTCACATGCCTCTCTTTTTAAAAATCAAATATCCAACACCTTTTATTGATCATTAGACTTAGGTTTGAAGGACATGTTATCATGAGTTGTGCCTTGAATTCCTTTGTCTTTTGGAATATATTATTCCCTTCCCTTCAGTTTCTGGTGGGTACAGATTATACCTATTTTGAGTCTTGTGTTATTTCAGTTTCCTTTGTTTTATACTGAAGGTGTTTTTCCTAGTCACTTCCAGAGTTTGTTATAGAATTGTTAAATTTAATTACTGCATGTCTTGTAGGTTTCAGCATGGATTTCTTTTAGACTGATGCTTTGTTTTCTATAAGCAGGAGCTCTGGACAGTTTTCTCATGTACTTTTTATATTCATTTTTTGATATTTCACATTTTTTCTGGAAGACTTGTGATCCTAAAGTTGTTTTTTCTGTTTATCTGCCACGTTCAGGTTTTTAACAGAATGTTCTTCTTTTTGATTGACTGTTTTAGCCTTTTTTCTTTATATTTCTTTTTTTGCTTGCTTTATGATCTCTTTTTCTTTGATGATGGGTTTCCTGGGAACTGGATCTCAAAGCTATCTTAACCTCTCCTTAAGCTGAGACATTAACTTTTCATTGACCTGAGTACCTGCTCCAAATTTTTCTGGGGAGACTGACCTGGTCCTGGATTCCCCTTTATTTCAGGTCTGCTGCAAACTGACACTGAGGTTGGCATTCTGCCTAAATTCCCTCAGTTCCTATTTCTCTGGATGAACATTACAGGCACAACAAACCCTCTTTTCCTATACCTCCTCCTACTCCCCAAATGTATGGGAAGATTGAGGTCTGCTGCTTTTTGCCAAAGAAGAGAGGGTAAAAGAAGGGTCAGGGTGTGCTGGCATAGATTGGAGCAGTATCAGGGAAATTGCTGAGTAGATGTCAGAGCACAAGCTGGTAGATTAGACTGTGTGCCATGTCAGTGTGGGATGAGTGTGTGTGCTTGTGCATGTGCATGCACACATATGTGTGTGTGTGTAAGAGAGGTGAGAGGGAGATGTTGCTGGGTGACTGCATTAAGCATTAGAATTTTATGTTATGAATTCATAAGCCTGTTACTTTGCTAGGCTTTTTTTTTTGGACCATAGAGACAACTGGCCTTATTAATCTTATTACTGAGTTGATTTGCATTGCAACCAGAGACATGAAGGGATTGTAAGGAATCCTTAGTGCCAGCCAGAACCTTTGCAATTTTGCTAAATGGACTCCCTAGGATCATTTGAAGAGTGTCAAAGCTAGTGAACTGTTTATATGATGAGTTCAAAGGAGTTTTGAACCATAATTCAAATATGAATTTAGAGAGAAGTATCCTAAACATCAAAAAGAAATTCAAAAGACAGACTTCAATATCTTAGCATTTCTCTTGTTAATATTTGGGTAAAGCTGACTAGGAAGCAGCTTGGTGGCTCAGCTGATACAACACTGTACCTGGAGTCAGGAAGTCCTTAGTTCAAATGTGCTTGGACACTCACTAGATGTGTGACCCTGGGCAAGTCACTCAACCTCTGCCTTAATCCACTGGAGAAGGAAATGACAAACCACTCCAGGATTTTTGCCAAGAAAACCCCAAACGAGTCATAAAGAGTCAGATAGGACTGAACAATAACAAAGGCTGCCTAGAGGATTTGACTTATAAAAGTACTAAAGATGACCCTTCTGGCAATTAAGCTTAAGAGTCAAAAGATCCCCCTGGTAACTGAAAACTAACAGATGGTAGGAGAGAATAGCTGTTGTAGCAGTGGATAGACTAAAGAGTGGAGGTGTCTGGCAGGAGTGGAAGCATCCAATAGCAGAACTATCTAAAAGCATTATGGGAAAGATAACAAAGTTCTAGAGGCCTCTACCTCTGTGGCAAAAGTAACTTGCCTGATGATAACACCAAAGAACACAAATGACTTTTCAGTGTTAGAAGTGTGGTTTGCCCTGGTTATGCATGTCCACTCATTACATATGCTCCCTTCCTACCTGTCCCATTAGTTATTATATCTTTTCCCAATATGTGCCCCCATTTGCAGTATGGTAACCTATAGGAAAGTGTAGCCCTTTTGCATATGAGGAAATACTTCTTGTCATTTATCTTGTTCTGCTGTTTAATTAATATCTTTTGCCTTGAACCAATGTGTACTTTGGTTAATTGGTAAAAGAAACCCACTGAGGCTGTGGCTGAGTGGAGGTTGACCCACAACCACAATGTGTTTCTAACCTAGAGTATCACTTAAAAATATATTCTTATTAAATTCTTTTTGAATGAAGAAATAGGTAGGGAGCCCCACTGGCTATAAGAAAGTAAAGTGAGAGTCTTAGGCAGCAATTAAGCAATGAATGGGAACTCTAAGTAGGAGGACTGGAAAATAAGCTTTTGGATCTCTCTGTATTGAGTTCTAAAAGGAGGTACCAAGACTGAATATTCTAGGGTTGTCTTATATGAAGCATAGTATCTGTGATATAAGATATCAGCTTCTTCCATGGGTGGAGGGGATCATTAACTTCTTTTAAATTTGAATTAGACTCCATTTCTCTCAGGTGTCAAGGCTTAGTATGAAGCCTTCCCTAACAACGTTAGATCCTAGAATATAGGAATGAAAGTTTACTCCTCTGCAACTAGATAGCTATCCAGTTTTGTAATTGTAATTCATATATGTTAATATTAGCTTTGCAAGTCATCACAGTCAGGTCAAGAAGACAGGATACGTCAAATGGATGACCTTTGAATGGAAACACCTTTCATTTCTGACTTAACATGAAGGTATTAGTTTATATAGCTCTATTTTGTTTATAGTATCTGGCACTAACAGAGAAAAGGAATATGGAAGAATTATAGCTCATGTGTAGGAAAAAGGTAGTGGGGAAGAAAGAAGGAGAAGAGATGAATAATATCTTCTATTAAATAATACGTTCCCTGAGAGCACAGGCAATGCTATTTTTACCTTTGTAGTGTAGTGGATTATACTTAGCACTTAACAAATGTGTGTTCAATTAAATTGAAGATTCCATTTTTCCTGAAAAATTTTCAAGGAAAGGTTCACAGGTATTTTAAATGTTTTGAGTAGGGAAGAAAAAGTGGAATTAATCACTCATGATTGTTAAGTTTAAAAAAATACATGAAGCTTCAAATTATACAAAACTTAATTACAAAAAGATAAGTTTTTTTGTATGTCATATGCAGAATCAGTTTCATCACTTTGAATTCTCCCTCAATAAAAATGATATTTGAAGGAAAGAACTTTGTGTTCTTTACAAGGAAAAATTCCCTTACTCCCTAAGACAGTGTGTGGTACAGGGTAGTGAGGCATGACCATTCCATTCCATTAAGCTTAACAAACATTTATTAAAGTCTTATTATGTGTAGAACAGTGCAATGCACAGTGGAGAAATAAGGTAAGATAATGTTTCTTCCCCTGTGAAGCTTGTCATATAGTAGTGGGTCACATATAAAGAAAATCACAGCAATAATACTTTCATTAAAGAGATGCAAAATGAAGTGCTACATGTTGTTTGAGGAGGAAAAGGTTATTAACAACTGGGAAGATCAAGGAAGATTTCATGGAGAAGATGATATTATTTGAGTTTTAAAGGACTGATAAGAATTTAGCTGGTGAAAGAGACAGAGAGGACATTCTAGGCAGAGTACAAAAGACAGTAAATAATCCAGTTTGTCTAGAGCATAACATTCATCAGGTGATATAACATATAATAAGACTGGAAAGTTAGGGTAGTGTCATACCATCAGAAGATTTTGGATGCCAGGTAAAGGAATTTGAACTTTATTCAGTAGGTAAAACCTAATAGACTCTGAAGATTTTTGAATAGGTCCTAATATTTTGAGGTTTCAACCTATTTTGTAAACACTGAAATAATTTGGGACTGGTTAAAATGTAGAAAAGCAGGTCTGGGAAAGAGATGAAATGATTCTAACTACAACTGGAATTGGTAGACACAATTCCCATGGGATGTTGGAAGAAGCTGGGTAGTATCATGCTCACTTTGCACGCCTCACTGGGCAGACGTGTTAAGTTTTGAGTTTTCTATTGTTGTAAAAGAGGCAATAACCTTCTATACTTTATCTCATCCTCTCTCAGTAGGGCAGCAGATCCTGCTTTCAAAGTAGTGTGTGGATTTGTGGATTTATGTAACCAAAAAACAATTCTTGAGTCTTAGACCACTGGTGATCCCAAATTTGTCCTGACTTTGTTTAAATTCAGCAGGGTATCATCATGTTACCTTGGTATAATGAAGCTGGTTCTTCAGAGAACAAGATATAAATGTGTTCAATTATTAAATACTACTATGTTTACTCAGTGTAAGCAAATAGATGATAGCATAAAAACAAAAAAAAATGATAATTAACCATTTATCTAGTGACTTCCAACCCATAACTCTTCAAGACCCTGGAAATCCCAGATATAGTAGTTACTTCAGACCCAATTATTCTATGAAATGCATGTTTACAAAACCAAATGGAAATATGGCCTAAATTTTAAAAAAAGTCTATATCATAAAAGTAAAGCAAACTAACAAAAACTAAACACAAGCAGAAGGCAATTTTTAGTTATGATTTGGAAAATCCCTATCTGAACAAAGAATGTAGGTTGTTATAAGAAATAAAAAAATATAATTTTTATTATATTAAATTAAAAAGCTTTGTATGAATAAAATTGGTATGCTAGAATAAAGAGAAATTTTCAATTTGGGAAATTTTTTGCATTAAATATGTTAGATAAAAACTTATCCAAGAAATATTGGCAATTGATTGAAACACATAAGGCAAAATACTCTTCTTAAATACACAGTCAAAAGTTTTAACCAAAAAAATGTAAATGTTCAACAACTATATGAAGAAACACTAATTGATAAATACAAATGAAAACAATCTTGAGGTTTCACCTAATTCTCAGTAAATCGACAACGATGATTAGATTGGAAATAATTCTTATTGGAAGGATTGTACAAAGTCAGGTACTGTCAACAGAAAACTGTGAATTGGCCTAAGTATTCCAGAAAACAATTTTGAGCTTTGTGAGAAAATTCACTAAATTATTGTCATCCTTCTGCAAACACATTCCACTATTTTGCACTTACCAAGGAGATCAAAGACGAGTGAAAAGCCTCACATATATGAAAATATTATGACAATACTTTTAATAGTAGCAAAAAAAAGCAACAACCCAAAACAAGAAACCTAGAAGCAAGATGGGTGTCCATTGATTCGTGGATGACTGAACTAGTTATGGTATATGAATGTATTAGAATATCATTGTGCCATACCAAATAATGATTATAAAGATTTGGGAAGACATGAACTAATTCAGAATGAAAAAAGAAGAACCAAGAGAACTGCATACATAATGACCAAAAGACTATAAGTGAAAGTTACTCAGAACTTGGATCAATGCAATAACTAATCTTGCTCCTATAGGAATAAGAATGAAGTGAACCTCCTCAGCAGAAATGTTGAGAGGTAGTAGCGTGAGATACATGCTGTTATACAATGCCCCTATTTCAGTTTGTTTTACTGAACTGTTATAAGGGAGGGTTCTTGTGTAGAAGAAAGAGGTAGTATTGGGAAAGGACAACTATGTTAAGACACATGGACACACAAAGATATGCACAAACAACATTTTTAAGAAGGTTTACATGACCATATAAACATTAGGAAGATAAAATTATTCCTAGTGCTATCTACTAGGAAAAGGGACAATGAAGGGAGGATGAATTTGACTTTGAACTTAAAGGATGGGTAGAATTTGAAAAAGTAGAAATGGCCTATAGTTAAGATATTGTGTATGTGTTCATCCTTCATTGACAAAGAAGACTATGCTATCAGAGGATCAGAGCAATAATGACATGACTTGCATTTTGTTTTTGAGTGAGGGAGGGCTGTGCAGGTCACCAGCCTCACTTCTCCTCCAGAGTCATCTGAATCCAGTGACCAGATATTCATCAGGATGACTGGAGATGACCCAGGATGAGGCAATTAGGGTTAAGTGACTTGCCCAAGGTCATACAGCTAGTGAGTGTCAAGTGTCTGAGGTGAGATTTGAACTCAAGTCCTCCTGGCTCGGGCTCTATCCACCGCACCACCTAGCTATCCAGTTAAGATATTTTATTTATACAAGAAATTTTTAATTTAAAACAATTGAAATTATCCTTTTTGTGCTTTGACAATGTTCTCCCTTATAATATAGTTTAAGGTCTGATACTATGAATCTACTTATTTTACATTCCTCTTCCTGGTTTCTTTGAAGTTCTTGACCTTTTGTTCTTCCAAATGAAATTTGTTGTGATTTTTTTCTAACTCAGCAAAATAATTTTTTTAATGATTTAATTGAAATGACATTGAATAGATTAGTCAGGTAAAATTGTCATTTAAAAAATTTATTGGTTTTACCTCCCCTTGAACAATAAATATTACTTCAGTTATTTAGCTGTGAGTTTATTTGTATCAAAAGTGTTTTAAGCTGATGTTCAAATAGTTCCTGTGTCTGTTTTGGCAGGTACACACTCAGATACTTTATGTATTTATATATTAAATGGTCTAAAATAATATTAAATAATATTGCTCATACGATGTAGTTCCTCTCTTTTTCACTTTTGATTAAATCTATTTTAGCTTTAACTTTGTCTGAAGTCATTATTATAAATCCTTTTTTTACATAATAAATTCTACTCTTGCCCTTATTTTATTTTTGTGTGTATCTCTATTTTTACAATGTTTCCTGAAAGCAACATACTGTTGAATTCAAATTTTTATCTACTATCCATTTCTATATTATGGGTAAATTTGTCCCATTCACACTGTAAGTTACAATTACTTGTGTAATTTCTTCCTTCCTATTTTTCTTCACTATCTTTCTCACCCTATTTACCCTATATTTCCTCACTCCTCTGCTTTACTTTTACCTGCTACTTTGCCCTCCTATTCCTTTAACTTATCCACTCTTCTAAAAGTTCCTCCCTTACCCTCTCCACCCGCCCTATCCCCTTGCCCTCTTAATTTTTTCTGAATTTAGAAGACTTTCATACACACACACACACACACACACACACACACACACACACACGCACACGCACAATTTCCCTCTTCCATTCTGGATGAGCATAAGATTCTAGCACTACTTGCCCTTCCGTATACTAGATTACTCTATATCAATTTTTCCTTTTATGCCTCATTTATATGAGATAACTACTCCTTTTAATCTTTCCATACAGTTTTATTTTTTTAGAATCATCCTTTTGTACTAAGCTTATCCCAAGACTTTCTTTCAAACTACCCAAATAATGATAAAAATCATAAGAGTATTGCTAATATTTTCACACATACAAAGTAAACAATTTGACCTTATTAAGTACTTTATAATTGGTCTTTAATATTCACCTTATGTTTCTCCTGGATGTTATACATCAAATCTTTCTTTAACTTAGGAGGTTTCTGTCACAAAAACCTGAAAGTCTTTCAGTTCATTAAATGTCTTTTTTTTTTTTGACTCAGGATTATACTTAACTTAGCTACATAAATTACGCTTGGTCATACCCCAGTTCTTTGACTCTACAGAACATGGTATTATAAACCTAAGGTCCTTCAACATAGTAGTTGCTGGGTTTTGTGCAATCTATATTGTAGCTTCATGCCATTTAAATTGTTGTTTTTTGTTGTGGTTGTTATTACTTCCAATATTCTCTCCTTAACCTGGGAGCTTTGAAACTTGGCTATGATATTCCTGTAAGTTTTCCTCCTGGGATTTGTTTCAGGTGGTGATCAGTGGATTTTTTCTGTTTCTTCTTTGCCTTCTCATTTTAGAACTTTGGGGCAATTTCCCTTGATAATTTCTTGTAATATTATACCAAGATTCTATTTTTTATCATGATTTTCAGGTAGTCCAACTATTCTTAGGTTATTTCTCTTTGATCTGTTCTCTAAATCACTTTTTTTATGAGATATTTCACTTTCTCTTCTATTTTTTTCCATTCTTTTGTTTTGTTTTATGATTTCTTCATGCCTTAGAACATCATTAGCTTCCCCTCCAAATTCCTCTTGGTGATAGGCACTTATAAGGCTGGCCATGATTATAATCTTACAAGATTCTGGTCATAAAGCTACCTTTGTCTCACATCCAGAGTGCTGTCTTTCCTCCATTTGATTTTATTGTAAAAAGATAACCTATAGTTAAATATCTGATGGTTCACTTGTTCATGAAGGATACTGCTTCTTGCTGACCCAGCAAAAGTCTTAAAATATTTTTCTTTCTTCAAAGAAGGAAATAGATAGTACCTTAAACATTCTTTCTGTGAACTGTCAGAGTAAAGTATTTACTTGCTAAAAATGTTCTCTCATTACATGAGATTTATAATTGGATGCAGAAAAGAGTTTCTTGTTAGTGTTTCTTCACATACTTCTGTCGAGCACATTTTTCTTTTGGTACCTCTACATAAAGTAGAGCTTGGTGTTCTTGTTCTTGTGAGGCTGGAATATTGCCTAGGCTACACTAATATGAAGACTCCCCAAACTTAAAGAAATAGCCTATCTGATTGGAAATTCTCTTTCGTTACCTAAAAAGAAACCATGGGAACACAACATCCAATTTTACTTGACCCAAGTCTAGCCAGCAGACTGCACATGGTGTGTTCTTGTTTTGTTCTTTAGCTGTTTCATTTATTCCATGTAATTCATCACCAGAGTTTTGAGAATAGAAAATGTCACCAAACCAGCAGAATTAATGAGGACTTTCTTCTGTTTTCAAGGGCAGGTAATGAACCATCATGTGGGAAAAAAGAATTTTAAAAAAAACTTATTTAGGCTACTATTCTGTGGGATATGATTCAAGGTCCTGTACATCTTATACAGGTGCCATTCTGAGCAACATTTGTTCTATTTAATTTTTGATCTGTGAAAGTTAAAAATAGTTTTCTTTGTAGCACACTGGGATAAAAACCTAGTTTAGTATTATTGATTAAAGAAAACAGCTAAATGAAGGAAAAGCAAATACTACTCACTGATTAAATTTTCATAAGTGTCTGCTATCAATAAATTAATTAAATTTAACCAGCATTTATGAGCTATACTACTTTTGGTAAAACACTTTGCTAGGTGCTTTGAAACAATAACAAAAAGGAAAATCAGTTTCTTACTCAAGGAACTTAACAGTCTATTGTCCCAAATATATTTTTGCATTTAAGTGCAGAAAAGAATTCAAGAATATGAAGAATCACTCATGACAGGAACAACACACTGAATCCAGGCCAAATACACTGTTGAAAGTTGTTTTGTGCCACTTATTCCCCTTTCTTTTAATATCATCTTAACTTTTAAAAAGAGCTTATTTGTAGTTCTTGAAGTTTTTTCACATATGAATCTCCAGTAAAACTATTCTAGCCTTGAGTTATTCTGTGGATCAGTGTCCACTTAAAACGATAGCTTGTGAGTCCTCATTTTTTTCTTTATACCAAATAATGGAAATACACAGTTTCAAAGCACAAGTCATTTAATCAAATGACAAAACAAATAAGAAGACATGAACACATTCTCCCAGGGTTTACTTATCATCAGTGGGGGAGAGTACATTCTCATGTGCAAAATGTGCAGTCATAGATCATGCATGGAGGTAAAACATGTAGAGAATACATGTGGACAGGGAACATATATGAAAGGGCACATAGCAAGGACCTGTGGAGCTATGGAAAGTATCTGAAGGGTATATATTTCAGGAACAATGTGACCAGTGTTAGCATGTAACTGGTACAATTCACACTTTTGATACCAAAGAACTGTGGATGTACTCTTGTGATTTCATTACACTATTTTCTTGTGGGAGTTATATATTTCTGCTCTCTGATGCACATGCCATCCCGATATGGTGCTCTGTTGGTCTTGTGGTTACTGAGCTGTTTTTTGCTACCATCTGCTTGTTTTCAGTTATCTAGCCTCTTCAAGGATAGCTGCTATTTCTTATTATAGTATGATAGGGTGTAGTACTTATAGTCTTGGGCTCAAACATCACTGCAGATGGTGACTGCAGCTGTGAGATTAAAAGATGCTTGCTCCTTGGAAGGGAAGCTATGACAAAACTAGACAGCATATTAAAAAGCAGATACATCACCTTGTCAACAAATATCTATGGTTTTTCCAAAAGCTATGGTTTTTCTGGTGGCAATGTATGACTGTGAAAATTGGACTACAAGGAAGCTGAGTGCCACAGAAGTGACACATTTGAACTGTGTTGCTGGAGAATACTTTTTAGAGTCCCTTGGATATCAAGGAGAGCAAATAAGTCAGTACAGTAGAACCTTGGTTTATGAGTAAACTGGTTTACATATGCTTCACTGGATGAGGAAAAATTTTTCACAAAATTTGTCTTGCAGGAAGAACAAAAATTTGCAGTATGAACATCATGTTTGGACTTGAATGACTCATGAAGGGATGATGCTCAACTAGAGCAATGGTTTTTTTTTTTTTAACTCATATAAGATTCCCATATAAGAGGGAGGGGGAGAAAATTTAAAAGTTATGGAAGTGATTGTTGAAAACTGAAATAAATTAACTTTAAAAATCATTAAAAACAAGTGTTGTTAGATAGATTCCTAGTCAGAAGGACTAATCTATCTAGGACAAAAATATCAGTGAATCAAAACATGAAAGCTATTCTAAAAAGCAAAAAATAAGTGAAGGAAGTAGTGTTAGTCATAAGAAACAACACTCCCAACGTTGAAATCCCCGATGTTCTTATAGGAGATTCTCCTTCCAAGCAATAACCCTTCCTTCTCCTCCTCTCTTCTCTCTCACACCAGCAATGACTTTTCTCAAAGGTAAAGTGCAGGTTAATTTGTTTTCTGTTTATGTCATGTACTAATCATTGCTGTTGTATTTCAGGCGCATTAGAGACAAAAATCTTACTTAAAATTATAAATAATTATTTTTATATGAATATTTTTGGGGATGTGGTACCAATCAAATGACCTTACATTATTTCCTGTGGGAAAATTTGCTTTGCAATACAAACAAATCACATGACAAACAGACTCTCAGAACGAATTAAATTCATAAACTGAGGTTCTACTGTACTTAAAGAAATTAATCCAGGCCATTCACTTGGAAGGTCAAATACTGAAGCTGAAACTTAAGTACTTTGTCCACCTAAGGAGATGATGGGAGAACTTGATGTTGGGGAAAAAAATGAAGGAAAAGGAAAAGGTACAGCAGAAGATAAGATGGAGAAATAGTATCATGGAAACAATGAACATGAACTTGGACAGACTTTGTGAGATAGTGAAAGACAGAATTGGCTTGTGTGTGTGCTATGGTCCTTGGGATCAACAAGAGTTGGAAATGACTGAATGACTGAACAACAAAACTTGGACAAATCACTTAACTCTCTCATTACTATTATACTTGTTGTTCAGCAGTTTTCAGTCCAGTCTGACTCTTCACCACTCCATTTAGGGTTTTCTTGGCAAAGACACTGGAGTGATTTGCTATTTCTTTATCTAGTTCATTTTACAGATGAGGAAGCTGAAGCAAACAAAGTTAAGTGATTTACCCAGGGTCACACAGTTAATAAGTATCTGAAGCTAGATTTGAACTTGTCTTCCTGATTCTAGGGCCCTCCCCCTTTACTATTAGATACAGAAAAGTAACTCAACCGTACATCTGCTTCTCTGCTTGGTTTCAGCTCTACTGAACAAGATGCTCCTCTCAGGATAAGCTCATCACTTCTAAACTAACCACGAAGTTGCTAACTCAAGGCTTGATTGATACTATCTTTCTTAGCCTCCTCTCCCTCTGAATTCAGGACTTGGGGGGGGTCCCAAAATCCACTCAATGCCTCTCTTTATAGAGGATAGGACCTGGGCTTTCATCTCACTCTGCTTTGCCTTTGTTGCTTTAATTGGTTTCAACTCCATGGAATAAGATACCCCCATGTGAATTAATCCCTGGTGTTCCCCACCCCTGCTTTCTTGCCTCCTTATGTGTGTTGACTCTTTTTTTGGATTGCCCCTTGAGGGCAAGGCCTGTCCTTTTAATTAATTGTATCCATCCCCATTGCTTTCAAATAGGTTAAAACAACAACAACCACAACAACGACAAAAACCAAAACCAAAACAAACAAAAGCCACAACCAACCAATAAACCAAGAAAAGTACCTGGCACATAGTAGTTGCTTAATAAATATTTATTGGACTGGATATACATTGTTTTCTTCCCCATTCAAATGTAAACTCTTTGATGATAAAGTCTGCTTTGTTTTGCTTTTTCTTTGTTACCCCAGAATTTAGAATTGATGCCTGGTTTATGATATGGTATAAATTAAATGTTTGTTGATTGAGTGATATTAACATATGTTATCTAGGTCATATACTCAAACTCTTGAAATAAATACTGAATATTATTATTATTAATATATGCACAAGTCTTCATCACTCTTCGTAATTTGTTCTTTCCATTTTTTGATCTCCTAACCTAAGTGACTTGAACTTGATTATCTCTAACACAGAAGTAGTTAACCTGAAGTCCATAGATAAGGGGATCCATGGATAAATTTCAAGGTGTTTGTGAACTTTAATAATGGGAAAAATACAACTTAATTTTTATTAACCTTTAATTAAAATTTATTGTTTCCTTTAAATATAAATTTTAAGTAATGATGAATCTAAGAAAGATTCTATAGGCTTCAGTAAAGTGTTAAAGCAATCTATGACACAGAAAAGGTCACTGCTGTCTAAGGTCTCTTCCATCCCTACCATTACAAATTGATGGTAGACTGAGCATGAGACTACAGGACCAAGTGTTTCTACACATGGCTTGGTTTTCCCTATCGGGTATTAAGTACATGCATGCTTGACTTCTTTCCCCTATGCATACTACACTCCATTCCTAGTGTCTTCTTAGTTGCATGATTGATGGGATCAGGGCTCTGTCTGAATACATGGCCCTGATATTCCTTGAAATTGTTACCTAGCAAAAAAACCCACCCACACACAAAAAAACCCAACTCCATCTTTTTCTAGTTCTGCATAACATTTAATGGGGCATTGAGGTGGCATGTAATCTTCCTGATAGGAATGATGGAGCTTGAGGGTAGTGAAAACAAAGAAAGAGAGCATCACTCCCATTCATTTGGACACCAATTCCCTATTTCCCTCCAAAAATTCAAATCTATGAAAAATATTTTACAAGTTTTGTTCCCTACCCTTCTCCTTACTCCAAAAAGAAAGATATTATCACAATAGGGATTTAGTAGGGAAAGAAAATAAGTGTATATATAAGATGAGGATGCACATATTCTACTCTCATTTCTAGTTTTGTGTGATTTTTGGCAATCCTTCCAAAGCCCAATTTACTTTCTCACTGGAATATGCAGTGGGAAAGAAAATCGAATAAGGAACAAATCAGTCTCCTTCCTTCCAGCAAGCCCTATCCTACCGTTTTACCCTTGATAGTGCTGTGCTTAATCTTTCTTCCCAGCACTTCACCCATTCTCTGTTCAATAAGAAGAGGTGTAAAAGGACAATAGTTAGGGAAGAAAAGTGAATTGGTGTCCAAATGAATGGGAGTGACGCTCTCTTTCTTTGTTTTCACTACCCTCAAGCTCCATCATTCCTATCAGGAAGATTACAATTTATTTCATAGAAATGTTTTGTCTAGTGTCCTATTCACAGGGACCTAGTTCTGTGCTAGATGCCAACTAACTCCTGCTACAGAAATAACTGATAAAGTGAATGCTGGAAATGTGTAGGACAATTATTAACAGACACTTGAACATTGTATATTCAATATTAATAAAAAGGCAAATACAAATGGTTAAAGTATCTATAGTTCTGACTCATGCTATAGTTTTGAAGATATATAGAATATTATTTAATATCTGTCTCTGAAGCTAAACTCTACACATCTTTAATCTTTATTGTCTTCTTAATGAATCAGCCATTTTCTTGGAGTATAGGATTGCTAGAATCAGACTTGGCAGTATTGTAAAGTAGATTAATTTTATCTTTGTCATCCTGCCATTTGCCTTTTTGAGATCCTTCTTCCCCTCCCTGAGACCTCATCTTTTTCTAGTCCCCTTGAAGATTTTGTCCAGTATCCTATTCATATGGACCTATCTTTCTTCTACCTATCAACTAACTCCTGATACAAACATGCTGAAAACATTTTCAGATGTTTATCTTATTAGAAAAAATTGTATTTGAAAGAGGGCTTTTTAACACAAAAATTATCAAGTTGTCTCTCTAAGGAGACAACTAAATGGATGGGGTCAGTGGATATAATTGAAGCAAAAGCCTTCCTTACTTTGGCATCTGGTAAGGGAATGCTCAATGATCTGCCTAGGATATGTACGTAGGTACATACACACACACACACACACACACACACACACACACACACACTCACATGTAGTCACTCAGCTTTATTATCTTCTTATCAATGAACTCATTCAGACATATATTCTATTTTTAAATAATTAATATACAGATAATTTTTAAAAGAATGTGAATAGATACTGTGATGGAGCCACAATCTCGTTAATATTGGTGCTGTCCCCACTGGCACAGATAGCAATTAATCTATATCTTCTAATTCTGTATAATTTTTTGTCCACACCTTTATATACATAGGTTATATAATTTTTCTTTTTATATTTGAGTCTTTCCTCTTTTTCGTTGAGCATTTAATGCATACCATGTGACACCTGACTGTTCATCTCTTACCCTTCACATTTGCTATTTGATCAGTCCAATTTCTCTTTGACTCACGCACGTCCTTGATGATGTCTCATGTTTTCCACTTCTCATATGCAAGTCATTGTTGATGACATCGTTTGGTCTACTTGTACCCAAAATGCATCTTTCCATTGGCCTCTGAATCAAAAGAAATTTTGATTCATTTGAAATCAATGCATTCAAGAATTAAAAAACAAAACCAAGGGCTTCTGCAACAGCAAGAAGCTTGGCATCATTGGTAATTACCCAATTTTAGAAATATGATTCAGCCAGTTCACCTCCTATGTAATTCTGGGCCCAGTTTGTTGTCCATCTGCTAACTGGAAAAATGTGAGTTCTATTATCTTAGGTTATTGGCAGTGTGTTGACCACTTTTTTCTCCCAAATTTGACTCTTGTGCAGCATTTTACCAATGCTATTTTTTTTTAACGAACAAAGGCCCTTATGTCTTAAATAAAATTATAAATTAAAATAATTGTTCCTACCACCTCCAGGTCATTGCCCTGATTCGTGTGCCTTCATTCTCCCCATCTCTCACATTTGACCTTTGAGAAGCACCTCAATTGTGACCAAAATGTAGCCCATGGAAGATAATTTGACTCTTTTACGACTCTCTAAAATTGTAAATTGTAGAGGAAATGCCAATCTTCATCGGTAGGGGGAATTTATTCACATATGAGTTCCTATAACCATTGAAATCCCAGGTTCAGTCCCGATCCCTGTCACTATGTCTTTCTCTATTCCTGTGCCTATCTTTGTTCATATCGATATTCATCTCCTTATTCCTATTCTATAATACATAGAATATAATTTGCATTGGGAGACACTGATTGATGGATATCTTTTTAAGGTTTTGATCCTCTGTATATACAATTTTTGTATATCTGGGATTATTTTGTCCATTAACTTTCTTTACTTTTTCTGTTATTTTTCCTGATGGCACTTCATACAGGGCAACTCTCATTACCTGGTTGGTGCAATTTTCTGGTTCCCAAAGCTTCTTTAAACTCTCAGTGAAACTCTTTTATCAAGAAATCATGCATAAGGAAGAACACATAAAAGCATGACAGATAACTCATACAGTTCAAAAGAATTTGCAAACTGCAAATTCCTGCAAGGAACAAATTTCCTCCCACAATTTCCTGAGGACTATTGTAATTGGATATCTCTGTAATCCATCTCTGTCCCTTATGCTTAAATTTCTGAGATTTATCTTCTAATCCAAAAAAGGGAGAGATGAAATAAAATCTTTTATTTATTTTCCCCCTTCTTTTGTATTGTTTCATTGGTTAGTCTCTTTTTGAAAGTATTTATTTGGGCCTCATTTCTGCCTTAAAGATATTTTAATATTTATTTTGACATGACAGTGTCAAAAAGGTACTTATTCTTCAAACTACTAGATATTACATTATGGGGAAGAGTTTAATTGAGATTAAGTATTGTAAAATGCATTTACATGTTACAGTATTTTCTCTGACTCTCTTATATTTACAAGAATTTTTTTTAAAAGAAAAAGACCAATCTGATTTTTATTAACTGGTAATTTTGCAAAATGTCTTGTTTAGAAAAGATTATTTTGATTACAAATAACTTTGATAGTGAAGGAAGTGAGTAATGTTAATAAATGCCTCCTTTGAACAAAACATCTGAATTTTAATGAAATATTCAATTTAATAAACATTCATTAAACACTTTCTATGTGTGAGGCACTGGGCACTGGGGATTCAAAGACAAAACATATTTAGTCCCAGACCAACAAAAAACTTGTATTATATTGCTGGTAAGGGAGGGAGAAGCTTATGCATATCCAAAGGATATGCAAAATAATACAAACTCTTTTCATGAAGGAGAGAGTATGCAAAAAACTGTCAGGGAAATTTTAGTGTAGGAATTGGTACCTAAGTTATGATTTAAAGGTTGCTAGGATTCCACAGGATAGAGGGGAGGGGGGACTATTTAAGGAGGGAGCCGCTTGTGCAATGTTACTGTACATAATTTCGACCTGATAAGTTTGGCATACTAGGTGGATACAATATGTATTCTATGTGCTGGTACTCAAAAGGAATCAGATGCTGAGCTTGAAATTTAAACTTTCAATTTTAGGTCTCTTTTTACTTTATTAGGAGTGAAGGTTATTTTTTCTTTGTCTGCAATAAAATTGGCTACCCATCAGGTGACAGTGAAAATGCTAATTTGCCAGTTCTTTCACCAATATATTAGATAGCACTTTTTCTTTCTACGAACACATTGGAGTGTCCTACTCATGAAAGTCAAGTTACCAAAGGGAAGTGAAGCATTTGTAGAACAATAGCAATATAATGTTACATTTAAAATCATGATAAAGGCTAAGGGAGAGATATGCCTTGGCTCAATAATTAGTTCCGCACACATATTTCATTTTTTGAACAAACAGCTTGGAGAGTTTAACCCAAGGATGCATTATTAGGTTATGGTATATGTGGACTAAGACATTAACCATTTCTATACTGTAGTTTGATGGAGCCTTGATCTCATTCACTATGCAACCTCTTCATTGATATACATCCTGTGTAATTCTTATAAATGCTTTTCTATAAACCATCCATAAGAGATCCACTCAAAATCTTACTGGTCATTCTGTTGCTGTTTCTTTAATACTGGGAAGGGGGATATCAGTGCACTATTAAGGATGACAATCTATAGTTCTTCATTGCGTACTTTTTTTTCAAGATGAACAAGGTTAACTGATTTGCCCAGGGACACATGGCTAGTAAGTGTCATGTGTCTGAGGCCAGAATTGAACTCAGGTCCTCCTGACTCCAGGGCTGGTACTCTATCCATGGCTCTACCTACCTGTCCTTACTGCTTGCTTTCTAATAGAGGAATCTGTTTAACAAATAAATATAGATGGATTAATTATCCATCTAGCTATGTCATAAGCTGGGCAAGATGTGCCTTTTATCCACTTAGTTTTCCAACAGGGACTGTCTTTAACATTGCTTCATTGAATCTTCCATGGCACCTCAGGAGCTTTGGTTCAAATACATGCTGACATATAAAATATCTTGAATCTCACATAGCTTTCAGAGGACCATATTTTAGGGGAATCTAGTGTACATAAATGTGAGATACTATGATAATATATATCCTTATTTATAGAATCAGCATAGTGTAGTGGAAGGAATGTTGGACTTGAAATCATGGAAGATCTAAGTTTAAAACCTTACATTGATACCCTAGAAAAGTGACTTTATCTCTTTAGCCTTAAGTTTTCTCATCTATAAGGAAAAAGATAATACTAATCTTTCCTGCTTCAAAGGATTTTTGTGAGATAAGGTCAATATTTTTAAAAAATTATATTTATTTCATTAAATATTTTTCAATTACATGTAAAAATTTTAACACATTTTAAAAAATGAGTTATAAATTCTCTCAAAGAGTAGTCGCAGTTTAATAACCCTTTGGGCATAGTTCTAAATTGTTCTTCGAAATGGTTGGACTATTTTGCAACTCTACCAGCAGTGAATTAGTGTCCCAATTTTTCCACATATCTCCTTTAGCATTTGTCATTTTTCTTTTGTGTAATGTTAACCAATCTGTGGAGGTACCTCAGAGTTGTTTTAACATGCATTTCTCCAATCAGTAATGATTTAAAGTGGTTTTTAAAAATATCAATATTGATAGGTTTGATTCTTTGGGATATAGTTATATCCTTTGACTATTTATCAACTGGATAATGACTCTTATTTTTGTAAATTTTGTTCTTTTCCCTGAATATTTGAGACATTAGACCTTTATCAGAGAAACTTGCTATAAATTTTCCCCCTCTATTTTATACTTTCCTTCTAATTTTGGCTGCATTTGTTTCTTTCTTTTTTTTGTTCAGAGGTTTTTACTTTCATGTAATCAAAATTATCTATTTTACTTCCTATAATTCTTTCTATCTCTTGTTTGGTCATAAACTTTTTCCTTATCACTAAATCTGATAAGTACATTTTCCCATGCTCCCCTAATTTATTTATGATATCATCCTTTACTTCTAAATAATTTATCTGTCTTGACATTACCTTAATATATGTGAAATGTTAACCTATACCTAATTCCTGCCAAACTACATTTCAGTTTTTCCAGCAATTTTTGTCAAATGATAAGTTCTTAACCTAAAAGCTTAGATCTTTGAGTTTATCATACTCTAGATTACTATGGTCATTTACTACCATGTATTGTGTACCTAACACAATACATTGATCTACCACAAGATTTCTTAGCAACTAAAGAGGTTGTTTTCATTAAATATTCATTTTTTCCCTTGAAGGATTATATTTAGTTTTACTGGATAGGTTATTCTTGGTTGTAATTCCAGCTCTTTTGTCTTTCAGAATATCATATTGTAAGCTCTACCCTTTTAATATGGAAGTTGCTAAATCTTATCTGATCCTGTCTGTTGTCTCCTTGATATTTGAATGGTTTCTTTCTGGCTGCTTGAAATATTTCTACTTGATCTGGGAGCTCAGGAATTTGGCTATAATATTCTTTGAAATTTTCATTTTGGGATCTTTTTTTGATGTGATCAGTGGATTCTTTCAGTTTCTATTTTATCCTCAGGTTCTAGGATATGTGGGCAGTTTTGCATTCTCAAAACATGATGTCTTGTTTCTTTCTTTGGTCATGGCTTTCAGGTAACCCAATAATTCTTAAATTTCTTCTTCTCAACTTATTTTTCCAAGTCAGCTGATTTTTCATTGAGGTATTTCATGTTTTCTTCTACTTCTTTTTCATTCTTTGGACTTTGTTTTGTTGTTTTTTATTGTCTTGTGGAATCACTGGTTTACACTAGCCCAATTCTAATTTTTAAGGAATTATTTTCTTCAGTGAACTCTGTACGTCTTTTCCCATTTGGTTAATTTTACTTTTTAAGGTGTAATTTACATCAGTTCTTTTTTAACCTCTTTTTTTCCCATTTGGCCAGTTTTGCTTTTTAACATATTTTTTGTCAGCATTTTTGTGCCTCTTTTAGCAAGGTATTGTCTTTTCATAATTGTCTTTTCTTGCTTTCATTTCTTTACTTAATTTTTCCCTCTATAATTCTAATTTGATGTTAAAATAATTTTTAGATCTGTTAGAAATTCTTGTTGGGCTTGTGGCAATTCACATTTTTATTTGAGGCTTTCCTTGTAACTATTTTTGCCAGGCCTAGAGGCCTGAGGGCTACCCGAGTCTTACCTTACCTCTATCGGAGGTCTTCGGCTGGCCAAACCGGATGCTCGTATGAGAGAAAGGACGTTCCAGAGTCGAACAAGGGTTGAGCTTTATTTCAGGGTCTGGTTACAAGTGCAGGGGAATTCTTCCTTAGGAGGGAGAGAGAAAGATCTCCCAAGGAGGCAAAGATCTTACAATAAGAGATTGGAAGTAGAAGTATAAGTGGGGAGAGAGGGGGAGGTGAGAGAAGAGAGAGGAAAAGCAGAGCCTTGTGTCCTCACACGTGGCCCCTCCGCCCAAGAGAGCTTTCAGGCTTTCCTGATCCTACTTAAGCTCTCCAGCCACATAGTTTGCATCTGAATATCATGCTGTTAGGTGTGCCCAGATCCGGGACAATCTCGAGGGCGGGGAGAGCTCTCTCCCATCACGTTTCTCACGGGAAGAGGCGGAAATACACGAGATAGCTCGGTTCACCTCGATTCCCAGTCGTTTCCTGGGGGGTCTCGTGAGAACTCTAAGATTTAGAAGTTCCCACCTTTACCCGCCCGAGACTGTCCACATGGAATTGAGCTTCCATCCCCAGCATATTTTCACTTCATTGCCTTTTTCTGTATTTATGTCTTGATCTTCCCTGTCACTATAGTAACTTTTCATAGCCATGATTTTTTTTTGTTTGCTCATTTTTCTACCCTATGTCTTGACTTAGAACTTTATGTTATTATTGGGTTCTGTTCCCAGTGGTGGGGTATGGAGGGCTATAGTCTCAATCTTCAGGCTTTCTTAAGCTGCTTTTTTTAGAACTGGTTCTGGGGGTTTGGAAGTATTTGGTGCTTCCAAAGTCGTGTGATCTGGGGAGAGATGTGGTCACTGTTCTCATGGTCTGTACTCTGGTCCTTACCCAGGAAGGGTCACTGATCCCTTGAGATTGCTATTGACACTTTCCCTCAGGGTCCCTGATCCCTTGGAACTGAAAGTGATTCTGCCCCTCATTGCTTTCACTCCCATTTGACTGAAAGTGCTCCTTTTTATGCTTGAACTATAACCCAGGAGCAGGTATAGATAACAGAGTTGCTGAACAGTTGTCCCTCAGGACTTCTACCCCCTCTTGACCCAAATTGCTGAAGTTGTATATTTTAAAGAGCTGCATAAAAATAATACAAATCTGCTATAGAAAATTGCCTCTGGAAGCCAGCGTATTATCAAGGATATTCTTGGTTATAGCCATTCCTATATGCATACAAGAAATAAGGTGCAAATTAAAATGGTCTCTGATTTGTTCTCTGTCCCCTTTTCTTGGGGAGAGACAAATTTTTCTCTTGAACTTTTTGGTTAATTTAGAATTGTCTTGTCTTTGGTACATACTGAAAATTGGGTTCTACCAGCATACATTTTTTTCTATATGCATCTGCTCACTGCAGCTATTCTTTCCACTCAAGTTTCCTAAGTGCCTTTACCATTTCTCTCTCTCTTCCTTCCTCTTCCCCCCAAGTTGGTTCTGGCAAGATCTGGTGGTTTCCTTGTCTGCTGTTGAAAGCAGATTATCATGAAAATGGCCACAAAAATATTTGTAGCTCTCTTTTTAGTTTTATCTCAAAAGATTTTCTTTCACATACGGAACTCACACCAAGCTCTTTATAAACGTCTTTTGTTATCAATTGCTTTTTACAATTTTGTGAGGATGTTGTTCATGGTGTCCTATTGATGAAAGTGTTGCCTTTGGTGTTAAGTTTCGCTACTTGGAAGTAGGCTGTCTGTTAGTTGAGATTATTTGGGGCCTTTTTGAGTCTCTTTGTGTCAGTGACTACTTTGCCCTGGTTAAACTTTTAAACAAAAGGTGATTATGTCAAACTTTCTATTTTTATCTGTTTCCCATTTGGGGGCAACCAGAATTATCTAAATTATTCATACTGAAGTTACTATAATTATATGGAATGTTTTTTTCCCTTATCCTTCTTCACCTCCATGTCTTAGAATTCCTAATTTCCAAAAAATTTATCTATTAGTGACTCCTCAACTCCTATTACCCTGTTGTTATTTTGTATGTGTGTAAATATATATGCATATATGCATGTATACAAATGTTTGTATACATACATGCATATATGTATATACCCAAAACATTTTATGTGTGTATGTATATATACATACACATATATGCACATAAATATACATATATATTTGTGTGTGTATATATGTATATATGCATATACACACAGAATGAAACATTTGTGTGTGTATGTGTCACCCACACACACAAACAGTGTGATCTCCACAGATAGCATATAAGTTCCTTTAGGACAAGGAATGTTCATTTTTATCTCTATATCGCTAGCATTTAACAGCATCTAGGATCATAGTAGTTGCTTAATAAATATTTTTGATTCATTTATTTTCCTCTGCTCTGTTATTTATTTTGTTCTAACCATTTGAAGACTTGATTACAGAACATAGTAAAATCTTCAATTACTGCTTAAGTTGTACCCAATTATTTCCTTTCTATTAAGATATTAATCACCTTCAGTTTTTATTGATGTTGTTTGGAACTTGCCATGTCCACTGATTCCTTATTCTCTTTGTGGAGAAAATCTTTATGATTTAGAGGTATGAGCCTTTTGAATTGCCTATAAAATTTTGACTTTTTTCTTTTATATTTTCCTGAAACTTATTTTCTAATATAGATTTTGCCATCTTCTCTGAGTCCACTATAACACTTAAATCACTTAATATGAAAAGTTTTTGTTATTTTTGTTGAATAATTTAGAAGACTTGTGAAGTCCTTTATAGAAATATCATCATTACCACCACTGCCACCACCACCACTACCACCATCATCTTCTTCTTTGTCCTTATTATCTTATTGTTTCAAAGATTACCAGAGGAAAAGCTGTGATTATCTTGGTGATGATTTGTTTCTTTACCCACATACTGAGATACAAACTGAAATGATTAAGTATCTCAAGAAATGATGTTTCTTCTTTCTCTTTGGGTTTTTTTTAAGAAAAAACTTGTGGATCTTCTTTCTATTTTACCAATGGCTATTTGTCTTCTGTTTTTATTGATATGAAGAATGACAAGATGTATTTGCTTTAGTTATGGTAATTCCATATCAAGTCATTCATTATTAGCCAGAAAGCCTATGTTCAAAGAGGTTCAAATTTCCTTATCTGGCATTCAGCACTTATATTCTTACGCTATCCTACCATTCCAACTAATTTCTAAACTACTCTCTTTCTTATGTCACTCTCTGGTCCTCACACAACTATGTACTTTCTTATCTTATGAATGCTTTTCTTCATGTTAGTCCCTGTTCTGGGAATGCCCTCCTCTATATTCCTTGGTTTGTTTTTTTTTTTAAATTCTTTCCCATTCTTGAGAAACAACTCAAATGATACCTTTTCAAGGAAGCCTTTTGTGATGCTCCATTAGGTAATGATCTTTCTTCCACCTTGGTCCTCACATAGATTTTTACTTGCACCTCTTGGATGCAGTTCTCTTAGACTACTTTATGTTATAGTTTTCTGTATGTCATATCCTTCTACTAGACTTTAAACTCTTTGAGGGCATGGAGCATTTGTTTTTCAAATGTTCCTATCATTGTATTTTGCATAAAGTAGGTAATTATAAATATTTATTTGAATGATACCCCATGTGGATATCCCTAGTCTAGATTTTTCTTCCATGCATACTTGCATTTCAATCTGTCCACAAGATATCTCCATATGGATATCCTGCTGATACTTCAAAGTCAAAATGTCTTTAATTGAACTCATTATCCTTCATGCCTGGAAAGCACTACCTTGTTATCTCAACCTTTCAGAATCTCATAGCTATAATTAGCTATTTTTATACCTGGAACAAGGAATTTTAAAGGAACATAGTACAACTAGAAATAATTATGCCCTCAAAACAAGTTTTAAACACTAATTCAGTTGAAGGAATCCCCAGGAAATTGTTTCCATTGTGAGGAAGCAGATCCTAGAACGCTGGCCATAATTTGATTGTGGCTCCTGGCTTAAAAGGGAGTAAGCTACTGTCTGGTCTGGTAGCTTCTTATTTGAACTAAGTAGTTTTGCTATTTGCTAAGATTATATTTCTATATTGCTGGAGTGCAAGTATTGTTACCACTTCTCAATTTTGGTACCATGCGGGAAAGCCTTGGCTGCTTCACCTTCTCTACTGAGTCTTTCTCTTCCCTCCTGGATACCTCCTTTCTGAAGTGTCCCCCAATTCTCCAGTTGTTAATGCCCCTTTCCTTTCAAAATTTCCTATAGTACTCTATAAATAACCTTTTCCTTGATATTTTATTCCCCATATTACTATAGAGATATAATATAATATATACAAAGGTATATAAATAATATAATTAAATGGAATTTTACTATTAAATTCTATGTCTGTAGAATGATTTAGGACAAAGATTTTTTTTTTGTGGGGTGGCACAGTTCTCTAGAATCTGAGGTTTTCACATATTATGTTCCTCTCATGTATTATGTATTCAATAGCTGTTTGTTGGATTGAATTAAATCTTTCACAAAAAAAAAAAAAAAAATCTGATGCCCTTTCTGATTTTTCTGGTTTTCAGTTGCATTACTTAGTCATACAGGTCTAAAACCTTGGTGTTATTTTGGACCCTTCTCTTTCCTTGACTGTATACATCTAACCACTTGCTAAGTTCCTTCAATTTTACCTACACGACTATATTTCAAGTCAGTTCTCTCATTCCCATCATCTCTGAGATCACCTTATTAAAGACCAGCTAGTCTCTTAAGTTTTACCCTGTATCTATTCTTTACGTTGGCAGATTATTCATCTTTGTACAAATATCTGGTCACAGCACCCATCTGGTCAAAATTGCAGCCTGTCTATTTGTTCATTACCTTCTGAATAAAGTTCAGGTGCCTTAGCCAGTACTTTAATACCATCTGCTACTAGCTGGCTACCTCTAACCATTTGTTTTACTATTATCAGAACACCAACAAATCCAAAGCCAAACTCTTCATTGTTCCCTGATCCTCCAAAGAAATCTACCTTTCTTCTGAATATCCTTATTTTTGATCATTGCTCTAAATCAATGATGTTCAATACTTCAGTTATTTTTGAATTTTTTTACCACCTCCCATGGATTCAATCATCATTTCTATGCCAATGATTCCAAGGTCTACCTTTCATCTCTCACATACCTAGCTATGGATGTTTCATAGTTATCTTAAACTCAAAATCATGTCCAAAACTGAACTCATTATCTTTCCCTCCAATCCCTCCCCTCTTTCTCACTTTCCTATTCCTGTCAAAGGCACTTTTATCCTTCTATTATTTGTAATTTTTAAAATGAAATTTTATTCAGAAAACATGAAAGTATATAATACCTTATATAACTGCTAGTAAATACTGCCAGGCTTTCAGAGTGTTTTTCAGTCATGTACAACTCTTCATGATCCCATTTGGGGTTTTCTTAGCAAAAATACTGGATTGGTTTGCTCTTTCTTTCTCTAGCTCATTTTACAGATGAGGAACTGAGGCAAACAGGATTAAGTGACTTGGACAGGGTCACACAGCTAGTAAGTGTCTGAGGTTGGATTCGAACTTAGGAAAATAAATCCTCCTGACTTTAGACCAGGCACTTAATCCACTGTGCCACCTAAGCTACCTTATCAATATTATTAATGTTTTAATGTATTAATGATATGCGGTCTATTATGTTGAAAGAACTTTCCTGGAACTTAGATGTGTACTTCAACACTGACTTATAGCTTCTCAATTGCATTTAGAATTGTGGTTTAAACAGTAATTGGAAACAGCTTTAACTTTATACTTTGGATGAAGAGACATGGTGTGAATATTTAGAAATGGGGAAATTCAACAGGCAAATAAAAAGAATTGCCACTAGAGCCTTCTGGTTAAAAGAACTCAGATCAGTGAGAGCATGCCACAGATTTTTTTCACCACTCCTTTCTCTCCCCACTTTCAAATATTAGAGCAATGATTGATCTGTCTTAAGCATAGAGTACAGAAATATAATCCTGTCCTATAGGAATGTATTTTCAATTTTAAATATAATTCTTATTTGTCTTCAATAAAACTTTGTTCTCACACTGACTTTCTCAGACCTTTGGGAATCCATGCTGATTTACATGATGGTATATAAAAAAATATTGGTCCTGGAATTTAATAACATTATTTTATTTACCAAATTAATAAAATATGATTATCAGCATAAAGGTAGAAAGCATCACCATGCCATATATGTGGATAAGTGCTTACATTTTCTATCTTATCTATCTGTCTGTCCATCGATCTGTCTGTCTTTCATCTATCTTTCATATTTTTCTAAATGTTGCCCACCCCCTTCTGAAATCTGACTTGTATAAAACATGTGGCTATACTTTTAATAAAATTATAACAACAAATGTAAAAAAATGAAAGGCATCAGGGATAATAAAAATAAACAAACTAGCATGATTTCAATGGAAAAGTTACAAAAAAAATATCCGTTTTACAGTGTCTTAAAATATAATAATTTATTGTCATTAGGTTTCTGTGAATATCTGTTTTGACTCCTTTAAAATAGATATAATTGCAGGGGTATGCCCTACATTATGAGATGATTTATATTTGGAGCTGTTGTGATATAATTTTGGTTGTATTTTATATATGTATATATATATATGTATATATATATACACACACACAAATGCACATACCTATATATCTACATACACACATGCATACACACACACATATATGTACACATACATATGTATAATGTTTGTGTGTGTATGTACATGTATATCTATTTCAATACACATATGCACATATAATGTAGTTTGGTATTCCCTACTCACATGTTTTGAAGATAACAAAGAAATGATTCTCAAAGTCTGTTTCACAAATATTTTCTAATTCATTCATTATTTTTTTATGCTTCTTAGCCTGTGTGATGAAGTGTTAGAATCCATATAGGAACTCCTATTCAGTGAGATTTCTCCTTGTCAAGTCATGAAGCTCAGACCCCAAAAATGTCTTTAAGATGAGTCCTTCACAAAACAGTTGCAGTCAGAGTACATTGTCTCTTAGAGCACCCTAGATGTTTATTCAACACGTTGCTTGGAACTATCAGACCAGTGTTCATTCTTGCATTCTTTCTACTCTTTTGCCCCCAGGGGCCTTAACACCCTTTCACATTCTAGCTAATCACTCTTCTGGCTCCCTATGAATTTCTTGACAAGTGAACTCCAATCTTGTTTTCTCTCTGTCAGAACTCAGTAATTTGTTTCTCCTTAGATCAGTTGCTGGTTCCAGGCCCTCCATAGTTCTGATTCTTGGAGGATAATGGGGTGAGAATTGGTAGTCCTTTCATGGAGGTGTCTATTGGTCATTAGGCAATTTGCTTTGGGGCAGCTCACTGTGAAACTTTAGCATTCCTAGCTGTTTTTTATGCTTCCTGGGAAAGCCTTCAGGCAGACTCAGGCCAAAGGATAAATCTGCTTTTACGTTATTATTTGTATAGGTCAAGAGGATTTAAGTGGTTTCCATTATATGTTAAACAAGGATTCATAATTACTGGGTGCTAAGTAAAAGTTTATATACTGTATGGCCTATTAAGCTAATGTTTATGTTACATGTGTTAAGCCTATGCATATCTTCAGCAGGGAGACATGGGAACATTTATGTTAACAAGACACATCTGTTTTTATGGGAAGGCCCAGTGCCAATCAAAAAGACTACTTCAACATAATTGTGGTTTCCTATATGTGCCACTCTAGCCTCAGCAAAAAATATGGTGCCCAAATTCACCCTGGCTCTCTTCTGTGTAAACTTCCTCTGAAGAAATTACTGTATGGCTCATATACATAGAAAAGGGGCAAGATTTAGTGGATTTAGAACTGGATAGGATTGTAAAGGTCTAACTTAAGAGTGTATATCTCTGGCCTTTCTCCACCTGTTGGAATCTGGCCTCTTCCAGGGCTCTGTTACACGATCTTTTGCTTTACTTTACTCACAACCAGGTTTCTACATTATTTCCCATCTATTTCTAACCTGTGTTACCATGCGCATTTCCCATCCCACTTCTAACTCCTATTTATGTGTTATCTTCTGCATCAGAATATAAGCTCTTTAGGGCAAGACCTAGCTTGTTTGCTAATATTTATATCCCTAGAACTCACCATATTGTCTGGCACATATCAAATGTTTCATAAATGCCTTTTCATTCAATCGTTTATTTTGACTAAACTGTTCACTTTATAGATGAAGACCATGAGGTTGAGAAATTTGCCTAAGGTCACATAGGTGTAACTTGGACCCAGATACTCTGTCTCTGGTGCTCTTTCCAGTGCATTATAAGTGGTCTAATATATGAGATTTTATATCTACCTTTAGATAGATATCTATACATGTAAATATAGATATACAAATATGTGTGTATGTATATAGGTAAATATACATATATATACATATGCATCCATATTGCCTTCTACTACATATACATATATACAAACATACACACACATGGAAAGAGAGAGAGAGAGAAAGGATCAATGACTTTAAATTTTTTTTCTCCATATGAGCCATAATAGTTGGAAAAGTTATCTGCAGACACATGTATAGAGAAATCCAGGACAATGCATTTACTTTCAATCGTCACACTGGCAGATCGACCCTGACAAATACTTAAGAAAAATGCTTCTTATATAAGTGATGTATGTGTGCCATCTCCTATCTGAAACTACTAATTTCATTAATTAGTGCTCTCTTCTGCATCTTCAAACAAAAAATATTTATTTAATGCCTACTATGTGCCAGGCACTGCACTAAGTGCTCCTCAAAAGATCATGTATATATTTAATTTCTCTCTGCTATCCCCATAATAGAATATAAGCAGGGACTGTTTTTTATTTTGTTTTTGTATTTCTTGTTACTAGCACAGTGCCTTTGCACATCATAGGGGCTTAGTAAATGTTTGTTGGATTGAATTAAGTCCTTTGAGTTCTTCAAAGTAAAAATTCTATAACAAAGCCATCTTGTATTTTGTTACAAAAACAAAACAGCTTTTTGAACCAAGTTAACCTGCTAACTGCATTATACATTTTGTTTACGACCCATTTGATTTACTGCTCCATTTGATTCGAAGGGGAGAATATCATTAATGACATGTTAACCAGAAGAGTTGGTTTCCCCCTACAGTTTGTCATACAAGCAGACACATATTTTAAGTGTTTCATTTTGTTCTTTTGAAAAACTGCGCTACAGCAGGATTATCTCATTTTGTTTAAAACGGTGATGAGAAAAACAACAGAAAATATAAATTACCTCTTGCAATCATGTAGTGAAATTTATTAATTACTGAAAGCCACACTTTGATTACAACAGCTGGCATAGCATTCAGGAAATCCAATTAAGTTTATATTAAAACTGGTTGGTATTGGTTGGATAATGAGCATAGTTAATAGTAAACTGGACTTTTCAAAACTAAACATGGAAAACTTGACTGATAGCAATAATAAGAACTCACATATATAGGGCTTTATAGTTTATCAGACACTTCTAAACAATAGTCTTATGCAGTTGGTGATAAAAACATGATTATAACCAATTTACAGATGAAGAAATAGAAATTAAGAAAAGTGAAATGACTTGCCTGGAGTACCCAGCTGCTAAATGTTGGGGCTAGGGTTTAGATCTAGATCACTTCAAACTTCAATCCTATTTCATCTTCCACTATTCCATGTAGTTTCTTTGTAAAACAAAAAACAAATAAATAAATTATAGAGAAATAAATGAAAATTTTCTACATACAATCAACATTCATCAGTCACATTACTAAGTGTAAGCTACATACCCAGCAGTGTTGGGATACAAAGACAAAGAAAGAAATAATCCTTACTCTCAAGGGCCTTCATTCTTCTCTAATAGTCTTCTACACTGAGTAGAGCACTGCTGTGTTCTAGGTCACTGCACCATAGATTTAGAATGGTAATACTCTGAGCTGTAACTTGAAATATTTTCATCTGCAGCAAACCCTGGTGTTACTATTGTTGTTGTTGGGGGCAGTAGATAGCAACGTAAGGACAATGGAGTTGGGAGAGGGAGCAGCTTAGTCTTTGTCCCAGTGGATCTGCCATATGACAGGGTGACCGAATGCTAGGGGTAGTGTGACCATGAGGGGAGATGCGAAGATCACTGTTGCTGCGGGAAAAATACTTGCCTGCCCAGGGAGGAAGTATGCCATTCTTTGTCCCCTGCCTGCCCAACAAAGAAACCAACTTTAGGAAGCATACTTCACTCTGTAAGTTGGCACTCTGGGGTTAATGCCCCATTTGCTACATGATAATAATACTTCCAGGATCTAAGTGATAGCTTGAATGTAGCATAGCTATAAAGCAAGGAGTGAAAATTTGAAGGTGCCATAATAAATGCCACAGAGTCCATTGGTTAAGATTCTTGGAGCAGAATCACAAGAGAACCCCTTAGGCAACCACTTAAATACTCTTATTTTACATATGATTTTAACAAGGTTGGATCTTTCTCTTCCCAGCCCACAGTAGGGGAGAAGAA